>NC_086345.1:11507925-12146814 GCF_032445375.1 Bacillus rossius redtenbacheri | reverse complement strand
TCAATTTTATTCATAAAAGTATGCAATCATTTCATCAATGTTTTGTTATGACGTTGTCACGTTAAACTATCGTCCGTAAACCGACTTTACAGACAACCAATTTTTTTAAGGTGAATTCAATCTTTGTTTGATGTGTAACATCTTAGATCTGTGTATACGGTATTCGAAAGGAGTAATTTTGTGAATGGAACGGAAAATATTTATCCACGGCGCTGCCATCTGTAGCGAATGGCGCGAACCAAAGTTCACAAAGCCAAAGAGAAACTATATACTTAATATACAAATTGTTATGTGAATTTTAACAATTTGGGCAGTTTTTTAATTAAAATTCGTTATCGAATATCAGGTCTAAAGCCAGGGTTAAGTAATTTTAAAAGTCTTTTTTCGTTTCTATAAGAGCCGTTTCATTATATAGTTTAACCTTTCGCTCTAAAAATCAAATGATTCAATAGGTGACGTACCTGCTGTGGCAGCGAATTCTAGCGGCGGGTGCGGAAACTACGTGTGATTCGCGTCCCGAAATGCATTTGAAAACACTATTTTCGTATATTTATTCAGGCTTGGCATATTTTAAAAGAATTCTACGTTGGATTTAGTGTCAGAGTTTTCAAGTTATAAGTTTATTTGCAACACGAGAAAACACGAACTGGCTCGTTAACGAGTTTAGATGTTACACGTCTCCGACGAGTACTGAAAGACTCACTCATATTCTTAAAATTTATAATTTCTGACAGTAAATATTTCAAAAATATTTTTTTTTTTGGCGTGACAACGTCTAATAAATCTATGAACACCGGGTGCACGCACGAAAAAGTGTCCCGTTACGCACATTATCCCGTTACGCACATTGTCCCGTTACGTGGTGTCCCGTTACGCTCATTGTACGCTTGCTCCGCATCTATCTCTCTTCCACTCGATTGGAACAACCATCGAATTGACTTTTTCGAGGCACATTAAACTTGAAACACTCCCATTCGTTTCCTACATTTCTTATCATCGTCCTATCCTTAACAGAATAACACAGATTGGAAGAAGTTAAATAGCAAACATGTATAAAAGTTATAGTTAAAATAATCTCTTCGTTAAAGTAATAAACTAATTTGAATTAATGAGTGAAAATAAAAGTAAATTTATCAATTAAATTGTAGATTTCATTTCACTCCTTCTTTGTATCCCTACAAAATAGTGATAATTCAATAAAAATTATTCAATTTTATTCATAAAAGTATGCAATCATTTCATCAATGTTTTGTTATGACGTTATCAGGGTAAACTATCGTCCGTAAACCGACTTTACAGACAACCATTTTTTTTTTGTTGTAACGCAACATTGCAGTAGTTCATGTTCAAATATATTTTCATGCCCCTGGCGTAACAGGACGTTATTTCTTGTGGCAGGGAGAGAGGTTTTTTTTGTGCCGCATTCAGATTTTTCTATGATCGGTACAAAGTGGAAGCTTTGCGAAACTACTTTCACACGCCAGCCGAATTCCTTGGCGATGTAAAACTGGAACACAAAGAAACTGCCGAACAGCAGGAAAGCAGACACAGCTGAAGCAACTGTCGTAACTTGTTCCAGCAAGCATCCAGTCCGACTGACGAGTTGTTTTCAGGAAAACGCGTGTCCGAGTACACTACAACGTAAAACTTAACAGTAAAAATCATTCATAAACACAATAAACCCCAAAAAAAAAAATGTAGAGTTGCCTCTTGAAATAACACTTCCGTGAAAATGTAATACTTCGATACGAACGAGCAATTCTTATTTGTATATATGTACTGGCTTACTCCAAAACTTCTCGAAAATTTTCAATTTATTCTACTGAATAGGAGTTTTCTGAGCAAGAAATCTATCTAGCCATCCTATAAACAGCAGGAAAAATAATTCTAACGCAAATATTCATTTTAAATATACATAAAGTTAATCATAGAAAACATTAACACGACAGATATATCACTACACTAAATATATTATACAGACATTTAAATTATATATATATATAGTTTTTAGTTTACCTTGTAACGAATGATTGTTAATTTTACAGACGGGAAAAATTCACGGATTTATTCACTAATACGCTAAAATGCAAACATGTTTACTTTTGTATCGCCTTTGCGATTGACACAACTTTTAACCGGAAAACTGTGAGCCAATGAGAACACACTGAACCAAGAAAGTGCCGAATTACGGAAAATTCTGTAGAGACGTCTCACAAGTCAGCAGCCAATGAACAGGTGACATTTAGCCAGAGTATGTAGAGGACTGTGAAGTCTATCCTGGAGGCCAAATAATCAGTGAATTTTTCCGGTCCGTAACTATAGACACCGGCTTATTTCTGAAAACTTATGTTGAGTTTATCCTGGTGCCAGAAAATAAGGCGAATTCGGCAGGTCTTTTGCAATAACTCTATTAATTTTATTTTGACGTGACAACGTCTAATACATCGATAAACACCGGCTGCACGCACGAAAAAGTGTCCCGTTACGCACATTATTCCGTTACACTGTGTCCCGTTACACACATTGTTCCGTTAGGCTGTGTCCCGTTACGCCCATTGTACGCTTGCGCCGCATCTATCTCTCTTCCACTCGACTGTTTATAAAGTGAAGTGAAAAGTTAATGTGGTTTTCATTGCTTATTACTACAACAATTTCGGCAAAGGTTAATTATTCTTGCATTTTAAAAATCTGATTACTAGTGTAATTTCAAGTATTTATTCTTTTATTATTAAAATAAAATTGATTCAATTTTATTCATAAAGTATGCAATCATTTCATCAATGTTTTGTTATGACGTTGACACGTTAAACTATCGTCCATTAACCGAATTTACAGACAACCAATTTTTTACGGCACGAAACAAACCTGTTGAAGATACGTTTTACAGAAGTATGTTATTTTTTTTAATGATTTCCGGCATACATTTTGTTTATTTTTTTATTATAATAACCACACTTTATACGCAAATATATGATAATTACATACAGTAACCCATACACCTATTTGTGATTTCCGATTCGTAATAACTAATTCACTTTTTTTTTTACGGCATCGAGCGACCCTGTCGTGAGGTAATGTTTCACGACTGTCTGTTGTTTTTGTTTCCCCCCTTCCTTGAAGCGCGAGTTCCGACAGGTTGACAACGACATGTAAATAGGTCGCCCGCTACTCTTTTGTTCGTCGACGGCCGCGCGACCGCCCGTCGCGTCGCTCTTAAGGTACGATTCCTAAGGCGCGACTCACGCGATTCTAGCCGCGCGGCAGAGCGTCACAAGCATCTGCGCATGCGCAGCATGATGTAGTTTGGCCGCGCGCGGCTGCGCAGCGCGACGCGACCCGACTGGTGGCGGGACCAGTCCAGTCGCTTCCGTCGCGCGCCGCGGACCGAGCTGCTGATCATACAAATTGCATTTTCAAGTACAGAAGACGTAGTGCTTGCTGAGTTAGTTGGCCAGCATCCATGCTTGCATGATTTAAAGCATCCACAGTATAAGGATCAAAATGTACGGGGAAATGTGTGGGCTGATCTAATGAAAGAGAGGAGATCCTGAAAGCTCTTAATCGAAGTAAAATAACGGAACGTGAAAATGATGCAACTGATGTGTTCTTCAGAAGTATGTCGCTAACAGTGAAACAGCTACCACCCTCTCTACGTGCACAATCTAAGATGCGCATCTGCAGTGTTGTGTCAGAATTAGAAATAAGAGCACTTGAGATGGCACAGCACACAAACCTGTCTCCTTTAGGAGCTCCTGTACGATCTTCATCCACTTTGTCGGACACTTCATGTCCTAGTCATTCGGCGAGTGATTACTATGATGATGTTACAAATAGTGACGAAACACACCAATCGCAGTCATTGTTACAAGGTTCCTTCCAATACAACAATCCTATTATCAGTGAAACAAACGAAACGTATATGTTAAATATGTCATAACATACAAAACTTATCAATTCGTGTCATCTCCACAGTTGTATTGACCGCGTGCTTTGTCTTTATTTTTCTCTCATACTACTTTATGCAAAATAATTGTACTTTAAGCAATTTTATTCGCTCTACTTAATATGGCAATTGAAAGTTACAATTCCTGATACTTATATTTATTTTAGAAATTAAATTTTATAACTAAAATTAATATTGACATGAGTGCTTTTGTTATATTTAATTTATAATTAAGTTCAACAGTTTATCTTAATGTTATGGCCCGTTTCTCTGCAGGTGTTATTGGTTCTCTTACTTTGTTGCACAACTTACATTTGACGTCATATTCCACTAGTCCCAAAATATAATTGAACTGCCTTACATTTAAACGGAAAAACTCCCTCGTCGTCTTTCATTAAGTGTCTGTTAATAAGGATTGTGTAGAATCCCTCTTCTCGTCTTGCTTTAAACATCACATGTGCATCAATGTTTTTGATGTTGTGACTCAGTAACAACGTCATCAGTTCTTCTTCATCTTCTTCTTCGTCCAGCAGTAACCATTTAACAACGTTACGTTAATCCATTGCTACAAACAACTGGAACTGCTCTGTGGTCGCGCCGCATGAAGTATAGTTTTCAGCCGCTTCTTAGGAATGGGGCAACCTCACGAGCCGCGCGACTCTAGCCGCGCGACGATAACCGCGCGGCTAGAGTCGCGCCTTAGGAATCGTACCTTTAGCCGCGACAATCGTCGCTGTCGCGTCGCGTCGCGTCGACTCGGCGATGACAAACCACCACGGGGAGAAACTGTAATTATTGTCGAGACTGAGACCTAGATTTTGACGTGACAACGTCTAATAAATCGATGAACGCCGGCTGCACGTACGAAATGGTGTCCCGTTACGCACATTTTTCCGTTACGCTGTGTCCCGTTAAGCATATTGTTCCGTTAAGCTGTGTCCCGTTACGCTCATTGTTCCGTTACGCTGTGTTCCGTTACGCTGTCGGCGAGTGCAGTAATAATAGGTTATGTTACAATTGACTTAAAAAATTATGGTGATTCATATAATTGATGATAGATATTTGATTACAGTTCATTTATATGAAAACTTGTTCATAATTATATTTAAACTTTATAGCTAAACGCCAGTTTTTAAAATTAATTACAAGTCATCTACACGTCAACTGTTTCGTCGACTGTTTGTTAAGTGAAGTGAAAAGTTAATGTGGTTTTCATTGCTTATTACAACAACAATTCCGGCAATAAAGGTTAATTATTCTTACATTTTAAAAATCTGATTACTAGTATAATTTAAAGTATTTATTCTTTTATTATTAAAATTAAAATGATACAATTTTATTCATAAAAGTATGCAATCATTTCATCAATGTTTTGTTATGACTTTGTCACGTTAAACTATCTTCCATAAACCGACTTTACAGACAACCAATTTTTTTGAAGTAGTTATGGGCCCGCCCGCTAGATAGTAGTTTTCATAATACATTGCCAACACTGTTACATTGATTGTGAGAAGTAATGCATAAGCAATTATCAGAGTCCCGGAAATTTCGCGGATTCCTCTGGCCTCAGGATAGAATTCAAAGTTATAGGTGTGCTCGACCCATGTTTACTTTCCCATTGGTTTATTTCTTAGCGAGAACATTTTTATCCTTGTTATTTGGCACTACCTGATTCGCTTACTTCTCTCCTAGCTGGACATCGTTGGCTCACGGTCGTAGAGGGGCGTGTCCAGATAACTGCGGACCAATCATGAACACAGTGCGACAGTGTGGAGGTTTGCATTCTAGCTTGCGACTAAATGAATCCGCGAAATTTCCGTGGCTCTAGCTATTATCAAGCAAACAAATCAGATGATAGATATGTAGCTGCAACACCAAACTGTACCCCCCGATTTTGTTATCATTCGTTTATTTTAATTGCCTCCCACTATGGAAGCAATTTTAAAGACGTATTCACGTAAAAACACACTTATTCCTTCAGCGTGTGCGAGGAAAAATAAACATAATTTGGAAATATACGTACGGCGTAATTTCTATGAAGATCAAGTTATCTGAAATTAAGAAAAACCCTGCGTTCGTTTCAGACGAATTCATCGTCGAAAAGTCCCGTGAATTTGCCGTTGTTTGCCAACAATATTAACTGAGCGTTCGAATCACAATCAGACCGCCTTCCGGACATGAGTTAACGCAATTAAACTTACGGTGAGTATTAATTGACATTCGCTAAACGCCGTCTTCCTTCCCACAGTCTTAAGCCGCAGTTCGAGAGGTTGAGTCGCTCACCGCCAGTGGTACCAACCCAGACGCGCTCAAACACCAAGGCCCAAGCTCCCGACCCCAGAAGTGTTGAAACTTTCAGCCCCTGACAAACTCTTATTCTTGGACCATCCTTCTTGCCCTGCAATAACCTTGTATTCTTAGTGCTTGCAATCAGGGGCGCAACAACTAAATTTCCAAAGGGGTGGAATATACCTTTTTATAAAGAATCATCGATCCCCCTATTGAAGCGGGGGGTCCGGGGGTCCTCCCCCGGGAAAATTTGTATTTCAAGGTGGAAAATGGTGCTATTTAAGCAGTTTTATTATCTAAAAATTGATGACACAGCACTTTCTTTGCCCCCGTTTGCCCCCACTTCAAGGTTTCAGGAGGGGGGGGGGGGCAAATTACCCTTGCCCCCCCCCTTGTTGTTGTGCCCCTGCTTGCAATGCTCCATGTCCTGTATTAACCTTGCATGCTTAGTGCTTGCAATGATCAATAACCTGGCATGAAAGCCCAGGGTTTTCCCTGTGTCCATGCAGGTTTTACCAGGGCCCAACTTTACTAATTGAAGTCTTAAGAGTTTGAGCTATGCTAGCCAATGAACAGAAATTACAGACTTATTTGTCTACAAGTGCGTGGAGTTGATCCCGGTGCCAGAAATAAACGAAATTTATTTAATTATGACAAAATGTGTGTTAATTGCCTGTTAATTGCCTACATTAGTTTATTTTCTGTATAAATATATACACACAGATATATATATGTGTGTGTGTAGGTGTGTAGGTGTGTAGGTGTGTAGGTGTGTAGGTGTGTAGGTGTGTAGGTGTGTAGGTGTGTAGATGTGTAGGTGTGTAGGTGTGTAGGTGTGTAGGTGTGTAGGTGTGTGTGTGTGCGCGCGCACGCGCGCGTGTAAATGGAACAGAAATGTTCATGTTAAATTACAGACATTTACATTAAAACAACTGTGTAACTACAAAACAGTGTTCACAGTAACACTGGGTTCGGATTCTTACCCCCAGGCATTAATGCTGTTGTAATGTCCCAGGTACCTCCGAGAATTAAAAATTATTTGTAAACCTTTCTCTGAAATAGCTTTCCAGTATTAACTGAGCACATACTAAGCATCATACAACAAGATTAAGTCTTAGTGTTGAATATTCGATCATCTTTCCTGTATTCTTTTTATTTTTTAATGCCTGAATGAAAACATATATTGAAATATGAAATTATGCACCAATTTTCAGTATTATATCTGGAAGGGGAAAAAAGTATTTAATACAAGCAAAAAAAAAACATACAAAAGTGTAGTACAAAGCTACAATATCTATTTCTTGTGAAAGAAAGTTTTATTTCTGCTCTTTCGCGCTGTCTGTTTATGCGCTCTTGTCGCGCCTATTTAGCGCGTTTCCTGTCTCCACTGATCCGAAGACCCGGTCAGCCGAGGAGACACGAATAACGGGATCCACGGTCAATTGAACGCTTTTGGAAAAACATTGTTCACGTTCCTCCTCCAACCCCCACCGACCCACCTTTTCCTTTTTTTCCCGGCCCACTGAGCATCAGAGACCTACTACTACTGACTTCACCCTGCGACTTTCACTCGACCAATATTCAAAGTTAGCTTCTCCGCTGATTTTTTTAAAAAAAAGAAAAAACATTCCGTTATGTCTTATCGTCAGAGACCGGAAAAATTCGCGGATTCATTTCGCGATATGCTAAAATGCAAATAATTATACTTTTATGCAACTTCTGCTATTGGTTCACTGTTAATATGGAGGACTGTGGGCCAATTATAGACCCTCAGTCAAAGCAATATCGAATCACGAGTCCCCCAATTGAGACGCCTCACAAGTCAGTAGCCAATGAACAGGTGAAGTTTGCCCGAGTATGCACAGGATCGTGGAGTCTATCCTGGAGGTCATTGAATCAGCAAATTTTTCCAGTCCCTACCTATCGTTAAGAGCTAGCGAAATTTGCGACATTCTTCACTGAAAAAAGTCCATCATCATTATTACACTGCTAGATAATACAGTAAAATTACGGACCTTTAAATGAAGAACTAACCTCAAATTAACAAAGAGTTCAACTTCCGGTATCTGTGTTACTTTGTAAAAAAATGTAATCACTAGAGACCGGAAAAATTCGCGAATTCATTTCGCGATAGGCTAAAATACAAATAGTTATACTTCAGTGCTGCCTCTGCTATTGGCTCGCAACTCACCTGGATGACTCTGGGCCAATGAGAAACACCCAACCAAAACTTTATCGAATCACAGGCTGCTACGTTGGGACGTCTCACAAGACAGCAGCCAATGAGTGGGTGGCATTTCACAGAGTGTACGTAGAACTATGGAGTTCATCCTACAGGTCATTTAACCCGCGAATTTTTCCGGTCCCTAGTAATCACACATGCGAAAGGAAAAAGAAGAAGGTTTTTGCTAGACTCAAAAAGTTTCTCAGTGTTTTGTTAGTATAAAAAGACTATTATCTTTGGTTAATGTTCAAAATGAGTGAACTCAACACCCGTAAACTTACGAAGATAACCGTAAATTTAACGAAGGCCCTGGATAATTTATAACCAGCGTTCTTCGTGAAATTTAGGTGAAAATTTCTAACAGTGTGGATGATGTAAATTATGCTTTTTTATCTGGTGCTAGAATTAACTCCGCACCATCGTACACTAATAAATCGGTGTATGTCAGGGACCGGAAAAAAACCACGAATAATTGGCCTCACAGTCCTCATAATACTCGGGTAAATGTCACCTCATTGGCTGCGGACTTGTCAGTACGGATTGCAATATGGCACCAATTTCCATCCGGTCGGATCAAGCCGGATCTGTCACATTACAACGGTTTTTTTTTCCGTTCTAAAATCAATTGTATAAAAGACGTTTGAGTGTATCAAAAAGCTTATAAGAAAGACCGTTTATTTCTTAGGAATTAAATTTATCTACTCTGTTAAAATACTTATAATTAAGCATTAATTATGAATAAAATCAAAAAAAAAAGGTATGATCTATTGTTTCTATTTGCAATTATATAAGTAACTAGCTGATACCCGCCCGATTGCTGGGCATGCAATAAAATTTTATTGTGTAACCTAGACGAAAAATATAAAAAAAATGATTAATTTCAAAAAGATAATCAATATAAATTTTGAATTAGAGAAAAGTGAGTGTTTGTAATTACTGGTGTTAGTGAGTATTAAATATATGAGAAATATAATTAATTATTAATAATCATTTTAATCAATAACTTTTAACTATTGGAGATACTGGGACAACACAAAGCATGAAATCCCGGGTGAGAATCCGCCCCCAGTATTGCTGAGCACGGTATTTTGTAGTGATACAGTTAGTTGTTTTCGTGTAATTGTTTAGATTTACAAATACATATATCTCTTCAAATTTACAAATATCTGTAATTTTACTTGAATATTTCTTATCCATCTGTATATTTAAAAAAAAAATTGTTAATGTTCTTTCGTTAAAAAATCTTGAATCTCCGAAAGTTCTTCACCGATTGCTTTGACATTTTTGAAACAACTTTGCATTCGAATGCACGCTTGTCTTTATACACACATTTCTTGCCTAGTAACAAGTAAAAATATGGATAAACGTCCAGTGTATGGATTTCGATTTCTACACCCAGCATGCCACGCATATTTTACAAAATATGGGGGGGGGGGGGGGAGATAGGATTCAAAATACGCCACATTGATTTCAGTAATTTTTTATGAGATAACGATTTTTTAAAGTTTTAAATTAAAAATTTCCTTATTTTTTTTTTAAAAAAAAAGGCGAGAATTTCGAATACAGAGAACTATTTGTAGCATACAGTCACTAGTAACTTCGGCACAATAAGAAATGATGTATATTACTAGCCGTGTGGCCAATGGGAAAATCATTTGATTTTTAGTATATTTATTGCTATAGAAATACATATAGAGAGATAGGTATACAGCGAGGTAAAGTGGGATATATATATATATATATATATATATATAGAGAGAGAGAGAGAGAGAGAGAGAGAGAGAGAGAGAGAGAGCTAAAGAGAGATAGAGAGGCGAAGATACAGGTATAGAGATTATGTAGGTAGGGAATTAGAGAGGGAGAGATACAGAGATACCTACTTCAAACAAATTGGAAACATAAATTGATTAAGGCATTGCGATGCATGCCGGGCAATAGATAGTTTGCAAACTAACTGCCGAGTGTAGTGTCATGTCGTGTAGTGCCGTGTAGTGTAGTGTGATGTCGTGTAGTGTGGTGTAGTGTCGTGTGGTGTCGTGTAGTGAGGTGTAGTGTAAAACCGTTTAGTGTAGTGCCGTGTAGTGTAGTTTGGTGTCGTGTAGTGTCGTGTTTGTTGTAGTGTCGTGTAGTGTGGTGTAATGTCGTGTAGTGTAGTGCCGTTTAGTGTAGTGCCATGTAGTGTGGTGTCGTGTAATGTGGTGTAGTGTGGTGTCGTGTAGTGAGGTGTAGTGTGGTGTCGTGTAGTGTGGTGTCATGTAGTGAGGTGTAGGGCCGTGTAGTGTAGTGCAGTGTCGTGTTGTGTTGTGTGGTGCAGTGTAGTGAAGTGCAATGCAGTGAAGTTCAGTGTAGTGCAGTGCAGTTTAGTGTAGTGCAGTGCAGTGCAGAGAAGTGCAGTGCAGTGTGTAGTGTAGTGTGGTGTAGTGTAGTACAGTGCAGTGTCGTGTAGTGTGGTGTGGTGTAGTGTAGTGTAGTGTAGTGCAGTGTGGTGTAGTGTAGTTAAGTGTAGTGCAGTGTAGTGCAGTTAGTGCAGTGTAGTGCAGTGTAGTGCAGTGCAGTGCTGTGCAGTTAGTGCAGTGTAGTGTAGTGCAGTGCAGTGTAGTGTATAACAGTGCAGTGCAGTGTAGTGCAGTGCAGTGTAGTGCAGTGCAGTGTGGTGTAGTGCAGTTTAGTGCAGTGTAGTGCAGTGCAGTGTGGTGTAGTGCAGTTTAGTGCAGTGTAGTGCAGTGCAGTGCAGTGCAGTGCAATGTAGTGAAGTGCAGTGTGGTGTAGTGCCGTGCAGTGCAATGTAGTGAAGTGCAGTGTGGTGTAGTGCAGTGCAGTGCAGAGCAGTGTAGTGAAGTGCAGTGCAGTGCAGTGCAGTGCAGTGCAGTGCAGTGCAGTGTGGTGTAGTGAAGTGCAGTGTGGTGTAGTGCAGTGCAGTGCAGTGCAGAGCAGTGTAGTGCAGTGCAGAGCAGTGTAGTGAAGTGCAGTGCAGTGTAGTGCAGTGCAGTGTAGTGCAGTGTAGTGCAGTTTAGTGCAGTGTAGTGCAGTGCAATGTAGTGAAGTGCAGTGTGGTGTAGTGCAGTGCAGTGCAGTGTAGTGTAGTGCAGTGTAGTGCAGTGCAGTGCAGTGCAGTGTAGTGCAGTGTAGTGCAGTGTAGTGCAGTGTAGTGCAGTGCAGTGTGGTGTAGTGCAGTGCAGTGCAGTGCAGTGCAGTGCAGTGCAGTGCAGTGAAGTGCAGTGCAGTGCAGTGCAGTGCAGTGTAGTGTAGTGCAGTGCAGTGTAGGGTAGTGCAGTGCAGTGCAGTGCAGTGCAGTGCAGTGCAGTGCAGTGTAGTGTAGTGCAGTGCAGTGCAGTGCAGTGCAGTGTAGTGTAGTGTAGTGCAGTGTAGTGTAGGGTAGTGCAGTGCAGTGAAGTGCAGTGTGGTGTAGTGCAGTGCAGTGTAGTGTAGTGCAGTGCAGTGCAGTGTAGTGCAGTGCAGTGTAGTGTAGGGTAGTGCAGTGCAGTGCAGTGCAGAGCAGTGTAGTGAAGTGCAGTGCAGTGCAGTGCAGAGCAGTGTAGTGAAGTGCAGTGCAGTGTAGTGCAGTGCAGTGCAGTGCAGTGCAGAGCAGTGTAGTGAAGTGCAGTGCAGTGCAGTGCAGTGCAGTGCAGTGCAGTGCAGTGCAGTGTAGTGTAGTGCAGTGCAGTGTAGTGTAGGGTAGTGCAGTGCAGTGCAGTGCAGTGTAGTGCAGTGCAGTGCAGTGCAGTGCAGTGTAGCATAGTGTAGTGTAGTGCAGTGCAGTGTAGTGCAGTGCAGTGCAGTGCAGTGCAGTGCAGTGCAATGTAGTGCAGTGCAGTGTAGTGCAGGGTAGTGCAGTGCAGTGAAGTGCAGTGTGGTGTAGTGCAGTGCAGTGCAGTGTAGTGTAGTGCAGTGCAGAGCAGTGTAGTGAAGTGCAGTGCAGTGTAGTGCAGTGCAGTGTAGTGCAGTGTAGTGCAGTGTAGTGCAGTTTAGTGCAGTGTAGTGCAGTGCAATGTAGTGAAGTGCAGTGTGGTGCAGTGCAGTGCAGTGTAGTGTAGTGCAGTGTAGTGCAGTGCAGTGCAGTGCAGTGCAGTGCAGTGTAGTGCAGTGTAGTGCAGTGTAGTGCAGTGCAGTGTGGTGTAGTGCAGTGCAGTGCAGTGCAGTGCAGTGCAGTGTAGTGTAGTGCAGTGCAGTGTAGTGTAGTGCAGTGCAGTGCAGTGCAGTGCAGTGTAGTGCAGTGCAGTGTAGGGTAGTGCAGTGCAGTGCAGTGCAGTGCAGTGTAGTGTAGTGCAGTGCAGTGTAGTGCAGTGCAGTGTCGCGGTGGCCGTGTCGGTGGCGAGGTGTCGCCGCGGACAGCCCAGGTGCCTGGACGCGAGCCGGGTGCCGGATGAGCGACCTCGGCGGTCTGCGACACAGATACCGCGCCACTGTCGCTTTCGGCGCGCGGCCTTCTTATCGCCCGGAGCGGACCCCGTGACCCTTATCTCCAGGAGGGGAGGGGGGGAAGGTTGCCAGTCGAAAACAACGACCCCTCCCACCGCAGCGTTTACCGATCGTTTGTTATGATCAGTAGAGACCTGCGAAATTCGCGGTTTCGATGGACTTCAGGATAGACTGCACATACCCCTGTACACTCGGGCAAATAACGCAAGTTCATTGGTTGTCGACTTGTAAGTCGTCTCAGCTGCTTTGTCTGTGATTTGATCCTTCTTTGGTTGAGGGTTTATAACTAGAGACCTGTAAAATTCGCGATTTCAAATCCTTAAAGGATAGACTCCATGATCCTCTACGCACTCGTGCAATTTACATCTGCTGATTGGTTACCGACTCGTAACACCTGTTGACTGGAATGATCGTGATTCGCTAATTCTTCTGTTAAAGTTTTTTCATTGGCCCAGAGTCCTTCAGATAAACTGTGGCCCAATCACTGAAGCAAAATAATGTCAAAAGTATTTGGACTCTATCCTATCGCGAAATGAATCCGCGAATTTTACAGGTCTCTATTTATAACTGGTTGAGATTCGTCCAGATGAACAGTGAGCCAATAGCAAAATTATCTAAGAGATATATGTGTTTGAATTCTAGCCTATCACCGAATGAATCCGCAAATTTTGCAGGTCTCTAATGATCAGTTGTCAACACCAATCACGTCACGTCGCCATTAGGAGCGAGTCTCTCGCTGCGAGGTGAGCAGCGCGTTGAAACATTCGCGTGTTTATAAAGTGGCCAACTTCACTCTTCCACAGGGCAAGATTTTATTTTCGAAACTAATGCGACGGCCATAACACGCAGTTGGTAATGGATTTTTAAAACTTTTTCGAGGGAGTATATTCCTCCTCGTCACGGTCACAGCTATGCTACTGAACAACGCGCACGCGTTATACATCAATTTTATTTTTAAATTTTTGACTTATAAAAAGTTGGAAAAAAAGTTAAGGTGGGGGTGGGGAAGGGGGGGGGGGGGTTTATTGTGGTAACGATTTCACCAACTATAAAACTCAAAACTGTAAAACAGTATTAATTTAATTTTTTTCCCCTGGGCTTATTTTGTTAATTCAGGTATATCACGAAAAAAAAATGAAATTTTCAATAATTTGATTTGAAAGGGGTTTTTCGTTCACGATGCGAAAGTTTTAAAAGTGAAAGTTTCTTGTATATAATTAAAAAAAAAAAAACATCGAGCCATTCTATTCACTTTACGTACTGCTGCTTTAAATTTTTTTTTCTGTCCACTCCATTTCAGATTTTCTTGTAACGCGGAAAAGGAAGCCGAAACGTAAAAAATAAAGTTGACATTTGGGCAATACTTGCGAAAGGTTTTTGCGTTCCCACGGTAGAGAGCAGATGTGTAGGCCGGTGCTCCTTGGGATGCCAAGAAGACGGTTAAGTCGAACAAATGTTTTCAACTTTTTTTTTTGACGTGACAACGTCTAATAAATCGATGAACGCCGGCTGCACGCACGAAAGTGTCCCGTTACGCACATTTTACCGTTACGCTGTGTTCCGTTACGCAGTCGGCGAGTGCAGTAATAATAGGTTATGTAACAATTGACAAAAAAAATTATGGTGATTCATATAATTGATGAAAGATATTTGATTACACTTTATTTGTATGAAAACTTGTTCATAATACACGTGAACTGTTTCGTCGACTGTTTACAAAGTGAAGTGAAAAGTTAATGTGGTTTTCATTGTTATTACAAGAACAATTTCGGCAATAAAGGTTAATTATTCTTTCATTTTAAAATTTTTATTACTAGTATAATTTCAAGTATTTATTCTTTTATTATTAAAATAAAAATGATTCAATTTTATTCATAAAAGTATGCTATCATTTCATCAATGTTTTGTTATGACGTTGTCACGTTAAACTATCGTCCGTAAACCGACTTTACAGACAACCAATTTTTTTCTTCATGAATCTTCAGCCGAGATAGGTCGGTGGAATATTAACTCAACCTTTGTCAACACTACAGGATTGTTGTAGTGTTGCAAAATTGTGTATCCTATAGCTAAGGGCCGGATTCATTGGCATCTAGGAACAGACCCTACAGTCCTCTACATACCCGGGTAAAATACCACCTGTTCATTGGCTGTTGACTTGTGAGACGTCACTACAGAATTGCCCGCAATTCGGTACCTTTTTGGTTCACAGTTACCCAGACACAAAGGTAAACATAATTTGCTTTTTCAGCCTAACGAGAAACGAATGAATAATACTATTTCTTGAACACACACCATTGCAGTTTTACCTACACTGTTTCTCATTGGGGGAAAAAAATAAAAAATAAAAAATTGGTTGTCTGTAAAATCGGTTTACGGACGATACTTTTAATGTGACAACGTCATAACAAAAATTGATTTAAAGATTGCATACTTTTATGAATAAAATTGAATCATTTTCATTGAATTATCACTATTTTGTATGGATACAAAGAAGGAGTGAAATGAAATCTACAATTTAATTGATAATTATTTTTATTTGCACTCACTAATTCAAATATGTTTATTACTTTAACAAAGAGATTATTTTAACTATAACTTTTATACATGTTTGCTATTTAACTTCTTCTAATCTGTGTTATTCTGTTGAGGATAGGACGATGATAGGAAAAGTAGGAAACGAATGGGAGTGTTTCAAGTTTAATGTGCCTCGAAAAAGTCAAATCGATGGATGTTCCAATCGAGTGGAAGAGAGATAGATGCGGCGCAAGAGTACAATGAGCGTAACGGGACACAACGTAACGGGTCAATGTGCGTAACGGGACACTTTTTCGTGCGTGCAGCCGGCGTTCATCGATTTATTAGACGTTGTCACGTCAAAAAACCCATAGAGAACAAGCCTAAATCAACCATGTCGAACAGATAAACACGACGATGTGCCTAAACACGTATTACGAAAAACACAACGACGATAGCACTTTACGAGCCCATTGATACTTAAATATCATACGGCACAAGAATTCAGCGGATGGAATTTTGACATGAAAAAAATAAAATAAAATAATAACAACAGCAAATACGAATACAATGGGATTATTTCGCGTTCTTAATCATTTTTCTTTTTCCAAGACAAAACAGTGAAAAACTGCAATATCTTATGTCCGAGAAATTGTATTTAAACATAAATTCCTCGTTGTGTGAATCATTAATCCGCTAAATGTTTTCCTGTTTCTACCTGTAAAATATTTTTTTGAAGTGAAAATTTCTATAGGAAAGTTTGGATAGGAAGGGACATGGTCACGTGAAGTGTTAATTTTTTTTCTATTTCAAGGATAAAACTTAATATATCCTTTTTTAAAGATACAAGTTTTTAATTTTATGTTTAATTTCCAAGGAAATTTTAACGCTATTGTGTGGTACATATTGCAAGTGTTGGATATTTTTGACGTGACCACGTCTAATAAATCGATGAACGCCGGCTGCACGCACGAAAGTGTCCCGTAACGCACATTTTCCCACTACGGATGTCCCGTTATGCTCAATGTACGCATAGGACGCATCTATCTCTCTTCCACTCGATTGGAACAACCATCGATTTGACTTTTCAATCATGTTTTCGTCGTTTGAATTATTAATATTATGTAATTTAACGATCGTCCACCGATTTTCAGCACAATAAGTACGGTTATTTAAAAGTAATGTTGAATTTTCAACTACGTTTTTGTACGAACAATGGTGTTTTACAGTTACACATAATAATTCAAATTACACCCGGGATCTTTTGCACAATGTTTTAAAAAATATTGTAATACATTATAAAAAAGTTTGGTGTATTTGGGATGCGTATTTGTTTTAAAATCGTATAATAAAAACGAAATAATATAATTCCCCTACGGTGCTGTCATATACCGTGACGGACGCGAATTTAACGAATCGCGCTATCTATCCGCTTCCGCGGCAACCAGGCACTAGTTAAAAACTATTTTTCTTCAAATGAAAAAACTTAATTTCTTCTAGTTTCAAAGTTATTATTGGCAGGGGCAAAACTTATGGGTTCGCGTCACCGACATGCTAGTGATATAATAACAAAATCATTTGCTTGCGTACATTTGACGTAGAAATGATTTCATATTACACATTTAAAAACAAAATTTTAAGTTTTCACTTCTGACGACAGTCCTTATGACTGACTTTTATTTCCCCCCTCTTCAGCGCAAGGTAGTTTTCTCCAGGTGGTTCGGGTGCAGGGTCGGAGAAAGCAACACAAGGAACATCGCCCAGGTAACCTGCCCGCCGTCCGGTCGAAGGGAGACGTCGGAAGGTAAGTAACAGCGGTAAACTGGCCCGGAACGAGTAGCCATGTAGTCAGTCGCCCAGGCGCAGCTGTGAAGCCGTGCGGCAACAGCAAACAACCGACCCCTGCAGAGCCAACACTGTTTTCTCCCGCGCCTCCTCCTTCCAGGGAACAACAGCAATCAGCACTCCCTCTCTCTCTCTCTCTCTCTCTCTCTCTCTCTCTCTCTCACTCTCTCCCTCCCCTCCAACGCCTGCGATATCTACAGTGAACAACACACGCTCGAGAAACTACGCCGCCTGACCCGGGTACACGTCACAGTGTTGCAAAGCTTCAGTCTGTAAAGTCGGTTAACGGACGATAATTTGACGTGATAACGTCATAACAAACCATTGATGAAAAAATTGCATGCCTTTCCATTTTCAAATATCATTTACAGGTTTTGCAAATTTAATTTAAATAAGTTGTTTTGATATAATCACGAACAATTAGTTAAAAAGCCCGCCTTAACCTGTTTGATATTATAGAAGATTTTCTTGCACGGTGGTTGGCCGGTTCTTGCACGCTCGGCTCAGGCGGAACGTGACAATTAGTCATGCTCTTTCGTGCGTGCAGCCGGCTTTCATCGATTTATAAAACGTTATCACGTCAAAAAAACAAAAAAAAACAACGCGATTTGAAAACTACTCAAGACATCCAAGTGAGGTCTGTTCACGAAAAGCATTCAAGAGTTCGCTGAGGGCCGAAACGTAGTTTAGTTTCCGGTTTACGTTTTTAAACTGTGTGTGTTTTCAGAAAACTTTTAAGGTACAGATATTTGAAAGCACTTTATGGACTTGCATTACACCTTTATCTACATTTCTCAGCCATGTAATGTTACGGTCACCGCTCATGTGCACGACGAGAAGACTGCACGCCAGTCCAGAGGAGACACCGCGCTAGAAGCACCAGCGAGCGTCGCGCTTATCATCCCGCCTCGCTAGCACAGATACGCCCCTGACTAAGAGATAGGTACCGAAACACTCTCGGTTTTAAAAGTTTTATTTTAAGTCATAAAAATAATGTTTTATGTAATTTTTAAAACTTTGACTTCCTAAAGCTTAATATAATATAATAAGTGGAATGTCCCAAGGTCATAGTACTGCTGCTACAAATAGTAGGTAACTACCTATTGATATTTTTTTTTTGGAAACGACTGTCAATACACACTAAGAGGTGAGACACAAAAAGGACTGATTTTTTTCCCCGCAAAAAATCTCCAATCGTCGGTTTCTAGCATCTAGTGAAATTATTTACGACGAAACTTGCATCGGTATACAAGCCATAAACAAGCTACCGCAAACCTTTTTGTAACGCAAGAAGAAAGACCACTAGTATAAACTTTAAGTATATAAAAACAGTATTTCCCGTAGTAATTGATCATATGTTCTCGGTTTGTAGCCGAGTTCTGGGACATGGTGTGTCTACGACTTTATGTCTAAAGTGCTTCATCCTTATTAGATTGCAGCGTGCATTCAGACTGGCAATTTACTCTCTCTTTCCATTGCACAATTCCTACCACTAGCGCTGTCCTTGTTTCCATATGCTGTGTTGCCAGATCCACACCATAGAATACAAAATAATTAGGCACAACTTTGTAATGTAATAAAAAAAAATTAAAATTTGTCTGAAATATTGTTTTTGTAACGTAAATTTTGAATGATAAATTTGTAAATACATATTATTGTTGTATTTCATTGCGAGTAATATCTGATAGTTTTAATTATTTTTTTCTAAGGAGTACTAATTGGAGGACGACATAGTGTTTTCAACTTTTTTTCCCAACCATTTTTATATCTTTTAAAATTAATATTTTTTTTTGCTCTTTTGAAGAAAGCGCACAATTTTATGAAATTTCTTGTTTTATTTATCGTGACGGATTGCTACAAATAGTTTCCCCAGATAAATAATAGTTGGTGTTTAGCAATGAAGTATTATTTTTTTGTCAGAATGACTACAATTGTGGTAATACCGTCAATAGACACTAATCTACAGACTTAAAAAAACAGTAAACTTAAAAAAATATCAAAACGTATAATTTAAGACGGTATACAAAATGAATTTATTAATGTTAGCATGTCGGGTAGTATGAATGTGGCAACTTCGGTCGCCATTTCCTCGGTACTGCAAACTAGGCGTAAGGTAGACTGTAACGCAACCACATATAATTTTTTTTTAAGGGGATTGGTGCACCAGCATCGTATTAAAAAAAACAATATATTTGTTGATGATTCAGCTGCTAGAGAAGATTTGAACCATTCTGGTGTAAAATTTATTTTTTTATTTTTTTATTTTAATTAAGTTATTGCTGATTTTCGGGAATTTTTTAAATTCAAGCTTTATTAATAAACTATAAAGAATTCAGTGGTAAAACTTTCGCAGATAAATTTTCAGACACGGGAGATATAACTGTGACCATTATTTTATCTGTAATCATTATTAATTTAACGTATTTACAATTTGAATTTTAATAAATGAGCTGCTACGAAATTGCGTGATATTCATTTGCGAATTTAATAACATTCGCGTTTTCATTTGTAATTCAAACGCCAACATATCTGTCGGCTGAATGATTGACTTTATTTTAGTCTTTAGCTTATTGCAGTCGGACCTAAAGTAAAAATGTAGCTGTAGAAGTTTGAGCAGCGTGCAAGCTCGGATACGAGAAATTATGGAGCGCGCTGGACAGTAGTGACACCTTGCGACAGTTTCCCCAACTGTTTGCAGCCAGTGTTTTCTCTCGTTCCCACCCAGCCACAGCTGTCTGCTGTTTACGAAGGGGAGACGGGATTTCGCACGAAACTGATATGAAGGTCAACGTATTCATTTTCAGTAGATAAGAGAACGTGTTTGGTCTATCTCGGCGTATAATTGAATGGTTATTCCCTGTTATTATTTAGCACAGTGATTTAGCCAGATGTTTTTTGTTGTAAGCGTGAGATTTATTCAGGAATAAAATGCCGAAGAAACCTCCACCAAGCAGAGTACACAAAAGAACAAAACTATCGAAAGCCATTATAGCGCTTAGAAATAAGAATAAAGAAAGATAAGAGATTATTTTATTATAGCTTTTTTAACATACATTTATTTTTCAGAGTTGCGTATGTACAACGCGATGGACGCGATGCGACAACAAAAAGATGTGTAAAATTGTAAACATGCTTTTTTTTTTTCCAGTAATGCGTGAACCATTCATAAACTATACTCAACATGTATCCGTATAATTACGTTTGAATTTTTTTTTATGACAGGCATCAATGTTAAAAAGTTTATTAAGTAGCAGAAAACACTCAACCTAGTCTCACACAAAATCAGTTTAAGTACATGAATGCAGTTTTAAGAAGTAAGCTACGTAAATAATAAACATTTTTTAATATCTGCTGGTAACGTTTCCAAAGTATCAGCTTCGCCTTCATTCACGAACAATATTCGTGGCCTTATTTATTTATTTTGCTGGCGTTTCGTTGGTGACTGTTAGGACTGCAAAATTAGTAAACATTTTTCACCCTATCCTGAGTTAAATCTAAGTGTGCGCGGTTAGATGAGGACCTAGATGTGTCTCATGCTTACGCCTTTACACTCTACTCATGCGGGTATTAACCATGCGCGTAAGGGCGCGTTGCCAATGACCTGTACGATAGTCTCAATAATCCTCTACGGACTCGAAAAATGTCACCTGCTCATTGGCTACTTGACTTGTGACAACTGTTTGTTGTAATGCCTGTGATTCATCGTTGATTTTGTTGAGGAGTTTTCAGTGATTCAGATCCTCCCATTTAACTGTAGCCGAATTGAAGAAGCAGTAGAAATGTTACATGCTTGAATTCATAGCGAATGGAAACCACAAATATTTACTGATGTAGTGGTTGGTAAAAAAAAATATTATTCGTATCGCGTCCATCGCTTCGCGCCATGTTGGCTCCTATATTATTATGGATTTACAAAATATAACGATTCATTTACGACACTTAAGATAAGGTGTGTAGGATTTTAAGAATTCACTTGAATTGATATTTAAGAACATATTTCAGGATAACTTGTGAAGACGCTCGTACAGACGGCACCGGTTGTGATGAGTCATTGTTACCAGAGCAGGTGTACACGAAGTGGCATGTGAAACCTCAACACAACTCGAAAATCAGTACCGTAAACCGGGGTAACTTTGGGACTGGGGGTGTAAATTTGGGACAGTGAGTAATTTCTGGCTTTAGGATTTCCTGTCAAGGCAATGTATTTAGAAGTGGTACGCAATCACCGCTTCTATATTCGCTGGTATGTGCTACTATCTCATGGCATTTATTTGAAGCTGTAGTTGCACTGGTGGGATAGAGGCAGTGGATTTGTTTTCAACCACATGTTTATATTTTTGTTTTTGTGTAAACTTTTGTACGCACTTTAAAAACGGCAAATACTTCACGAAATACAGGCATGTATTTGAAGAAGTACAAGCCTTGACATCCATTTAATGTGATGCTAATGTTTTTGATACTTGCATTTTATTTTATAACCTCAAAATAGTAAATTTTCATCACTTGGTGGGGTAACTTTGGGACTGTCCCAAAGTTGCCCCAAAGTTGGCGTAATATGTTTTACTGCATTTTTTCTTCATATTTTTCAGAATAAAGCGACCAACCATGCCAATAAATCCCGAATGTGCTCTTGGTACACGGCCATATAAAAATTACACAGAGGAAAACTTGAATGAAGCTTTGCAAGCTGTACGGAACAAAACATTGTCGATTCGCAAAGCTTCAACAAAATATGGTATTCCAAAAAACACTTTGCACCTAAAAAACCAGGAAAAGCATTTTAAAGCTGTCGACCGAGCTCCTGTTTTCACAAATGAAGAGTAGTTGCAATTTGTAAGTCACATTGTAGCCGTGTCTAACTATGGATTTCCTGTGGATATCCTGCTCAGACTGTTTGCTTATCAGACAACACTGCGACACAGTGTGCCGCAAACTGTATTGTCATCATAGCAGTTGCGGGCCTCGTGGTCCGTATGCCAGAACAAAGCATCGAACCAAGGGCCCGCGAAGAGTTCCAGGCCGCGGATTGCCGCCCACTACCTCTTGTTTTAAAATAGAGTTTATGTGTGGATGTCTGTGAAAATATGATGCTGAGTTACTTCTATAGTGTTGTTTAACTTGTATCCTTTGGTGGGGGCGGTCGGGGCTTTAAAAACCTACCCCCTGCTGAGGGCTATTTGTGGATAAGAAAGTGGGGAGGGAGGGAGAAAAAAAAAAGGAATGAGCTTTAGAAACGGGTTCGAGTCACAATGTGAGCAGTTTCAGTCATACTGCCTGCCCGGTGCTCTAGTTGCCAGAGTTAACAGTTCCTGTGGATATGTTTGACCTTCAATGTGTTGTCAAGTCCTACCTGGACCGCTGTGGAAGAAAGGAGCTACGATTTTAAAACAATTTACCAGGAAATGATTGGGCGGAAGGGTTCATGCGACGGCACAAAGCAATATTAACTCAGAGAACAGCAAAAAAATTTCTTACTCTAGAGCAGCAACAGAAGAAAAGGTTGTGAATAAGTTTTTTGATAATTTGTAAAAGGAGCTGATAGGAATTCCAAAAGTGAATATTTGGAATTACGACGAAACAAATCTTGTAGACAATTCTGGAACCAGAAAAATCATCACGAAGAGGGGAATTAAGTACCCTGAGAGCAGGGGTGCAACAATTAAATTTCCAAAGGAGGGGGCAATATAACTTTTTATAAAGAATCATCGATCCCCCGTATTGAAGCGGGGGGTCCAGGGGTCCTCCCCCGGGAAAATTTGTATTTCAAGGTGGAAAATGGTGCTATTTAAGCAGTTTTATTATCTAAAAATTGATTACACAGCACTTTCTTTGCCCCCGTTTGCCCCCATTTCAAGGTTTCAGAGGGGGGGCAAAATACCCTTGCCTCCCCCTGTTGTTGCGCTCCTGCCTGAGAGGATACAAAATTTGTCTAAAGCGTGCACATCTATAATTGTTTGTGGAAATGCAGCAGGGGATGTAGCACCACCTTATGTAAACTATAAGGCGGAGAAGATTTGGACAACTTGGACTGAAAACGGACCCTCGGGTACTCGATACAATAGAACTAAATCTGGTTGGTTTGATGGGCATGCTTTTGAAGACTGGTTTACATCTTTAATGTTGCCTGTTCTAAACTACCAGGAAGGTATGGTAATTCCAGACTGAATTTTACTCTGAAATAATAAAAGTTTCCTAACTACAAGTGATTTTTGCTGCAAACGTAGATCAAAATCTTCCAGGATGCGATTTGCTTAGGTAAAAATGTTAGTATGATCGACTCTTTAATTTCTAAATTATAAATAAATAACAACAATAGAACTTCCCAGAAAGTTGTGATAAACTGACGATATTGCGCGAGTAGCAGACCCGTACGTGACTACAGAGAAAGGCTATTTTCCTTGACCGTTAAGGTTTCTGGGACGAACACCCTCTCACAGCTAGGGTCATAAAATACGGTCAAACTCTTGCAAAAACATCCACCACCGCTCTTTGCCACTAGCAATTTAACGAAGTCAGCTAGGCGCAGCACTCCAATAAATTAACTTAGAAAAAAAAAATACTAAATATGTAATTCTATCAATACATTTTACAACACAACTTATGTTTTATTTATTTTCTGAAAAAAAAATTATATTATCATACGAATTATGTTATAAAAGTGACAAAACTCAATAAGTAAATTTACGGTGTATCGTTTTTTTCAATTGTTATGTAGTAAACTAATTTTATACAATTAAATATATATTTTTTATAATATAGGCTACATTAAATTTTTGCATAGTTCTGATCGAAAATAATATAATGTATTAGAAATAAAAAATAATTATATTTTTTGGTATTAAAATAATTTTTAATAATAAAATTCGAACACACATATATAAAACTAGAGGTCCTCTAGAATTTTTATTTACAAGTTCCAAGCAGAAATTGTTTAGCTATTGTTAATTTTATTGTATCAAAAATCATTCATATAAGAAAAAAGAATATGTATATCTCAATAGATGTAACATGAATACACCCTATCATATGCATTAAATATATTTTAAGTAATCCTTAAATAAGACCAAGTTTATTGAGTGTCGCAGTACGCAGCGTGTTTCAAAGCACGCCGGCCGTGAAAGATCAGTACGGCCGCAGTACACTGCAACGCTCGGGCAGCTTTAATGAGGCAACTAATTATGCTAGACTCTTTATAAATATACTATCTTAAAGCTAAAAGTATAATTATAAACATTTATTTAGACATTTTATCGCATTGGGCTCTTCAAATCGGTGTAAATCGTATTTTTATCTGGGTGGCAAAGATTAAAAAAAATATGTCGTGAATTAATCTCTTTATATCATATCTTAAATATTAAAAATTTAATTTTTTCTTACATTAATGGGTGAATTACAGTTTCTCGATTATTTTGGTAAGTTTACGGACAGTCAAAATTAAAAACTGTATAAATGGGTAGCATTTTAATGTTTTTAATTTGCTGTCACCTAGGACTTGAATGCAAATTCTCGGTTATAACGCACTAGGTCTACAGCGGTAAACTTTCGGTATGTTATTAAGCACAGTCAACTCTACCAGAGTACAAAAATCTGGAGTAAAACGAAAGTCTACACGGGGAAGGGCGGCTACCTGATCCGAGAATGAAGGATAGGGCGAGATGGGAAGCGAAGATAAGAGCTGGTTATCGCGGTTCGCTTTCCTTCCGTGTTGCAGAGAGAGAAAGGCGATATTGTGGAAGACCTTCGAAAGATTCCCGCTAGATGGCAGGCCTCAGAGCTGCAACATTCGACAACCTCCCCTCACAGAAGCTCTCTCGCCACTAACTTGCCAAATCTCACCCGCTAGCTTATATACGTGCTGGCTGGCCTTACAGTAGTAATAAACAAGCATTTATGAAATACTTAAGCTCATTTCCAACAAATTCTGACGAATGACTGTTTTTTGTCCTGCACCAATCCCCTTAAACACAAAGGAAACAGGATGGTGGTTCGAGGTTACGGCCACCCCCATAATTCTTCCCCTATCTACATCGAGACCTTCGACACTGCGTCCGCGATGGGAAACTTGATAGCGACGAGGTGGTTTCCTAGGTCGTGTGTCAAGAGTCGGCGACGCTAAAAAGAATAAGTTAAGGAGCCCGCCTCGTCAGGGGTGTATCTGTGTCTGCGAGGCGGGATGATAAGCGCGACGCTCGCTGGTGCTTCTAGCGCGGTGTCTCCTCTGGACTGGCGCGCAGTCTTCTCGTCGTGCACATGAGCGGTGACCGTAACATTACACGGTGGAGAAATGAAGATAAAGGTGTAATTAAAGTCCCTTAAGTGCTTTCAAGAATCTGTACCGGTTGTTTCACGCCTAAAAATTACTCTGAAAACATGCGTTTTTAGAGATTTTAACTCTTCTAAAAATACGGTTTGAAAACTTAATCGGAAATCAAAGGTACTTTTCGGCCCTAAGAGAATTCTTAAATGCTTTTCGTGAGCAGACCGCCAGTCGGATGTTTTGAGTAGTTTTGAAATCGCGTTGTTTTTCTCCTGAAGCTCTGCGCACCGTGTGTGTGCCCGGGTAGGCAAGCCCGTGGCTCACAATCCAACGCTGGGCAACTCTGATTATCAGCCTGCACGCAACCAGACAGGAAGCCAACAAACTAAACGAATAATGATTGTGGTATTGTTGGAGGAGGAGGGGGGGGGGGTTAGTGAGTAGGAAAAGAGGGTTAATGAGAGCTTCGAGAGCAACAGCGCCATTGTTACTCGGGACGACACAAAGCTTATTTAAATAAATGTGGCGCGAGGCGAACGGAAATCGTCAGACAATTCGGCTTCCTGCCCAGTCACGAGTTGACGGGTAGACCAAGGGTTATACAAGCGATAAGACCTTACACTCCAGAGTTAAAAAAGATTCCTTTTTTTCCCCCTCTCGGAAACAGGTTATCAACAATACTGACGCTACCAACCTCACAGCAAAGAATATTTAATTTTGTCCCGATTGACAACAGGATCTAGGTCTCTTTCAGAATTGCTCCGGTTGAAGATCTAGATCTTATCAATACATCTATATGTTTTTAATAAATATACATTTTATTAAAATGCCGTATAATTTGTATTTCCGTGTCTTGATATTCATGAGAAAAATATATTTTTAAGGATTTTTCGTCAGATTTTATTATCAGACTAAATGTATTGTTCGTTGATGATCTAAAAGAATGTTTGGTTAAATTGTTTGTTCCACAATTCATAACCATTTTTGGCTAATTTACCTAAATGCTCATTTAACACATTGACTTTATTTAAAGGGGTAGCTATAAATACTGCAAATACACAAATAGAGATGTACCATTGACTAGAGCCTTCAAGAATCAACTTGCCCCTATCTATTATACACATACGTTGTTACATACACACACGCACTAACATATTCGAGCACATTATTTCATTCGTATGGCCTCGAATATTTCTCGCTGGCTTTGTTGGTAACCCTCAACTCGATGTCTAGAAACTTACGAAATTTCGCGGTTTTTATCTGGCGACCAAATGCAATCCAAGCTCAAAAAAAAAAAAAAAAAAGGAATTTTTTTTTGTAATCGAACTAATCTCATTAAATCAAAATTAAGTTTCTTTCAAAGTGTTCAATTACCAGCAACCTATTCTGAAAGTCGTTGGTATTAAATTTTCATTTAATTATTTTCACACTTTAAAATATTGGGGATGTTACCCTTGGATACGCTCTTATGGGTGAAACTATGAATCGCAACGGTTTTTTTTACAATTAAATGACCATCATAAGTTTTTTTGAAGATCCTGAAGGACCACCAAGCCAACAACGACAAACGCCTGAACATGAAATCAGCTCACTGAAGCACGTGCCGCCTAGAGATCGGGTGAAACTGACAGCAGCAATGAATGGACTCAGCAATATTTCCCCGGTTATTTAACCGTTAGTCTCACTCGCCTCTCAACTGCGGACCGTTCTCTGTATTTGTTTTTTTTGTAAATGTAACAGAAATAACCATGTTAAGTTACAGATATTTGTAAATATGTACATTTAACACGAAAAAAAAAACTGCATCGCCACAAAATAAAATACCGTTCCCAGTAATACTGGGTTCGGATTCTTACCCGGCTATTCAGGCTTTGTGCCATCCCAGTACCGCCAATAGTTTTAAAAAAAAGTTATTTGCTAAACAGTTCTCTGAATAACTTCCCAGTGTTTAACTGCGCGTATAATAAGAACGGTCGAATTGTTGAATATTCTATTAACATTTTTTTATTCCATGCTTTGAAAATAATTATGCTTGAATAAAACTTAGAGTGCCAAATTTTCGTTGTGAAATGCTTGGTGTTCTCTCTAAAATCGTATTTCATATTCGTAGGGGCAGGCATTTTTCGCGAGAAAATCTGAACACCTATATAAGACTGCAACAAGGTATACCCGCACCTGTGGTTTCTTCCTTGCGATTGGCGGCCGTCTGCGAGAGAAGTGGTTGGCTTATTTGGCCGAGCCACTCAGGACGCGCTTGCTTCAGCAATGAACCACTGTGATTGGTGTTGTAAAAAATCGACATGTACCAGGAGGAAAAATCACCCAATCACGAAACGAAGAAGATGCTACGGTGTTTTAAACTTTCAGCTAGTCTCGGAAATGTATTCGCAAAAATATTCCTAGACTAGCTGGAAGTTAAAACTTCTGCGTCTCGTGATTGGATGAGTTACTTTGAGGTGCATGTCGATTGTTACAACACCAATCACAGTAATTAATTGCGGAAGCAAACTCGTCCTGAATGGCTCGGTCAAACAAGGCAACGACTTGTCTCGCAGACGGCCGCCAATCACAAGGAAGAAACCACTGCTGCGGGTATACTTTGTTGCAGTCTAATAGGCGTTCAGATTTATTTCGCGAAAAATGCCTGCCCTTAGCCATGTGTCGTGGAACGTTTTTGGCGACTGGTTCCCAATAGGTAGAGACCGGAAAAATTCGCGGATTAATTTCACGATATGCTAAAATGCAAAAATAATTATACTTTTATGCAAGTTCTGCTATTGGTTCACTGTAAATATGGAGGACTGTGGGTCAATTATAGACCCTCAGTCAAAGCAATATCGAATCACGAGTCCCCCAATTGAGACGCCTCACAAGTCAGTAGCCAATGAACAGGTGAAGTTTGCCCGAGTATGCGCAGGATCGTGGAGTCTATCCTGGAGGTCTTTGAATTCGAGAATTTTTCCAGTCCCTACCAATAGGAATATTTTGTTGAAGTACAGAGAAATTGTTTTCCTCTTGAGTGTGATGAGTAGAGACCGGAAAAAATTCGCGGGTTCAATGACCTTTAGGATGGACTCCAATATCCTTTACACACTCGGGCAAATGCCAACTGCTCATTGGCTGCTGACTTGTGAGTCGTCACGACTGGGTGGCCTGTGATTCGACACTTCTATGAGTGAGGGTCTCTAATTGGTAGAGACATGCAAAATTCGCGGATTCATTTCGCGATAGGCTAGCATCAAAACAACTATACATTCGTACCGCTTCTGCAATTGGCCCACATTTTATCCGGGGAACTGTGAGCCAATGGGAAACACTAATCCAAGAAAGTGTCGAATTACGGACAGCCTAGTTGATATGTCTCACGCGTCAGTAGCCAATGAACAGGTGTCATTTCCGCGAGTATTTAAAGGAGTGTGGAGTCTATCCTAGAGGTCAATGAATCCGCGAATTTTGCATGTCTCTACTAATTGGCCATCAGTCCTCCAGATTAACAGTGGACCAATTGGCAGAAGCAGCACTAAGGTATAAATTATTTGAATTTTAGCATAGCACGTA
The DNA here is from genome assembly GCF_032445375.1 of Bacillus rossius redtenbacheri. NCBI lineage: Eukaryota > Metazoa > Arthropoda > Insecta > Phasmatodea > Bacillidae > Bacillus > Bacillus rossius. The sequence goes on along the minus strand of NC_086345.1, from coordinate 12,117,762 downwards.
ATGAACACGCGAATTTTTTTCAGGTCTCTAGTGATGAGGGTTGGGGCTCACCGGGGTAGGGTGTAGTAGCACCGCTACAGCTGGGTCGCTATCCGGGCGAAGACCTCCGAGGACGTAGTAAGCGCCGTCGACGGCTCCTGAATGCCTTCTGGGAGGTCACCTCAAGCGGTCGTGGACGGGAAACAACCCCCCCCCCCCCTACCCCCCACAGCGCCAACCATCGCCCAGCCCTGCGCCCGTAGATAAGGCCCGCTGATAAGCATAGAGACTCCCCTCCCACCAGCCTTCTTATCACGTGCCCACGGCGGCTTGCGCGCACTTGGCGTGCGTGCGCGCGGACGATAAGGTCCAAGTCGCCGGGAAGCAACGTGTTCGCCGGTCGCCCCTACGACCCATGGCTGGCGTGCAAAGCTATTTTTTTTTCGGCAATGCGACGTCGTGGGACGTTTATCGGCAGAAAAAAGGGGAAATTTTTGCAGCATTTCTGCGCATTGGCCTACTTACAAACTCCGCCCGTGTAATTTTTTTTTTTTTTGGTTGGTTGGCCCGGTTTTAGTGTCACGAAGACGCCACGTGTTTCGGCTGCACGTGTCTAACAGTTAAAACAAGAAAACTGAAGAAAATTGCTAAGGAGTTGTCATTGTTATAGGGGCTGGAAAAATTCGCGGATTCAACGACCTCCAGGATAGACTCCACGATCCTGTGCATACTCGGGCAAACTTCACCTGTTCATTTGGCTACTGACTTGTGAGGCGTCTCAATTGGGGGACTCGTGTTTCGATATTGCTTTGACTGAGGGTCTATAATTGGCCCACAGTCCTCCATATTAACAGTGAACCAATAGCATAAGTTGCATAAAAGAATAATTATTTGCATTTTAGCATATCGCGAAATGAATCCGCGAATTTGTCCGGTCTCTAGTCATCGTTTTTTCACTGTATTTTTTTTTTTTTAATAATTTTCAATGATAGTCCTTGTGGAAACTGATTTGCCAACGATAACACAGAGTTTGGTAAAATTAACAAATGGTACGAAGCTCTGCCTTGCAAAATGAGTTTTCAAATATTTTCCTTGTAAAAAAATACAAAAAAAAATTTTTTTTCACGGTGTTCTAAAAGTGATTTTCCGTAGCCTGTCCTGAAACAGTTTGTCCTGGAATTAGAACATAACAATTGTAGGACAAAATACATGATGAAAAATTTAATGAGGACAATGAATTAAATTTAGATGGTGGGGGGGGGGGGGGCAACGTTTTCGGCTAACAAAAGTTGCAGACGATGGTAAAAAAAACTTACAGGTGCTTTCAGGTTCAACCTGTGAGTTCTTGAAGCCTTTAAACATCGGCCGTTGTGATTAAAATGGAGGGGGGGGGGGGGGAATTATTTACGCGACAGTGTAAATTGAAAAGGTAATTTAATTGTAGACGGACTAAAAATTATTTATTTTATTGTCTTGAGAGAAAATTGGGTTAAAGAAATCTATCAAATTTTCGAACAAATTAATTTTTTTTTCAATTCTAAATCATTATTTTTACATCTTACAGGTTTTTTTTTTTAGTGCGATTTTCGTTCTATGTGACGTTGTTCTTCCGTAAACTTGGCTTGTTATGCTGAGAATATTGAAGAACGAGATTCGCGAAACACCGCCACAAAATAACTCTCCTAGAATTCTTTTGAGGAATCAAGATTTGTTACGTGCTGAAGAGTTTAAACTTGCCTTGAAAACCCGATAAGCTTCTCAGAGCGTACTTTATCTTGGCATCGCTTCGGCATGAGAAATTTATTATTGTCAAACTTGGCCCGGAATTATAAAGTTAATCCTGGCAGATAAGATTTCCACGTATATTGTAAGGCAAAGGAATGCGTCTTTAATTCTATTTATCCACCAGACATATCCGTGGCTATTTATACTCATGACAGGCGTTGATAAAAAAAAACATGCGGTAAAGTTATTCGTGAAAATAGAAAAATTCTATTGAAAATAAATGGATAAGTTCTGCCAAAAAAACTATATATATATTACTTTATACATTTAAATACATACCCGCCAGGAAAATATTTCGTTCCAGTAATCATAAACTCAGGATGCCATATAAATGAAAATAAACATCTTTGGTTTAAACATTTAATCTTTTAAATGAGGATCAATTGTAAATTCAATGTAGTAAAGGGTTTAAAATTTATATAGATCTTTGATGCAGCTGATTTATTTCTTTGTAGCAAAAAAAAAAAAACGAATTGTCTATTATAAACCAGTTATTCCAGATGCTACGGGGTGTACAGACATAGCGCTTATTCCAATTCTTGTGTTGTGTTTACACTGAAACGTAGGCTTTTTTACGTGAAACGTTCAAATCACTCGCCTAGTGTAAGTGACACTCAGTGTAAGTCGTCCCAGGTATCGGAAGTAGGCTGGGCTGCAGCAGCAATCAGCAAAGAAGCATCTGACGGCATCGCAGCTGACGGTTATATAAACCCGACAGTTGCCATTCTCAGTCAGACCCACGAGTGGGCAGAAGCACCAGGAGAAAACCATCAGCTACAAGGAACGTGTGAACGGAGGCTTTGCTCGACCGAGGGCTGATACAAATTGCTACTCGCCAAGCGAGTCCTAACTAGTGAGCGGAGGCTAGGCCCCTACCAAGGGCTTATACGGCTTGCTAAGCTGATACAACTTGCTACTCGTTGGACGAATCTGAACGAGCGAGCTTGCGCTTTGTCCGACCGAGAGCTGATTCTGCTTGCTACTCGTTGGACGAGTCTGAACAAGCGAGCAGAGGCTTTGCCCAACCAAGGGCTGACTCTGCTTGCTACTCGCTGGGCGAGTCGGAGCGAGCGAGTGGAGACTTTTCCCAACCAAGGGCTGACTCTGCTTGCTACTCGCTGGGCGAGTCGGAGCGAGCGAGTGGAGACTTTGCCCAACCAAGGGCTGATTCTGCTTGCTACTCGCCGGGCGAGTCGGAGCGAGCGAGTGGAGGCTTTGCCCGACCAAGGGCTGATTCTGCTTGCTACTCGCCGGGCGAGTCGGAGCGAGCGAGTGGAGGCTTTGCCCGACCAAGGGCTGATTCTGCTTGCTACTCGCCGGGTGAGTCGGAGCGAGCGAGTGGAGGCTTTGCCCGACCAAGGGCTGATTCTGCTTGCTACTCGCCGGGCGAGTCGGAGCGAGCGAGTGGAGGCTTTGCCCGACCAAGGGCTGATTCTGCTTGCTACTCGCCGGGCGAGTCGGAGCGAGCGAGTGGAGGCTTTGCCCGACCAAGGGCTGATTCTGCTTGCTACTCGCCGGGTGAGTCGGAGCGAGCGAGCGGAGACTTTGTCCGACCGAGGGCCGATCCAGCTTGCTACTCGCCGGGCGAGTCCGAACGAACTAGTGGAGGCTCGCGAGCCCTATTATTCCAAACCGAATGCCAGTTAAGGAAACAAACCGGCAACCGCTTTAATAAACGGTGCCCTGCGCGAGGCTAGAAACTGGCTTCAACGCATTCTAGCGGTCGTCTCGCAACCATCGATACAACAGTCACAAAAAAATATATAGCCTACTTCGCAAAAAAAAAAAATATATATATATAACGGACTTCCTAATATTCGCAAATACTTTTTGAGTTGCGATTATTTTTTTTGTTATGACTATTAAAGTAAACAAAAAGTATTGCAGGATAGTTTCGCTATCACAAGGTTTCATTTGGCACAACAATACGCTAGGTACATCTCCCGAAGTTCACGCAATTGAATATATCCGAGCTATTGGCGTCAGACGCGTGTCCGCCATCTTGACGAAATCAATGGAAAAAGTGAGCTTTGCGCATGCGTGGAATAAAAAAAAAAATGGGACTGGCCGTGTCCTTTCGTGCAATAGGAATGCCGTTATGGTACAGATGTAGCATACTCAACACCTTAACCCCTATATTTGTGTCTTATGATACCGGCATCGGTCATTGCGTGCTGGATGGGAGCACGCCGAACATTTCCGAAGTTCTCCGAAGTTCCCCGACGTTTGCCGATTCACGAGGACGCGTAAGTGGGTCTGTACGACCGGAGCTGGGATATTTGGACTTTGGAGGTCTGACAGATCGGACATCTGTTGTCATTAAAATTATTCGCCAATGAGTAGGGGCAGGCATTTTTCGCGAATAAATCTGAACGTCGATTAGACTGCAACAAGGTGTACCCGCACCAGAGGTTTCTTCCTTGCGATTGGCGGACGTCTGCGAGTGAAGTGGTTGCCTTGGCCGCATTTGCTTCCGCACTGAGTTACTGTGATTGGTGTTGTAACAACCGACATTGTCCTGAAAGAAACTCACCCAATGACGAAACACAGAAGAGGCTACAGTGTTTTTAGCTCTCAGCTAGTCTCAGAATCTTTTCGCGAAATATGCATGCCCCTACCAATAAGATGCGTGATGAGTACACACGAACGGAAAAAAATGTTTCCTGAACAAAAATTTTAATATCCATGGTTTTTTTTTTTTTTTTTTTTTTTTCATTTCGTCTAGATCACAGTTTTGCTGTGTTTGCGTTAGTTTTCCGTTAAGTTACTTTCAAACGTTAAATGAACTAACCTACCTGGAATATCAAAATTTATTTTCAAATATAAAATCGTAAGCCATTTACACAGTTTCGTTACTATTCACGTTACATAAATCAACGAGGAAGGCCACGATAATATATATTTGGCGATCTACCAGACGTATCGTACAAGTGAATAATGTTGCACGCTGCTAATGAAGATTTACCAGACAGCATCCTTCTGACGGTACGGTCAGACAGATCAGAACAAATTGTCTCTTTGCAATTACGGCAGGGCTGTGATTGGTCCGCGGAGAAGCTTGGTGTGTGTGTGTGTGTGTGTGTGTGTGTGTGTGTGAGAGAGAGATGGTTGGTGGGGACGTGTAGAGGGAGGGAGGGAGGGAGGGACGTTTTCAAAGTTCTGCATTCGGCACACCTCGGTAGGAGGAGAATACAAAAGGGAAAAAAAAACACCCCTCTCGACCGAGGGTAGGCAACCCGCAATGCAGTGTTGCTCCCCCTCCTACATCTGGTGACATCCCCTTCTCAGGCTTCTCACCCCTAACTCCGTTCCCCCCTCCCCCAGTCTTTTAGCGGGACACTGCAGATATAACGTTCCGTGAAACTCATGAGGGTAATTCCCTCCGGTATTTAGCTTCTATAAAGATGTGTTCTTACACAAAATTTCAATTTAATTCCTGCAAATCAACAAAGTTGTGAACGTAAATAAACTGCTTGATCCAACCAATAAGTAGAGACCTGCAAAATTCGCGGATCCATTCGGTGATAGGCTAGAATTCAAAACACATATACCTCATAGATAATTTTGCTATTGGCTTACTGTTCATCTGGACGAATCTCAACCAGTTATAAACCCTCAACCAAAGAAGGATCGAATCACAGACAAACCAGCTGAGACGACTTACAAGTCGGCAGCCAATCCACTTGCGTTGTTTGCCCGAGTGTGCAGGGGTATATGTGCAGTCTATCCTGAAGGCCATCGAATCAGCGAATATCGCAGGTCTCTACCAATAAGTGTTCATTCAATAGTTTTATGAACGTTAAATGCCAAAATAAAGTTTCAATCATAAGACAAACTAAAAAAAACGTAATCTGGTTTACAGTTTTGAATTAACTGTCCTCTACAGCCTTTTACGATAAAATTATAAATACGTGTACGGAAATTATGATTTCCCGAATTCCTGAACAACTTAGGTTTCCAGAAACTTCGGACGGACGAAAACTACCAACATTACCACTAGTATGCTCGAAGGACTTACTGTTATCACCAGCCATAAATCGCTGCTAAAACTTCTCTAAGCGCGTTATGGAAAAATTATGAGAGTGAATTTTTTTTTTCGATGCGCGCGCTCCATTCAACGAAATTTTCACAGGAAGAATGCGTGTCCACGTGTATGAATATAAAACCCACGTATAGTAACTGTCATAAAAAATCAGGGGACATAAAAAAACGTATTGGTGTGCCAAATGAAACTTTGTGATGGTGAAACTACCCTGGAATATATTTGGTGAAATAAAATAGTCATAGTAAGGAGTGGTTTCAAGTTTTAAAAAAACCTAAGGATTCTGACATTACAATATATATTTATATATACATTTTACTTGTTTGTCGTATTGTTATAATATTATTTTTACACGTGTTTATATTAATGTCGAATACTGAATACTTATTTAATTGAATTTCGTTACAATGAATATCAAAATAGTTTAGTTTCGTGTTATGTAAGTATACACCTCTTTATATATATATATATATATTTATATATATATATAAAACTATTATGGCGTTTGCTGATCCGGCATGCCGGATCAAAGAACGTTTCAACGAATTTGATGATGCGTGGATCCGATCGGTCCATCACTTTTCTTCCGCGCGCACAGGAAGCGGTACGTGCCAGGGCAAGGTGGGAACCACACATAACTTAGAAACACAACTTAGAACTGTCATAACTTAGAAACCTCGGAAAAATCCACGTAACTTAGAACTGTAATAAGTTATAACGCTCATAACTTAGAAACACGTAACTTAGAAACATACAACGCAGAACCACACAACTTAGAAACGTAACGTAGAAAGTCATAACTTAGAACTATCACAACATATAAACTCACAACTTATAACTGTCATAACTTAGAAACACGTAACTCAGAAACACGCAACGCAGAACCACACAACTTAGAAACGTCGTAACGTATAAAGTCATAACTTTGAACTATCACAACTTATAAACACGTAACTTAGAACTATCATAACTTAGAAACACAAAACTTAGAACAGGCATACTTAGAAGATTCTAAGTTATGTGTTTCTAAGTTGTGACAGCACCCCGGGCAAGGTTATTCGCGAGGGGAGAGCGATGAAGTGTGTGTATGTGGTGGAGGGGGGGGGGGGGCAGGGGAGGTTGAGCGGCGCGGGTGGAAGGGGGTAGCCACCCCCGTCGCTATGGCAAAGACTCTCTCCCCTTGGGGAGACACCCCCATGCAGCAACCCCCCAAGAGTCTGTCCGGGGATGTCACAACAGCTGGTTCGAGACGATATTCCTCGTACCCCCGGGCAGAACACAATTACAAAGTTATTTTTAATTATCAATAATGTTCGCAGGCTTTCACGGTCGCTGTCTGAAGTAGCTTGGCTTCTGGGTTGCAGACGCGTCCTTGGCGGATAATTCACCCGACATTTCGGTCGAACATTGCAGTCGCCATCATCAGGCAGCAGTTGCCTACTGAACTGTACTGTAACTTCTCCCTGATGATGGTGACTGCAATGTCAACCGAAACGTCGGTGAATTATCCGCCAAGAAAACGGCTAAAACACAGAAGCCAAGCTACTATTTTTAATTATTATTATTATTATTATTTTTAGAAACACGGCCGCAAACGATTCCGACACTACACATGAAAAAAATATTTCCTGTGCCATTACACACTTCGAAAAAAAAAAAACAGTTTCTGATAACTACAAGAAAGATATCGTAGCTTTCCATTTTTTTTTTGCATTTATTAAATACATTTTTTCACGAGAGAGAAAACTGAGTACTTCCTATACAAAAATATTGGCGCATTATTTTATGTTTTTGATTGATGTTTCATTCAAGCGTAAGTTTTTTTTTCAAACCATGGAAATTATAATCGATAGTTGGACTTTATTTTGTTTTTTATAATTATTATGTGCGCAGTTAATACTGGAAAGCTATTCAGGGAACGGTTTACAAATAGCTTTAACTACTGGAGGCACTGGGACAACACAACGTATAAATGCCCGGGTAAGAATCCAAACCCAGTATTTCTGCGAATACTATTTTGTAGTGATATATATTTTTTTAAATTTAAATAAACAAATTTCAAAATATCTGAAATTTTACATAAACATTACTCTTCCATTTACCTAGAAAAATTTACAGTGTATTTAACCAATGATCTATGTCAGGTTATAGAATTCCTTGGGCTCACGATCTAGGTCTATTTTATTAAAAATTATAGTATATATTATATTATATGTTCTCATGTTGCAAACACACTTACAATACGAAACATTAACACAAGATTTAACGTTTATTTCTTAAAAATAATATCGGGCGTGATAAATACGCACAAATCGTGTTTTCAACTAAATTTATTGACGCGAATCACACATAGTTTACGCACCCGCCGCTAGAATTCGTTGCCGAAGCAGCTACGTCGACTATCGAATCATTTCATTTGAAGAACGAAAATTTGAATTATGTAGTGAAACGGCTCGGATAAAAGCGAAAAATGCTTGGAAAAAAAAAATACCAAACACAGCTTTGGCCATATCTTTCTATATTAAAAATCCATTAACTAGTTAATGAAATAAGGTCGCCCTTTGGCTTTGTAAATTTTTGGTGCGCGCTATCCACCACAGATGGCAGCAGCGTGTTTGTTACACATTTTCGTTAATTGACTTTCGTCGTATTTACAAAATTATTCTAACCAAATTCCGTATACTGAGAGCAAAGATGTACCACATTAAAAAAAAAAAAGCTACTAAGGAAACATTAAAAGAAAATGTTTAAATAATTAGTGAGTATAGTCTGTTTCATGTAACGTGTCTCTTATTTGAAGGTTCTCAAAAGTAGTACTAATTGTCTTCGTATCCTTCTGCCACTGAAGTCCTGTCAAAAATGTTCTTAACAACTTGATGTGTTTGTCGGCTTTCGTAAACAAACATAATGTGTTGCTTTGCAAGGCAGTTGGGAAAACTTACCCAGAGTATTTTTTTTTTTTGTAAATGGAAAATAAATATTAATGTAAAATTACAGATGTTTGTACATTTGTACATTTACATGAAAACAACTGTCTCGCTAATAAATTGTGTTCGTAGTAATTCTGGGATCGGTTTATTACCCGGACATTTATTTAAACTTTCTGTTGCCCCAGAGCCTACAACAGTAAAGAGTTATTTGTAAACCGTTCCCTGAATAGCTTTCCGGTATCAACTGCGCACATAATAAAACAAAATAAAATAAAATTGTTTAATATTCGATTATATTTTCCATGGTTAAAATATATATATTTTTGGATGAAACATCAGTTAAAAAATAAAATTATGCGTCAATTATCGTAAGATAAACTCAGTGTTATCTCGAAAAATATATTACGTATATGCAAAAATAACTATAGCCATGTGTTGCAAAATGTTACAATATCTTTATTATTACAAACTATTTCTTGACGACTGGTTTACAAAGGAATAGAAAATTTGTTTTCGAAACAGCTGGTGCTACTTTCGAGTGCAAGTTACACAGGGCCGTAGCCAGGATTTTGCGAAGGACATTGTGTCCAGTGTTACCATTAATACCTTTATTTTATGAGTGTGTAAAAAATTATCACACTACAATGCCTGAGAACAATAGACATTAAGAAGTCCAACGTTTACACATAGATATTTACCTAAGTAATGATTTTGCTTGACAAAAGTAAACTGAACATTTTATATTTTGGTTTGTATAAAATAGTTTCAATTGCTTTATTTCTCTTGGGTCAAATGTTTGATGGTTCGTTAAAAACAAGCCATGGTGTTATTTAATGCACGAAACACACATGTCCAAGTTTGAATGAAAGTCATGCGTACAACTAACACGTGTGCAAACCGGCATTGAAACCAGACCTTGCGAACACACAATTACCGTGCAAGAGGGATGTTGGGCTAAATGTGGGAGGAGACGAATTTATTGCGGCCCTAACATAAGGATTGCAGTAATCAACCTTGTGTAGTCTAAGTTGCTTGTAATATTCTAATTCTGTCTTCACGTAGTTTTCTTTTTATTTAGATCCTGGAAGGGAGGGGTCCAGGAAAACACGGGCCTACACCAATGCGTCCAAAAGGAAAAAAATATTTCGTACCAACGTATGCGAGAAAAAAGTACTAGATTTGAAAAAAAAAATGTAGTAAATAATAATTTGTTATGGTTTTAACAATTTAGAAAGTTATTATGACATTGAAATGCTTGAACTTAAAACATCACACCACAAACACATACATTCCATAGTTTTTAAAAATAATTACGCTCAGGAGCGTAGCCAGGGGGGGGGGGGGTTAGGGGTTCAAACGCCCCCCCCCCCCCAGCACCAAATCTTAAATTAATTTCTTATTCATCACTCAAACAAATTTCATATTAAAATTAATAAAATTTTTACCATTACAATATTTAAATTAAAGAACCAAAAACTGCTAAAATAGCACTATTTTACACCTCAAAATCCAAATTTTCCCGGGGGAGGATCCCCCGACCACCGGCTTTAATACGGGGGGGGGGGCATGCTTCTTAACACCCCCCATACGCAAATCCTGGCTACGCCACTGATTACGCTTAATAAAAACATATTGGAGTTGCTGTAATATTATTATATTAAAGAAATAAAAGTACTAGATCTGAGCTTAAATGTACTGGACCACTAAAAAAAATTATGAAAGTACTATATCTAGTACGAAAGTACTAACTGCGGACACCCTAGGCTACACATCCTTACTGCGTCACAAAATAGTTACGCGCGCGAAGGGGGAACGAGGCGTGACTACGCGTGCTCAGGGGCCGGCCGGCCCGGGAGCGAGCCCAGGGGCCCGGGAACGAGCCCTGGCCCGGGCCCTGGAGCGAGCGTGAGCACCCCGGGGGACTCACCTCGCGGCGGACACAGTGGACGCCATGGCGCGGCGCGTAGGTGCTGCCGCGACGGCGGGCGCTGAAGCTCTGACGAGGCGGCGGCAGCAGGACATGGCTCCACGGTCTTTCCCTTCCCCCCTCCACTACCACACACCCCTTCCACCCCTACCGTAAACCTCCCCTTCCAATCCTCCTCGCTGGACTTATCGATCACAACCCTCTCCCGTCGTCGCGTCGGTGCTGGCCATGGGATCCCGCAATATCTTCTCGGAGGAAACAAAACAAGTGTTCTTCACACAGGGGCGTTCGTGCTCCTGTGTTAACCGTTACCTTAACAGCGTTCCAATGTAACTGCGAGCATTAATAACATACCACAATATAACGTCCAACGATTGATTAGTTCTTTTATTTTATTTTTGACGTGACAACGTCTAATAAATCGATGAACTCCGGCTGCACGCACGAAAAAGAGTCCCGTTACGCACATTGCTCCGTTACGCTGTTTCCCGTTACGCTCATTGTACGCTTGCGCCGCATCTATCTCTCTTCCACTCGACTGTTTATAAAGTGAAGTGAAAAGTTAATGCGGTTTTCATTGCTTATTACATCAACAATTTCGGCAATGAAGGTTAATTATTCTTGCATTTTAAAAAATCTGATTACTAGTATAATTTGAAGTATTTAATCTTTTATTATTAAAATAAAAATGATTCAATTTTATTCATAAAAGTATGCAATCATTTCATCAATGTTTTGTTATGACTTTGTCACGTTAAATTATCGTCCTTAAACCGACATTACAGACAACCAATTTATTTTAATGTTTTAATACTTATGCTGAAATTAAACATCAAATTAAATATATAATTATGCGTCAATTTTCGCAATAAATGATCCGTATGATCTCGAAAAAAGGTGTACATTGCTTGACGTATTACAATTTTTTTTTTTTTTGCAATTGGTTTCCAAACGATTATATTTTTATAGTACAGAAAACTTTTTTTTGTCTGTGGTGTTTAGACCGTGACTTTATTTTGAATGTATGATATTATTAGATCAACTAGGTCATCGAACTTGTGAAACAAACATTGCGGTGACAGTGTTGTTTTAAGTCTCCAACTATATTTGATCATTCGATAGTAAAGGCTCCAATAAAATTGGTGGAATAATATTTGAGTGTTAAACCGACACTAGAGCATCCATGTTTGTTTGACGAGTTGGATGAATTGAGTTTCCATGAAATATTTTTTTTAGTAGGCTGACTTTAAAGTATGTCAGATGTTTTAGGGTAATTGTCCAATCAGAACATAGCCCTTCGAAAAAGGAAATTGCTCTTTTTTCCGGTTTAATGAATTTTCAAATTGGTTAAGAACACTCATGAGATTCAAGATGTTTTTAGTTAAAATAACTTAAATAATTTTAGTATTAATAGATACTTAAATCTAAATCTTTATGGTCTTCAATAAGCAGTTTTATTGTCTATAAATGTTTTACATCGCAAATCATTTATTTTTAATTTGCAATAGTTATTAATATGATTTAAAACCCACATACAATGAAAATTAATAAATGCATAAAAATATAACAAGAAATGCATATTTAAATTTAAAAATTATGTTTAACACTGACACGTTTGAGCGAGCTCAGTAGAAAATAATATTTTGCTACTGTGACAGGATTTAAAACATGTTCGAGTTTATCAGTCCAAAATTCTTTTTTTGAGGGAACTGTAAGTAAGCTGTATTTATTCGTCCACTACCATCAAACTTGGTTCTAAAATATAAGTTGGAAACGAATGTATGACAGTGTGACAGTGCTGATGTATAAAAGTTTGTCAATGTGACAGTTGTGTCCGAAAAAGAAGACGCAACTGCACCAGAAACCAGAGAATTGTAGGTCGGTTGTTAGGTTCGATCGGAAGTGAGGAAATCCTCCGGCATGAAGAAGGTGAAAATGGGGGAAATGGGAGAGGGGGGAAGACTGTAAATTAGAGAGAGAGAGAGACAGACAGACAGAAGGGAATTAGCTGTCACGACTGTCTCCTTGCGTCTTGCGAAGCTCTTTTGTTGGTTTGAGAAACAATGACACGTGGACAAAAGACCAGAGAACTCGTGAAGTGCAGACCAGCGACTATAAGGTCCGTTGCACAATTCGAGAATTTTAAGACTCGTCACTATACACTGTTAAAAAATGTTCACCCTTAATTTACGGAATTGTCCAGGGGGATCTTCGTAAGTTTACAGACACTTGCGTTCACTTACTTTTGACCAGAATCCAAAAGAATATTTTCGGTACATTAGCAAAAATATTAAGAAACTGGTTAAGTAAGAACACCCTTCTTTTGTCCACTTGTGTGTTAACCTTTGATTAGAACGAAATAGACAACGGGGAAGTCTAAATACTATTCGATCATCTGAGTTAAATGATTCGTTTAAAAAAAAATCCGTAAATTTACTGTAATTTTCCAACGGTGTACAGTGTGACTATATACAGTATGACCTTTTCCCATCTTTCTTTCCGAATAGTCCAGTTCTTTAAGGTTTAATCCCCCCCCCTTTTTTTTCCCCCACCCGCCATTTATAATTCTGGCGAGCAGTCTGGCGGATCCAAAAAAAAAGAAAGAAAAAAATAACAAATTTGCCAATGAGAATTTCGCGTCGCTGCAGTTCCCACGCTCAGTGCCTTGCTTGCTCCCAGGTCGCCTCTTGCTCGGTTCTGCACCAGTTCATCCATGAGCAGGCGTGGTGGATTCCTCCCGCGAATCCTTAATTACTGCTTACTGACATTACTGATGTTGCTGGTCGTCGGCTTACTTCCGAACCTCGTAACTCCATTTCAGTCAATTTTACAGGAGAACTTGTGAGCTTTTGGAGCACGGTTTCGACTGAAAAAAGATACGATGTTTTATAATTTGTGAATAGAAAAGAGACTAAGTAGAGTTGACTTAACGAAGTTTTATCAGCATATGCACTATGAAAAAATACACCAAACACATCCAGAACATAAAACTGGGAAAATCTGGACTTACGAGGTTTTAGAATTAAGCCGACGTGGTGTTACTGGTGTTAATGATGTTACTGATGTTAATGATATTAATGATATTAATGATTACTGATATTAATGATGTTAATGATGATATTACAGATTATTGATATTAGTAATTATATTACTGATTACTGATGTTACTGGTGTTACTGATGTTCCTGATGATATTACTGATTATTAATATTAGTAATGATATTACTGATTACTGATGTTACTGATGATATTACAGATTATTGATATTAGTAATGATATTACTGATTACTGGTATTACTGATGTTTCTGATATTATTGATGTTACTGATTACTGATGTTACTAGTGTTACTGATGTTCCTGATGATATTACTGATTACTGATATTACTGATGTTACTGGTGTCACTGATATTACTTACATTACTGATTACTGATATTATTGTTATTACTGATACAGGATCAATCTATTCTTGAATAAAAATTTCACTCAAAATAATTTCCCTACACTGTAATTATTTTGTTTTGTAAATGGAAAAGAAATACTAATGTAAAATTACAGACATTTGTACATTTACATGAAAACAACTGTATCACTAAAATAAATAGTATTCGCATTAATACTGGGTTCGGATTCTTACCCGGGCATTTGTACTTTGTGTTGTCCCAGTACCTTCAATAGTTAAAGTTATTTGTAAACCGTTCCCTGAATAACTTTCAAGTATTAACTGCGCACATAATTAACATCATATAAACAAAAAAAGTTCAAATTGTTTAATATTCGAATATGGTTTCCGTTGTTTAAGAATGTTATGCTTGAATAAAACATGTATTAAAACATAAAATTATGTGCAAATTTTCGAAAAAAAATTTCATGTATGCAAAAATAACTATATCAATGAGTTGTGAAAAGTTTCAATAAATTGCTTGTAGTATTACAAACAATCATTTCTTGGCAATTGTATTCCAAAAGAATTTTTGTAAAAAAGTACAGATTTTTTTTGTAGTAAACAGATGTTACTCCCCCAGTTTAATTTTCTGTTCAAGAAAATTTTATACCTTTTTGGACACGCTCTTGGAAGAAACATTAATATTTATACAGCTATATTTTTGAATAAACAAAATGATATTTATTATTTTAAATAAACAACGTTATGTGTTTGCTATGTTTATTACCGAAGCACTATTCGGCTGTCTAAACCTGAATGATCCTTGCGTCACTTATTAAAAATGTTTTGCCTTTATCTTGAAGAGAATTTTATTGTTTCGGTTTGGGCCCAATTTTCCTACTCTCAAACTTCTTCCTTTCCACCGAATACCTACTTTCTTAACATCATTCACCAATATATGAATCGATTATCAGCCTCGTATGAACGATATTGCAAAATTAATGCATGCATTTAAATTTCGTGGTATTAAAAACATGGCACAAAAAAAATATAAAAAAAAATTTTTGGTTCTCGGATTAAGATATTCTTAATTCGATTTCCCTGTAGAGGGTCGATTAAATAATCAATTATTCACACAATTCGATTTGTAAAGCGATTCGCGCCCGAAGATTTCCTGAAATACTCGCACACTTTCTCTGGTCCGGGGCGACAAAATGGGGTTGGATGACTTCGCACTGACTTCTAGCACCGCCGCGTTGCTGTTGAACAAAACACTGTTCACAATGAAAAGTAAGTAGGGGGGGGGGGGAGGGTTTGGGAAACCAACTGCGAACCGAAACCACGTCAAACACCACGACACGGTCCGAACACGCGCGAGGAACTACCCTCGACAAGGAACGACAGGTCAAAACGATTTAGTATTATGGTACGAGACATCGGAAATAATCGCACAGTGGCAAAAATTTACGGCACGTTTCTCTGAGAAAAAAAAAATTATAATTTTTCTGTTTATAAAAGTTAAAAGAATAGTAACATTAACTATTTTTAAAATAAGACTTTACATATGAATAGAAAAAAAAAATTATGTATCTTTACAAAAAAAATTCCTTTGGAAACCAGTTGCTAAGAAATATATTGTTAATTTATAAAATAGCTAAGGTTATTTTTGCATAAATTAAACAGGTTTTTTTTCGAAAAAAAAAATACTGATTATTTCTTAAGAACATTGGCGCATAATTTTATATTTTGATTCATGTTTCATTCAAGCATTTTTAATTTTTAACCATAGAAAGGATAGTCGGATATTCAACTATTTTATTTTAGTTTGTTGTATCATGTTTATTACGTGCGAAGTTAATACTGGAAAGTTATTCAGGGAACGGTTTACAAATAACTATTAACTATTGGAGGTACTGGGACAACACAAAACATAAATTCCCGGGTAAGAATCCGAACTTTGTATTACTGGGAACAATATATTGTTCTGATATAGTTGTTTTTATGTAAATGTAGACATTTACAAATATCTGAAATTTTCCACTAATATTTCTGTTCCATTTATAATAAATAATAATACAGTGAACTAAACCAAATTATAAAATGTACGAAGCAAGGTAGGATCTTTCATTTCGAATTACACCTAGCTAGAGACCTGCAAAATTCGCGGATTCATTGACCTCTAGGATAGACTCCACCGTCCTTTAAATACTCGCGGAAATGACACCTGTTCAATGGCTACTGAAGCGTGAGACGTCTCAACAAGGCTGTCCGTAATTCGGCACTTTCTTGGTTTAGTATTTCCCATTGGCTCACAGTTCCCCGGATAAAATGTGGGCTAATCGCAGAAGCGGTACGAAGGTATAGTTGTTTTGATGCTAGCCTATCGCGTAATGAATCCGCGAAATTTGCATGTCTCTACCCCTAGTTCATGATTTCCGTTTCCGATGTATCCCGACACACGCCAGGAAAACAAAATAACACATACTTATTCCTCCAACATCTCTGATCTGAAACGATAAGCAATAAAGCAGACTTCCGATAGTCCGGAATCCAATGGTCAGGAAAGTCTGATGGTCCGGCACCACCTGTGAAGATAGATTTGTCGATGACTAGATTAAAATGTAGGTAATAATAGCACAGCAAATAAAATAACCAAATACATAGTGTGTGACCGGTCCTTTAAATAAGCTCCTGTATCGTATCTGCGCACACACTGCTGTAGTCGGATGAGAGCTACGGCACGCGCGCCACAGTTTACGGCAAGCGTACCACAGTTACGGCACGAACGCCACAGTTTACGGTACACGTACCATAGTTACGGCACGAACGCCACGGTTACGGCACACGCACCATAGTTACGGCACGCGTACCACGGCCTGTCGGCGCGAACAAAGGAACGTCGCCGGCTGGCGGCCGCGTGGCGCGCACGCGCGCTTGACGCAGCGGTTCCGGGCCAGAAGGGCTTAAATGCGCCGCGCATCGCGAGCCGTTATGGATTTCCGAACCCCGCCAGACAAGTCGGCTCCTGTTCGCTTCAAGGCCGCGGGGAAACCCATCCGCCGAGCTCATTAACTACGCAAGGAACGCAAGAACGCAAAGACGCAACACGTAAGCCGTCACCTGACCCCGCAACTTGGAATTGTAAAACAGCAGACTCTTCGACATTTTTCTCTTCGGCAAATGTTTCTCTTTTTTTTTTTAAGTAATGCTTCTTTAGGCGCTTTATAAAAAAAATGAGGATGAATTTTTACGATGCGCAGCATGCAAACAAAACTGACAGGATGGAATAAGGCTACGTACAAATAAATATATGTGTGCTTTTAAATCATATACTTAAGCTTAAGATATTGAATACTGGTCCATATAATTAAAAACGTTTATTTATTGTCAATATTTGTGATATAAAATTGTGTTTATAAACTTTTTCAAGTTGTTTTATGTAAGTGAGGTTATGTTCCCGTACGCAAAACGATGTCAGGTTGCTTGTAATTATCCTTCGTCGCCGGCAGGGAGTGTCCTGCCCGTTTCCCAGGGTGCGTTTGTGTGTTTATGTTCCTGTATGTATAATTTATTTCAAATTTAAATTATTAAATCACTATTTATAAAATAGTAATAAATGTTCAGCATATTTTTGATTTTATTATTATTTAACATTTATCTCAATATTTAACTTAATTAAATAATTAATATAATTTATTTCGAATTTAAATTATTAAATCACTATTTTATAAAAAGTAATAAACGTTCAGCCTATTTTTGATTTTATTATTATTTAACATTTATCTCGATATTTTACTTAATTAAATAATTAATTCATACATGTATTAATAAAAAATATTGAATTATGAGTATTTATTCAAATGTTTTAATTTGATACATCTCACACAATACCAACGGTATTGATTATATCACTAAAGTCCTTTAAATATTTTATTTCTATTAACTATTTGCATGCAATATTAAAGTTTTTTTTTATTACAACAAATACGTAAAACTTCTAATGCGCAATATTCTTAATAGTTTGTTTTAAACTCGTAGTTTCCTTTAACTGTGCTATAATAAATATTTGAAAACGTGAAACGTTTGATAAAATGAAAATCGAAACCTTTTAGGAACATTACATCTGCAACTTTAAAAGTTTCTGAACACTTAGTTTCAAACATGGAAGACGCAAAGTTTACCGTTGCTTTTATTTTGTTTTAGCGCATTGCGCACTTCATTGAAAGGTGTTTGAAAGCGTAGTTTTTTGATACGTAAACATCTTAACTCTTGGCATGCCGCATTTGGTAGGAATAATTTCGTGAATGGGAAGGAAATTTGTAAACATGGCACTGCCATTTGTGGCGCATGAGGCAAACCGAAGTTCACAAAGCCAAATGTAAACTCTATAGTTTCAACTGTTAAGTGGATTTTTACAAGATAGGCCAGTATTTTAATAAAATAACTTGAGAAGTTTCATTATCTAGTTTGAAATTTCAGTCTGCAAATTGAATGAATCGATAGTCGACGCAGCTGCTCCGGCAGCGCATTCTAGCGGCGGGTGCAGAAACTACGCGTGATTCGCGTCCAGAAATGTAGTTGAAAACACACTTAACGTGTATTTCTTTTCTTTCGTACTTTTCGTATTTATTTCACCCAGGATTATTTCAAAGAACTCCACATTAAATTTCGTGTTCGATTATCGAATTGTTTGCAAGATGAGAACATTTATGAAATTTGCCAGTTACTGAAGTAAGATATTTACACATAATTGGCGACTACTGAAAGACTTGTCCACTTTTATTATTCACTTCGTGAATTTTTTTGCGTAGTTCATATATAGTTGGTCTAAACGCAAGGAAAATTCTGTATTCACAAATAAAAAAAAAAACTAAGCGAGCGCATAGCAGGCCAGCTACACAACTATGCACTCCACCTGTAATAAATCGGTCCACTGTCGAATTCATACGCGTTCATTTTTAGCCAATTTAATTTCACGATGAATCTAACATGAGTAAGTAGTGTAAAAATAAAAGTATTGTTACGAATAATGTAGCGAAAACTGGGTTCGTAAGGGATAGTCCAATTAAGTTTTATTACAATTTTATTAATAACTATTATCTACATAACTAATAAATAGAGACCCGGAAATTTCGCGGATTCATTTAGTCGCAAGCTATAATGCAAACCTTCACACTCTCGCACTGTGTTCATGATTGGCCCGCAGTTGCTTGGACACGCCCCTCTATGACCGTGAGCCAATGATGCCCAGCTAGGAGAGAAGTAAGCGAATCAGGTAGTGCCAAATAACAAGGATAAAAATGTTCTCGCTAAGAAATCAACCAATGGGAAAGTAAACATTGGTCGAGCACACCTATAACTTTGAATTCTATCCTGAGGCCAGAAGAATCCGCGAAATTTCCGGGTCTCTACTAATAAATAATTTTGCTTTAAAAATGTCTGATAACCAATCACTTGCAATTAAAACAATATTATTCTCAAGTAGCTCAATGTCAAGTTCCCGCAGTTCGCACTCCTCACTGTAGCTAGGCTCGACAGTGGTTCGCCCCTTACCTCACGCCTGTCCACACACACACACAGTCTCGCGCCACTCAGTCGCACTCTCATGGTCCCGCCGCACCGCGTCGCGCCACTCTCGAGGGGGTCTCTCACCCTCTTCGCTTATGTCGCACTTCCCTTCACTCGCGGGAACTCTCCGAACTCTCGGAACTCCCGGCGGAGGCCGGCGTCGTCGCTTATATACCCGTGGCGGTCCTTCTCGAAGGGACGAGAGCGGCCGTGACGAGTCGCGTCACCTTGGGCCGACCCGAAAACCCGAAAAGTCCAGAAAGGCGGCGTTTATTCGCGCCACTCCGCGCGGCGGCCTCGGAGGAACCCGCAGAATTTCCAGGCCTCTTAAAGTGTCAGTTACAGTAGTCCGTGACGGGAGGGTGAGCGGGGATTGGAGGGGGATGGGTAGCGAGGACCCTTGTAATCCGGCCAGGCATACGTGGCATGCGTGACGTCATCGCCCGTGCGAGGCCGCTGGCCAGACTCGCTGGAAGGCCCGCTCAGGTACTTGCCTTGCCTCCTAGCACGCATTTAACAGTACTTTAAAACTGATTCATCAGCGACAGCTGACAAACTGACTTGTGAAACCTCGGTCACATTGGACTGGCCCCACCAGCCACTGTTTGCTAGGGACTGGAAAAATTCGAGGATTCAATGACCTCCAGGATAGACTCCACGATCCTGTGCATACTCGGGCAAACTTTCACCTGTTCATTGGCTGCTGACTCGTGAGGCGTCTCAATTGGGGACTCGTGATTCGATATTGCTTTGACTGAGGGTCTATAATTGGGCCCACAGTCCTTCAGGTTAACAGTGAACCAATAGCAGAAGTTGCATAAAAGTATAATTATTTGCATTTTAGCATATCGCGGAATGAATCCGCGAATTTTTCCGGTCTCTACTGTTTACTGTAGCTGTGAGCAGCATATCCACACCACAGTCGGCAGCAGTAGCTAGCCGGGTTCAGAAGTGCCCAAAGTGGTGTGGAAAATGACGCCGCCTGCCCGGGCACACGCACAAACTGCGCGGAGCTTCCGGAAAACAAATGTGATTTGAAAACTAATCAATAGATCCACGGAATTTTCGCGCATTCATTTAGTATCAAGCTAGAATGCAAACCTCCAAACTGTCGCACTGTGTTCGTGATTGGACCGCAGTTATCTGGACACGCCCCTCTACGACCGTGAGCTAACGATGTCCAGCTAGGAGAGAAGTAAGCGAATCAGGTAGTGCCAAATAACAAGGGTAAAAATGTTCTCGCTAAGAAATCAACCAATGGGAAAGTAAACATGGGTCGAGCACAACTATAACTTTGAATTCTATCCTGAGGCCAGAGGAATCCGCGAAATTTCCGGGACTCTACTAATCAAGATGCCCGAGTAGGGTCTGTTTACGAAAAAAAATTTAAAGTTCGCTGAGGGCCGATAAGAAGTTTGGTTTTCCGGATTAAGTTTTGAAACTGTATTCATAGAAGAGTTTAAATGGCTAAAAAGGTGTGTTTTCAGATAAGTTTTCAGACATAAAACAACCAGTTGCAACAGATTCTTGAAAGCACTTAAGGGACTTGCATTACACCTTTATCTTCGTTTCTCCGCCATGTAATGTTACGGTCACCGCTCATGTGCACGACGAGAAGACTGCGCGCCAGTCCAGAGGAGACGCCGCGCTAGAAGCACCAGCGAGCGTCGAGCTTATCATCCCGCCTCACTAAAGCCCGCCGCACACGGTACAATATTCCTTACAATATTGTAAGCTAGGAGTCGTACTGGCTCTACTACAAGTTTCTTCACTCGAATTCCAACTGGATACTAGTAGCTGTACGAGCTGGGCTAATGGTTTTGCGTAATAGACTGCGTCCTATTTTCGTTGCTTGGTGTGTTCCAATATTTAAGGAGTGGCCAATCAGAACTCATGAAAACAGCATGAGGGGTTGTTTACACTTTTAAGTGCGTATGTAGTGATAAACATGGACGGAAAGAAGTGGAATAGTGACCAACTCCTCGTTTTAATAAATGCATACAAAGAAGAGCCATGTTTGTATGTAGTAAAAAAATGTGAATTATCATAATAAAAATTTGTTGTGGAGAATATTCTCTTAACAAAACTAGTAAGGCAGCTAGAATCGTGTGCAGCAGAAACTTGTAGCGCACCTAGTGTTTCAGCTTGTAGCCTACACAGTACAGAAACCAGTAAGAATTCTATTAAGGAAACTAGTAGAAAATATTGTACCGTGTGCGGTGGGCTTAACACACATACACCCCTGACGAGGCGGGCCCCTTATGAACCACAACGAGAAATCGAAATGTATCTCGAACGCTATTTATTTATTTTTCAAAGGTCCCAGAGAAACATTTTAATTCCGCTGATTTGTCCATCGTCTTCTTGAAATTTGAGTCAACGTTCCTTTTAATATATATCTCACACATACTATAAGGAGGCGTCTATAAATTACGTGAGGAGTTTGGGGGGAGGGGGTCTAGCCGAATCTCACCCAATATCACGTGGTCGAAGGGGAAGGGTCTCTGCAAATATCACGTAATTTCTTTCCCCCGCAAGAAACAGTGTAAAATTTGCGAGAAAACTTGATTAAATTAAGTAAAACACTATTTTCCACTAAAACATGGCTAAATCCTACACATGAATATTTATCGCGGGTACGCGAACGCCACAAAGCCACTCTCGAGACCACACACGATTCCCCGTGAACTGAATTAGAAATGAAAATAATTTTACGAAATTTAATTAATCCGATTTAAGTACCTATTATATTATTCGATTTTTTTCACTGTGATTCAAGACTACGTTCTGTCTTAAACACTAGCCTTAACTAGTATTAAATAAAAATTATGAATCATTTTTTTTTAAATAAATCCAATGCAATCATGTAAAGCATTTTGTAAATTATCACGTTTGCCTGGGGGGGGGGGGGGGGGAGCAGTTCGAGCCAAATCTCACGACAACTCATCATGGGGGGAGGGGTGGTCTAAAATTGCCAAAATGGCCTCACGTAATTAAAGGATGCCTAATATTCATTAAAAAAAAACTGCTATAAATCGACTTTCAGACCACTTTATCACCGTCATCAAAAAATGAAACAATGTGCCATGTGTTTTCAGTACGCACTACAAATCCGAAAGTGTTCTGCACTAAAATAACAGATTCCTTTGGAAACCAGTTAATGAGAAATAGTTTGTAATATTATAAAAACAAATTAGCAACATTGTACATCAAATGGCTATGATTATTTTTGCAATATTAAATAAGATTTTTCGAGATAATAATGAGTATTTCTTTCAAACATTGGCGCTTAAATTTATATTTTATTGGACGTTTCATAACCGTTTCACTAAACTGACTTTGTTTCGTTTTAGTACATGCTTATTTACGTATGGGTGCAGTTGATACTGTAAAGCTATTCAGGGAACGGTTTTCAAACAATTTGAACTTTTGAAGGTACCGGGACCACACAAAGCATAAATGCCTGGGTAAGAATACGAAATCCGTTTTACTGCGAACCTATTTTGTAATGATACAGTTCTTTTCATGCAAATTTTCTATTTAACAAAATATCTGTAATTTTACATGAATTTTTCTTTTCCGTTTACAAAAATTAAAATGGGGTGTGTCTGTGTTATGGACACGGCCGTGTGTTGTACGTGAATACGTGTACGTAACAGGTAATACTTTCTATACAAAATATAAAATACGCTTTTTATTTTAACACCATATCATATTCACTGTACATCTTTTACACTAATGTTTCATATATTCAATCGATAGATTTTGACGAGCGCTGACGTTTGAAACTCAAACTAACGTCGTAGCTTCTCAGAGTCCAAAGTTATACCTAGAGACCGGAAAAATTCGCGGATTCAATGACCTCTAGGATAGACTCCAATATCCTCTACACACTCGGGCAAATGCCAACTGTTCATTGGCTGTTGACTTGTGAGTCGTCTCGACTGGGCGGCCTGTGATTCGACACTTCTATGAGTGAGGGTCTCTAATTGGCCCTCAGTTACAGAAGCAGCACTAAGGTATAATTATTTGAATTTTAGCATAACACGAATTGAACCCGCGAATTTTTCAGGTCTCTAGTTATACCAAATAGAAATCTCTAAACGCAGCAAAATGATTTCAAAATGGCGGCGCTTCCCCCTCCACCGCGCCCGATGCATCACAGTCCTCACTTAGCGTAACGAATTCTTTGATCCTTTAGCTATCCAGTGGTGTGATTAAATTTTGGATGGAGGTGATAGATACCAAACTGTACCCCCCGATTTTGTTATCATTCGTTTTTTTTAATTGCCTCCCACTATGGAAGCAATTTCAAAGACGTATTCACGTCGAAAAAAAAAATGAAATGACGGTGAGGATTGGAAATAGCCGTTGCTCCCCTGATGGAACGCGGGTGTGACTAGTGGTGCCAGGTTCTCCCCCCACCCCACCACCCTGTGTAACCCACCAACCCCCAGAGGCCGCCAGCTCTGCCGGCTTAACGGCCTCTGGTCACGACACGTCCGCCCTTCCGCACGCAAGGTCGAAGGTCAAGATCGAGGTCACCGCCTAAACCCTGCCTCTATTGGCCAGAGCTTGGCTAGGTCGCGATTACCCGCACTTTGGGCAACCCTTCCTTCTCCGCGGAGAACCACGGAGACAGCGGTCACAGCCCGAGGGAACTGAATTGTTGCCCCTTGGAAGGGCAGCCCTTCAGGCTTTTCTGACAGTAGTGTTTTTGAAAGATTGTCTGAATAGTTGCCCCTTGGATGGGCAGCACTTCTGGATTTTTCTGACAGTGGTTAGTGCCCATCCAAGGGGCAACAATTCAGACAATCTTTCAAAAACACTACTGTCAGAAAAATCCTGACGGACTGCCCTTCCAAGAGGCAACATTTCAGAAAACCTTTCAAAAACACCACTGTCAGAACAATCCTGATGGGCTGCCCTTCCAAGGGGCAAGTTTTCCGGATTATTTAAACACTTAAAGAAACATGTTTTCATAAATTGGATGGGCTGCCCTTCCAGTCGCTGTACAAACAACCCATTGCCAGAAAAATCCTGAAGGGCTGCCCTTCCAAGGGGCAACAATTTCAGTAGCCCCCACAGCCCAGCGCCTGCCTCTCTGTCATCAGACAAGACTTGTCGCGACTTGTCGTGACACGTCGCGACACCACACGGGCGCCTCGCGACAGCTTTCACACCGTTATTTTGGCCACGCTATTGCTTCCCCAAACTTTTTTTTGGAATAACACTTCACTTCGAGATACTCTTTCAAAGATGGATCATGTAAAAATAGATCTTTCTCCCGCTGTCAACATTACTAATCGATTCGCATCCAGTTTCACATAGAGAGGAAAAAAAATTGGTTGTCTGTAAAGTCTGTAAAGTTTAACGTGACAACGTCATAACAAAACATTGATGAAATGATTGCATACTTTTATGAATAAAATTGAATCATTTTTATTGAATTATCACTATTTTGTATGGACACAAAGAAGGAGTGAAATGAAATCTACAATTAATTTATAAATTTAATTTAATTTGCACTCATTAAATCAAATATGTTTATTACTTTAATGAAGAGATTATTTTAACTATATCTTTTATACATGTTTGCTATTTAACTTCTTCCAATCTGTGTTATTCTGTTAAGGATAGGACGATGATAGGAAAAGTAGGAAAGGAATGGGAGTGTTTCAAGTTTAATGTGCCTCGAAAAAGTCAAATCGATGGTTGTTCCAATCGAGTGGAAGAGAGATAGATGTGGCGCAAGCGTACAATTAGCGTAACGGGACACAGTGTAACGGGACAATGTGCGTTACGGGACAGTTTTTCGTGCATGCAGCCGACGTTCATCGATTTATTAGTCATTGCCACGTCAGTAATTCTTACATGTCAAAGGAAGAAACTCCTATAAACATGGATCGTGAACTCCCGAGTTACAAAGTGAAGCCACAAATTTACGTACTTTGTGAAGTCTGAACATTGCCTTTTATCAATCGAATTATAGCTAGAGAACGAAATTTTTTTAATGTGGGGTTTTCTGGGCCAAAGACAGACCAACAGTGTGTTTGGTCGTAGACAGCCTGTTAAGAGCTCTTGGAAGTCTGCAGCCAATGAACAGGCGGCATCTGGCTAAATGTGCAGATAACTGTGAAGTCTATTCCGCAGGTCACAGACCCCGCTAATTATTCCATCGCTTTTGATAGTTATTAAAATTAACTAACATGCGGTCACCCATTGGTTTATTAATGGCATCATTATATATCTTAGTTTAAAAAATAGTATGAAATCTACTCTTAATTAAGTGACAGTTAATGATAAACAAATAAAATTACCGATTATTAAGTGTATTCAATCTTTAAAATAAATTGCAGCAATTAATAGATTAAGAGCATCAGGGAGCAGTAGGTAACTGTTCCCTGATGATGGCGACTGCAATGTCGACCGGAACGTCGGTGAATTATTCGCCAAGGACGCGGCTACAACCCAGAAGCCAAGCTACTTCAGACAATGGCCGTGAAAGCCTGCGAACGAAAATCAGTAATATCCATAGTTTTCAAAAATAATCAAAATATAAAATTAGACGCCAATTTTCATAAATATTCAGATACATATAATTTCAACCATTCCTTAATTTTCACTGATTATAAAAAAATTTAAAAAATTAAACCTGTTTTTGTGTTGAATACTTTACATTAACAACATTTTCAGCTTCTTTCAGAACGTTTTGATCGAAAACATTGCTCTGATATATGCAGAATCTAAGGCATGGAAGTCTACAAACACCTGTTGAACAATAGTTTTAAGATTTTTTAATTTTTGTTCAAAATTTAACAGCAATTTTTTTATATCCACAATGATATTACTCATTAAAAACGAAAGAAAATTAAAAAAAGCAAGTATAATACGAAATAGACGTAGGTACTATTTGCAGGAACGATCAAATTTTTAAGTTACAAATAATTCTACGCATTATAGAAGCGAATCAAATCCAACTATTCTAGAAAAAAGAATTCCATATATGCAAAATGTGTGTACAAATGTGTTGTACAAAGTAGCATCACAGACTATTTTCAAAAGGAATCTTTAGTGAAGGTACGGAATTCCACCCCCCAGGGACATCCATTTTGGCTGTCACGTCCCGTAGACACACGCCTGTAAACATAATGACTATAGTCGCGCCGACATGGCTGCGCCCACATCCGCGGCTGGCGGAAGTACCGATAGCGAGCCCGACCGGAAGTTTATCGCGATAGCCCCCCCCCCTCCCCCTCACGGCCGGCGGGGTAATGGGCCACCACTTGTGGAGGAGGGGGGGGAGAACAGTTAGCAGTGCGCACCAGTTGCGCGTTTCCCGTTCGGATCGTTAACGTTATTTCGCTCACAGTTTTTTTAACTTATAATTAGGGACCGGAAATAATTTCCCGGATATTTTTCGTGATATAGGCTATAATTAAAAAAAAAATAAATAAAGAAGTCTACCTTCATTAAGTTGGAGTCACAATGCCACGACGTGTATACGACACGACAAACCCGACAAACCGTCGTACGCGTTTTTTTTTTTTTTTTTTTTTTTTTTAAGCACGACAGCTTTAATAGCATATGGTCACCATCATAGCCTCAACTTTCGATTTTGGGTAGGGACTGGAAAACTTCGCGGATTCAATGACCTCCAGGATAGATTCCACAATCCTGTGCATACTCGGGCAAACTTCACCTGTTCATTGGCTACTGACTTGTGAGGTGTCTCAATTGGGGGACTCGTGATTCGATATTGCTTTTGACTGAGGGTCTATAATTGGCCTACAGTCCTCCATATTAACAGTGAACCAATAGCAGAAGTTGCATAAAAGTATATAAATATTTGCATTTTAGCATAACGCGAAATGAATCCGCGAATTTTTTCCGGGCTCTAGTTATTGTTTTTTATTTCTTCCCTCCACTTCGGAAGAGGCACAACTGCCACTGGACCCGTCAGAGGACCGGCCGGCTGGTTGGTTAGGCATGCAGAGCGCTCTCGCGGTCATGGCTTGCAATAGAAGATGACGGCTAGGCGCTGGTGGGGCATCCACAACGCTTACGAAGCGTTACGTCATATGTCAGGGCGACGGACGACGCGAGCATACGAACAAACGCAAGACGTTGCTGTCGTGTAACGCGAGTCCCTGGATTTAAGGGGGCGCCTCCCATTTCAGGTCAACATTTTATACTTACAGTAATTACTAGAGACCGTAAAAATTCGCGGGTTCATTTCGCGATATGCTAAAATGCAAATAATTATACTTTTATGCAACTTCTGCTATTGGTTCATTGTTAATATGGAGGACTGTGGGCCAATTATAGACCCTCAGTCAAAGCAATATCGAATCACGAGTCCCCCAATTGAGACGCCTCACAAGTCAGTAGCCAATGAACAGGTGAAGTTTGCCCGAGTATGCACAGGATCGTGGAGTCTATCCTGGAGGTCATTGAATCCGCGAATTTTTCCAGTCCCTAGTAATTACAGATACACGTGTAGACTTTTCCAATTGTTTAACTTTCACGAAACGAAAAATATATAGGCCTACAGTGCATACTTTTTGCACAGTTAGGTGCCGAAGTTACATTTTTAACGTTTTTTGGGGTTGTACAAATAAAGGAGAATTTAATTTATTGCAGATCTGAAACTTTTTTTTTAGGTTTAACTGCAATGCCACTGGCTACTTCAAGAAATGGTTTGAATTTCTTTCAGAAAATATTAATTAAATTTACCTGGCCTTTCAAAAATTCTCAAATTTGTTACGATTTTGACAGCCAGGAAACATGAAATGGTTTCTTGTGATAGAAATGCAAGCCATATCATGAAGTAGCCAGTGGCATTGCAGTTAAACCTAAAAAAGTTTCAGTTCTGCAATACGTTAAATTCTCCTTATTTGTACAACCCAAACACGTCAGACATGTCACTTTGGCGGCTAATTATGCAAAAAGTCTGCTTTACGTATATTTTTCATTTCGTGAAAGTTAAACAATTGGAAAAGTCTAGAAGTTGATCAGTGATTAATATAAATTAAAAATCATGACCTGAAACGGGAAGCACCCCCTTAAAAATGCCAACGAACCCAGTTAAGGACATAACGTAACGGCTCCTCCCTCGAACTGAATGAGCTCAGCCCTCTCTCCTTGGAAGATAGAGTCGCAACCTAATGCTATAACTAACTCTCTTCATTTTTTTTGACGTGATAACGTCTTATAAATCGATGAACGCCGGCTGCACGCACGAAAAATTGTCACGTTCCACCTGAGCCGACCGTGCAAGAAACCGGCCAACCATCGTGCGAGAAAATCTTCTATAATATCAAACGGGTTAAGGCGGGCTTTTTTTAAATAATTGTTCGTGATTATATTTAAAACCAATTTTTTAAATTAAAATTTGCAAAAACAGTAAATAATATTTGAAAATAAAAAAAGTATGCAATGCTTCATCAATGTTTTCTTATGACGTTATCACTTAAAATTATCGTCCGTAAACAGACTTTGCTGAAACCCCCCCCCTTTTTATTTAAATCAACGAATTATGTGGTATTTATGGGCAACCTAACAACCTAAAAGTAGTTAATTTTTCGAAAGAAAATGTTGGCTACATTGACTATTTTTTTGGTCGTTCGTAGCTGGGAATATTCACCGTGAATGTTTCGTATCATCCATTTTTCCAATATGAAACAACCAGAAACTCTGTTAAAAGTGCTTCATCGTGTGTTTAAAAACTTAAAGACGGCATAGCTGCAAAGTACAAGTGTTGAAAATTGTAACTTCAGTTTCAATTGCAAAATACACGTGAGCACACGTACGCACATGTGCACATGGCAGCCATGCTTATATCATTGCTACCAAGATAATTCAACACCGCCAGAAGTATAATTGTTTGCAATTATACTCAATACGCCACTCCGTTAAAATTCCATTCCATTAATTCTGAACCAACAATGTCTGTAAAATTACTTTTTTTTTATTTAAGTAATTGAGTTTAAGAAATTTCTATGGTTTTTTTTATGTTGGCATTTCACAACCGCACGAAATGTTTAGTGGCCCTATTCCGCCTATTCAGTTGCGCCCCTCTACCTGGTGCCGTTTCACGAGTGCGGACATGTCTGTAGTGGCCAATTGCCGTGACTTCTGTGGAACAATGAGCGCCAGTGGCCTTCACCCACAATGACCTCCTCCTCCTCCTCTCCTCCTCTCTTCCTTTTCTCCTTCTCTCTACTCTCCTACTCTCCTACTCTCCTACTCTCCTCCTCGCCTCCTCTCTCCTCCTCCTTTCCTCCTTCTCTCCACAAATCCTCTCCTTATCCTCTCCTCATACTCCTCTCCTTATCCTCTCCTCCTTCTCTCCCAATACTCCTCTCCTCTTCCTCTCCACCTTCTCTCCTTATCCTCTCCTCATACTCCTCTCCTTATTCTCTCCTCATAATCCTCTCCTTATCCTCTCCTCATACTCCTCTCCTTATCCTCTCCTCATACTCCTCTCCTCCTCCTCCTCTCCTCATACTCCTCTCCTTATCCTCTCCTCATACTCCTCTCCTCCTCCTCTCCTCCTCCTCTCCTCATACTCCTCTCCTTATCCTCTCCACCACCAACGAGTGTACAAGGTAGGGGACTTCCCTGTCGCTCTCCGCGCAGCCGCGAACACGTGACGAAGTCCCTCGTCCCACTGACCCCCGATCAGTCCCGAACACACCCGAAGTTCGACGATCGCATTGCAACTTCGTGCTCGAGATGAAATATATTTATTTATTTATTTTTTCACAACTGTATAGCATTTTAAATTTCGCTTACCGTAACCTAGCCAAACTATTGTTTTAAGTTACCATCAGGGTATTCGGAACCGTAACCGATTTTCAGAACCGGGACTGGTCTTTAACGAAACCGAGAATTCCGAGTACTTTTCTCGAAACTATAAATGGTTTCGACTACACAATAATTTTTGGTTCACCATAAAATATTTGGAAGTATCTGAGTCGGCTATAATGATGAAAATCTGTTTTGAATAACATAAAACTTTTTCTCCTCTGTCTAATGGTCTGATGAAGTAGTAATAAATAAGTTACTTCTACTTTGTAAAATTATTATTTTATTGTTTATTTTCATCAGTGCATGCAAAATTTAGAAGTTAGTAATTTTGTTATCCTCCCCTACTCTACAATATCTTAGTAATTCACTTTCCCAATACATCGGCGATGCGTGGGAATCATATCGATACCGATGATATCTTAAGAAATATCGTAAAATGTTGATGGCGATACTACGATAGTATCGATAGCGCACGTGACGTCATCCAAAATGCGGCTTATCATAAATCGAATCAGCAGCAAAAAATATTTCTACTTTGGAAATATGGTTTTCACCATCATTACTGTTGTAGAGCTGCCCTATAAAAACACAGGTGATTTGTGCAAGCATCACATACTAAAATGTAGAGAGTAAAATAAGCTAATCATTAAATCAGTAAAATTACTCATTTTTCAACGATGAATGTGCCTCAGTTCAACTAAGGGTTCTTAGATGTTCCAGATAAATAGATACTCCTAGACACTACCCAATATTCAAACCAACGAGTACACTGTATTATTATTTTTTCGACGTGACGT
The DNA here is from genome assembly GCF_032445375.1 of Bacillus rossius redtenbacheri. Lineage (NCBI taxonomy): Eukaryota > Metazoa > Arthropoda > Insecta > Phasmatodea > Bacillidae > Bacillus > Bacillus rossius. The sequence continues at coordinate 12,086,537 of NC_086345.1, read as the reverse complement.
CAAATAAATCGATGAACGCCGGCTGCACGCACGAAAAAGTGTCCCGTTACGCTCATTGTACGCTTGCAAGGCATCTATCTCTCTTCCACTCGATTGGAACAACCATCGATTTGACTTTTTCGAGGCACATTAGACTTGAAACACTCCCATTCGTTTCCTACTTTTCCTATCATCATCCTATCCTTAACAGAATAACACCAATTGGAAGAAGTTAAATAGCAAACACGTATAAAAGTTATAGTTAAAATAATCTCTTCGTTAAAGTAATAAACATATTTGAATTAATGAGTGCAAATAAAAGTGAATTAATCAATTAAATTGTAGATTTAATTTCACTTCTTCTTTGTATCCATACAAAATAGTGATAATTCAATAAAAACGATTCAATTTTATTCATAAAAGTATGCAATCATTTCATCAATGTTTTGTTATGACGTTGTCACGTTAAAATATTGTCCGTAAACCGACTTTAGACACCAATTTTATTTTTTTTTTGCAAATGGAAGAGAAATATTCATTAAATATTACAAATATGTTTGTACTTTTACATGAAAACAACTATAAAACAATACAAATAGTGTTAGCAGTGATACAGGGTTCGTATTATTGTACAGACATTTATGCTTTCTGTTGTCCCAGTACCTCCAATATAGTCATGTAAACAATTTCCCGGATACCTTTCAGTCTAAACTGTGCAAATTAATAAGTTTGATAAAAACAAAATTAATCCAATTATTGAATATTCGATTATCTTTTATATGGTTCAAAAATATTATGCTTGAGTAAAACATCAACTAAAATATCAAATTGTGAACCAATTTTCGTAGGAAATACTCAGTATCATCTCGAAAAACGTATTTCATACACGCAAAAATAACCATAGTCATGTGTTGTACAAAAATACAATACGTTTCTTGTAGTATTCCAAACTAATTTTGGACAACTGTTTTCCAAAGGAATCTTTTGTAAAAGTACAGAACATTTTTTCTTTCTTTCTGTGTCCTGGGTTCCGTTGTAAACAGATAAACCATGCACGTCTGTCTTGTTTATGCTGTAGACTTCACTAGAGACCGGAAAAATTCGTGGGTTCAATGACCTTTAGGATAGACTCCAATATCCTTTACACACTCGGGCAAATGCCAACTGTTCATTGGCTGCTGACTTGTGAGTCGTCACGACTGGGTGGCCTGTGATTCGACACTTCTATGAGTGAGGGTCTCTAATTGGCCCTCAGTCCTCCAGATTAACAGTGGACCAATGGCAGAAGCAGCACAACGATATGATTATTTGAATTTTAGCATATCACGAAATGAATCCGCGAAATTTTCCTGTCACTACTTACCACGTTTTAAAGGTTCTGTCTATACTCCAGCTCGATTATTGTGAGTTCACGTTCAAAGCGAGCAGAGTCAAACACCCGTAAATTTGATAAGATCTCTGGCAACCAATGTTATTCCAAAAAATTTACATTTAAAATCTTTAACAGTGTTGCACATCGTGGGATTATTGGAACATACCCTATATGGTAAGTAAATTTCAGAATTCCGGTGTTTTGTAACAAAGAAGGCCGAGGAAATAATGGGTTTCCTCCATCATACAAAAAGGTCATGAAGTGCAAAAAAATATTTTTTACGCATATTAAATCGATGAAAATTTTTTTTGCAAGTATAATTTTTTCTAATCATTGACAGAAAAAATTTTTTACTTGTATCTGTTTTGTGTTAAGTTACAAAGATTTTTGCAAAAAAAAAAAACACACACGAGTTACATCGTAACACGATGTATCGGTACCTCGCATTAAGTGTCTGTATTATTTACGATATCACGCGTGTTAGTTACCAAGATTTAGCGACAACAAAAAATTACACGAAAAATATAGTAACACGATGTATCAATACATCGCACTACGTACATCATCTACGATATCACACTCGTAATAATTGTTATAAAAAAAATTGGTTGTCTGTAAAGTCGGTTTACGGACGATAGTTTAACGTGACAACTTCATAACAAAACATTGATGAAATGATTGCATACTTTTATGAATAAAATTGAATCATTTTTATTTTAATAATAAAAGAATAAATACCTGAAATTATACTAGTAATCAGATTTTTAAAATGCAAGAATAATTAACATTTATTGTCGAAATTGTTGTTGTAATAAGCAATGAAAACCACATTAACATTTCACTTCACTTCATAAACAGTCGACAAAACAGTTCACGTGTAGATGACTTGTAATTAATTTTAAAAACTGGCGTTTAGCTATAAAGTTTAAATATAATTATGAACACGTTTTCATATAAATAAACTCTGTAATCAAATATCTATCATCAATTACATGAATCACCATAATTTTTTAGTCAATTGTAGCATAACATATTATTACTGCACTCGCCGACAGCGTAACGGAACAATGAACGTAACGGGATACGGCGTAACGGAACAATGTGAGTAACGGAACACTTTTTCGTGCGTGCAGCCGGCGTTCATCGATTTATTAGACGTTGTCACGTCAAAACATTCGTCGAATCGTGATCTATGGTTCGATTCATCGATACAACGATACATCGATACATCGTAGCGTTGCCCCTACCTTGTGAGCGACGGTATCCTCGTGGCTTGGACGAAGTGTGTCCTGTGGAAACGGGAGCTCTCCGCACTAGACATGTTGTGGAACTACAACAGTTGTACTACGTTAGCGGAGCTGTAGACATGCGAGACCTCCGCGCAATGAAACTGATAAGCAAGCTCCCCCCCTCTCGAGATTACTCAAAGAAACAAGGGGGGGAGGGAGAGGAAGAGAGATGAGATAAACAACCGAGAAGTTAGTTCACATGCTCGTTTACGCTTACGCTGTGATTTTTTTGACGTGACAACGTCTAATAAATCGATGAACGCCGGCTGCACGCACGAAAAAGTGTCCCGTTACGCACATTGTCCCATTACGCTGTGTCCCGTTACGCTCATTGTACGCTTTCGCCGCATATATCTCTCTTCCACTCGATTTGGAACAACCATCGATTTGACTTTATTCGAGGCACATTAAACTTGAAACACTCCCATTCGTTTCCTATTTTTCCTATCATCGTCCTATCCTTAACAGAATAACACAGATTGGAAGAAGTTAAATAGCAAACATGGATAAAAGTTATAGTTAAAAAAATAATCTCTTCGTTAAAGTAATAAACATATTTGAAATTAAGGAGTGCAAATAAAAGTAAATTTATGAATTAAATTGTAAATTTCATTTCACTCCTTCTTTGTATCCATACAAAATAGTGATAATTCAATAAAAATTATTCAATTTTATTCATAAAATGATGCAATCTTTTCATCAATGTTTTGTTATGACGTTGTCACGTTAAACTATCGTCCGTAAACCGACTTTACAGACAACAGATTTTTTGTGTAATAATTTTTCTACATTTTACACACACAAAAAAAAAACTGTATCACCAAGAATTATAGAGTCCGGATTCTCACCCGGGCATTCATGCTTTGTGTTGTCCCATTACATCCAATAGTTAAAAGTCATTTGTAAACCGTTTCCTGGATAGCTTTCCAGTATTGACTGCGCTCACAATAAGCTTCATATAACAAAATAAAGTCAAAATTATTATATTTTTCCATTGTTAAAAAAAAATTTAAAATACAAAATTTCGCGCAAATTTTCGCGAAAGAAATACTCAGTATTTTCTCGAGGAAAAAAAAAGTATTTCATACATGCAAAAAAAAATACATTGTCATGTGTTGTACAAATTTACAATATTGTTACTGTAGTATTTCAGAACTATTTCCTGACAACTGGTTTACAAGGGGAATTTTTTGTAAAAGTAAGTTAAAGAAAAATATTTCTGCGTAGTCACGTGAGAGCGTAGATTTTTTTTACTGTAACCGCAAACATGTGACAGAAGCGATGCGTTGGGCATGAATATATAAATAAATAAATAAATAAATAAATATATATATATATATATATATATATATATATATAAACCAATCACGTTCGACATGTCTGTGATACCAGCGTGACGAAATCCGCGGGGCTGAGACAGACTTCCCGATAAAAAAAAATAGTTCGAGGAGCCTCGTGTCGCCACAAAAAAAATCGTTCAGTAAAGGAATGAGAAACTAGAGAAATATAATTAGGGTTTCTAAAAAAAAATAGTCGGTCAACGTGATTGAAAGAAAGAGTTAAACGAACTTGAACAGTATACAGACACATGCACATTGAAATTGTAATGACTTAAGACAAGAGGCGAAGACCGTGTTGCAGTAATACGTGAGATCGCTAAGGCTGTTGGCATAGTCGTGATGGGCGATAAGGATGTAAGCCTAGGCCGATAACTTGCACAATTGTTCTCCCGACAAACGAGAGATCAGCGGTTAACAGAAATTTAAAGAAAACAAGACGTCATTGGCCTCAGAAGTGAATTCAAGATTTCCTGCAAGTACAAATTTTTTACAAACGAACAACTCACGCACCAAAGAAAATCTCTTCTCTGGGAAACAAAAAAGAAAAAGAAAATTGGCAAGAGAGAACACATTCAAGTTTGTGTGGAAACGCGAAGCGAGGGGGGAAACCAGCCACAAGAACCAGATGCTTCTATGAATAATCATTAAATTTGGTGCACTTAATATGCCACGCATGTTTTTATATTCTCAAGTGTAGACATTGAAAAGACCCAGAAGAAACAAGATTTGCTATCAAAGGTTTTTATTTTTTTATTTCTAGAATAGTGTTCAATAACATTTTTGATCGAGAGGGTTTTATTGTTATGGTAGTTATTGGCCACCAAATATCTTGATTTAATTCCTTTTTAATTAGATCTTGAAAAAATTGGTGCCTTCAAGAGTGTCTTCGTTAAATCTGTAAGTAAAAAAAAAAACATTTTATGGAGGAATTATCAAAATCATTAGATGCAGACATTTTTTACATTTTTACATATGGGACTTTCCTGACTGTTCTAAATTAGATAAAACATATACTGACGAAGTTTTGGTGTCCTGCATTTAAATATTAGGGGTATAAGCAAAAAAAACATTGGTTGTCTGTAAAGTCGGTTTACGGACGATAGTTTAACGTGACGTCATAACAAAACATTGATGAAATGATAGTTTAGTTAAAGTACTAAATTTAAAAGCTACTTTTGAAAAGCCCGCCTTAACCTATTTAATATAATAGATTCATAGGCCAATCGAGTGGAAGAGAGATAGATACGGCGCAAGCGTACAACGAGCGTAACGGGACACAGCGTAACGGGGCAATGTGCGTAACGGGACACTTTTTTCGTGCGTGCAGCCGGCGTTCATCGATTTATTAGACGTTGCACGTCAAAAAAATCAAACCTTTCTTGGTCTTGTCAGACGCTAGAGTAAAATTTGATATTGTAGCTCGTAGTGGAACCTGGCTGAGCGGACAGAGTTCGCTGTGCTCCGTTGCGGACTAAAGCGCTTACTTCAGCAGAACAACGGTTCATGGAAGTGACAGGAGCAGAGGAGTTTGTCAGTAGCGAGCAGTCTGCTGACGCAGTAGAGGAGGTTGTCCTCTCGTTAGCAGTCAAGTCTGCTTGCGTGTCGGTGGGGGCGACTGAAATGCTGCCCCTTGGAAGGGCAGCCCTTCAGGATTTTTGTGACAGTGGTTAGTTTGAAAAGTGACCTAACATAACCTAACCTAACCTTACCTAACCTAACCTAACCACTGTCAAAAAAATCCTGAAGGGCTGCCCATCCAAGGGGCAACAATTCAGACAACCTTTAAAAAAACTACTGTCAGAAAAATCCTGAAGAGCTGCCCTTCCAAGGGGCAACAATTCAGACAACCTTTCAAAAACACTACTGTCAGAAAAATCCTGAAAAGCTGCCCTTCCAAGGGGCAACAATTCAGACAACCATTCAAAAACACCACTGTCAGAAAAATCTTGATGGGCTGCCCTTCCAAAGGGCAACAATTCAGGATTATAAAATTAAGAAAATAGACACATTTCAAGATACTGGAAGGGCTGCCCTTCCAGTCGCTTTACAAACTAACCACTGTCAGAAAAATCCTGAAGGGCTGCCCTTCCAAGGGGCAAAAATTCATCTCCCCCTGTCGGTGTTGCCCTCAGCATCAGTGACGCCGCTGTTTCAAACCACGCTTCACCTTCAGCTGTCTACATACCTCCTCTTCTGGATGCTTCGACAACTTCCTGCATTCATTAGAGAGAGCGTTGGCAGTTCATAGCACCACACGGTTAATGCTAGTTGGAGACATCAATGTAAACATATGTACGACCGTTTACGATAAGAAAAATAATTGAATATTCTTACTAAGAATGGCTTGACATCTTGACATATTGTATAAACAAATATACTTTTTTCTCGCAAATCTGTATAGACCATGTGTTTTCAAAAAAAAAATACAAATGATGTTTATGCTGCAGCTAATACTACGGATTATTTAGCTACTGTTATTAGCCACAATATAATGTGTCAAAAGGTTTCTTGCTAAAAAAAAAAACACTATACGTACAAAACCTGCAGCTCTACCTTCGCTAAATGGCGACTCCTAAGCGAGGAGCGTTTTGTTCTCTGTAATTTGCTAAGAGTGATTCGGTAATTCCAGTTCTACGTGAGTTTCGTTTAAAGTTTAATTGCCGAAGTCCCGGGCCGATGTATTGGTCGTAATGGTCGAGACGACAGAGCTCTTTTTCGCTGGCCTCCACGTTCACCTGACATAACGCCATGCGATTTTATTTCCTTTGGGACTTCATAATAGATCGTGTCTATGTTCCGCCACTACCTAACGACATGCCAGAGTTGAGACACAGAATTGAAGAGGCTATTTCTTCCATTACTCCGGACGTGTTAACCAAAGTGTAGGAAGAATTGGACTTTGAGTTGGATGAGTGCCGTATAACTAGGGACAGGAAAAATTCTCTGGTTAAATGACTTCTAGGATGAACTCCATAGTTCTACGTACACTCGGTCAAATGCAACCCACTCATTAGCTGCTGTCTTGTGAGGCGTCCCAACGTAGCAGCCTGTGATTCGATAAAGCTTTGGTTGGGTGTTTCTCATTGGCCCAGAGTCATCCGGGTGAGTTGTGAGCCAATAGCAGAGGCATCACTGAGGTATAACTATTTGTATTTTAGCCTGTCGCGAAATGAATTCGCGAATTTTTCCTGTCTCTACATATAACTAAAGGTGCACATACTGAACATTTGTATAAAAATCTAGGTTAGTTTACCTTCAATTTTATGTGTTATTGGTTGTAAATAGTCTAAATTAATTGTTATAATGTACCACTGAAACTGGGGCATTCTTTTGTGGGCATCCTGCAGAAATGTGGGAGCAACTGACAAATGTACATTCCAAAGGTGAATGTTAGTAGCGGGGAATGTGCCACTGAGTTATCATAACCTAAAATACAACTCGATTAGGGCTATAAGACTTTCGACCACTGCCATGTTGGAATGCTGTTACTACAGAGCAATCAATCTTTTTTTTTGAAACACCTCTAGCTGTCAGTGTCAACGTTATCTGTTAATGTTTTTCGGATAACACGGCATCTTCCTTAATCAACTTTTATAAAGTCCCTGACGTGCCTATCACAATCATGTACCTAATATTTATTTAGAGTTTTACGTCTTGTCAACAGCAAGGTCATTATATATCGGTTACATAATTGGAAAACCATTTCGGGGAAATTTGAGGAAATCGGTTACGACCTTGGATAACCACGCAGAAAAAAAAAATTTCGTACTTTTACAAAAGATTATTTTAGAAACCGGTTACCAAAAAATAATAGTTTGTAATATTACCAGAAAGCTATTGTAATTTTGTACAACACATGGCTATGGTTATTTTTGCATACATGAAATAAGTTTACGAGATGATACTGAGTATTTATTTAAAAAACTGGGGCATAATTTTATATTTTAATTAAAGTTTCACTCAAGAATATTTTTTCAACATTGAGAAGATTATTTAATATTCAATTATTAGACTATTTTGTTTTATTATGCTTATTAATGTGCGCATTTAATATTTGATTGCTATTCAGAGAACGGATTACAAATAAATTTAACTATTGGAGGTACTGGGACAACACAATGCATAATTGCCCGGGTAAGATTACGTACCCAGTATTACTACGAACAATACTATTTGGTAGGTACCTACTTATGTAGTTGTTGCCATATAAATGTACAAATTTACAAATATTCTTGATTTCACATGAATATTTCTGTTTCATTTACGAAAAAAAAAATACTTTGCTCGACCTTGGGAACTTACCCACAGGAAAACCGTAGTCAATTGGTGGACCGGGCTTCGAACTCTGTCTCTCCCTGAAGCGAAATAGCGAGGTATCGACGCCATTGCCACATCTCCAGAAGTTTTGAGTCAAATGTTGTTTTTTACCCCTTGCAGTAATGGTTGGTGACATAAAAAACTAATTTCTGACGAAAGTTGTAGATAATATTTTTAGGGATTACAATAAAAAGGGATGGATTCAACAGTGCAAAAGGTGCGGATTTTATGATTTTTTTTTAATTTCCACCCCTTTTTTTAAAGCCTCTTACATCAATGGTTTGTCTTATCAAAAATTGTTTCAAACAAAATTTGTAGAAAAAATTATAGCATTTGCAAACAATTTGAACGGATTTGAAAGTGTACCTACTAAAGGAGTTATACCCTTCATTTTGTTCAACCCCTTGCAGCAATGGTTCCTCTAATCAAAAAATGTTTCAGACGAAAGTTTTAGAAAAAAAGTTATAACTTTAATACAAAATTTTTACGAATTCGATGCTGTGCCTATGAAGGAAGTTATGATTTTTTTCCGTCCTCCAACCCTTGTTTTTTCAACCCATTGCAGTTATGGTTAGTCGTATCAAAAACTTTTTCAGACAATAGATTTTGGTTACTCCTACGAGTTATAATACGTTCAAACGGATGTGATATTTCCCATATTGCGGGCGTTAAAGCGATTTTTTTCTGTTTTTCAAAAAAATCCTTCCTAATTTCTACCCATTTTGGTCAGATATTGCCCATTAACAAACTCGACCTAGATTCTCTACTACTAGTTGTTATGTATCAGTTTGTGATTAGTGAAAAATGGAGAAATTTATCGTGTCCACAAAATTGTGGTTTATATAATATAGGTATATATTTTTTTGGAAGTCGCACCACGGGAACGGCTACAATAGGTAGTATTTCTTTTAAATCTACCTAAAAGAGTGAGTGTAACTCAGTTTACGTGAAAGAAGTGGAACTCGTTTGGCCATTAAAACCTTGATACGTAAGAGAATATTGGAAGGGGTAACGGCAAGATGAAAGAGAGAAATAAAACTATTTTCTAAAAAAAAAAAAAAGGTTAATAGTTTTTAAAGCAAGTATTTAAGTATAAAAATTAAAATATCATAGCCAAAATATCAGTTTTTTTTTTCATTTATTTACTCGATATTTACACTAATGTTGATGTTAAAGCTTTATGGTAACTAAAACATGAAACGTACGTAAGCAACAGTTCACACGTATTTTTTACAATATTTCAAAAGTAGCTAGCCTAACCTAAACGAGCGTTTACACAAACTTTACGCACATTTTAAATGTCGCCGAACATAAAGAAATCATTTAAATGTATTTATTGGCAAACTACTTAAAAATATTGAAAAGCCATTTTTAACACAATCATTTAAAACAAGTACTTGTTCGCTGTCCTTTTCGCGTCAGAAACGTTTCACATCATTTTTTTTATGAAAAAGTTGCATTAAAATTCGGACTTGAAAATTTACTCCACATCGCGTCCAAAGAAGTTTCACTTCAAAAACGAAATCTCTTTCTATTATTTCTGAATAATGAATATTATTATTTTTTCCCCTGTTAGCAAGTTAGTTTTTTTATATATATATTAAATCAGGGGCGCAACAACAGGGGGGGAGGGTATTTTGCCCCCCCCCCCTCTGAAACCTTGAAGTGGGGGCAAACGGGGCAAAGAAAGTGCTGTGTCATCAATTTTTAGATAATCAAACTGCTTAAATAGCACCATTTTCAACCTTGAAATACAAATTTTCCAGGGGGAGGACCCCCGGACCCCCCACTTCAATAGGGGGGATCGATGATTCTTTATAAAAAGGTATATTGTCCCCCCTTTGGAAATTTAGTTGTTGCGCCCCTGTATTAAATGATTAAATTGATTTATTATACTCACTCGAACGAAGTTAGGGCGAAGCAAGAAATACAAACTGTTAGGGGAAATCGTCGTGTGTGTTTGCAAACGAAGCCAGTGCGTGATTCAAGCCCTGCCACGGGGCGGGTTCTTCATTAGCAAGCGTGCGACGTAATCCATTAGCGGTGGGGCATCCATCGCAATCAAGGACGCGCGCGCGAGACCGAAACTTGGCAGGTGCGTCAGTGTGTCAGGAGCACCACGAGGTTGACTGTTCCCCCACCCTTTACCGCCACGCACCGTGTTTGTGTTCCTTCATCGCTCCTGCCCACTCCTCCTCCTTCACCGAAACTACCAGTCTCCACGTATAGTGCAGGCCAGAATTCTTATGTCTCTATGTGTAGTGCGGGCCAGAAGTCTTGTCTCTATGTGTAGCGAGGGCAAGAAGTCTTAACTCTATGTATAGTGCGGGTCAGAAGTCTTTATCTATGTATGGTGCGGGCCAGAAGTCTTGTGTGTTTTGAGTGCGGGCCAGAAGTCTTATCTCTCTATGTATAGTGCGGGCCAGAAGTCTTGTCTCTATGTATAGTAAGGTCCAGAAGTCGTCGTGTCTCTTTGTATAATGCCGGCCAGTAGTATTGTCTCTACTTATATTGCGGGCCAGAATTCTTATCTCTCCATGTGTAGTGCGGGCCAGAAGTCTTGTCTCTCTATGTGTAGTGCGGGCCAGAAGTCTTGTCTGTGTTTAGTGCGAGCCAGAAGTCTTGTGTGTTTTTAGTGCGGAACAGAAGTCTTGTGTGTTTTTAGTGCGGAACAGAAGTCTTGTGTGTTTTTAGTGCGGAACAGAAGTCTTATCTCTCTGTGTATAGTGCGGGCCAGAAGTCTTGTCTGTGTTTAGTGCGAGCCAGAAGTCTTGTGTGTTTTTAGTGCGGAACAGAAGTCTTGTGTGTTTTTAGTGCGGAACAGAAGTCTTATCTCTCTGTGTATAGTGCGGGCCAGAAGTCTTGTATCTATGTATAGCAAGGGCAAGAAATCTTGAATGCGTATTGTCGTCGTGTCTCTATGTATAATGTGGGCCAGAAGTCTTGTATCTATGTATAGCGGGGGCAAGAAGTCTTGTATGCGTATTTTCGTCGTGTCTCTATGTATAATGCGGGCCAGAAGTCTTGTATCTATGTATGGTGCGGGCCAGAAGTCTTGTCTGTATGTGTAGCGAGGTCCAGAAGTCGTCGTGTCTCTTTGTGTAATGCGGGCCAGTAGTATTGTCTCTATGTATAGCGAGGGCCAGAAATCTTGCGATATGCCAGAAAGGGGATGAAGAGCTTGAAGGATGCGAGGGAAGGAAAGGCAAGTAGTGTGCAATCCGTTGAACGTGGCCAAGGAGGTTCAACAACTTCCTTGGGCGTGGCTTTTTTTCTTATCGAGTGCTATAGGCGTTTAAAATATGTTCACCATGTAGTCCTTTACGAGCTACATGTAGATTCAAGCACTACCAAAAAAAAAATTGTATACTTTTACAAAAGATTCCTTTGAAAACCAGTTGCCCAGAAATTGTTTGTAATACTACAAGAAAATTATTTTAACTGTATACAACACATCGCTATGTTTTTTTTCCCGCATATATGAAATATTTATTTTAAAAATAAATTTGAAGTTTCTTTCAATGATATTTTTTATCTTTGGAAAAAAATAGTAGTATAATTATTATTAATTGCTAGAGACCGGAAAAATTCGCGGTTTCAATGACCTCTAGGATAGACTCCATGATACTCTATGTACTGGGACAAATTGCACCTGCTCATTGGATACTGACTCGTGACACGCGTCAAACTGGGATGCCTGTGATTTGATACGTTTTTTGTTGAAGGTTTTTCATTGGCTTAGAGTCCTTCAGATAAACGGTGGTCCAATCGCTGACTCAGCATAAAGGTGTACGAGTTTGGAGTCTAGCCTATCGCGAAATGAACCCGCAAATTTTTCCGGTCTCTATTAATTGCACCTCATTTTATTATCCTGATTAACAATTTTATTAATACTGGAAAGCTACTAAGGAAACGGTTTACAAATAACTTTATTTATTGGATGTTCTGGGGCACACAAAGCATAAATGAGCGGGTAAATAATCTGAACGCAGTGTTACTGCAAACTCTATTTTGTAGTGATACATTTGCATTAATGTAAATGCACAAATTTACAGATAACAGATATTTTTCGCGAATATTTCTGTTCCACTCAAAAATGAAAATTACATAATATCATCATTACAAATATCAATGCTTTTAGTACAGTTTATGTTTACGTTCTTTAAATTATTCATGCAATGGGGAATTTTGATTTATTGCAGTTTTTTGGACGTACGCCATTGCAGTTTTGTACCGTTTGCCATTGAAAAATTCCGAAAATCAGAAAAATTTAATTAATAATAAAATCAGCTGATTACGTCTTATGTTCTGTGAATATTCATCTTTACATTTTTTTAATAACTTTTTTTCGGAATTTTTCTATTACAAACAGTGCAAAACTGCAATGGGGTATGTCCAAAAAAAAACTGCATCAAAATCAGTTCATGTGTAACCAGGCTGTGTCGAATTCCGTCGGTCCGTTCCTGACAAAGCGTTTACATCCAACCATGCGGCCCGGATCGTAAGACTTTTGGTTCCCACTATACGAAACCACTGCCAGCAGTGAGGGGCTTTCGTTCAACCCCGAGGGAAAAAAAAAAAAAAAGGCCTAATAACCACTGACACGGAGTCAGACGCCCGAACAGTTACGAACATATCTTAGGTTCGTCGCTCGCTCTTGCAACTTCGCGCTCGAAATTAAAAATAAATTCCCTTATGGCTCTGCCTACAGGCGTTGGTAGATTTCGAAGAACCTTTTTCTTATGGAAATATTTTGGAAGCATCTATACAATTCTGAAACATTTAATGACTTAATAGTAGTGTATAATAGATCCTCCTGGCCCAGGCTTTCACAGGAGGATTAGTGTTCCAGCTGTGGATTGTGACGTCACTGCAGCCACATTGAATGAAATTTTACCATATATTTCAACTTTGACCTTTCTCCTTTGAAATCAAACATTGACCTCTACCTTGACATGTGACCTTGAACTCTGACCTTGACTTTGACCTTGTAACCGCCATCTTGGATTCGCCATCTTTAAATCGAGCACCCTGCTCACTAATGCTGCACATTTCGTTACGCACGCCATCTTGTATGTGTGTGTCATACTTGCACTTTTCGTTACGGCCACCATCATCTTTGATTATATAACTCTTCAATTTCCGTTATGGTCGCCATATTGAATTCTAATAACATGTTCGCCATCTTGGATTTGATTTCACAGCCATTTTTTTATATTATGACATCATGTCAGCCATTTTGTATTCGTCTGCTGGAGACCACCATCTTGGATGACGCCAAGTCCGCTATCTTCCTTTTTTTTTGTTTCTGCTGTTTGTTCCTAGAGAGTGCCATGCGTCGCTTTGTCTCATTACATAAGGTCGATGTTCCATTACTAGAGACAAGCAAAATTCGCGGATTAATTTCGCGATAGGCTAGCATCAAAACAACTATACCTTCGTACCGCTTCTGCGATTGGCCCACATTTTATCAGAGGAACTGTGAGCCAATGGAAAAAAAACTAAACCAAGAAAGTGCCGAATTACCGGACAGCCTAGTTGAGACGTCTCACGCGTCAGTAGCCAATGAACAGGTGTCATCTCCGCGAGTATGTAAAGGACTGTGGAGTCCATCCTAGAGGTCGATGAATCCGCGAATTTTGCAGGTCTCTAGCCATTACATACCAAAGTGTTGAATCGACCTTGATGACGCGACACTTCTGAGGGCGGGAGTTCGCACGCATACAAGACGACGATCTCTGGCGAGATAGAGCGAGGCTGGTGAGAACAACGAAGTCTTGCCCGATGTCTGGTGTGAGCAAGAGTGCGTCAGCTTCCTCGCGAAAGTGGCAATTTCAGTTTTCCTTTAATCGGCGTTTAAATTAGCTTATCTATAAAGGGAGGTGTGTGGAGATGGAATCATTACTATAGGGACAGGCATTTTTCGCGAATAAATCTGAACGCCTATTAGACTGCAACAAGGTGTACCCGCACCAGAGGTTTCTTCCTTGCGATTGGCGGCCGTCTGCGAGAGAAGTCGTCGCCTTTTATTAACCGAGCCACTCAGGAAGCGTTTGATTCCCCACTGAATCACTGTGATTGGTGTTGTAACAATCGACATGCGCCTGAAAGAAACTCACCCAATCACGAAACACAGACGGTGCAACAATGTTTTAACTTATAACTAATCTCGGAATCTTTTCGCGAAATATGCATGGCCCTAAACATTACTAACCTGCTCGTAGTTGGCACACTAAAAACAATGTTTGGTAGTTTGTACGCCATATTCGGCGGCCATTTGCATCGTTAATAATTAATTTTGTTCTTCATCTCTTGGAAAACCTATCTCACTTTGTTTTTAAATTTAAACATCTATCTTACTCAAAACAATAAAACGATGTGTGTTTTAATTATTTATTGTGTGAACAAATGTGAGTGTGTATAAAACATCAAATAGTTGGTTAATTTAGTTTATTATTTATATGTCGACAGGTATGAAAGAATGTTATTTATTTTTGACGTGACAACGTCTAATAAATCGATGAACGCCTGCTGCACGCACGAAAAAGTGCCCCGTTACGCACATTGCTCCGTTACGCTGTGTCCCGTTACGCACATTGTACGCTTGCGCCGCATCTATCTCTCTTCCACTCGACTGTTTATAAAGTTCAGTGAAAAGTTAATGTGGTTTTCATTGCTTATTACAACAACAATTTCGGCAATAAAGGTAAATTATGCTTGCATTTTAAAAATCTGATTACTAGTATAATTTCAAGTATTTATTCTTTTTTTTATTAAAATAAAAATAATTCAATTTTATTCATAAAAGTATGCAATCATTTCATCAATGTTTTGTCATGACGTTTTCACGTTAAACTATCGTCCGTAAACCGACTTTACAGACAAACCAATTTTTTTTTTTTGTTGTGAAAGAGGGAAATTTTTGTAGTGGAACGGTCTGTTTTTATTATTATTTTCAGATACAAACTTACGAACGCTTACTCTTCCTGTGTGTGGAAGTGACCCGCTTGGCGAGCGATAGTGGTCAAACAGAGCGGGGCTGCGCGTGCGCATATCAGTGCCCAGCGGAGGTCAATGAACCCGCGAATTCTTCCGGTCTCTAACCATAGCCATGTGTTGTACAAGTTACAAATATCTTTACTGTATCACTTCACACTATTTCTTGGCAATGAATTCCAAATTAATCTTTTATAAAAGTACAGATTTTTTTTTTATATCTTTGTAGTGTTATCAGATCGAGAAACGACCCGACTCTCTCTAGATTATCGACGGGTGGAAAAAAGCTTTGATCATTTTTATATATATATAAAAAAAAATCTCGTTGCTGTGGGACATTTAACAGTTTTTTTTTTTAAGGAAATTTCCAAATTCATCTTGGGATTTCATTTCCATCATGGACATACTGGCAGATGGTGCCGGTGTGAGGTTTCTGGGATATGTGACGTCAAGGCCACATTTGTAATGAATTGACCTTCAAAATGTGAGAGTAGCGCGAAGCAGTGTGTTGGGACGAGAAGCCTTCTTTCCACAGACGAGAGAGCCAAACGCCCGATCGTGCATCTTGTGTTTTTTTTTTTTTTTTTTGTTCATTGTAAATAAATATGTCGGTGTTGATAAAAAAAAAGGATGCTAATGGTCAATTAGGTTAGGTTAGCTACATTATAAATACTTTAAAAACATTGAGGACGGTTGATTTGGTTTGGATGGCTACATTAAAGATACGGAAAAAAAGCATGAACTTCGGGGAACTTCAGGTTTTGGCTCTCTCGTCTGTGAAAAGAAGGCTTCCCGTGTTGGGACAGGTGAAGCGGTCATATACAAGCAGCAAGGAGGGCCACTGCCGAGACAATCTCTAGTGGGAACAGTAAAAAAAAATGAACATTTATATTGTTTTCAATTAAAGAAATAATGTAATTATTTTTTTTTTAAATCAACAAAACAAATATTTAATTATTTGAGCTATCCTTTCCGGACCTGTTTCCCCACTCTTAATACCATGAATGAGTAAAAAAAAAAAAAAAAAGACTGACATCTTACAATCTTTTTTTTTGTATTTAAGCTGGTTATGTTACAATAGGTATTTTTTTTAATAAATTTTAATTTCTTCATATTTTAGTAACTAAACAAACACTTAAACTGAACTGAGTGAACTACTGATTTAATTAAACTTTTGATTGTCAAAAAAAAAAACGTCTAGACCTCCTGACCGTCGTACTGATCTACAAATATCAAACTAATAGGAATAACGCGGCAGCGCGGGAAGCCTTCTTTTCACAGACGAGAGAGCCAAAACCCGAAGTTCCCCGAAGTTCATGCTTTTTTTTCCGTATCTTTAATGTAGCCATCCTAACCAAATCAACCGTCCACAATGTTTTAAAGTATTTATAATGTAGATAACCTAACCTAATTGACCATTGCTATCCTTTTATCAACACCGCCATCATATTTATTTACAATGAACAAAAAAAAAAAACCGAAGATGCACGATCGGGCGTTTGGCTCTCTCGTCTGTGAAAAAAAGGATTCCTCCCTGAGCGCGGACTTTGAATATATATATATATATATACTGTATAGAAGTCGCCAGCCCAGGTTAAAATTTCTAATACGGTTTTGAGGTAGTTGGTTAATTCACCGCCGCAATCGCCACCATCTCTAGGGCATCGACTTGTGGTGGTCCCTAGCGGACAAGTGTCGAACTCTTCAAACACCCCTTCCCCCTCCTGTTGAACGACGTTGAGCTGCAGTGAATGATGGATGAGGGGTGCGGGGTATGACAGCGGGCGACAGGGCTGCGCTCTAACGTGTAAATAACAACTAAGACGATACAGGGCGTCACGGCAGCGCACTGCAGCGGTGAAGTTCCCAAGCTGTTCATCATACGCTCCTGAAAAACGTAGAGTAAATCCTATCCACTCGCGACTTCTATACAGTATATATATTCAAAGGCGCGGACAAGGTACGGCGGACATAAACAGGGACGTGAAGGACGGATTGGACTGCTCTGAGCAGATAGTGGGAGAGGCCGTTATGTTTGTTGCTAACGAGTTTACTGAGGGACTCCAGTTGGACATAAATTATATTTTAAAAAAAATACCTATTAATTTATTGATTGATTCAAACGATAACTGTCCTTGATTCAAATTTTCACACTTGTCTCTTCAGTTAAAACAACAGCTCGAATCTTTGTAGGTGTAGAAACACAAACTGTTAAAAATTTTCATTTTCAATTTACGAAGAACAGTGGTTACAAGTTATCCAGAGATCTTCGTAAATGAACGGCTATCTTCGTACATCTACGGTCACTGAGTTCACATACATTGAACGTGAATCCAATAACAAAACATTCGAAAACTAGTTAAGTCTACAACCAAGAAAATTCTTATTTGTCGACGAGTGAATAATTGGCCTTTGTTTAGAACGAAACGTACCACGGGAGAGTTAAAAATACAGCCTAGATTTTTTTTTTTTTACGAAGATTCGGTTATTTGAAATTATGAAGAGGTCTTACTTTATTTTATTTAAATTCTTCGTTGAAAATTCCGTGAATTTACTGTCATTTCTAACATTACTCTAACATTCGAGTAAACATGCTGGCAAATACACTTGCTGTATTTGCCAGCATGTTTCCACGAATGTTAGAGAACTGTTAGAAAAATAAATTTACTATTCTAGTTCAAACAATTGATTTAAAAAAATAATTGGAATATAGGTTAGTGGATGATTTCGTGTGTATAGACTACATAAGAAAAAATTTTAGCAATTACTAGAATACAGGCAAATGTTATTACATGCAAATATTAATTCTCGCTGTGATATTCAGCTCACGTCAATTGTTAGGTCTCGGATCACACTGGTTTGAAGAGGTATGGGTCTTGTAGTAAAAATATCATTTTTCATTGAATTCTTTTAAATCTTTTGCTTGCAACAGATGGCAGAACTAAAAAACAAAGAAGCTAAAAATTTTTTTTTAGCAATGTTCCTTTGATAAATTAAAATGCTGGTTCTCCAACATTTAACTGCAAGCAATAAACTAAAGTCAATTTGTTTCTATCAAATAAAATAATTTTTTTTTTTTTTTTAGAAAGCACACAAACATAGCTCCGTAAATTTTCGTATCATCTTTTCAGAAAACATAGACCTCTTAAATTACATGATTTTATATATTGTATGAGTTACAGCGATTTTTCTGGTTTTTTAAAAAAACCTTCCCCATTTCTACCCCTTTCGTCGGATATTGCCCATTAACGAAATCGACCGAGATTTTCTATTATTAGCTTTTATGTATGAGTTCGCAAGTAATTTGTAAAAAAATAAAATTGCGACAGTTATTGGGTCCGCAACATTGTGATTCATACAGATGCATAAATATAAATAAAATTTTGTGTTTGACGATGGTTTTGAGGTCCATAGGGACCATGAAGCGAAAAACTATATAAAATTTTTCCTAAAGTCGTACCATGGTAACGGCTACACTAAGTAGTATTTATTTGAAATCTACCTCAAAGAGCCCATGTGAACATATTTCTCGAGATACTTACTAAAAAATTGTAGCTATATATATATATATATATATATATATATATATATATATATATATATATGCATTTATATATATTTATTTATGTATATTTATGTATACACATATTTATTTCGAATTTTACAATAGTATAATTTACTAGGTATATCAGTAGAAACAATGTTTAATCACCAGAGAACTGTAAAATTCGCGATTTCAAATCCCTAAAGGATAGACTCCATGATCCTCTATACTCTCGTGCAAATTACATCTGCTGATTGGTTACCGACTCGTAACACCTGTTGACTGGAATGATCGTGATTAGCTAATTCTTCTGTTAAAAGATTATTCATTGGCCCAGAGTCCTTCAGATAAACTGTGGCCCAATCACTGAAGCAAAATAACGTCAAAAGTATTATTTGGACTCTATCCTATCGCGAAATGAATCCGCGAATTTTACAGGTCTCTAATAATCACACGCGCTGTGGTAGGTGTCGGGCGAAACCGACGGTTCTCCGTCCGTTCGCCCGCTGCCCGGGGTCAAAGGTCGCCGTCTCTGGACTGACCATCGCGCCTCCCACGGTCCGGCGCGGCAGCTGCAGTTGAGGTTATGTGCGTTGTCCGCCACAAACGAGACACGCGTACAGTGCATTCCAGAACATCTGAGCAGTTTTTTATTTTCATTTCCTGCAGACGTGTTTTTTTTGACGTGATGTCTAATAAATCGATGAACGCCGGCAGCACGCACGAAAAAAGTGTCCCGTTATGCACACTGTCCCGTTACGCTCATTGTGCGCTTGCGCCGCATCTATCTCTCTTCCGCTCGAATGGAACAACCATCGATTTGACTTTTTCGAGGCACATCAAACTTGAAACACTCCCATTCGTTTCCTACTTTTCCTATCATCGTCCTATCCTTAACAGAATAACACAGATTGGAAGAAGTTAAATATAGCGAACATGCATAAAAGTTTTAGTTAAAATAATCTCTTCGTTAAAGTAATAAACATATTTGAATTAATGAGTGCAAATAAAAGTAAATTTATCAATTAAAGTGTAGATTTCATTTCACTCCTCCTTTGTATCCATACAGAATAGTGATAATTCAATAAAAATGATTCAATTTTATTCATAAAAGTATGCAATCATTTCATCAATGTTTTGTTATGTCATCATGTTAAACTATAGTCCGTAAACCGACTTTACAGACAACAATTTTTTTTTAAGTTAAGATACTTTAAGATGCCACACTAATATGTTTTATAGAACTTAAACTATATAATATTGTTAAGACCTATGTGGGGAGAACTGGGTTCGTAAGGGATATCTCAATTAGATTTTATCACAGTTTAATTGACTACTAATATTTACATTAATAATAAATAATTGTACTTAAAAATGTCCGAACACAAATCACTGGCACTTAAAAAATGTTTATTCTCAAGTCACTCAATGTCTGTCAAGTTCCACAGTTCGCACTCCTCACTGGAGCTAGGCTCGACAGTGGTTCGCCCCTCACCCCGCGCCTGACCACACACAGAGTCTCGGGCCACTCAGTCGCAGCTTTGAATATATATACTGTATAGAAGTCGCGAGTGGATAGGATTTACTCTACGTTTTTCAGAAGCGTATTATGAGCAGCTAGGGAACTTCACCGCTGCAGTGCGCTGCCGTAACGCCCTGTATCGTCTTAGTTGTTATTTACACGTTAGAGCGCAGCACTGTCGCCCGCTGTCATTCCCCGCACCCCCCTCCTATCATTCACTGCAGCTCAAGTTCGTTCAACGGGAGGGGGAAGGGGTGTTTGAAGAGTTCGACACTTGTCCGCTAGGGACCACCACAAGTCGATGCCCTAGAGATGGTGGCGATTGCGGCGGTGAATTAACCAACTACCTCAAAACCGTATTAGAAATTTTAACCTGAGCTGGCGACTTATATACAGTATATAAATTCAAAGGTCGCAGTCAAAAGTCCGCGTCGCGCCACTCTCATAAAGGAGGGGGGGGGGGTAGTAGGGTCTTTCACCTTCTTCGCCGATGTCGCACTCCCCCCTTCACTCGCGTAACTCTCCAAACTCTCGGAAAACTCGTTTGGAACTCCCGCGGAGGCTAGCGTAGCTGCTTTAAGTACTGGTGGGACGTCTTTCCAGAACCGACGAGAGCAGCTGTGACGAGTCGCACCGGGCCGAAACATCAAGAATAGCGTCGCTTGTTCACGCTACTTCACGCGGCGGCTCGCGGAATTTTCGAGGCCGCTCAGCGATGGATAAAAGCGCCTAGGGAGGAAGATGCCCGAGGAGTGGAGAGGGGGGAGGTAGTGAGGACCCTTTGTAATCCAGCCAGGCAACACACGTGACATGCCTTATGTCAGTGGACGGCGCGTGACGTCAGTGGCCATGCAGGGCCGCCAGCCAGCTCTGATGTTTATGGCGCGTTATTATTAGCTAGCTCTTTGCAGAAGTTGATATTTTTCTTTGTAAGAAGAATCTAAAAATCTAAACTTGAGTTAGTATGATGTTTCTTGATTTTAAAATGTTTGGAAAACATTTTTCTCCCCTTTTTTTGGATATTTTTTTTTTACTTTCAGGGTTTGTTTAAGAGCTCCGATGTCAGTGGTCATATTAAATATGCGTGTATTACTGTCTCACATTTTGCCTATATTTTTATTAACATATGCCCAGAAACTCATTGGACCGTAAACCTAAGGCACGCCCGAAAAACATGGAATAAGAAGACGATGGCAGCTGCTGTGAGAATGGTGCGAGAAAAGAAGATGGGAGTTAAAAAAAAAAAAAGGCATTGAAACATTACGGTGCCCCAAAAACAACTTTGAGAAAGCTTGCTTTTGAAATTATGAGTGATTCCGGAATTGTCGTAATGAAAAAAAATTGGGGAGAAAACAGGTGTTCCCTGAGAATATGGCAAAAGAGCTGTTACAGTTTGTACTGGAAATGTAATTCATACTCTTTGGTCTTACAAGAAAGGACGTGAGAAGAATGGCCTTCAAACTAGATGTACCCAACAATATACAGCATTCCTTTCATGTTGAGCATGCGGGAAGAGCATGATTCGATCATTTCCTTCATAGGCACAAGGAAATTTTGTCACTAAGGAAACCCACTAACACGTCATATGCTCGAGCAGAAGGGTTTACTTAAGATCAAGTGTCTTCATTCTTTGACTTGCTTGAAGATATTTACATTAAATAAGCCAGAGATATTCTTAGGATATTTACAGATTTGTTGTTAAAAGTTTCATACAAATTTTAATGGAAGAAATTTTCGATGTATGAATTCGAGGTTACAAGTTAACATCAATATACCCTAAAAAAAAGGGGTGGGGGGGGGGGTTGTCTGAAAAGTCGGTTTAAGGACGACAATTTTACTTGATAACGTCATAAGAAAACATTGATGAAAAATTGCATACTTTTTAAATTTCAAAAATATTATTTTACAGTTTTCGCAAATTTAATTTAAATAATTTGTTTAAATATAATCACGAACAATTAGTTAATAAGCCCGCCTTAACCTGTTTGATATTATAGAAGATTTTCTCGAACGGTGGTTGGCCGATTCTTGCACGCTCGGCTCAGGCGCAACGTTACAATGAGTCATGCTTTTTCGTGCGTGCAGCCGGCGTTCATCGTTTTATAAGACGTTATCACGTCAAAAAAAAATTGGTTGTCTGTAAAGTCGGTTTACGGACGATATTTTAACATGACGTCATAACAAAACATTGATGAAATGATTGCATACTTTTATGAATAAAATGGAATCATTTTTAATTTAGAAATAAAAGAATAAATACTTGAAATTATACTAGTAATCAGATTTTTAAAATGCAAAAATAATTACCCTTTATTGCCGAAATTGTTGATGTAATAAGCAATGAAAACCACATTAAGTTTTCACTTCACTTTATAAACATTCGACGAAACAGTTCTCGTGTAGATGTAGATAAGTTGTGTGCTGCCGCTGTCTTTCTTCTCCTCGGACGCATTGGCCAATCGAGTGGAAGAGAGATAGATGCGGCGCAAGCGTACAATGAGCGTAACGGGACACTTTTTCGTGCGTGCAGCCGGCGTTCATCGATTCATAAGACGTTATCACGTCAAAAAAAAATTGGGCTTGGGAGAGGCTACTGCTACTAACGCCTCGCGCCCTCCTTGCTGGAGCCGCGCCTGGTGGGGTCATGGTGAAATTTTATTTACTCTGATGATTCGGCGTCAAATTTTGTTCGGTGCAGCGTACCGCCACGTTATTCCGACTCATTACCAGCCCACGAGGAAAGAGCGCAAGCTCGGAGGGCAATTGTCTTCTCGATCCGGCAGATGACGCTTCGTTTGTGTATGTCTTCCGGTAGTTTTTAGTCAGCTGAAAGGGCACGTCCAACAACTGCTTAGTCATTAAATAAATACTGCAATTTACTTAATTCCCGGCTCCTCTTCGCTCTGTTAAATGTACCTACCTACACACCTCGACAAAATAGCTCCTTAAATCTCCTGTCTTTCTGAGTAAATGATCTTAGTTGTAAAAAAAAAGTTGGTTTTACTCTGTCGTAAATATTATACTCTGACTGAACCTGAATAAACAACTCAACTCGGCGGAAAACATTTTCAAAAAAATTACCAAGCATAAATAATTGCTTGCAAAGAAAACAATTCATCAATCTGCGGTTAAATATTGAACAAAATATAATACATTACAAGGGCAGTTAAAAAAAAGTATAGTAAAATCATAAAAATTAAAAAAAAATTTAAATAGTTTTAAATTAATCTCCTATACATTATAATCACTACTTCTAACAAAGTTTTGTTTAATATTATTAAATAGAAAATTCAAGTGTAAAGTAATCAAAGGAATGACAAAATTGTTTTAATGATATTCATATAAAACGCGATCCTGACGACGGAATATTTTTCAAACCAAAATTTGCATTGCTTACGACGTTCAGCTGCACTGTAAATTTGCTTTGTAAATATAAAATAAATATTCACGTAAAATTACAGATATTTGTACATTTGTACATTTACATGAAAACCACTGTATCACTACAAAATAATGTTCGTAGAAATAATGGGTTCAGAATCTTACACGGACATTTATGCTTTGTATTATCTTAGTTCTTCCAATAGTCAAAGTTATTTGTAAACCGTTCCTTGAATAGATATCCAGTATTTACTGCGCGCATAAGTAAGCATAATGAAAAAACCTATTATTATTTAACATTTAATTTAATTTTCCCTGGTTTAAATAATTATTTTTAAATGATAACTTTTGTAGCGACTAAGTGAACAGTTTAGTAATGTAGCCTTAGGTGAGTCTCTAGCAACTGTTTTATAAACAAAACGATTTCAGACTACATGAATCAAACCGCAACGTTTATTCTATATTCCGTAAAATGTAAAATTATGGTCAAATGTTCTTAAGAAATACTCAGTATAATCTCGAAAAACGCATTTCTTATATGCAAAACTAACCATAGCCATGTGTTGTACAAAGTTACAAATATCTTTACTGTATCATTTCACACTATATATTGGCAATGAATTCCAAAGTAATCTTTTATAAAAGTACAGATTTTTTTTATCTTTATAGTGTTATCAGATCGTGAAACGATCCGACTCTCTCTCTCTCTAGACTACCGACGGGTGGAAAATGCTTTGAACTTGATGTAACTTGATGTAAGCTTTTGGACATACGCCATTGCTAAGCACATGTATGTCTGTAGAAGCATTGAATATATATAATGTTATATATATATATATTCAATAGTAGAAGAAAACTACAAATAACCCAAAAAACAAAAACACAAATTAAGCAAAAAATTGCTGTTGTCAACAGGATATAAACACCACATAATATTCCATAACATGAATATGGTCAACAAACAAAGAAATCAAAGAAAAATGGACTAAGAGAACGAAAAAAAACTCCACAAATGATGAAAGCACAAAAATATTGAACAAAAAAATTCAGCACAACAGTTGAAAGGAGACAAAAACACGACAAAACGAAAACACGAAACAAACACAATAGTTTTCCAAAACAGAAGAGAACGAAAAAAACCCCGCAAATGATGACAGCACAAAAATATTGAACCCAAAAGAATTCAGAAAAGTTGAAACAAAATCTCACAATCACGTTGCTGTGGGACATTTAACAGTTTTTTTTAAGAAATTTCCCAATTCATCTTGGGATTTCATTTCCATCATGGACATACTGGCAGATGGTGCCGGTCTGAGGTTTCAGGGATCTGCGACGTCAAGGCCACATTTTTAATGAATTGACCTTCAAAATTTTCCTTTCATTTGCAAAATAGACACAAATTTCCTCAAAATTCCCCCCTCCCCCAAAAAATACGTCAAAGAAAGTACGCACGGCCTTGCTCCACTCTATGAGAGGACGCTTATTGGCCAAAAGATTTAGGTAAACGATACATTTTTATAGTTAATTACTGGATAACTGCCATAGTTAGGTAAATGACACAATCTAATATATATTTCGAGGGACTATGGTCACTATTTTTAAGTTGCAGCGACTCGTCAATATTAATTAATTAATAATTGACTTAGATTACAAATCTACTTGCTGCAGCCGATCGCTGTCCAACGTTTGATAGTCCATTTAATTACGAACTACCAGGTGACAATATAAAAGACTGAATATTATCTACCTAATAGAACTCTAAGACACCGAATGACTGACAGACAATAACAGCCTACAGTAAACCCGTTGGCCTACGCATTTGAAATTTCCAGGAAGTATTCCTGAGTACTACCTTACAGGTGCACAAAGGAGAATTTTTGTTGTTGTAATTCCATCCCTAAAGGGGTGGTAAAGTTTTGACGTGACAGCGTCTAATAAATCGATGAACGCCGGCTGCACGCACGAAAAAGTGTCATGTTAAGCACATTGTCCCGTTACGCTCATTGTACGCTTGCGCCGCATCTATCTCTCTTCCACTCGATAGGAACAACCATCGATTTGACTTTTTCGAGGCACATTAAACTTGAAACACAACCATTCGTTTCCTACTTTTCCTATCATCGTCCTATCCTTAACAGAATAACACAGATTGGAAGAAGTTAAATAGCAAACATGTATAAAAGTTATAGTTAAAATAATCTCTTCGTTAAAGTAATAAACATATTTAAATTAATGAGTGCAAATAAAAGTAAATTTATTAATTAAATTGTGGATTTCATTTCACTCCTTCTTTGTATCTATACAAAATAGTGATAATTCAATAAAAATGATTCAATTTTATTCATAAAAGTATGAAATCATTTCATCAATGTTTTGTTATGACGTCACGTTAAACTACCGTCCGTAAACCGACTTTACAGACAACCAATTTTTTGTTGTTGTAGTTCCATCCCTAAAGGGGTGGTAAGTTTTTAAGAAGTGAAATACCACTCAATGACACGCTCATTACGAATTATCAGGAACTAATAGACCCACAGACTTTTTAAGTTCCGCAAATGTGGTCCTTTTGTTGCGTATAAATCCGCCAAGAAAGGATTTTAAGAGTTTGGTTGTGGAGGCGTTGAAGATCGAATTTTCCCTTCTTCGAAGTAACATATATCCTATCTTAATTGATCGAAATCTGATTTATAACTTAAACAGAGTTCTCGCAATGCAGCTTCCAAAAATGCTTACCTACTTTGTCGAATGTTTTTTCAAATGTGCTTCTTTTTTTAATTTTCTTCCAAATGTGCTTCCTTTTTAAATGTGCTTCCAAATGTGCTCCCTTTTTTTCTTCCCCTGAAGCTCTTCACACTGTGTGCGGGCCCTTAAAGAACAAGTACACCGTGAAACCACCTTAACTGGGAACATCTTCCCCGCTCCTCTATCGGGCACAGATCTCCAGACACAGAAAAAAAAACACACTCACACGCACGCTTGCAAGCTTAGACGCCGACAGCCCAAACAAACACACCGTCTGTGACGGCCGCAAGCCGCCCGCCATTTAGCGCCGGTTAAAGAGGAGGGGTCATGGCTTCGCTCGAACTGTGGCGTGGGAAACTCCTCATCGGCGAACAAATACGTTAACTCCCGGGGCATTCCACCACCGCGTCTCTGCTGCTCCCATGGTGCAACTTAGAACTGCCATAACTTAGAAACACCTAACTTAGAAACACGAAACGCAGAACCACACAACTTAGAAACGCCATAACTTAGAACTATCACAACTTAGAACTGTCATAACTTAGAAACACGCAACGCAGAACCACACTACTTAGAAATGTCATAACTTAGAACGATCACAGCTTAGAAACACACAACTTAGAACTGTCATAAATTATAAAAACGCAACGCAGAACCACACAACTTAGAAACGTTATAACTTAGAAACACACAACATAGAACAGGCATAACTTAGAAGATTCTATCTTGTGTGTTTCTAAGTTGTGTGTTTCTAAGTTGTGACAGCACCCCGTGCACGGACACGACGAGTGACAACCTATCAGATTGCATTCCAAGGTTACGAAATATTAATTTGAATTTTAAAAAACAATTTGAAGCGTGTACTTACATACGCCCGTTACAAGTAATGGTAAAAAAAACTAACTTTAATTTGGTTTGAGAATAAGGGCTGGATTACAATTAAAAATTAAATATTTAAAAAAAATAAAAACCCAGTATTCAATATTGATACAAACACACGTAAATTTATTACTTAATTTCATAAATAATTTGAGATAAATTTTAATTAATAATGAAAAGACATAAACATGCTAAATATTTATTGCAAATTATTAATGTTATTATAATATGTTTATAATTTATGCATAATGAACATTGCCTCACTTATATAAATACACTTGTAAATTTCACTTGGAAAGATTTACAAGCACAATTTCTATCACTTATGTTCACAAAAATTTAATATATATATATTTTTAATTATATGGACCAGTATTCAACATCAAACACTAAAGTATGTAACTAAGTATGTAACTTAAACGTGTATAGGCCTATATATATAAATTTATATACACATATAAAAATTTGTATGTAGCCTCTTAATCCTGTCAGTATTTTTTGAAATGAAAACTTATATGGGAAAGTTTGGATAGGGAGTAAATACATAAAAGTCGTCATCGACATGGTCACGCAACGTGTTAACTATAACACTATATCTGTTCCTATTATTTTAACTTATGGCGCTTTTAAATCTTAAGTATACGATTACTCTGCAGTAAAAAGTGAGAATAAAATATTATAATATTCTCATATAGATATATAGTTTAAATAACGAAGAAAACGGAGTCTTTGTAGCAATATAACATAAAAATTAAGATCATTATTAATTTTTTTAATACCTACAATTACTATGCAATGCGTATTATATAGTAATTTAGGAGTTATTTTACTAACGCGATAAAACCAATTTGTTGTGTGGTAATATTTTTTCGTAAAAATTGCGAAAAAGTTTTCACTTCTGTCGGCAGTCCTCATGACTGCTTTGAAATTTTTTTTAATGTTTATATATGTGTTTTATATTTTTACGATAAAGTAAAAAATTCACTGTCATTTTTATACCACCTACCACACTTCTCTGCATTTTAAATTGCTTCTTCTCGGGTGATTTTGCTTGTTTTCTTTCTTTTCTACAACACAACCTGTTTTCGCGTAAACATTTTGTGATTAATGGCTCCAAAACCACAGTTAGTAACTTTATAGTTATCTCACTCAACTAGCATCACTCAGTGCTCACTCACGAACAACTCAAAGTTTAAATCGCGCACATCGGTCTATTACTCTCTCAGTCACAGCTCTCACTGACTTCAGTTCGACTCTCCCCCCCAACGCTCATTGCGCCATCACTGCAAAATGTTACCGGGTGAGTCATGCGTAACGACCACGAGCAAAGTCTGTTCTAATAAGATATATTTACTCCAACTCTCTAGCTTTCATAGTTCACGAGTTTTAAGCGGTGTCGAATCCTCAGCCGATGTGACACCCAACCCGAGATTAAATACAATCATATTCCAGCAGGGGCGAAGCCAGGGGGGGGGGGGGGGTTAATTAATTTCTTATCCATCACTCAAACAAATTTCATATTAAAATTAATAAAATTTTTAACATTACAATATTTAAATTTAAGTACCGAAAACTGCTAAAATAGCACTATTTTACACCTTAAAATCCTAATTTTCCCGGGGGAGGACACCCCCACCCCCCGCTTTAATACGGGAAGAGGGGGGGGGCGCATGCTTCTTAACACCCCCCATACACAAATCCTGGCTACGCCACCGTATTCGTCGGAAATACATGTCAAAAAAAAATTGTTGTATTATATAAGTACATACGAGTATTGCAGCATACTCTCCAATCATCTTAGTGTATTTTTTTTCACCCACGATGTCCCCCCCTCCTTTTTGACACCCCTTTTTATACCCCATACATAACGTTTTTCAAGAACTTATAGCTGAGATTTTGATGTGCTTGAATAAATAAATGATCTAATTTTCAGAAAATGTTTTTCGCTAAAAGGCGGACTTGCAAATAGCAAAAAAAAAAAAAAAGTTATATTTAAAGTTAAGTAAATATTCATTAACGTCATGTGTTGAAAAAGGGGCCCGCCTCGTCAGGTGTGTATGTGTGTTAGTGAGGCGGGATGATAATCGCGACGCTCGATGGTATTTCTAGCGCGGTATCGCCTCTAAGCGCAAGGCTCTGAACTGGCGCGCAGTCTTCTCGTCGTCACAGGATAACTGTGAAATTTGTGACAGTATTTTTATATTACGGGGAAATGAAGATAAAGGTGTAATGCAAGTCCCTTAAGTGCTTTCAAGAATCTGTACCACTTGTTTTACACCTAAAAATTACACCTAAAACATGCGTTTCAGCCATTTTAACTCTTCTAGAAAAACAGTTTAAAAACATGATCCAAAATTAAAAGTACTTTTTGGGCATCAGCGAACTCTTAAATGCTTTTCGTAAACATACCCCACTCGGATATCTCGAGTAGTTTTAAAATCGCGTTGTTTTTCCTGAAGCTCTGCACACCGTGTGTGTGACCAGGTAGGCGGGCCCCTTAAGTAGTGTTACTACTATACTATCAATGCTTATTGTTTTAAGATATATGAGTTTTTTTTCCCTTTCCCCTTTACAGTATACTCTGGTTGTTCTCATTGTCAGCTTACATGAAGAAAGTACTTAGGTAGAAAACCAGTCTACTAGCAAGAGGGGAAAAGAGAATTTTTGTTCTCCGTCGTCGCTGCCTTCGACGTTAATGCAAACATGGTAAATCATAGTTTTTGCTTACACTTACGCGTGGAAATGGTTTTTAAAGTTTTTAATTAAATTCAAATCTAAAGTTCCAAGCAATTTTGAATACAATCGCTAGCAATGTATTTTAGATTTCACACTTCCGCGCGCTGCCTGTGTGAGGATCTTGGATACACATTGCCCTGGGAAACAGCGCACACAGTCGCCATCTGTGAACACACGTCGGAACTACGTGGTCGCGCGGAGTTGGAACGCAACCAGCGCTCTCTATTCAAACACGCCGCTCGTTTATAACGGCTGAATCTATCAACACTAGAAGTTTAAAAGTAACGAAAAAAAGCGTACCCGTATGTATTCGTTACTATAACAATTAGTACTCGTTACTATCGTATCGTTACGTTACTCGTTACTTCTGATACCGCATAACATGCTATGTTATGTTGCAGCAACGAATCGAGTCGTATTGCGTACGCGTACAGTATGACGTCGCGTAAATAATAATAAATCGAATATAAAAAAAATTAACAATTGTTGATAATTAACAGTTTTTGTTAACCAAGAAACAATTAAATCTCATTAGAGCGGCTTTATTATATTATCTCATACGTGAAAATACGCGATAATAAAAAACAAAATCATACATATTTCTAATTTGTAAAAAATACTTTCTTACGTTGTTTATGTTCCAATCTCAAACTTTGTCTAAACACACAATACCTTTAATAAACCGTAAAAAACTTGGACGACGAATTTCCAAATTATACTTTACTTAATAAACAAACGTTTTTTGTAACGTAAATTCATTGAATATGGGCGCGCATGCGTAAAACATACGAAAAATGCGAGTAACGAAATGCAGCCATGTGTAACGTTTCGTTACTAGTTACTAGATGGCGCACCCGTTACTCAGTACCGAATACATACGGTTTGCTACAGCTCTAATTCAACACCGCATGCTTATCGCTTTCAGAGCTTGGCACAAAGGCCCATGTTTACAATTTGGTATCTCGGCTATGCAACTTCACTCTCCTACATAATTTTAAGGAAGGGAGGGGGTGGGGAATCACAGCAAGACAATGTGATGAAAGAAGTTGCAGGTTATCGTCGTTATATTTGACTAGATGTTAACTTACAAAAATTGGGTTAGCTTCTTCTATCCTACTTTATTATTTCGTTTTGAAACAGATGTTTAGTAATTAAGGCTCGGTCTAACACGCTACGTTATTTATTATATTTAAGTTATACTTATTTAGGCGGGTTATGAAATAATTACGATAGTACATTTTTACAATGTGCGCTTAACATTCATCGAAATTTTCACAGAATGAAAAAAAGCAAAAGCTACATAAAAATAATGGTTATATATATATATATATATATATATATATATATATACACACACATATAAGGCTACACACAAATAAAAATTATACATGTGTTTTTAAATCTCATACTTCAGTGATTGATATTAAATACTGATTGTAAAATTCTTCAAGTGTATTAATATAAGTGAGGTTATGTTATACTCTTTTAGGCATGTTATGAAAAATGACGAGAATGAATTTTTACGATGCGCGCGCAGCATAAAAAATATTATACACAATGAAGAAAGGCTTCATGCAAAAAAATCTTCGGCACAGCTTACAGTACCTATTTCTTCTAGAAATTTTTTGGTAACATCTCTAAGCTACTGGAACTTTTTTTTTTAAGAACTTAACGTAGCATAAACATCATTTATTTTCGCCAATATTTAAAAAAAAACGATTTAACAATTTACATATTCCATGCAGCAAAAATATTTCAATGTTTTTAACTTAATGCATCCAGCACTGAATGTATTAATGAATTTCATATTATGTCTACTAAGGTAAGTTATGCAATTATTTTTGATCTTCAAACACTATTTTTTATCCCTTGCACTAATACGTGGTCGTATAAATTTTTTGGACAGAGGTTTAAGGTAACATTAATATGATTATTAATAAATTCCAAACGAATTTAATACTAAGAATGTCAATATTTATTTTTAAATTTCAACCCCTGTTTTTTATGGTAATACTTCGTTTCATAAAAAATTGTTTTAGCCAAAGGATTTACATAAAGGTTAGGCGTTTAACAATAAATAATAATGGTTTTGAAAAAAAAAATGTCTCTACCCTTGTTTTGTCCACCCATTGCAGTAATGGTTTGTTATATCTAAAATTGTTTCAGACAAAAGTTAAAGGCAACAATTATAAGATTTACAAATAATTTGAATGGAATTGATAGTGTACATACTAAGAGAGTTATATATATTTTTTTTTTTAAATTCTACCCCTTAATTTTTTCAACCCCTTGTTGTAATGTTTCGTCTAATCAAAAATTGTTTGAGACACAAGTTTTAAATAAAAATGATAAGATTTACAAAATACCTGCACAAATTCGATGTTGTGCCTATGAAAGGAGTTATGATTTTTTCTTCTGTCCTCCAATCCTTGTTTTTTCAACCTCTTGCAGTTATGGTTGGTCATATCAAATACGTATTCAGACAACAAATTGTGGTATTACTCCTACGAGTAATAATAATACGTGGCATTTTCCATACTATGGAAGTTTCAGCAATTTTTCTGTTTTTCAAAAAACCTTCCCCATTTCTGCCCCTTTGGTTGAATATTGCCCATTAACGAACTCGACCGAGATTTTCTACTAATAGATTTTATGTATAAGTATGGAAGTGATTTGAAAAAAATTGAGATAGTTATCTCGTCCACAAAATTATGATATATATACATATATATAATATATTTAAAAACCTTTGAGCTGAGATGGTTATGGGGTCTATGGACCATGAAACGAAAAGGTATATAAAACTTTTCTGAAAATCGCACCATGGTAACGGCTACAATGTAGTATTTTTTTTTAAATTTACCCTAAATATATGTTTTTTTGAACCTCTTGCAGTTATGGTTGGTCATATCAAATACGTATTCAGACAACAAATTGTGGTATTACTCCTACGAGTAATAATAATACGTGGCATTTTCCATACTATGGAAGTTTCAGCAATTTTTCTGTTTTTCAAAAAACCTTCCCCATTTCTGCCCCTTTGGTTGAATATTGCCCATTAACGAACTCGACCGAGATTTTCTACTAATAGATTTTATGTATAAGTATGGAAGTGATTTGAAAAAAATTGAGATAGTTATCTCGTCCACAAAATTGTAATATATATATATATATACATATATTCATATATATAATATATTTATAAACCTTTGAGCTGAAATGGTTATGGGGTCTATGGACAATGAAACGAAAAGCTATATAAAACTTTTCTGAAAGTCGCACCATGGTAACGGCTACAATATGTAGTATTTTTTTAAAATTTACCCAAAATATATGTAAGTGCTTTTTAATCATATAATTTAGTAATTGCTATTAAATACAGGGACATATAAAATAATTTTTGTAATATTAGTAATATAAATTGAGTTTATAAAATTTTTCAAGTGTGTTTTCATGTGTATTCACCTATGTGAGGTTATGTTCCCGCATGTATAATTTATTTTCATTATAAATTATTACTGTATACTTTAATAAATAATTGAAATTTATAAATTAAAATGTTTCAATGATCAGTTTAAGACTAGTTTTTGTGTTCAGAATTCTTGAGTGCAGTAATTAAATTTATAGTGTAGACATTAGTAATAAATAAATAATAAAACTTTAACAAATAATTAATTGTACTATTCCTTAAGAACCTTTTTTCCCCTCACATTAAATTCATAACAACATAATAAGTTATATCTGGGGATCAAAAATGCATTGCCATACTAACAAATAACAAATTACAGTAATTTTTGAT
This sequence comes from Bacillus rossius redtenbacheri, assembly GCF_032445375.1. NCBI lineage: Eukaryota > Metazoa > Arthropoda > Insecta > Phasmatodea > Bacillidae > Bacillus > Bacillus rossius. Next base: position 12,052,641 of record NC_086345.1, on the reverse strand, counting down.
GAATCATCTACCAATTAAACATCCAATTAAACAACATAAACGATATAAAATATTGTTTAGAATATAAAAATATTAAAACATAATTGAATGTTTACCTAATATATATTTAACATTGTTTAAATATAATAAATTAAAATAAATTAAAATATCTTACTTCCTTGTCATTACTAAGTGTTTTTTCTCGAATTTTTCGTGGCAAACACATTATTTGTTCTTAGTCTCAAATTTTTTCAACATAATTGTTTACTAAGTATTTTTTATTTTTTGTGGTTCAGCAATCTTGATTTAGGAAATAAGGCGTTAGTTTTCTACGCTTGCTCCTGGTTATTTCTAGTGATATTTATGATTTTTTTTTCTCTATGCCTATTTTGTTTTATATAATTCTTCCCAGCTACTTCTTTTCTACCTGTTAAACAAACATCTCAGGTTTATTTCTGCCAGCCTATTGTTAACTGGAAAGACTTCAACTACGACACAGAATGTCTTCGCACTGGAAATTCCAAGTGGCACAAGAACTCGGACTTCAACTGTTGACGACGCTATGACTCACGCTGAAGTGACCTTTATCAACGAGCACGCGGCGACCTTGTAGGTGGGTCGTGTGTTTCACCGCTTGCCGGTACTTAGGTACTTTGAACTTGGAACTTCGACCACATTCCGTCTCTTAACGGCCCCCGCCTAACCGGGCACACACACGGTGCGCAGAGCTCCAGGAAAAACAACGCGATTTGATAACTTCTCGAGACATCCGAGTGGGGTCTGCTCACGAAAAGCATTTAAGAGTTCGATGTGGGCCAAAAATTACTTTTTGACGTGACAACGTCTAATAAATCGATGAACGCCGGCTGCACGCACGAAAAAGTGTCCCGTTACGCACATTGTCCCGTTACGCTTTGTCCCGTTACGCTTTGTCCCGTTACGCTCATTGTACGCTGATGCCGCATATATCTCTCTTCCACTCGATTGGAACAACCATCGATTTGACTTTTACGAGGCACATTAAACTTGAAACACTCCCATTCGTTTCCTACTTTTCCTATCATCGTCCCTATCCTTAACAGAATAACACAGATTGGAAGACGTTAAATAGCAAACATGTATAATAGTTATATTTAAAATAATCTTTTCGTTAAAGTAATAAACATTTTTGAATTAATGAGTGCAAATAAAAGTAAATTTATCAATTAAATTGTAGATTTCATTTCACTCCTTCTTTGTATCCATACAAACTAGTGATAATTCAATAAAAATGAATCAATTTTATTCATAAAAGTATGCAATCATTTCATCAATGTTTTGTTATGACGTTGTCACGTTAAACTATAGTCCGTAAACCGACTTTACAGACAACCATTTTTTTTTTTTTTTTTTTAATAAAGGGCGAAATTTTTCCCTCAGATAAAAGTGTTAGGCGCCTCACTGCACCGTACTCATGATTACGCCATGTTCATCATGAACGACTGTTTCATCCTAAACGATTTCTTCATCATTATTTTGCAATATGAAAAAAAATATACTCACTTAAAATCCGATAAAATACATTTAAATTCAAAAGGTTGATATTAAAAAATATTAATTGCATCTGTAAAAAATTATTTTTCAAAGTTTATAAAATAATTTTACGAAACATTTAAAAAAAAATATTTTCAAAAAATAATTCAACTAAAATAGTACATTTTAATTTGGACAGTCTAGTTTATGTTTTGGGGGAAAAACTTTTAACAAGTAAAATGAATTCGTATAAATTTGTCTTTAATGATTTTTAAATTTTATTATTTTGATAAATGAAACGAGCTTAGGTCAATAGACAGTGAGCAGTCACAAAGTTTCTGCGCAGATGTCTTCCTCGGACTAATACAGCATGTCCATAAAAGAAAGTCCCAGTTTTGAAATTTTAATAGTATCGACTTTAAGAGTTGTGCGAGTGTTGGTTCCAGGTCACAAATAAAGAGTAATTCAAACAGTTTTAGTAAAGGGCATGCGTGAGTACTGCTTTGTTGTTTCCTCGCTTGCAGCGCCACCTACGCAAAATGGCGAAACCTGAGTGAAAATAGTGGAGGGTGAACCTATAAACTTTATTTGGCAACATGATGGAGCCCCTCCCCATTGGAATCTCTTTGTACGAGAGTGGATGAAATTCTTAGTCCCTGACCGTTGGATTGGTCGTAATGGGTCGAGACGACAGAGCTCTTTTTCGCTGGCCTCCACGTTCACCTGACATAACGCCATGAGATTTTTGTTTTCCTTCGGGGCTTCATAAAAGATCGTGTCTACGTTCCGCCGTTATCTAATGATTTTCCAGATTTCAGACACAGAATTGAAGAGGCCATTGCTTCCATTAGTCTGGAAGTGTTAACTTTAAGTGTGGGAAGAATTTGACTTTTAGTTTGGATGTGTGCCGTATAACTAAAGGTGCAGATATTTGACATTTGTCAAATAAAACCGTGCCAGTTTACCTTCAAATTGATGTATGATTTGTTGTAAATAGTCTAAATCAAACTGTCATAATACAAAATTTGAAACTGGGACATTATTTTATGGACTACAGGCAGGGACGTCGGAACGTTTTCATGAGTGGGGGGGCGAAAAGATGTATCATACTTACCTCAGTCCTAGAGCGGGGGGTCTGGGGGCAAAATGCTACTCTCGCCCCCCCTCCCCCCCCCCCATGCATAACAGCACGGGGGCGACTCGCCCCTGCTGCCCCCCTGTTCCGACGTCCCTGACTACAGGTATAAAGGTGGGTTTACGATTGAAAATTAAGAATTAAGAATTAAGAATTAAGACTTAGTCGTGTACTTACCATATGACTCTATGTAAACTAGTGGAATGGTTTATTATTGTCGTGTCTGAATTTTGACGGGTCGTGTGCGAACCATATGATGACTTAAGACTTAACAGAAATGGTTATATTTTATATTTTTCGTTAAGACTTAAGGGAAGCGACCAATCACAACAAACCGGAACCTTTCAGCCGGAAGTTTATGTCTTGGTATTGGGCCGAGTGAGGCAGTATTTTTGGTTATAATTCGTATATTTGTAATTAAAAATTAATTCAGACATGAGTGAACATTCTTATGCAACATAATTTGACATTTCAGTAGAAGATGATGTAATGATGGAAGAAAAATAGATATCCCATTTGTCAAAAACCTATTTCAAACCTGCTTCTCCGTTTAGAACAATGGCCGACCATGTGTTTTGTGCTGTGATTGGTTGGAATTAACGACTTCTATGTCAATCGTAAACTGGAAAATGTAGTTTTGACTTAATCGTGAGCTCGATGTTAAGTTATAATTCATCAGGAAATCAATCGTAAACCCAGCTTAAGGCCGCCTGCAACCTCGTCCTTGGTAAGGTTGCAGCAAAAACAAAGCTCGGAAACACTTGTGGCCCGCGGACCGCACGGTTGGCACTACTAGGGCGGAGGAAGTGTGGAGTGTTTGTGTGAGATAACGGCTTGTACAGTTGGCAGCAGTGGCTGTGACTCAAACCCGCATGGCACGGAATAAAAGGTTGTTTAACTTCCTTGCCCGCTTGTGTTGCCGCCGGTAGCCTACAACTCACGTAGTTTCGGTTCCCTACCACGTTCGTGCAACTTCGGATTTCTGTCAAAAATTGAAATTAAAAAAATCGAAGGGTTAGGTTATGTTAGGTCAGTCACAACATGCTTGTTTTCTTGTTTTCATTGGAAACTTCTGATTAAGCGGCTGAAGTGGCGTTAATACCCAAACGCAAAACTTCGGAAATCTTCGGAAATTCTTGCAGGGAACCGAAACTACGTGAGTTGTAGGCTTCCCGTGTTGCCGCTGGTGTGTGTGCTTTTTTTCCCCGGAAAATGTAGCCTACACAGAACCCAATTTTTTCTACCTTTACAGGAGATCCATTTTTGAAACGAATGATTTCGTTAAGTTTTCCGTGAAACTTGTGAATTGTAGAATATGTGAGTGCAAGGTTAAAATGAAAGCTCTTGGCCGTCTTTAAAGTATATGTCCACAGATTTGAAACTCAGCAAGGATGTTCTTTATATTACATATATACCAACTGAGCTCGGGGTTTTCCTAAAATCAGTATCCAAGACGGGATTACGGGGAGCGTTAAAAATTTTGGGGCTTTAAGGGGCCCGCCTCGTCAGGGGTGTATGTGTGTTAGTGAGGCGGGATGATAAGCGCGACGCTCGCTGGTGCTTCTAGCGCGGTATAGCCTCTAAGCTCAAGTCTCTGAACTGGCGCGCATTCGTCTCGTCGTCACAGGATAACTGTGAAATTTGAGCGGTGACCGTAACATTATATGGCGGAGAAATGAAGATAAAGGGGTTATGCAAGCCCCTTAAGTGCTTTCAAGAATCTGTACTGATAGTTTTATGCCTAAAAATAACTCTGAAAACACGCGTTTTAAGCATTTTAACGCTTCTAAAAATACAGTTAAAAAACTTAATCCGAAATTAAAAGTACTTTTCGGCCCTCAGCGAACTCTTAAATGCTATTCGTAAATAGGCCCCACTCGGATATCTTGAGCAGTTTTGAAATCGCGTTGTTTTTCCTGAAGCTCTGCACACCGTATGTGTGTCCAGGTAGGTGGGCCCCTTAACCCCTCCCCTGGTACATTTTTCACCATAACCCGACCTACTGGATCGGAAACACACCAAAAAAAAAAAAATACATTTTTTAAAAATTTTCGAAATTTAAGGTCATTAATTTCCCCCCCCCCCCCCTTCCCCTTTTTTTCGAGTGGGAGAAAGTAAAAACCTCGGACACATTTTCCACCACAACCCGACCCCCGAAACACTCTTATTGGAAAATAATAAATATTTAAAAACTTTACACTGGCAGATTTTCCACCATAACACGGCCTATTGGATCGGAAAAACTCCAAATCGAAAAAAGCATTTTTTTTTTTTAATTTTCAAAATTTTGGGTTCTTAACAGCCCTCCCCCTTCTAGGGGCGTAGTTGACTCCGGGTCAAATTCCCGCCATGCCCCGATCTCATAGATACTCTAAAGGCATGGTTATTACCCATAGCTCGAAATTAGTGATTTTTCACCCTCTGTCCCTTCCCCCCACCACCAAAACTCTCCCTTAACACAAAGTTCTTAAATGATCAAAATATTGTATTGTCAGATGTTCTTTATATCTTTGCAAAATTTTCAACACATTGGACTTTGAAAAGTGTGTAAAAATTGAATGGAAGGATTTTATCACATAGTCAATTCATAGATACATACAGGTCAATCCAATAAAAGCGTTGTAAAATAAACAATTTTTAGTATGATGACACCAAAAATTTCACATACCAGTCAATATACTTTCTGATGACTATCGTGGCATGATCTACAGTTCAAAATAGTTGCACCATAAAAACAATTAGTGCAGTCGGAGTACTGGTGGAATGCTTCAAGAGCCCTTCTCAGAACTCAAGTTACCAGCCGGGTCGATAAAGTCCCAGTCGAGTTCCACGAAGCACTCTGAAGTCTTGACTGCCACACACGACCGCAATATAAGCTGAACTAATCGGCGTAGCAAGTTAGTTTTTACCATAACTTTATGCTTACCTTGAGATAATAAATAAAACTTTAAAGCCCCTGTGTTGAGAAGCAGCAACTGAATCGAGGTTTTACAATGTACCTGTTTCAGAAAAATTCAAATCCTGCCTAACATACATTTGCTTTTAAGAAGTAATATTCCTTTCTGTAGCAGAATTGGTGACCTCCGTGGAAGAAGAATCCATTACACCCCCCCCCCCCGTCCTCATCGGGTTTGAACCGGGGACTCCATTTCGAAAGAGCGATTTTTTATTTTATTAAAATTATATTTGATTTTATTTTTAATTTTAAAATTTTTAAAATTTTACAAATGTTCTACTTTAATAATGATGCATTTTCAAGATGGCGGATATGACCTCGTAATTAAAAATGGCGGACGTGATTTCATAATTTCGAAATGGCGGAATGTTCTACCGTAACGAAATGTACAACGTCTGAGGAATGGCGTGTTCGATGGTGATGTCAACGTAACGAAAAGTGCAGCGTACGGGAGGAGAGTGCTCGATTACAAACAAGGTGGCGGAATGCAAGATGGTGAAATTCAAGATGGTGGCCTGATTAAAAGGTCAAGTTTCAAGGTCTCTGAAGCCTCCCGATCTGTTGTGATGTTTTCCCTGGTAAAAATAGAGAGCCTACAGTTCACAGAGGTAAAGGCCATAACCACAACCCGAACAGTTCCGATGTTTACCGAAGTAAAAGTAAGGTTATGTTTGGTCAGTGTAATAAATAAAAGTTATACTTTATATCGCCGTAAAATATATAAATCCTTGCAATACGATGTTTTTTTTTTCACGAGCGACCGGGAAACTTCGGAGAACTTCGGAGAACTTCGGAACTGTTCGGGTGTGATTCTCATTCCTGTAAACTGTAGTGCTGACTGGCGGCGGAGTGAGTGGTCAGTGCAACCACTCACCACCAGGAGCGCTTGCGTCCCTGGTCACTAAATCCAGTACTGGAAAATTAGTAAAGCGTACCAAGAGTCCAAGTGCCCAACCCCCGCATGGTAGACTCTTTTCTACTCTGTCCAACACTTCATCCAGACCATCCTCTGTCTCCTGTAAATTCCTACACGTAATGCATGCCAATTTGCATCCCGCATGAATGTGCCCAGGGTTTTCCCTGTGTCTATGCAGGTTTTACCTGCGCCCAACCTATCTCTAGTTATAGTCTAGATTTAAGAGTGAGGGGAGTTAGTCATGGCGCCAATCGCTGCCATGGCTGGCCAATCCCCTCCTAGCACATGATGCATGTGACCATCTCCCTGCATGGCTGATCCCAGCATGACTAGGCGTATAGGCTTCGGCCTGAGACGCACCTAGGTCCCTCCCTAACCCGGACCCCTCCAAAATACACTTAGTTTTAGTTAGGTTAGGAAAAAAAAATCTTAAACTGTAGGCTTCCCTGTCAAAACATGGGATACTTCCATAGAAAATAATCAGTAGTAATTTTTGAAATACTTTCGCCATAGTCACAATGTTCTTAACGGTTATTTTTTTTTTTTTAAATATCGTGATAAAAACAGTTTACGCAGTGTAGATTTTCAGATAATTTTATAACTTTTGAAAGTTGTGTTTTTATGAAAAAAATTTTCTCTCTAAACACTGGGAGTAATAATTCTTTTTAAATATAATGTCGGAGGTGAAAGAATTTTAAACAAATTGTTTAAATAAAATAATTTTTAACTAGATATGTTACATATATAAATATGGTAACGATTATTTAAAAAATCTATATCAAATATATATATATATATGTACAATATAATTGCTTTTTTTTGCTCCAAGCGTAGAAGTCCTGGTGATAATACTCGTGTAGAACTTAGGAATTAGTAGGTGAGCTACTGCAGAACCTCGTTATCAATTCATGGGGTTTTGTATACCAACCTGAGGCTGAATTTATTGAATAGGATGTTGTACCACTACACATATGGCACCCATCGTAGATGCTGAGTTTGCGGTATTACAGAAGTAACACAAAGCTCGGATGACATACTCAAAATAAAGTTTCTCTCATTACACTCCTAGATAACAATATTGACGAAATCCAGTCTCGTGGGCCAAGAATCTATCACTACTCAAAAATATTTGGCACATCAGCATTGAAACAAAGACTGACTAAAAAAAAAAAAAAAAACAATCTTATATGTTGTAGGTTGGAGCTACAGTAAAAGCCTTTGTCCGACAATTTCCTTTAAAATCTCTGACCTAAACTATAGTTTCCTGATTATTCCATGATTTTTGAGAAATTTTACTCTCCCTGACTGTTCCATGTTTTCCCTGATGCTGGGCACATATTTTTTTAAATAGTACTGATCAATGAACTTACTATATTATTTATTTTGGGTTAACTTATTGTCAACAGACTGTGTAATTAACTTAATACAACTAGCACAAATTATTGATAACAATGAGCATTTAAATTTTTCGTAAATAATATTTACATCCTATATTTTCCATTCACTTGCATAGATTTGTATCTTCCAATGCATTTTTAAGACATTATAATTTTCATTTTATTTTAAGATGTTAGATAGTTGCTGAAATGTTTAATTTATGTTAAATTAATTAAATTTGCCCAATTTTTATTTATATGGCGAAAATATACGACTTTGTTCAAGCGAACATCGAGTACGAATTTAACATGTTCTGCAGGGTAAAATTTCCGCGCAGTTACAAACAAGAATAGGGAGAATGCACTGCATGTGGCAGCTGCTGTGAAGGTTAATTTATGCATGCGGGTGATATGCAGGTGTACAAGGTCACGTGAGGACTGTGGATAGGGGCTTATCAGACACGTCACGAGGCTGCCTGCAGTGCCTGAGTGTCGACAAATATCCGGTGAATCAATTCCAAGAGCTTTTTGACGTGACAACGTCTAATAAATCGATGAACGCCGGCTGCACGCACGAAAAAGTGTCCCGTTACACACATTGTCCCGTTACGCTGTGTCCCGTTACGCTCATTGTACGCTTGCGCCGCATCTATCTCTCTTCCACTCGATTGAAACAACCATCGATTTGACTTTTTCGAGGCACATTAAACTTGAAACACTCCCATTCGTTTCCTACTTTTCCTATCATCGTCCCTATCCTTAACAGAATAACACAGATTGGAAGAAGTTAAATAGCAAACATGTATAATAGTTATATTTAAAATAATCTTTTCGTTAAAGTAATAAACATTTTTGAATTAATGAGTGCAAATAAAAGTAAATTTATCAATTAAATTGTAGATTTCATTTCACTCCTTCTTTGTATCCATACAAAATAGTGATAATTCAATAAAAATGATTCAATTTTATTCATAAAAGTATGCAATCATTTCATCAATGTTTTGTTATGACGTTGTCACGTTAAACTATCGTCCGTAAACCGACTTTACAGATAACCCCCCCCCCCTTTTTTTTTTTTTTTAATATATACCTATATTTTCGGCCAGTGGCATGGTTTTGGCCTGTTTCCACGCCCACATGGGGGTTCGAACCCGCAGCCCCTCGGCCGTGGTCGGCAACTGCAATCCAAGATGGCCTCCTGCCTGCATGACGAAATAGCTACGCGCCGGGCCAAGATGCACTGTGCTTCGGTGATTCAGCTGCGTTTCACAACATCCGCCCTCCGACAAGACGTGAGTCATTAAGGCGACTGCACGCGTCTTAACTGCTTCTCCGCTACCGTGTAGTGCTGCTAACACAGCCCAGGGCATTAACACACGAGGGATGCATCCTGTAAATTACTACGCGTTTTTATGAACTCGCGGGTTTTTCGTCTACGATTTTTAAATATAATTCATAATCTAGCATTGCATATGTACATGTTTTGTTGGTTTCGTGGGCGTAGATCCCATGGGTTGGGTGGGAGAGGGAGTGCATAGATGGGGGGGGGGGGAGGGGGGGGTGTTTCTGAGCAACGTCTTTGTGACACATTGTTGTGAAATGTTTCTCACGCGAAAAAGACAGAGAATAGGTACTTGGCCAAATTTATACCGGGGAGCCAGAAAAATCTCCCGGCGATCGAGGCCTCCACACCACGGGAAAAACCTGGCGCTTGGACTCTGTGTATTCGCCTCGTGACAGGCATTCAGGACATTGAAAAATTTATACCGGGGAGCCAGAAAATTCTCCCGGCGATCGAGGCCTCCACACCCCGGTAAAAACCTGGCGCTCGGGCTATTTGTGTACCCATCGATACACTCATTTTGGGTTATATAGGGGGTAGTGGTGTCTCGGGAGGAATAAAAATATTTTAAATATCATATAAAGAGAGCACTATGCTATACATGTTGCTATGCTCGTTTTCGTTCTACTCTTTGTGCGATTATTCGTCCTCCGCCCAAAAATAAAAAGAACCAAGAGCTAGGGCCTATATGAACAAAAGAACAAGGCAGAGAGAGAGAGTGTGTGTGTGTGCGCATTAGCTTGTTTCAGAAAATAGATATAGGTATCTTATACAATTAGCTGTGAGTGCGTTGAATTTTTTTTTCTACCGACGCGCTCGCGTTCATCCTTGTTCAACCAGCAGCGTAGAGAGCGCTGTTGAGACAGTCCCTGCATTTCCTGGAATAGATAAAGCTACCTGTTAATAATGTCATATTCCGTTCAGAGATTTGGCGAGTTTCAAATGACAGAATTGTTTGAAGAAACAGTAACACGGACAGTTTCAATTTCCAATGCATTTCCACTTCTATCACATGTTCTGAGTTACACGCGCTCTTGTTTTTTTTTTTTTTTTTTTTTTTTTTTTTTTAACTTTTCGAATGAAATTAATTACAGGGCCCTTCCTGCCTACCACACATGTATGGATGTTGTTGGAAAACAACAGCGTCTTTGAAAGAGAAAGGTTTTTTACTCTCCTGTAAAGTCGCTCAGTTGTGACCTAGGGTAATTTCCTCCTGAGGAACAGAGTTAAGTGAAATTATAGTCTGTGTTATGAATCGTCAAACTCGCAACCATAAAAATGCACCTTTGTTTGGTCTGCACTGCCTCGCTGTTCGTATCTACTGCCACTGCCCGTGCGGTGGTGAAATGGCGCCAACCGATAAGAAAACGTTCGTAAGAGCCGCGTTCGTTTCGCCGATTCGGAGCGGAGCGACAGACGTTTTGTTACGTGTCTCGGGTGCGCTATAAAGCCTTCACACTTCACAATCCTCTAACTCGAGCGCCGAGTCAGCAGACAAAGAGCACACCTGCTGCTCGGGAAACTCAGGCCACGGGGGAGTCTAGAATTCATACCAGAGTTTTTGAAGTAATCATTTTGGTTGAGAAAACTTGGCATTTTATATTTTTGTTTATTTTTATTTGATTGTTTTATTACTTTATTTGTGTCAATTACGTTATTGTTGATAAATACGTGAAAAAAGCATGTCAAGTTTGTATTGAAAGACACACACATGTGCAAACGGGCATGCAATAAGAGATTGTACTTGAAAAATAAAATGCCTGTCGTTTCTGTGTATGAAAGCTGTGATATGGAGGAAATACACTATGTTTGCCCACTAAAGAATGCAATCATATTTACAAAATGATATCTTTTTAACCTTATGTAGCTAAATTGCTGTTATTTTCTCATTCTGTTTACGCATATGTATTTCCCCCATCCCCCCCCCCTCCCCAAATCCGTTTTAAATTCCAGAAGGCCACGCCTCTGTGACGCTGTCTCGTGTAACATGTATCAATTTGACAGTTGTCAAAAGTAGGAACAGTGGTCTCAGTTCGTACGTCTGCAAATGCTGTTCTGTCAGCAGTGTTAGTATACAACTCTACGTGACTGTCAGTGTTCTTAAATGACTGTCTTGTGTAGCTCTGCGGTTAACATTTGCTACTTTCGAGAACTAAAGTTCTCTGGGGAAAAGTGATATAAACGACAAAAAAAACTATTCAATAACTGAAGTTTATGGCGTCCCGTTCCATATAGGCTATATATATAGTATATAGTAGTATATAATTTATATATAGTATATAGTATATAGTATATATATAAGGTTGTTGTGGTTGGCAAATAATAATTAAACCAGAGTTTGTCGCATTAGTGATCGTTTCTCTAAAAAAATATTGCTTTTTTTTTTTTTTTTTTGCAATTACTGTAGATCGCTTTGCCTCGGAAATATTGAACTGTCAGCTCTGAGACGAGTTAGGAGACAGGGACCATATACACACGCGGATATGAAACGGGGCTGGTAAGAGAGAGTTCCGTATCACGTATCCAAGTTTATACTATGATCCTGACGGCACGATCCTACACACAGGGCCGCAACTAGGGGGGGGGGGGGGGAGCAAGCGGGGCATACGCCCCGGGCGCAAAGCTGTGGGGGCGCCGAAATAGCTTGCATTGTAATTCCTACTACAACTGGTAACTGGTAAAAAGTTTTTTAACTTGTATGCCAGGATTGTCCAATCTGATTTACAATATAACGTCTCAACATAGCACCATTTTCCCGTGGGAGGGCCCCCGGACCCCCCGCTTTATTGGTGTGGTATGTGCAAAAAAGAGGGGGGGGGGAGGAATGAATCCATTCATGCCCCGGGTGCCAGAGACTCTAGTTGCGGCCCTGATTACACACATTGATCCTGTGGTACATAATGCTTGCTGTTTTAATTTGTTACGTCGAAAGATATGGACACGACAAAAAATTGTGACATAACAAACAAATAAAATAGTAAAATACAGACAGATTAAAAATTTTTCACAAGACTTGACATAGTTTTTTTTATTGTAATATTCGAGTTTCGGTCATGTCCAGGATCTTTGGACGTTTTAAATTAAAACAGCAAGCATTATGTACCACAGGATCTATATACACATGTTACGGTCAATGCTAGAAGAAGTAAAACTTCGGTTTACCCGGGTTAACATAGCTTTATCCAAGGTAGGCGCGGGTAAAAACCGAATAATCACTCAAATTTGAATCTGGCTATCACCCATATACACCTGATGCTGGCTGGGCAATGTTAGGTGTTGCGTCATTTCTGAGCACAAAGGTTAGTTAATGTATTGAAGTAGCTTGGCTACTGGGTTGTAGCCGTGTCGCAGGCGAATAATTCACCGACGTTTCGGTCGACATTGCAATCGCCATCATCAGTGAGCAGTTATCTAAGTTACTGTTGGTAACTGCTCCCTGATGATGGCGACTGCAATGTCGACCGAAACTGTCGGTGAATTATTCGCCTAGGACACGGCTACAACCCAGAAGCCGAGCTACTTCAGACAATGGGCCGTGAAAGCCTGCCAACATTATTAGTTGATGTATTAATTTTAGTCAGCGTTGGGTGGACCTATAGGGTGTGCACGGGTGAACGCCGAATTCGAAATTTGTTTCAGTTATCATTCGAACTTGGCCCAGCCGTCTCGGATGATGCCGAGGTAACCCGGGTGGGCCTGTGTTTACTTCTTCTTCTGGCACGGGCGGTAGCACGCGTGGATGAGCACGCCACCAGGGAAGAATGGGGACGCACTACAACGCCGAAATACCACAACGCCGAACGTACAATAACGCCGAAAACCATAACGCCGAATCGCCAAATTTACTACAACGCCGACAGCTGGAAAACTGCTGTGTACCACAACGTCGAAATACATTAACGCCGAAAAATGTCATTCATTGCAGGACTGCCACAAAGGTTAGGTTAGGTTAGGTTAGGTTAGGCTAGCCTAGGTTAGGTTAGGTTAGGTTAGGTTAGGTTAGGCTAGCCTAGGTTAGGTTAGGTTGTGGTATTTCGGCGTTCAAGATACATTTAAGAAACACACACAAAAATCCATTCAGTTTTTTTTTTTTTTTTTTTTTCATTTTGCTCCCCGCAGCAAAATTTTTCCGGCGTTACTGTATTCCGGCGTTGTGATACGCAGCAGTTTTCTAGCTGTCGGTGTTGCGGTCAAATTTGGCATTCGGCGTTATTGTAGGTTCGGCGTTGTGGTAACGACCCGGGGACGGAATGACTCACGTGTCTCGAAGGCATTCGGCCGTGAAGACCTCGCTGACGGTGCCGGCCGGTCTGCAGCGGGCGTCTCCGGAGGACGTCTTCTCCGCCGTCCAGGGAGGCCCTGGGACCCCTGGGTCCCCCTCGGGCCCGGACTGGCAGCACCCCATGTCCGCGCGCACCCTTCTCGACTCACCCCCGCACACACACACCGCTCACGCACGAGTGAAGAGACGTTCTAGCACCCGCGCAGCTGATCGTCGCCCGAAGACAAGCCGCGCGCCGCCGGAGACGCCCGAGGTTTCCCGAAGCCGCCAGCCGGCGGCGCGCCAGGGGTGGGCAAAAGCGCGACGCGTCGCCGAATCTTTTGTGTGTGAACCTTTCCCCTCCCTTTTCACAAATACTTCTCAAACATATATATATATATATATTTTTATTTCACTCGAATACGTCTTTTTAAAAATTTTTGCTTCCGCCACCGGATGGCTGAAGGATCAAAGAACTCCGTCACGCGCGGTGGAGAGGGGGGGGGGGAAGCGCCGCCATTTTGAGGTCATTTCGGCTGCGTTCCGAGATTTCCATATTAGTGTAACTTTTGACTCGGAGAAGCTACGACGTTCTTTTAGGTTTCAATCGTCAGCTCTCGTCGAAATCTATCGATTGCGTGTATAAAACATTATTGTAAAATAGTTACAGTGATTAAATATACATATATACATCTGTCACGTACACGTATTCACGTACAACACACGGCCGTGTCCATGACACAGCCACACCCCATTTTTTTTTTATCTTAGTGGTGATTAAAACTGAATAAATAATATTAATGATATAAATGGTTCAGATGGTTTGAAAATAGTTTTATCACTTTAACAAGAGCCATATAATGGTTTTTAAATACAAAATGGTCAATCTCATGTGTCTGGGTTTTTTTAGCCTTTAAATTTCTTGCTCGGTGAGTATTATAATATATATATATATATATATATATATATATATATATATATATATATATATATATATATACTATATATAGTCAAAATTACCCTCAAATATTTTACCTTGTAATTCATGTGGTATTTTTGTTTTACATCAAGTGTTATTTAATTTAATTTTGAATTGTTTTCCTAAGCAGGGTTAGTCAGGATCTCGTAGCAGAAATCATAATCGTAGAGACAGAAATTTTGTGTAAGTAATTTCAAACATTTGGAAAAAAAATGTTTATAATATAAAAAATTAGGATCCTTTTTTTTAATTTATTTAATCCAGTCATTAACTGGCCTTTCAACTGATTTTGACATGAATTTGAGTTCTGGAACACAGTGTTTATATCTGACATAGGTATATATTAAAATAATACTATTATACTTATCTCTGTCGTTACATAAAGTATGGGATTAGCAGCAACTTAACAAATTAGTAGGACTTAAAACTACGTGTAATTAGTATGTAATTGGCTACACAATTCTTAATCATTAAATACCTTTGTCCGTTAACAATTTTATCTTTACACACATGTTATTTAAGTAAGCAAAAAATTACTTTCAGAACTAGATTTTTCCGAGATTTGGTATATATTGTTTGTTATCTTTCAATTAAAAAGCGTTAAAACTGTAGCCCCAAGGAAAACAAGATGAAGTTAATTACAATAAAAGGGAATATACTGGTGCATATACCTATCTCCTGTAAAAAGGAATTCATTTTTTTATTTGTTGCTGGACAAGAAAAACGATAAGAAACTTGTCAGTCAAGGTGATATTTCATGTTTTTGAGGAAGAGTGATAAAGGTGACCTCCAAGCTCATGACACTATGAACAATGGAGTGTCCAGGCAAGAGCTGTGGCAAAAAAAAAAAAAAAAAAAAAAGTGGGGCACTGTACAATTTTCCAAAGTAGTAAATAAAAAAAAGGGAGTTGTCTGTAAAGTCGGTTTACGGACGATAATTTTACGTGATAACGTCATAAAAAAAATAGATGAAAAATTGCATACTTTTTTTTTTATTTTCAAATATTATTAACAGTATTTGCAAATTCAATTTAAATAATTTGTTTTAATATAATCACGAACAATTAGTTAAAAAGCCCGCCTTAGCCTGTTAGATATTAAAGAAGATTTTCTCGCACGGTGGTTGGCCGGTTGGTTCTTGCACGCTCGGCATAGGCGGAAAGTGACAATTTTTCGTGCTTGCAGCCGGCGTTCATCGATTTATAAGACGTTATCACGTAAATAAAGATCAATTATTAGGAGTTTGGTTGTTGGTTTCAAAACACTTTGTCCTAGTAACGAAACTGAAACACTGCATTAGAGACATTAGCCGAAGAGGAATATGTAGCAATAACATCAAACGGGGTTGAATTATGAAAAATCTCTCCCCCTTACCCCTTTCGAACATTTTGAGTTATATGCGCCAATTGCTGTGACTGACATTCGCTGTGTTACAAGCCACACGCACAAGAACAATTCACGGTATAATTTTTAACTTAAAAAAAAATGGTTGTCTGTAAAGTCGGTTTACGGACGATAGTTTAACGTGACAACGTCATAACAAAAAATTGATGAAATGATTGCATAGTTTTATGAATAGAATGAAATCATTTTTATTGAATTACAACTATTTTGTATGGATATAAAGGAGTGAAATGAAATCTACAATTTAATTGATAAATTTACTTTTATTTGCACTCATTAATTCAAATATGTTTATTACTTTAACGAACAGATTATTTTAACTATGACTTTTATACAATAAGGAGTGAAATAAAATTTACAATTTAATTGAAAAATTTACTTTTATTTGCACTCATTAATTCAAATATGTTTATTAATTTATAGAACAGATTATTTCAACTATAACGTTTACACATGTTTGCTATTTAAATTCTTCCAATCTGTGTTATTCTGTTAAGGATAGGACGATGATAGGAAAAGTAGGAAACGAATGGGAGTGTTTCAAGTTTAATGTGCCTCGAAAAAGTCAAATCGATGGTTGTTCCAATCGAGTGGAAGAGAGATGGATGCGGCGCAAGCGTACAATGAGCGTAACCGGACAAAGCGTAACGGGACAATGTGCGTAACGGGACAATGAGTTATCCTTTTTCGTGCGTGCAGCCGGCATTCATCGATTTATTAGACGTTGTCACGTCAAAAAAATTACATGTATTCGTGAACAAAATTTTATCGCCAGCCTAAAGTTCATTTCGTGATAAGAACGAAATGAGCGCTTTAATCCAGATCCAATACTCTGACAGAAATAAAACAAATGAATTTACGGACTTCTCATTGTAGAAATCACCTCAAACAAACGAATTGCTCTTCGATATTTCAGAAACTACGTCTTAGTATAAATTTCACCGGATTCCGACTTTACAGTCATGTGTTTTATTGTATGAGAGTAATAACACACACTTGAAAGGAACAAGTTTTTCTGCTGTAGACTTAACACGTTTTATAATGTTTTGTTTTGTACAAGATCATGCTTGCGGGCTCATGCTGACGCAAAGTGAACTCAGCACATGTGAATATATACTCCACAGTGTCAGTCAAATTACGAATATCCCTAGATAATTTGTACAACATTTCGTGGGCTTAGTGGAAAAAGTTGGTAAGTCCACTTTTTTGTGAAAATGAGTTAACTTCACAGATGTAGTTGTAAGGGCAATATCTTCTCCAAGAAAACGTTTGGAAGTCCAAATAATGAGTGATTGTGGATGTTTTCTTCTATCTTTATTTTGGCAAGTTCATTATAACGCTATTCTAGGCAAGTAAAACTTGGTAAGTGAACTAACAGTCTTTTTTCCAGAAATTGCACTTACCGACTTTTTACACTAAGCCCACAATTTGTTCTTCGTGAAATTCAAGGTTACCATTTTTAGCAGTGCAACAAAGGCACACGTCCCGTTTCATGTCATTATTTGACATTTACGTTCCACGCAGTTAAAATTACTGACTTTTTGAGTGCCTGAAGTTACACGAATTTATATATATATATATATACATCGCATACGTGTTTTTCATAATTAGGTGACAAATTTTCACTTTTAAAGTTTTTGTGCAGTATGGATTAGAGAACGAAATTAAATATAGGTACAACTCGAACTTTTTAGATTTTAAGTCAATTTTAATGGATACTTACTTGTGTTATAGTTTAATTTATAAAAAAATATATATTTTAATTTACCTAGCATTTTTAAATCGTCAAAAATTTTATTTTATAAAAAAGTTAACAAAAAATTTTTTTCGAAATAATTACAACCATATCACAGAAAAGCCATCAGTATTTCTTCTTTAAAACCAAAATATTTTAATTAATTTTTTTTTCCATTTGGTTCCTTATTCATGCTGCACATAAATATTAAAAATTCATCTTTGCCAGCTAATTATGCAAAGAAATATGCACAATGTATACATATGTTTTATTTCGTTGAAGTTCGGCCACCCAACTGTGTTAAAAGTAAATATAAAATAATACCTGGACCGGGATACAACTTATAAACACAGGATACTACAAAAAAAGTGTGCAGTTTTATTTTATGTTATATGTAACTTGTCGGTATTATTTTGCATATTTGGTTTGGCCTGTAACGATTTTGACACATGATATGTCGAGAACGGCATTTAAAACATTTTCGTGTTATTTTTTCTTGTAATATATTTTTAAAACCTATGTCTTCAAATATTTCACAGACAGGCCTCATGTGAAAAATTATTTACTAAAATATCTGCTTAAATTTTTTTATGTAGGCCTACATGTTTTTTTATGAAAACAGTTTTCTATCGTTTGGTTTTCAACATTCACCTTTGTAAGAATTAAAATAATTGTTAAATGAAATGTAATGTCTTAAGTTTATAGTGACGTTTTACTATAATTAATTAACCCTTTGAAGTCACAGGCAAAAAATTTAATTAGTTTTATGGAATGACTAAAACTGTAATGATATTGTCACTTGATATTTTTTGTGGGCCTCCTAAAACTCTTGTGTGTGATATCTATATTAACAAAGACAAAGTTTTAATAACAAAATATAATACATTTTTATGGCATAAAATTTTATTTGAATCATAAATGATGTATTTCGTTTTATATATATATACCTATGCATAGATACCCAACATGTCAGCCTTAACTTGACATTGTGTCAGGTAGCAGACTCATGTGATTGCATTAGATTTCTTTTTTAAGAGGACAGAAAAAGTTTGCATCTCGTATGAGTGACGAGAATACAAAAACAATTAGAGAATTTGAACGACTACTCAGGAATCGATGGGGTTTCATTTGTCGGTTATATATGAGGCACGTGCATTTTTCGTATTAATTCGATGGCAAATCACACGATGTCCATTAAATAATTTCCCAGTTTCAAAGGTATATTATAACAGTTTAATTTAGACATTTTACAACAAATCGTACATCAATTTAAAGTTAAACTAGCAGAGTTTTATTTATCAAATGTTTAATATGTGCGTATTTAGTAATACCGCACACATCCGAACTAAACTCCAATTCTAACCATACTTTGGCTAACACGTCCGGCGTGATGTAAGCAATAGCCTCTTCAATTCTGTGTCTCAACTCTGGAAAATCATTAGGTAGCGGCGGAACGTAGACATGATCTTTTATACAGCCCCAATTAAATAAAATTAAAACGTGGAGGCCAGAGAAAAAGAACTCTGTCGTCTCGACCATTACAACAAATCAAACGGTCAGAAACTTCGATGTTCAACCACTTTTTTCGTATAAAAAGATTCAATGGATAAAGGCACCATCCTGTTGACAAAAAAAAAGTTTACAGTTCCCTCTCTACTAATTGGGGAAAGAGACCTTTTTACGTGCTGCAAGTGAAAAAAGGACAAAACAGTACTTGCACATGCGGTTATCGAACACTGTCTGAGTTACTCCTTAATTGTCACTTTGAACCAACACACCACAAAGCTTACAGTTGATGTTAAAATTTAAATCCAGGCGATTCTTTTATGGACTTTCTGTATCATGTAAAGGAATGTCAATGACACGGCGTGTGGACCGAGCGATAATGTGGTCGCCAGGCAGTGGCGTACACCCCTGGGCCAGAGCTCCCTCGCGTGGAAAAGTCCCTGAGCGATAACTGGCAACATGTGGCGAGGCGCGTTCGTAGAAGTTCCGGAGTCGCGCAATGGCCAAACAACTCCTTCCTCCCCCTTAGGAACTATCAGCACCACGTGACATCCCCATCACGACTATCAGACCAAGGGACATTCCCCTTAAGAACTGTCAGCACCACGTGACTTCCCCCTCAGGACTATCAGACCAAGGGACTTCCCCCTTAGGAACTATCAGCACCCGTGACTTCCCCCTCAGGACTATCAGACCACGTGAATTCCCCCTCAGGACATTCAGACCAAGGGACTTACCCCTTAGGAACTATTAGCCCTACGTAAAGTCCCCCTCAGGACTATCAGACCACGTGACTTCCCCCTCAGGACTATAGACCAAGGGACTTTCCCCTTAAGAACTATCAGCACCCGTGACTTCCCCCTCAGGACTATCAGACCACGTGAATTCCCCCTCAGGACATTCAGACCAAGGGACTTACCCCTTAGGAACTATTAGCCCTACGTAAAGTCCCCCTCAGGACTATCAGACCAAGGGACTTCCCCCTTAGGAACTATTAGCCCCACGTAACGTCCCCCTCAGAACTATCAGACCACGTGAATTCCCCCTCAGGACATTCAGACCAAGGGACTTACCCCTTAGGAACTATTAGCCCTACGTAAAGTCCCCCTCAGGACTATCAGACCAAGGGACTTCCCCCTTAGGAACTATTAGCCCCACGTAACGTCCCCCTCAGGACTATCAGACCACGTGACTTCCCCCTCAGGACTATCAGACCAAGGGACTTCCCCCTTAGGAACTATTAGCCCGACGTAAAGTCCCCCTCAGGACTATCAGACCAAGGGACTTCCCCCTTAGGAACTATTAGCCCCACGTAACGTCCCCCTCAGGACTATCAGACCACGTGACTTCCCCCTCAGGACTATCAGACCAAGGGACTTCCCCCTTAGGAACTATTAGCCCCACGTAAAGTCCCCCTCAGGACTATCAGACCAAGGGACTTCCCCCTTAGGAACTATTAGCCCCACGTAACGTCCCCCTCAGGACTATCAGACCACGTGACTTCCCCCTCAGGACTATCAGACCAAGGAACTTCCCCCTTAGGAACTATTAGCCCCACGTAACGTCCCCCTCAGGACTATCAGTCCAAGGGACTTTCCCCTTAGGAACTATTAGCCCCACGTAACGTCCCCCTCAGGACTATCAGACCACGTGACTTCCCCCTCATGACTATCAGACCAAGGGACTTCCCCCTTAGGAACTATTAGCCCCACGTAACGTCCCCCTCAGGACTATCAGACCACGTGACTTCCCCCTCAGGACTATCAGACCAAGGGACTTCCCCCTTAGGAACTATTAGCCCCACGTAAAGTCCCCCTCAGGACTATCAGACCAAGGGACTTCCCCCTTAGGAACTATTAGCCCCACGTAACGTCCCCCTCAGGACTATCAGACCACGTGACTTCCCCCTCAGGACTATCAGACCAAGGGACTTCCCCCTTAGGAACTATTAGCCCCACGTAAAGTCCCCCTCAGGACTATCAGACCAAGGGACTTCCCCCTTAGGAACTATTAGCCCCACGTAACGTCCCCCTCAGGACTATCAGACCACGTGACTTCCCCCTCAGGACTATCAGACCAAGGAACTTCCCCCTTAGGAACTATTAGCCCCACGTAACGTCCCCCTCAGGACTATCAGTCCAAGGGACTTTCCCCTTAGGAACTATTAGCCCCACGTAACGTCCCCCTCAGGACTATCAGACCACGTGACTTCCCCCTCATGACTATCAGACCAAGGGACTTCCCCCTTAGGAACTATTAGCCCCACGTAAAGTCCCCCTCAGGACTATCAGACCAAGGGACTTCCCCCTCAGGACTATCAGACCAAGGGACTTCCCCCTTAGGAACTATTAGCCCCACGTAAAGTCCCCCTCAGGACTATCAGACCAAGGGACTTTCCCCTTAGGGACTATTAGCCCCACGTAACGTCCCCCTCAGGACTATCAGACCAAGGGACTTCCCCCTTAGGAACTATTAGGCCCACGTAAAGTCCCCCTCAGGACTATCAGACCAAGGGACTTCCCCCTTAGGAACTATTAGCCCCACGTAACATCCCCCTCAGGACTATCAGACCACGTGACTTCCCCCTCAGGACTATCAGACCAAGGGACTTCCCCCTTAGGAACTATTAGCCCCAGGTAAAGTCCCCCTCAGGACTATCAGACCAAGGGACTTCCCCCTTAGGAACTATTAGCCCCACGTAACGTCTCCCTCAGGACTATCAGACCACGTGACTTCCCCCTCAGGACTATCAGACCAAGGAACTTCCCCCTTAGGAACTATTAGCCCCACGTAACGTCCCCCTCAGGACTATCAGTCCAAGGGACTTTCCCCTTAGGAACTATTAGCCCCACATAAAGTCCCCCTCAGGACTATCAGACCAAGGGACTTCCCCCTTAGGAACTATTAGCCCCACGTAATGTCCCCCTCAGGACTATCAGACCACGTGACTTCCCCCTCAGGACTATCAGACCACGTGACTTCCCCCTCAGGACTATCAGACCAAGGGACTTTCCCCTTAGGAACTATTAGCCCCACGTAACGTCCCCCTCAGGACTATCAGACCACGTGACTTCCCCCTCAGGACTATCAGACCAAGGGACTTTCCCCTTAGGAACTATTAGCTCCACGTATCGTCCCCCTCAGGACTATCAGACCACGTGACTTCCCCCTCAGGACTATCAGACCAAGGGACTTCCCCCTTAGGAACTATTAGCCCCACGTAAAGTCTCCCTCAGGACTATCTGACCAAGGGACTTCCCCATTAAGAACTATTAGCCCCACGTAAAGTCCCCCTCGAAATATCAGACCACGTGACTTCCCCCTCAGGACTATCAGAACAAGGGACTTTCCCCTTAGGAACTATTAGCCCCACGTAACGTCCCCCTCAGGACTATCAGACCACATTACTTCCTCCTCAGGACTATCAGACCAAGGGACTTCCCCCTTAGGAACTATTAGCCCCACGTAACGTCCCCCTCAGGACTATCAGACCACGTGACTTCCCCTTCAGGACTATCAGACCAAGGGACTTTCCCCTTCGGAACTATTAGCCCCACGTAACGTCCCCCTCAGGACTATCAGACCACATGACTTCCCCCTCAGGACTATCAGACCAAGGAACTTCCCCCTTAGGAACTATTATCCCCACGTAAAGTCCCCCTCAGGACTATCAGACCACGTGACTTCCCCCTCGGGACCATTAGACCAAGGGACTTCCCCCTTAGGAACTTTATAGCCCCACGTAAAGTCCCCCTCAGGACTATCAGACTACGTGACTTCCCCCTCGGTACCATTTGACCAAGGGACTTCCCACTTAGGAACTATTAGGCCCACTAAAATTCTCCCTCAGGACTATCAGACCAAGGGACTTCCCCCTTAGGATCTATTAGCCCCACGTAACGTCCCCCTCAGGACTATCAGACCAAGGGACTTCCCCCTTAGGATCTATTAGCCCCACGTAAAGTCCCCCTCAGGACTATCAGACCAAGGGACTTCCCCCTTAGGATCTATTAGCCCCACGTAAAGTCCCACTCAGAACTATCAGACCAAAGGACTTCCCCCTTAGGATCTATTAGCTTCACGTAAAGTCCACCTCAGGACTATCAGGCCAAGGGACTTCCCCCTTAGGAACTATTAGCCCCACGTAAAGTCCCCCTCAGGACTATCAAACCAAGGGACTTCCCCCTTAGGATCTATTAGCCCCACGTAAAGTCCTCCTCAGGACTATCAGACCATGGGACTTCCCCCTTAGGAACTATTAGCCCCACGTAAAGTCCCCCTCAGGACTATCAGACCAAGGGACTTCCCCCTTAGGATATATTAGCCCCATGTAAAGTCTCCCTCAGGACTATCAGACCAAGGGACTTCCCCCTTAGGAACTATTAGCCCCACGTAACATCCCCCTCAGGACTATCAGACCACGTGACTTCCCCCTCAGGACTATCAGACCAAGGGACTTCCCCCTTAGGAACTATTAGCCCCAGGTAAAGTCCCCCTCAGGACTATCAGACCAAGGGACTTCCCCCTTAGGAACTATTAGCCCCACGTAACGTCTCCCTCAGGACTATCAGACCACGTGACTTCCCCCTCAGGACTATCAGACCAAGGAACTTCCCCCTTAGGAACTATTAGCCCCACGTAACGTCCCCCTCAGGACTATCAGTCCAAGGGACTTCCCCCTTAGGAACTATTAGCCCCACGTAACGTCTCCCTCAGGACTATCAGACCACGTGACTTCCCCCTCAGGACTATCAGACCAAGGAACTTCCCCCTTAGGAACTATTAGCCCCACGTAACGTCCCCCTCAGGACTATCAGTCCAAGGGACTTCCCCCTTAGGAACTATTAGCCCCACGTAACGTCTCCCTCAGGACTATCAGACCACGTGACTTCCCCCTCAGGACTATCAGACCAAGGAACTTCCCCCTTAGGAACTATTAGCCCCAGGTAAAGTCCCCCTCAGGACTATCAGACCACGTGACTTCCCCCTTGGGACCATTAGACCAAGGGACTTCCCCCTTAGGAACTTTATAGCCCCACGTAAAGTCCCCCTCAGGACTATCAGACCACGTGACTTCCCCCTCGGTACCATTAGACCAAGGGACTTCCCCCTTAGGAACTATTAGGCCCACTAAAATTCTCCCTCAGGACTATCAGACCAAGGGACTTCCCCCTTAGGATCTATTAGCCCCACGTAACGTCCCCCTCAGGACTATCAGACCAAGGGACTTCCCCCTTAGGATCTATTAGCCCCACGTAAAGTCCCCCTCAGGACTATCAGACCAAGGGACTTCCCCCTTAGGATCTATTAGCCCCACGTAAAGTCCCCCTCAGAACTATCAGACCAAAGGACTTCCCCCTTAGGATCTATTAGTTTCACGTAAAGTCCACCTCAGGACTATCAGGCCAAGGGACTTCCCCCTTAGGAACTATTAGCCCCACGTAAAGTCCCCCTCAGGACTATCAAACCAAGGGACTTCCCTCTTAGGATCTATTAGCCCCACGTAAAGTCCTCCTCAGGACTATCAGACCATGGGACTTCCCCCTTAGGAACTATTAGCCCCACGTAAAGTCCCCCTCAGGACTATCAGACCAAGGGACTTCCCCCTTAGGATATATTAGCCCCATGTAAAGTCTCCCTCAGGACTATCAGACCAAGGGACTTCCCCCTTAGGATCTATTAGCCCCACATAAAGTCCCCCTCAGGACTATCAGGCCAAAGGGACTTCCCCTCCGGAACTATTAGCACCACGTGACTTCCCCTTCAGGACTATCAGACCAAGGGACTTCCCCTTAAGAACAATCAGCACCACGTGACTTCCCCTTAGAAACTATAAGCAACAATGACTCCACCCTTAGGAACTGTCAGCACCACGTGACTTCCCCCTCACGACTATTAGAACAAGGGACTTCCCCCTTAAGAACTATCAGTATTACTTTACTTCCTCTTGGGAACTATCAGCACCACGTGACTTTCCCCTTAGGAGTACGAACTGCGGAATTTGACAGTCATCGAGTGACTTGCGAATAAACATTTTTAAGTGAATTTTTAAGTACAATTATTTATTAGTTATGTTAGTATTAGTAATTAATAAAACTATAATAAAACTTGCTAACCTAGTATTTCACCCCACATAAAACGCAATATTATATAACCTGTCAACGATTCGTAAGTTCATCAAAAATTGCTGACATCTTTAATAAGATTCGATATTTTTAGGGATCGTTAAGGGTAAAAGGTTCTTCAAGGAAGTAACCATAAACATCAGTGGCATAGCATCAGTGTCTTATCGCCTAGAGTGTAGCCCAATACGGTTTTGTGGACCGCAAGACGTTTTGTGTAATTGAGCACTCATCCTTGAAAAACAATTCGATTCCTTTTGAACTGAAGTCGGGTGGGCTTCACACACTCGCCGCTCTCGTGTTCAGTTTTTAAGTCTAGGTTTATTCATTATAAATTCATTATTCCATGTGTACGATATGCAATATTGTGTATCTGGCAACTGGCGTGTGAAAAAGAAGCACTATCATACGTCAGTCTGTAGAAGACAAAAAAAATGCGATTGTGATTTATAGTAATTTCATTCCAAATAAAACGTTACCATGAAGTTTCCTTAAAGTCTTTGTATCAGTGTCTTTTACCTGGCTAGTAGGTTATCATCCCAACAAAATAAATAAAACAAGGAGCAAGGTTTTTCTAGTTAGGGAACATATGTTTTCTAATACACACAAACAATTGTTCTAAAAATTTGTTTCTCTAATAATGTTTTTTTTTTTTTTTTAACGCGCTCCCTTCTCTGATAAAAGCTGAATTTCGTAAAATGTCCCCCCCCCCCTCCTTTTTTTTTTTGCTCTAGGCGCAACTGGCGCTACGCTCTCTACAAGTTCTACACGTGACCTCGATTGCCAATTATTTGCCCGTTTATGTTTACTTTGTTTAGTGACTGCTGCAAATTTGTTTAGCTCATCTGATTGAGTACACTTTAGTTATATCATTAAATGTAGGACACATTTAAATAACTTTTCGCTTTTAAAGGGTTTTTATATACAAAGTTTCACATATATCAAAGTATAGCCGAAATTAATTAACAGGCCAGTAAACACGGCTCTGAATAAAAAAATATAAAAATTAAATAAGTCACAGTTTTCGAGTTAATGGCATGTTTCAAAAGATTTTATTCACCATCATACACCAAATTGTTTGTTACTATGACTAAAAATGTTTGATATGCTTTGATGAATATCCCAACTACTAATAACAATTCAAAATAAAATCAAACATGCTCTACTTTAAGGAAATAAAAATATTTGAAAAACTTATGCTGCAAAAATATTTTGATTGGGTAAATTTGACTGGTCATACGGTTAAAAAAAATCGCTTTGCTGACTTAGCGAGTTATTTAAAGACAGCGTGTTAAATTAAATTTTTGTATAAAAATAAATATCCAATTGATATTTTAAAACCAAGTTTAACATTTACGGGTAGACATTACGATTGAAAATTTGGATCAGATGCAAGATAAGATTTTTCTTTGCTACGCAGCCTAACTGAACACCAAAAGTTAACTATCATAATATTAAAGATTTTATAAAGTTTCAATTAATGTCGTATGAAAAGTAATCATCTGTGGAAAAGCTAATTACATGTCTATAACTTTTAAATACTGCTGAACATTCAATTTACCACGAATGAAGAGAGTGATAGAAAATTAATATGATTTTAGCTAACTTTTTTATAAGTTGTGAAATCCACAAAAATCGTGACAAGATCAAATTTTACATCCAGTACTTAAAGCAAAAATTTTAGTTTTTAAAAAGGATTAAAAGTGAAAAGTTTGAGTTAGCTCATCCAGTAATAATAATAAAAAATTGATATTGTAACCGGAATTAAAAATATGATCGAGGTTGAAGTAGCTTGGCTTCTGGGTTGTAGCCGTGTCCTTGGCAAATAATTCATCGACGTTTCGGTCGACATTGCAGTCACCATCATCAGGGAGCAGTAACCTACTGTAGGTAACGTAAGTTGCTGCTCCCTGATGATGGTGACTGCAATGTCGACCGAAACGTCGATGAATTATTTGCCAAGGACGCGGCTACAACCCAGAAGCCAAGCTACTTCAGACAATGGCCGTGAAAGCCTGCGAACATTATGATCGAGGTTATCCGTCCAGACTTTACTTGATGGAGAAATTGAAAGCCACATTTCGTACATTATCGTTTTTGACGTGACGTCTAATAAATCGATGAACGCCGGCTACATGCACGAAAAAATGTCCAGTAACGCACATACTCCCGATACGCTGTGTCACGTTACGCTCATTGTACTCTTGCGCCGCATCTATCTCTCTTCCACTCGATTGGAACCACCATCGATTTGACTTTTTCGAGGAACATTAAACTTGAAACACTCCCATTCGTTTCCTACTTTTCCTATCATCGTCCTATCCTTAACAGAATAACACAGATTGGAAGAAGTTAAATAGCAAACATGTATAAAAGTTATAGTTAAAATAATCTCTTCGTTAAAGTAATAAACGTATTTCAATTAATGAGTGCAAATAAAAGTAAATTGATCAATTAAATTGTAGATTTCATTTCACTTCTTCTTTGTAGCCATACAAAATAGTGATAATTCAATAAAAATGATTCAATTTAATTCATAAAAGTATGCAATCATTTCATCAATGTTTTGTTATGACGTTGTCACGTTAAATTATCGTCCGTAAACCGACTTTACAGTCAACCAATTTTATTTTTTTTAAATTTTGTTTGTGAAGAATAGTTGGAAAGGAAAACTTGACAGTGTGAAAAGGTCTTTATCGCTTACTCGTACTTTGTCTTGTCGCGGGCCAGCGAGGCGAACAGATAAATCTTTACTGCTACTGTCGTTACCGCTCGTTCTTACTTCCAACGAGGCAAGGCCTTATCAGTGACATTCCTGGCAGCCTCTTATGTGCGATGCTTTGAGGTCGCCGCCCAGTTAATCAACACAATCGAAATGGAAAAAAAAAACGATAATAATCGTTCACACCCACTTGAACGGTCATGCACTCTACAGTATGACTTTCGCAAGTTCCATTTCGACGGCTTTGTGAACAAGCTCCATATAGGAAAAAAAAAATTGGTTATCTGTAAAGTCAGTTTACGGACGATAGTTTAACGTGACAACGTCATAACAAAACATTGGTGAAATGAATGCATACTTTTACGAATAAAATTGAATAATTTTTATTGAATTATCACTATTTTGTATGGCTACAAAGGAGTGAAATGAAATCTACAATTTTATTGATAAATTTTACTTTTATTTGCACTCATTAATTCAAATATGTTTTTTACTTTAACGAACAGTTTATTTTAACTAATTATAACTTTTATACGTGTTTGCTATTTAACTTCTTCCAATCTGTGTTATTCTGTTATGGATTGGACGATGATAGGAAAAGTAGGAAACGAATGGGAGTGTTTCAAGTTTAACGTGTCTCGAAAAAGTCAAATCGATGGTTGTTCCAATCGAGTGGAAGAGAGATAGATGCGGCGCAAGCGTACAATGAGCGTAATGGGACACATCGTAGTGGGACAATGTGCGTTACGAGACACTTTTTCGTGCGTGCAGCCGGCGTTCATCGATTTATTAGACGTTGTCACGTCAAATAATTTTAGTGCTGAAATACTACAAAATTATAAAATATATTTTTTTACATAGTTTTTTTTTTCAATCATAACAAATTGGTACTGAAAATGTGAATTTATCGGCTCTTGGTTATTATGAAAATCTGATAAATTAATTAAACGAAATTAATACTGTCTGTAACATGTAATTTGTCTCGAGTTGGACAGTTCTCAAAAATTTGTGTTACTTATTTAAAAAATGTCACTTTCAAACCATCACTCGACGTTTTGAGGTCTGTTAAATTTGAAACGAGTTTCATAACAGACTATATATCTCCTTACGATGAGGACTGTTAACTATAACGTTACACTAAACTTCTAGAGATTTAAGCTAATTTATGATGTTAAACTTAAGTAAGCTGTCACACTTTTGAGATTTCAAGAATCATAGTTAGAGGTGGAAAATAGTGCGTGGAGTCCATCCGCGCTGAAGAAGTGAAACTTCGTAATGTGGAAATGAAAATAGGAAGGGGTAGAAATTGATTTTTAGTGAGATAATATTGTATCAAATCAAACTAAAATAAATCATGAAATCATTCAACGATAAAAGCTGTTCATTTAATTAAGCGGGCGGGTTCGCCCCAAGGAGAAAATTGACGCGGCGAGACCTCGTGGACATAGAGAAATGACACACACTCGTTCTGTCTCTTTCTATTCCACCTCCCCAGGAACGTTAAACGTTTAACTCAACCTTGTTGGAAGTCGCATTAGATGTTTCACTTCAAAAAATATTGTACTCACGGTTTCTACAGAGATAAATAACGCTGTAAGGAGCTGTACGAGCTAAGTTCACTTTGGCTAAGTGATGATGTTCACGACAGGAATTCTTTTCTGGGCTTCACGTGGCGATGACAAGGCAACAGTGTACACAGCTTCGCATGAGTCAAATTTATACACCTCGTGTCCAAGGTTAAGCTATCTTTGTTTCCACGTAAACTGCGAGATTACGTAATTATTTGTCCAGCTGGTGATAGCCCGAATTTGGCAAGTTTTTAATCTCACGAGCGATGAGACGCACGGAGTACTTGGAACGGTAAGATAAGAACATTGATCAAGCTAACAGATAAGATTTAATTTTTTTCGACGATTTATTTCTCTGAAAAACTATCACAATGTTGCCAAATCAGTAGTTTTCTTACTACTAAAATCAAGTGAATACATGTTTGGTTTGCTGTTTGTTTTTGCCAGATAGTCAGTTTTTTTAAACTGTCACACTGTCGTAACTTTCAAATTGACATATTAGAATATGAAAAACAATTTTTTTTACAGTATTCATGTAATGTGTGGTACCATCATTTTTTCTTTTGCTTTTTTCTACTATAACCTACTACCGGTGCAAAAATGAAACAGAAATATACATGTTTGTTTTCAATTATATTAAAGTCTTAAGTAGGTTTTGTAGAATAATAATGTCTTATCAATAGCTGAAAAGCTGTTTCTCGATTCTTCATAGCCGTTTCTCGATTCTTCATAGCCGTTTCTCAATTGTTTTCTTAGATGTTGGATCTGTCAATAAACTTAACTGGCCTGTCTACTTGCAAATTAAATGCTAGATGCTTTCGATGTTCAAATCCCAGTGCCAAAACATTCTTACTAAGAATGACATAAGTATTTCAATTTCAATATCTTGGCCGAAGCGTATTTACGATACAAATTTTTATATAAATTACACACAATTACAATATCGGGAAGAGATTAATGATTTTATTAAATATTTCTCACAGTTTTGAAATTCTGGTTTTTAGTGTATTTTTGACTGCAGTCTAATTCAGTTAAAATTTTCCACCTTAAGGGGCCCGCCTCGTCAGGGGTGTATGTGTGTTAGTGAGGCGGGATGATAAGCGCGACGCTCGCTGGTGCTTCCAGCGCGGCGTAGCCTCTAAGCGTAAGTCTCTGAACTGGCGCACATTCGTCTCGTCGTCACAGGATAACTGTGAAATTTGAGCGGTGACCGTAACATTATATGGCGGAGAATTGAAGATAAAGGTCATATGCAAGCCCTTTAAGTGCTTTCAAGAATCTGTACTGATTTTTTTATGCCTAAAAATTCTCTAAAAACACGCGTTTTAGCCATTTTAACGCTTCTAAAAATACAGTTTAAAAACTTAATCCGAAATTAAAAGTACTTTTAGTCCCTCAGCGAACTCTTAAATGCTATTTGTAAATAGGCCCCACTCGGATATCCTGAGTAGTTTTGAAATCGCGTTGATTTTCCTGAAGCTCTGCACACCGTATGTGTGCCCAGATAGGCGGGCCCCTTAAATGTTTGAAGAACACTGTTTAAAAACTACCCGAAAATCTTCTAATATTTTCGTAAATTTAAGTGGACTGGGCTTACTAAATGTGCAGATCTACTAACTGGCATTATCTTGGAGTGTTACAAATAAATCGAGACTTTCAGTACTAGCCAGAGATGTGTAAAAGCTAACCTCGCTGGCAAGTAAATTTCCATGCTCTCATGTTGCAAATTAACTTATTATACGAAACTCTGATACAAATTTAACGTAGAGTTCCTTGAAAATAATTTCGTGTGTGATAAATATACAGGCATTGAGTTTTTAAAAAAAAACATTTCTGCACGCAAATCCCACATAGTTTCCGCACCAGCCGCTAGATTTCGTTGCCGGAGCAGCTACGTCGATTATTTAATCATTTTATTAGCAGACATAAATTTTAAACATTTATAATGAAACGGCTCAGATAAAAGCACAGGAGACTTGAAAAATAAAAAAAATACCAAAACTCAGCTTTGGACCTGAATTACGGCAGTAAATTTAGTTTAAAAAAAAATCTGCCGATATTGTAAAAATTCGCTAAACAGATTCTCTTTTTGATTTGTGAACTTTGTTTCGCGCCATCCGCTACAGATGGCAGCACCGTGGTTACACATTTCCGTCCCATGCGACTTCCGTTCCACTCACGGAATTACTTTCACCAAACGCCGAGTACCGGAAGCTAACACGTAACACAACAAAACATTGTTAACTCTACTACAGAAATACACTTTTTTTCTTAAGTGGTTTTTTTTTACTCTGTTTAAAACTAAAAACCCATCGTTTATTTTAAAGTCCGTAGAAATGACTGTAGTATTTAATGGTCCATTGAGATATGAATGTCATGACTCGGCATCTCACTATGAAAGCCCTCGTCTGTTCGGACTTGAAAACTTTCCGCAAGAGTAGGCCAGCTTTCCGGAGGGAAAAAAATAAATAAGAAGAGATCCAACTAGTGTGAGTTACCCTAGATAGCTTCTTTTTTTTCTTCTTTTTTTTTTTAATCCCCAAGGCAAAGATGTGTTCCGAATGCATGGCCCCGTAAGGGGCCTGCTTGCTTCGCGCCGTCTGAGAGTCTGGCCGATATGTCTGGAGCAAGCGACCTTGTAACGTATGCGCCACCCAGACAGACACTCGGCATTCTCTTGACACGATGTAGGTTTCAGCTGAGAGCTCTATGAAAGTCTCCCTGCGTGAACAGTGCTGATTACTCCACCAGATACCACATGTTGAAAATGATCTTTTTTGACGTGACAACGTCTAATAAATCGATGAACGCAAGCTGCACGCACGAAAAAGTGTCCCGTTACGCACATTATCCCGTTACGCTGTGTCCCGTTACGCTCATTCTAAGCTTGCGCCGCATCTATCTCTCTTCCACTTGATTGGAACAACCATCGATTTGACTTTTTTGAGGTACATTA
This sequence comes from Bacillus rossius redtenbacheri, assembly GCF_032445375.1. Lineage (NCBI taxonomy): Eukaryota > Metazoa > Arthropoda > Insecta > Phasmatodea > Bacillidae > Bacillus > Bacillus rossius. The sequence goes on along the minus strand of NC_086345.1, from coordinate 12,020,172 downwards.
AACTTGAAACACTCCCATTCGTTTCCTGTTTTTTCCTATCATCGTCCTATCCTTAACAGAATAACACAGATTGGAAGAAGTTAAATAGCAAACATGTATAAAAGTTATAGTAAAAATAATCTGTTCGTTAAAGTAATAAACATATTTGAATTAATGAGTGCAAATAAAAATAAATTCATCAATAAAATTGTAGATTTCATTTCACTCCTTCTTTGTATCCATACAAAATAGTGATAAATCAATAAAAATGATTCAATTTTATTCATAAAAGAATGCAATCATTTCATCAATGTTTTGTTATGACTTTGTCACGTTAAACTATCGTCCGTAAACCGACTTTACAACCATTTTTTTTTTTTGGAAAAAATTATTGGCACGTATTCAAAATTAAAGACTAATATATTACAATTTGAAGCTAACTTCAACTTATTAAAAAACATTACACTGTGATAATTGTAAAAGAAAATCGTTTAAATATTTTCGTTCTAAAAATTTGTTTTTTACAGAGATATTTATTTTGTGAATTTAACCCCCTCAAGACCTCAGAGACATAAACGCACTCTATCCTATACTAATATACGGAAAATAACCTCAGTACCGTCGGCTTGGAATGACCACAACTTCATTTCACAGTAAAAAAAAAACACACGCTATTACAAAAAACGAGACAACCGCGAAATAACGCACCGTCTTTGTTCTTGTCCCCATTTGCCGGGAAGCCTACGATTCACTCGTCCTTCTGGACATACCCGAATACTCACGTTGGGCAAGCCTTCTTTTCACAGACGAGAGAGCCAAACCCGAAGTTCCCCGAAGTTCATGCTCGCTTTTTTTCTTCCGTACAGGTGTAGTTATTTGGGGGAAACCGTTTACATGATTTCACAGTATCTTTAATGTAGCTATCCTAACCAAATCAACCGTCCACAATGTTTTAAAGTATTTATAATGTAGCTAACCTAACCTAATTGACCATTAGTTATCATGAGTTGTATATTTATTTACAATGAACCAAAAAAAAAACCGAAGATGCACGATCGGACGTTTGTCTCTCTCGTCTGTTGAAAAAGAAGGCTTGCCAACGTGAGTATTCGGGTATGTCCAGAAGGACGAGTGAATCGTAAGCTTCCCCCATTTTCTGCCTGTGTCACATCAGAAAAAAAAATACCAAAAAAAATGAATAGCAAGCATTACCATGAGCGTGAAAACATTCTACGGTGGGTTTCCGCGAAAAAACAAAAGAAAACATTTTTGCCCCATTAAACTGGAAGTTACGGCCTCTGTTTCTCCGTTGTTTGGAAAGGAAAGCTATTAGACTCGGTAGATATTATTAGACTAGGTAGCAGTGGCGGATCCAGAGGATTTCAGAGTAGCCGGAGAAAAAATTTTTTAAATTACTAAATTTTTTATTTAATGTGCTCACACTACACATAACATCCAACCACCAGATTTTATGATTCTACAAGAAATTCATTAATTATATTAAAATATTTTATTGGTTTCAGAAACAATCATTTTTGTCGGCAATATTAATTTAGCAGACAACTGTTTTTTTTTTAGGGGGGGGGGGGGGCGGCACTTGCCCCTGGTGCCCCTCCTTGGATCCGCCACTGCTAGGTAGATACTCAACGGTCCAACTACTAAAGCAAAGCCGAATCATGGCTGGTTATTCAGGGATTCATAACTCTCCGCTTTCCCATTACCTTCTGTATAATTGTGTATTTAACGATTCTCAAAACATTGAAATTATTCTGGTCACAGGCTGACAATGCAACTCGCACTTTCGAATTTTTTTTTTGTAGTTAGGACCTACATCAAAACAAAAAAAAAATCCTCAACAAAATGAACTAAACACGTACATTACTTATTCAAAAGGTGTCATCTTTGCTGCTAATAAAAACAGCAGTAAGTGAACTAATGACATTGAAGCTGGTGCACTTAGCCCAAGTAAGTAAACTCACCAAATTTTCTAGCTTTTTTACTTACCTATTAAATATTAAGCAAAAATATCAGACATATGGTAATATTATAAGATAATTTAAAATAATTTCGTTTTAATAATCTTACCTGATTTTTATTTGCACAGTTTTAAAATTTCTGATAATCTCTCTTAAAATACAGGTTACGCTACTATACCCATGTTCTGAAACATAAGAAGTTTAAAATTACATTTAAAACAATTTCCTTACAGCGCCCCTAAAGCAAAGTTTGAGGTAATTTTTTTAATAAAATAATGTTATAAGTTTAATTTGAATATATTTAATTCATTAATTGTAACAATCAAAACTGAAACAAAAGTCTAAGCGCACAAATTGGTATAAAATACAGCATACTAAGTATAACTGATTTAAAAAAAATAACATAAAAAAATAAATAAAAAGAATAAATTACAAATAGTAGAAAACCTTTTAATAAAAAAGTACAAATTTCACATCATGTACATTTCACACGAAAATTAATAATATGCTTACGAATACACAGAGATACATTCAAACAATATACTATGCAACCAAATTACATATTGAAATATTCTGTCTTACTGTTAGTACCTACATGTATATTATATACAAATATTGGCAGTTATATATCATTTTACAACATGAGACCAGTCGTAATGTAATTGGAAAACAAATTAAAGTAAGCAAGCCATAAATTGAGCTTCTCGCGACAAGACATGTTCTATAAAAATAACACTACACTATCATTGATGATACAAAGTTTGTAATCAAGTCGTTTTGCTACCAATGATAAACAAGAGTTTCAAAGAGATAGGAAACCCAGTTTTTCCTACAAATGTTTGTATAAAACACACACGTGTCCTTGAAATCATTGAATTATTTATTCTTATTTTAAGAACCCTTTAAAATGGCAGTGCTTGAACCACGTGTTACAGTGACTGTTTTTAACTAAGCAGGATCCGGGTGGCTAAAAACTTGCAAATCTTAAAACTGCATGTGTCCCGACGTTTCGGCTTACCGTGTCGCAGCCATCTTCAAGGGAGATAGTCACAATGAAGACGCAGTGTTCACACAAGACCATTCTCAGCCCAGGTGTGACTGGTCGCGATTGGGGGGGGGGGGAGGCACTGGCCAATCAGAACAGTTTTCAGAGTGGTCGCGTCAGCCTCGACTGAATCACAGCTTGACTGTGTACTGATCCAACATAAAACACCGAGCCGGATCACCAGACCTTCACTTGTTAAATCACCCTTGAAGATGTCTCCAGCAAGGCACGCCGAAACGTCAAGCACACCAAAATTCCCACAGACGTCGCCTCAACACAGAAGTTTAAATATATTGAATTGATGTAAACTTTTGGACATACGCCATTGCTATGCACAGGTATGTCTGTGGAAGAAAACTACAAAAAACACAAACGACAAAAACACAAATTAAGAAAAAAATTGTTGTTGTCAGGATATAAACATCACACAATACTCCACAACAGGAATATGGTCAACAGACAAAGAAAAATAAAGAAAAATTGACTAACAAAACGAAAAAAAAACAACACAAACCCCACATGTGCATAGCAAAGGCGTATGTCCAAAAGTTTACATCAAGTCATGCACTGCCATTGCACAAATCTTTCAAAGATAATTTTAAATATATTATTAAGTACTATAATTCCATTTACTGTTTGATTAGCAAAACGTACGAGCTTTGTTTGAAAGTAGGGTTCGCTATGTAACGCAATAAGTCCCACCCAGACAGTGGGAAAGTACCCACAATGGACAGATGTATTAGCTTAAAATTTTCCAGTATTCTGCCTTCCGAATATCTCGAGTAACGTTGTACAATCTCCCAAATTTAACAGTTCACAAAATGATGATTTTTAAAACGACACAGGCAAAGTACTTACCACATGATATTTGTTTTAGAACAATGACAACCCCTTCATGTTGTTTACAAACACTGTAGATAGAACAACTGACAGAAGGATAGGTAGATCATTACTAAAACTTTTGAGAATTGTCAAATTTGAGATAAAACAAAATTGACAGTGAAAACGAGAAATCACATATTTAAATAAATTTGTTTATATATATATATTTTGTCAGTTCAAACGCAACTAAAATCTATCTTTGTTAGCCTGCTTATTCTCTACTTATTTCCCAAAATAATTTAATTTCCGAAGTGTACATGTTAAGATTTATTTGTGACGTACAATAGAAATTGGAAAAGACAGCTAAAGCATACAACACATTCGGAAAGAGTGAATTATATTCAACATAATCACAATATTCAATAACTATTTCATTGTTCTGACATTATTGAAAACTGGCCATTAAAAAATACTTAATCATAACTGATTTCAGAACACATTGTAGGTTCTCAGAGAACAATCTCAACAAAAAAAAGTAGCTACGTTAGCATTACACCATTACAAAAATTAAGACACTGCAAATTAATACTTACTTGTATAAGAACTAATAAATTATAAACATAAGAAAAGAAAAACAGATATTTATACTCGTAATAAAGTCAGAAAAAACAATGTTAAAATCATATCTCACGAATTTTTATTCTCTTATTACTCATGTGGGAGTATAATAGTCAACATATTGTCGAGCTTTTAAGTCAATCATAAAGAGACAAAAGAAACCTGGCTAGAATTACGAAAGTAAACAAACTTAACAATGTGTGCAATTAAATTTATCTCTGTAATACATGTTTAGGGGGAGAAATAGGGCTGATTGTAAAACTTAGACACAAATTAATGGTTTTTACAGTTTGTTTTTATTATTGACAGTGGTCGTTGAAAGTTTGCTTCCCAGCATTTGACCGGACCAATGAGTATGCAGCTACTTTTATTGGTGAACGTCCCTGGTAATCTTAAAAAAAAAATTTGTTGTCTGTGAAGTCGGTTTACGGACGATAGTTTAACGTGACAACGTCATAACAAAACATTGATGAAATGATTGCATACTTTTATGAATAAAATTGAATCATTTTTCTTTTAATAATAAAAGAACAAATACTTGAAATCATACTAGTAATCAGATTTTTAAAATGCAAGAATAATTAAACTTTTATTGCCGAAATTGTTATTGTAATAAGCAATGAAAACCACATTAACTTTTCACTTCAATTTATAAACAGTCGACGAAACAGTTCACGTGTAGATGTAAGTTGTGTGCTGCTGCTGTCTTTCTTCTCCTCGGACGCATAGGCCAATCGCGTGGAAGAGAGATAGATGCGGCGCAAGCGTACAATGAGCGTAACGGGACACAGTGTAACGGAACAATGTGCGTAACGGGACACTTTTTCGTGCGTGCAGCCGGCGTTCATCGATTTATTAGACGTTGTCACGTCAAAAAACTCGCGCGATGTGCTAGAATGTGCTAGAATGCGTTATCATTTTACACTTGAATGTGATTTTCTCATTCGACCACCGGCAGTTTTTTCACTTGCCCCGTGGCCTGTGTAACCCCTCACCACACAAAGATATTCAAAATCCAGCGACACGTGACAGCTGCCGAATAGACAACAGGCACGAGCGTTTTTGTGTACGTTTGTGTGGAATTAATCCTGCACAGAAAATATATCGTGGGCTTAGTGGAAAAAGTCGTTAAGTCCAATTTCGGAAAAAGACTGTTAGTTCACTTACCAAGTTTTGCTTGCCTAGAATAGCGTTATAATGGACTTGCCGAAATAAAGCTAGAAGATAACGTCCACAATAATTCATTATTTGGACTTCCAAACGTTTTCTTGGCGAAGATATTGCCCTTACAACTTCATCTGTGAAGTTAACTCATTTTCACAAAAAAGAGGACTTACCAACTTTTTCCACTAAGCCCACGATATATTTCCTGCACTTTTACAAAAGATTCCCTTGGAAACAAGTTTCCAAGTGTATTGTATTGTAACCTTTAAAGTTACAATAAACTTTAAAGTTACGTATAACTTGTAAAGTAACATGTAAAGTATCGTAACTGGTACAGCACGTGACTATGATTATTTTTGTGTGTACGAAATACGTTTTTCGAGATAATACTGACTGACTTTTTCTCCCGAAATTTGGCGCGTAATTTTATACTTTAACTAGCTGCCCGACCCGGCTTCGCACGGCTATAGGTACTAATGGAAAAAAATTAAGCCACATCTCCCATTTATAGTAATGGTAAATAATAAAAAAAATCAGTGAAAATTTATTACAATGCTGTATAATGTACCGGAGAGAAAATGAATAGCACCGATGGTTACCCGACTCGTGCACGCAACGTACAACTGATGTACCCGTACTTCGCTACGGCAGGCTACAGGCAGATCACTCTTGCGCCGCTCATAATACATGCCCCTCCTTGTGGGTACGCCACTGCCGCGCGATGCCCGTTGCCATGGAGACGCAGAAGGCATGAACAATGCAAAATACTGTTCTCATGCAGACAAAGTACCCACTGTTGCCTGGTTTTAACCACCCATTAGATCTAATTTTCGGAAAATGTCATCCTGCGTAACATAAGGAACATTAGGGGCAGGCATATTTCGCGAAAAAATCTGCTCGGCGTCGGCGGTCCCTCTCCCACCCTCCCCCTACCCCTGCCCACTACCGCCACACCTCCCCCTCCCACTCCCGCCACACCTCCCCTTCCCACTACCACCACACCTCCCCCTCCACCCCCCACTACCACCACACCTCCCCCTCCCACTCCCGCCACACCTCCCCTTCCCACTACCACCACACCTCCCCCTCCATCCTCCCACTACCACCACACCTCCCCCTCCCACTACCACTTGCAAAATTTCAACGGTGATGAGGACTGCACTAACAATGAAATAGCCGTTGCCATAGAGACGAATGAAGCATCAACAAAGCAACAGCCGTTGCCATGGTGATTTCCTACCAAAAACTGGAAATAAAAAAAAAATTTAGGGGTGGACTACCCCTAACATTTAGGGGGATGAAAAATAGATGTTGGCCGATTCTCATAGATACCGGATAAGCACAAAAAATTTCATCAAAATCGGTCAAGCCGTTTCGGAGGAGTATGGCAACGAAAACTGTGACACGAGAATTTTATATATAAGATTGATGAATCATTCAAGCACATTTATTTAAACCGCGGATAAAAGAATATTAAACAATATGACTTTATTTTTTTTCACCGTGCTTATTTATATGAGCTGCTAATACTGGGAAGCTTTTCAGGGAACTGTTTATAAATAACTTTAACTATTGGTGGTACTGGGAAAAAACAAAGAATAAACGCCCGGAAAAGAATCTGAACCCAGTATTACTGCAAACACAATTTTTTTAGTGATACAGTTGCTGTCATGTAAATGTACAAATTTTACAAATGTATGTAAGTTTACATGAATATTTCTGTTGAAATTATAAAAATAAAATTACAGTGTACATAATTGTGTGAATTTTTATTTTTTTATCCTGTTGGCAAAAAAATGCGTGAATGTTGCAAGTTTTAATTAGTTTATAAATACAAAAAAAAAAAAAACTAAAGTGTTTGATAACAGACTTCGCCTCATACTGATGTTCTCTCCCGCAGTGGAAGGCAAAGTACGGCCCGTCTTCAAACCAGGCAAGTCTTCAGACTAAGGGAAACCGATCCTTGACTAAGTTATGAGTTACAACTTGCAGTCACACATTATTTTACAATAAAAATTTTCTATTTTTTTTTTTTAAATAAATTTTTTTGGCCAGCCTGGGTGTTTGTTTTTTTTTTACCTGGCCGTATTTTACTAAATGAGGACTACCCATCACTGCAAGACTACTTATCACCTAATATACTAATAGAATAAATTTCCTATTTTACAATATTTTTTTGGTTACACAATTTAAGACTGTTAAGTGTTTAAAGTTCTTCACTTGCGCGTGAACGTAATTCCACACGGAATTTTTTATCGTCTTTCTCTCGCCTCTACCGCAACTTGCAATTTTTTTTGAAACCATATCCTACAAATGATTTTCATACCACATTAGGGCAATACAATAATTTACCTGCATTATTATTAGTTTACACGATTTGATTACTCACTCTGTAAAAAAACACTTTTTTTTTCACTTAAGGAATGGCAGTAATGTGCTTTTTAATAAATTTGTTTTCTTGTTGGATGCTAGGAAATTATCGTGTCCCAATAACTGCTTCTGCAATGACCTGAAACAATAATGACAGTTTGTTAGTAACATATTTTTAAAACAGTCTGTACTCTGTACACTAATTTTTTTTTTTATAGATTTTCAGTAGTTTAAATGATAAACATAAACAAGTGTTTTTTCACGTAAGTGCACACACCTACGGTGACCATGTCAATAACTTAAAGCTGAAATTGCATAGGAACCAAGTTTAAACTTTTCTATGGGAGACAGCTGAAAAGGACAAATGAAGAGTTAAACAAAAAAAAAAGGGACGAGGAAGGGGAAGAGGATAAGATGTACCTAATATATGACAGGAAGATGTGGAAGGAAATAATAAAAAAAAAGGACGCGTGAAAGAAACTTTGTGTTAACCCATTGCAAAAAAAAAAAATTATAAAATCCAACAAGTTTAGATATTACTGGGCATGCCATCACACTCACGTAGTTAATTCAGGCCATGTTTGTAATTTTTTATTTGGTACGTTTATATTTGAATGCAGTCAATATTAAGCATTGTGTCCCTCTTACAACAGCGAGAAACCTAAGATTCACTTAAAATGGATTAACACCACCGAATATTAATGTATTCGTGCACCTTCATTTTTTTTTTGCTTGTAAAAGTCATTGTCTGGGTAGGTTGTAGTTCAAGTTGTTGTAACAGCTGACAGTGTACCTATCACCCAAAATATGCACTCGGCCTTCACTGTTTTATTCAAATTTTGTTTGTAACTTCGGAAGGGGGGACATATATCACTCTTGCTTCCACCTCTGATTACCTGAGTGCCTATCCAAAGTGGAAAACTATTTTAACTATATTTATTACATAAATGAAGTCTGTCATATGATTTGTCTTGACTTAAATATGTTCATTTCGTTACAAGTGTAGTGTATAAGGAATTTCTATTAACTAGGAATGTTGTGTATGTTCTTATAAAACGTTTTTCGATGTGACCTCTAAATTTTGATATTTTAAACCGTTTCTATGCACCAACTCTACGAAAATATAAACTTCTAAGAAATTAACATTAGCGTACTGCAATAAAGTAGGCCTACAAATAATAAGTACTCCTACACAGACGGTACTGACATATTCTAGTCAACTCTACATAAATATACATATAATCAGATCTCACACGCACATCAATTATGTACAGGCTATAGAATAAACACCGTTCTATGGATCGATTGTAACATAGAATTGGTGCCCAACTTGGAGCTATAACGCACCAGCTGACTACTTGCACGAATGTAGTTAATTCTGTCCCCGCCAGAGTGCGCGCGTGCGCTGCAACGGCTATCGATATTTACCAACGCGCGCGCACTCTGTGGAGTAAAATTGGAACTATGTGATGACCGCACTCTGTGGAGTACAACTGGAAGTAGGTGAAGCCAGCTTTTAAAACATGACGTGATGCCGCCTCAAACTAAAGGAAACGCCAATACCATCACACAATTTATTATTGTTTTTAAAGATACACATAAAATGCATATTAACGATAAGTAATTAATTTATATCCTATAAATTTTTTTAAGAGAAATCATTATCCCTTAAACTTGTGTTTGGCGACATTTTTCTAACTGTTCAGCTGAAATCTCACGTTGTTGGTTGCAGTTGACACAATATGCATAGGCATGCCTACAGGGGAGGGGGGGGGATGAGGGGGAGGCAGGTGGGCCATGGCCCCCCCTAATATAAATCACTCAGATCGGCATTTTCTCAAATGCGTTCGTTAATATTCGTATATTCCTGCCACTGTGACACTCAAACTGTGTTTCAGTGTTGCAGCGTGCTAATTAACAATATTTTTAAACATTTTATCGTTCTGGAAATACAGCCGCCTTAGTTTATTTAAAATACGAGGTCCCTTATAATGGCCAAGCAAAAAACAAATTTAAGAGGTTTTCTAAAGTTCAGTTGTCTGAATTGCTGTGTTTGCATTCACTAAAAAGAAGTTCATTTCAAGGTAGATATGGACCAAGCTATTGGAAAATTCGAGAGGGAAAAATGTGTAAGTACCCTTTAAACATTGTCTATGGAAAAAAAACAACATATTTTCAAGTTTGTTAAAATGGTACGGATATAAATATTACTAGTAAACATATCTCGTTGATACTGCACAAACATATAAACACGGCAATGAGTGAATGTATTTAGGTTATTTAACATTCTAAATTCAGCTTCTGATTTAAAAATTTAGCAAGGCCCCCCCCCCCCCCCCCTAATGGAAATGTCTGGGCACACCTATGACAATATGTAGTTACATTTGTAGATGCACAGAGCTGTAAATTCAATAGGATGAAATGTAATTGATATTGCTACCGAGTCTTAAATGCGTAATTTACCTGCTATTTTTTTCCCAGGTAACGATCGGAAACGGAAGTCCCGAGGTCGGTTGTTGTGGTGAGGTGTTTCAGTTACGTTTCAAAACTTTTTAAAAAACGTGGATTCACCCCGATAGCACGACGAAAATCACAAGTCTGGAAGCTTCAAGTCATGCGAGAAGCTCGTATCACGTTTATAATCGCGGCCACGGTAACGTTTTTTACAAGCCTGGAAGAAAAATACGATAACAAAGACTACAGGGAGAGATAAAATATAATTATACATAAAATATTTTGTTTCATCTCAGATGAGTAGGTTTGGTCATGGACAAAAAAATCTGTACGATTTCCAACCCCCCCCCCCCCCCCCTCCGGGAGGGATAGCATTTATCATTCCCAATTCACAGTTACGATTTGGTCCCCTCAAAGAGGTGCATTTTCATTCCATGGGAGTACACTCCACTTGCCCTAAAGTCATGATGACCTAAAATATATTTTGGCTGAATGCCTGTTAGGTCGAATGACTTTTAGGGCAACTGACTTTTAGGCCAAGTGACTTTTAGGTCAAGTGACGTTTAGGAGATATGACTTATAGGGCAAATGACTTTTAGAACAAGTGACGTTTAGGAGATATGACTTTTAGGGCAAATGACTTTTAGGTCAAATTACTTTTAGGGCAACTGACTTTTAGGGCAACTGACTTTTAGGTAAAGTGACGTTTAGGAGATATGACTTTTAGGGCAAATGACGTTTAGGTTAAGTGACGTTTATGAGATATGACTTTTAGGTCTAGTGACGTTTAGGAGATATGACTTTTAGGGCAAATGACTTTTAGAACAAGTGACGTTTAGGAGATATGACTTTTAGGGCAAATGACTTTTAGAACAAGTGACGTTTAGGAGATATGACTTTTAGGGCAAATGACTTTTAGGTCTAGTGACGTTTAGGAGATATGACTTTTAGGGCAAATGACTTTTAGGTCAAATGACTTTTAGGGCAACTGACTTTTAGGGCAAGTGACTTTTAGGTCAAGTGACGTTTAGGAGATATGACTTTTAGGGCAAATGACTTTTAGAACAAGTGACGTTTAGGATATATGACTTTTAGGGGAAATGACTTTTAGGTCTAGTGATGTTTAGGAGATATGACTTTTAGGGCAAATGACTTTTAGGGCAACTGACTTTTAGGTCAAGTGACGTTTTGGAGATATGACTTTTAGGTCAAGTGACGTTTTGGAGATATGAATTTTAGGGCAACTGACTTTTAGGTCAAGGGACGTTTAGGATATATGACTTTTAGGGCAAATGACTTATGGCAACTGACTTTTAGGTCAAGTGACGTTTAGGAGATATGACTTTTAGGGCAAATGACGTTTAGGTCAAGTGACGTTTAGGAGATATGACTTTTAGGGCAAATGACTTTTAAGTCAAGTGACGTTTAGGAGATATGACTTTTAGGGAAAATGAATTTTAGGTCAAATGACTTTTAGGTCAAATGACTGAAGGATTATTTTAAATTTTAGGTCAAGTGACGTTTAGGAGATATGACTTTTAGGTCAAATGACGCGCACCGCATGGGAGCCCGGGGACCTTGGCCCCCTCCCCAATGTCTACGCCACTGGCTTGGTCATCACATGGCGGCGAAACGTTAAAAACCTGACAAAGCAATGAAAAAAAAACCTTTCGGATACGATAGGTGGTTGTTACTTGAGGGAGACGTTATTTCAAGACAACGAGCGGGACAGCTTTATCTGTTGCAGCCAGTAACTCAGATTTATTTACTGCTCCTCCTTTTATCTACCGCGTTCATTATGTTTTTAGCGTTTTGAAGTGGGCACAACAGCGGACGAAACTTAATCGTGTAATATAAAATAAATTGGTTGTCTGTAAAGTCGGTTTACGGACGATAGTTTAACGTGACGTCTTAACAAAATATTGATGAAATGATTGCACACTTTTGTGAATAAAATTGAATAATTTTTATTTTAATAATAAAAGAATAAATACTTGAAATTATACTAGTAATCAGATTTTTAAAATGCAAGAATATTTACCCTTTATTGCTGAAATTGTTGTTGTAATAAGCAATGAAAACCACATTGACTTTTCACTTCACTTTATAAACAGTCGACGAAACAGTTCACGTGTAGATGTAAGTTGTGTGCTGCCGCTGTCTTTCTTCTCCTCGGACGCAAAAGGCCAATCGAGCGGAAGAGAGATAGATGCGGCGCAAGCGTACAACGAGCGTAACGGGACACAGCGTAACGGAACAATGTGTGTAACGGGGCAACTTTTTCGTGCGTGCAGCTGGCGTTCATCGATTTATTAGGCGTTGTCACGTCAAAAAAAAAAAAAATTTGGTTCCAGAAGTATCCAGTTTAAAATTAAAAAAAAAAAAAAAACGATAATGCACGACCGGGCGTTTGGCTCTCTCGTCTGTGAAAAGATGGCTTCCCACTGCCAAATGTCCCGAGCCGGACATGACGAGGATCCTCAGAGGACGAGGTCACATCAAGTCCCCCACAAGGGTGGGGGCTGGGTGGATCCCTGGAAACCAGGGCACCGTACCCCATTTATTTACATCTCAGTGTGTGAAATAACTATACACACTCGCCGTGGTTATTTTCAAGTACAAATAATTTTTATAAATAAAGCTCAGTTTGGACTTATGAAATAGTAACCATAAATACACCCTGTGTTTGTGTTAGCTAAAATTGGGATAACAAAAAATATATATATATATTGTTCACGGTATAGCATTAAGAGATTGATATCGATCGTTACTGTCACTATCGTAATTTATTATTGATATACATATAATTTAAAATAATAAATTATAAAAATTGATTTTTGGTGCTTTGTTATTTTTATATTCCGTCATGGTTCACAGCACTCCATGCCTCTTTCACCACATCCTCATATACCGCACATCCTTACACACTTACAATATGTTAGTTTTTTTTTTCTACACTAGAAATTCCCTAGAAATAATTTATATAGCAAAACAAAGTTTGCCGGGTCAGCTAGTAACATTCTAAAAAGAGTGTAGGTAAGGAAATAAGCATGCAATTATAATGTAGCACGTGAACTGTGAAAATGGGAGAGGAGGAGGAGGGGGGAGGGGGGTTTGTCGTCTCCGATGCTCGTGATCGAACGTGGAGGGGGAAGCCTAAGATGCACATAAAGTTCTGTCCCTGCCCGATTACACCCGAACAATTCACCTTCGGCCAACCTCGGGTATATTTATATACATTTATATTTCTCTGTTTATTTTAATGTAGCTATACTAACCTAACTAACCGTCCATAGTGTTTTAAAGTGTTTTAATGTAGCTAACCTAACCGACCACTTTTAATATTTGAATTCATTTTTCCTGCGCAAAAAATAAAACAAATGCCGAAGTTGGCCGAAGATGAATTGTTCGGGTGTAATAGGGAATGGCAGTACTTTATGTGCATCTTTCATCCAGACCATCCTCTGTCTCCTGTAAATTTCTTCACGTAATGCATGCCAAATTGCATCCCGCATGAATGTGCCCAGGGTTTTCCCTGTGTGTGTGCAGGTTTTACCTGGGCCCAACCTATCTCTAGTTATAGTCTAGATTTAAGAGTGAGGGGAGTTAGTCATGGCGCTAATCGCTGCCATGGCTGGCCAATCCCCTCCTAGCACATGATGCATGTGACCATCTCCCTGCATGGCTGATCCCAGCATGACTAGGCGTATAGGCTTCGGCCTGAGACGCACCTAGGTCCCTCCCTAACCCGGACCCCTCCAAAATACACTTAGTTTTAGTTAGGTTAGGAAAAAAAAAAGTTGTGCATCTTAGGTCTCCCACGCGGAGGCCGCGAGTTTCACGGACACTCACACTGGTCCAGGCGCTCTTGGATGACGGACACCTGCTTGCACAGCGGCGAGATGCGCTGTATCGCGGGCTCCGAGCGTCTCCACAGCTCCAGCATCCGCCTCTGCTCATCTTGTTCCCGCACCTGCCACACAACATAACCTCCTCCAATCACGGAGCACTCGGGGCTATACCCAGGGCCGGTGCAAGGTCAATCGGCGCCCTAGGCGAAAAACCTTAATGCATCCCCCCCCCCCGGCCGGACACCCACAATAAAATTTTTCCTTGCCTCAAAATACATCACGTAAACCTAAGATTTTGTCAACAATCAAATGTAAGCAGGCTTGTGTTTTTTTTTTTTACTTTTTTACTTATTACAAATCATAAACTGTGGACTTTAAATAATTAAATACATCAATACAAACATTTCAAACTGTTACAAAAATCCGTTTTCATCTAGTTTCAATAATCGTTAAACATGTTATGTCAGCTGTTATGTGTCGTGCTGCGCCGCCCCCAGCTACTTGGCGCCCTGGGCGGTTGTCTAGTTCGCCTGTATGGACGCGCCGGCCCTGGCTATACCCAAGTCGACTTCCAACATAACCTAAAAATACCTACGTTCGAAATAAAGTAGCCATCCACCTTGTTGTGCACAGGCTTTCGCGGCCATTGTCTGAAGTAGCTTTGGCTTTTCTGGGTTGTGGCCGCGTCCTTGGCCGAATAATTCACCGCGACGTTTTTCGGTCAACATTGCAGTCGCCATCGTCAGGGAGTATTTACCTACTGTAGGTAACTGCTCCCTGATGATGGCGACTGCAATGTCGACCGAAACGTCGGTTAATTATTTCCCCAAGGACGCGGCTACAACCCAGAAGCCAAGCTACTTTGACCGACCACCAACCCAAACAAAAATCATCAAAACAAAAAAAGAAAAGTAACATAAAAAAACTATCAAAAAATATCAATACTAACTAATGTTATAAATAATATAAATACATAAATCCTAATTATAATAATGCATTTAAATCTGCCAAAGATCCGTCTCATCCGTCCGTCAGCCAATCAGATGGCCCAGGAAATTTCCATCCGTCCGTCCGTAAAAACACCTTGCCGAGCATTTATTTTCGACGGACGGACGTATGAAAATCATAACCTCACAAATGTCTGAAAAATATTTTCTTTATTTTAAAATATTTTTTTTTGGTTTGTTTATTTGCTTAGCTCCTTCAGTGTCATTTTTTTTTAACTTGCTTATGAACACGTTTTAAGTTTGATACTCGAGAAATCGAAAATTTCGTGAGACACAAAAGTAATAAATAATGCACGGTAACTCGAAATTGTATGTAAGTAAGTATTTTTTTGAGTTGTTTTAATAATATATATGTGCTCACAGCACATGAAAGTCGGACTGGTAAATCTTTACAAGATTAAGTTTTCTTTAAAAATTAAGCCTTAATAGTAAGTTGGCAGCATCCGAGTGGAAAAAAAATGGTTGTAGATCGCTCGGATTGTTGACATACGGACGGCTGACGGATGGACGCAACGGATAATTATGAGTCTAGCTTTACCGATGCTTTATCTTCCGAAGGCCGGACGGACGGATATTAGCAAGATACCTATTGCCGGCCAACTTTACTATCTTAAAAAGTTTTTTAAAGTTTTGTTTATATGATTAGTTGCTTAAATTTAAATGTTTTTAACTTGATTACAGACCCATTTTTAACATCTTAATATTTTTTATAAATATCATAGGGTAGTTAAATGATTTATTACGTGCTTATCTTTCACGATCGCCAGTCAAATGTACCTGTACAAGACAAATTTTACACCACTATTTAAGCCTTCTAGTCAGTTAGCAGCATCAAAATGGAAAAGTATTTGATTGACTTGAATCGCTCGGATTGTCGACGGATGCGACGGTTCTTTGAGAGTCCATAATTACAATAGCCCTTTCACTCCGTCAATCCGTCACCCGCCTGTCAATCATGTGACCTGCTGCCGCCAATCAGATGGCCCAGAAAATCCCATTCATCCGACCTTAAAATGTCTGGCAAACTCATATTTTTTTGACGAAAAATAAATATCTGGCGGAACCAAATATTCGGAATCCGAATACAATCATGTGGAGATTTTTGAAGTGAAACTTCTAATGCGACTTGCAACAAGGTTGCGTTAAACGTTTAACGCTACCATGAAAGCACTGTTGCGTTAAACGTTCAACGCTGCTGGGGAGGGGGAATAGAAAGAGACAGAGCGAGAGTGAATGCGTGGCACTCGAACGCATGCGCGTAGTATACCTGTTCCAGGCCAGCGCGAGCGTTAGCAACGAGTAGCGTCCAATATTCCAAGCACATGCGCGTGGTATTCTTGCTATGCAGCGAAGTAAACAGTGTGAGCGTCGTGAAATTAGCTGAAATACGTACTTGTTGTTCTATTTTATTGTTCTATTTAATTTATAGTATTCATTATTTCATTTACTTGTTTTTTTTTAGTTTGATTTGATACAATATGATGTCACTAAAATCAATTTCTACCCCTTCCTATTTTCATTTCCACATTACGAAGTTTCACTTCTTCCGCGCGGAGGGACTCCACGCACTATTTTTTTCTTGGTTCGTTCAACTGTTAAGTTTTTACATTTCGCATAATAATATAGCAGCTTTTCAAACTCACGCACAAACATTTTAATAATAACACTAGATTCTTCCGAGGGACTAAGGACATATAAACATATAAAAAAAAGCATACGCTGTTGGTTATACTGGTACGGAAAAATGTTTCGACATACGTTTGGAGTGTTAAAATTTGCTTGACGTAACGTATGTTGGCCAAGCCGTGACGGGATATTGTAATTCCAGTTTCAATTAATTAATTTTCATGAGATATATTTTTTAAATATTTTGTTCTACTAAAAAGCATGCATGTATTTGGAATATACGTCAACACTATAGGGATATACATGCCTACAGGAAGTATAGAGGGATCAGAAATGTGAGAAAATTTGTCCTGAAATGCATCTGTTATCTGTTAGAGCCGTTACCATGTACAATGGGATGTTACGTTAAATGTCATATTGCAAAGTACACAACAAATAAAACACTGTGTTCAACAAACTATTATTTTGAATAATACAAAAACATAACTAGAAATCTACTGAAAATATGTTTAATGCATGATTAACATTACGTTTGAGATATAAACACATATTATATATTTAATGAAATTAAGCATTACTTTAGAAAAACTCACAAATTCATAAATTTTATTAATATTTACGTAAAATTTTGAAATGATTTTCTCTCATGCACAGAAATAAATAAACTTTAACCTAATCTGCTTACAATACTGTTCAGTTGGTTCTTGAGAATCCGAACTCTGTCTGTGATCGTTTCTATCTTCTTGTGCAGTTCTGAGACTGTTTCGGACGATGTTTCTGTGTCTGTCTCCTGTAAACACAACACTTGCATTAACGCTTCATTTTAATAGTCTGCGTAAAAGAAGTAATTAAAACCGTTCAATTAAAGTAGGTAATTTTAAAAATAATTCTTTAGAATGTTTTTAATAGGTTGCCTTGAACTGTTTTGCATAATTTCTCTGATAAGCCGTTGGTAGAAAATATATATAACAAGAATCACAATTTATTTGTTTAAAATCGGTTATATCTTTTTCCACTGTACTTTTCTGAACCTAATTCTATATTTCTGTGTCTTTACCCTACACAGAATAGGTCTAAACACAAGACACGCCCTTTTTGAAGATTTTGACGGCATTAAAACCTAATGTCATTTTATTATCTCAACCATAAATATGCAACTAAACCTAATATACATGAACATGTAAAGCTACAAAGAATTGTAAAATGTTTGTAAATTTAAATATTATTATGATGAGAAAAGTAATTAAAGAAAAGTTACAAGTTCCCTTTTTTAATGCATTAATTTTATTATTTTTTCAAAAATGCAATAAAAATATTTTTTAAGTACATACATAAAACCGATAAATAACAAATGTCCATACATATTTCATCACTTACTATTTAAAACTGGACTTTAAATAAACATCAATTAGTGCTAAGGTGCTGAAAGAGTACGTGCCCTATATTTAAGGTCTGCTTATTTTCTAACAAATACGCTAAGCGGTACAGAAAACAAACTCAGCTAGCGCCAAAACCGAAAATATCTAATCCTACGAAATTAATAATTCAAAATAAGGTTTGTCTTAACACGCAGATAGCCCGGTTTATGAGCAATAATTGGGCTGTGGTAACTTGCACAAATTTAACAAATTTACTGCAATGAGACTAAAATTGGTTTCAATCACCAGAATGCTATCAGAGCGCTATTCAACCAACTTTGATGGTGCATCACTCCAGTATCAAATGAGTAACGTCTTGAATGTGTTTCTTCTGTTTACAACGCTTCGGTATTATGGTATGTGGCACACACGAGGCATATAGATGACACAGAGGAGGTATAGAGATAGTACAGTGGTGGTACAGAGAAGGCACTGAGGTGGCTCCTAGGTGGTACAGGTGTGGCCACAGAGGTTATGTCAAGTGAGGCACACACGAGGCATAGTGATGATGAAGAGTGCGGTTGCTATTAGCAGCCCACAAAGTAAGGTTTTTTTCCCCTTTACTGGATTTTTGTTTGCCCCTGGATGGTCGTCCTCCCGTGGAACATCTGCGTGTTGCGGTTGGCCTGTCCTCCCGGCAAGTCTTCTCGACAGTTTCGCGCGTTTTGGCTGACACAATGGAATGGTCGGGGTGGCAACGTTACTGGTCATGTGATAACCAACCCTCCTTTCTTCTCCGCGGAAGTAGGGGCAACTCTGACATTCTGGTTCGTTCGCGAACAAAGGGGAAGTGCACCAGAGGGTATATATACACCCCTGACTTCGGCAGATCAGGCAGAATTGGTAGTCAGCGATGCTAACCGCACGGCCAAGGAATGGGAGTACCACGTCTTCAGGAATTTCATCCTGCCGCCGCCCTGCCCACACCGCCTGAAGAACGTCACTATTCCCGACTACGCACTATCGCCAGTGTTGTACTTAGTCCCTGTGACTGGTAACAGGAACCTTAACTCTACTCTGGAATCGGACTTAGCCCTGTCGTCGACCAGGGATCCCGGAGTGTTGTTGCTGTTGAGACTGGCAAAGTGAAGAAGGTAACCGTCAGCGACTTGAAGTGCCAAATCGTGCTGCAGTTTTGGGCCCTGTGGGAGATGCCCCAGTAGCACCAGAAGTCGTAACAATGCTCGCCGTCGATGTGTCAAATTTTACTCGCTGAGCGAGTAGAAAGATTGAAGGGAAGTGCAGAGGGCATATGAGCTTGAGCGCGTGACGGGAAAAAAAATCAGTGGTGGTTTGTTTGAGGCGGGCTTTGATGCGGCAGTGTGTACGTGCGACCGACTGTTGACAGTTTTTCTTCCCGACTACTGAATTCAGACCTCCGAGCAGCCGTTGTGTTTCGCTGGTGCTTGGGTGCGAATACTACTGAACACTTGTTCACACTAATTGGACCGAGTGTGACTGGGGGCGGACATGCTGGTGGTTGATCAAGAGATCTGTGGCCTGTCTTTCACGTCGAACGGGTTTAACAGTGTACATGGTACGTACAATATGATTTTCTTTGACGTGACAACGTATAATCAATCGATTAACTCCGGCTGCACTCACGAAAAAGTGTCCCGTTACGCTGTGTCCCGTTACGCTCATTGTACGCTTGCACCGCATCTATCTCTCTTCCACTCGATTGGAACAACCATCGTTTTGACTTTTTCGAGGCACATTAAACTTGAAACACTCCCGTTCGTTTCCTACTTTTCCTATCATCGTCTATCCTTAACAGAATATAACAGATTGTAAGAAGTTAAATAGCAAACATGTATAAAAGTTATAGTTAAAATAATCTCTTCGTTAAAGTAATAAACATATTTGAATTAATGAGTGCAAATAAAAGTAAATTTATCAATTAAATAATTGTAGATTTCATTTCACTCCTTCTTTGTATCCATACAAAATAGTGATAATTCAATAAAAATAATTAAATTTTATTCATAAAAGTATGAAATTATTTCATCAATGTTTTGTTATGACGTTTTCACGTTAAACTATCGTCCGTAAACCGACTTTACAGACAAACATTTTTTTTTTTAAATTTTATATCTCTTTATTTTTTCAACTCCTTGCATCAATGGTTTGTCTAATCGAAAAAAATATTTTCCGACAAAGTTTTAGAATTCCCCTTAAAGGTGCATTCACAAACTGAAGTCGAGCGACAATAATCAAAAACGAAAGTTGGCAAAAGGCTTCTGGAAACTGAAGTTTGTAGACTTAACAAGCACCGTTTATGCGCAACCCCACAAAACAGTTAGTTTTTTCCGACCACAATTTGCTTGCTTGGTCAAGGGCAGGACTTGTTGGCCTGTGGTGTATAGGACTTTCGGTTTTCAGCTGCTTCGTGGTTTTTGGGCCTCTTGAACTTCAACTTGAGTCCACTGGAATCGGCGAGCTCGAAAGAAAGGAGGGGCTACGAACTTCGGGTCGCCGATTTTGTTGGCACACACGTGAAGACCAGAGTCTAAATTCCAGTGCGACACCCTAGGGTAGAATGTACAGGACACGTTTGAAAATTCAGTCAAATGAATTATTTCAATGTGGCTTCCAAAGAGATTATTGTTTATTTTATTTATATATGATCCATAATCATGCAAATGGCCAACACCTGCTTTTAGAACAATGGTAATGATAATTTAAAAATAACTGTAAGAAGAAAAGTATGCATTTGAATGAGAAAGTTTATTTTAAGCCCACGTTTGAAATTTCGTTTAATGATAGTGATAAATAAAGAAGTTCATCATGCAAGAACTACAGCAAACACTTATATTTACTATTAAAAATGAAAGTTTTTCATTAATAAATTAAAAATTTATCGACAGCTGGATATAAAAATTAAATACTTTCAATAATCTACAAATATATTTTTGTTATATTGTCAAGTATATATCAACTAGTGAAAGAATAGTGGATTTGAAGTGTCGCAGCACTTTTTCATTAACATAAACCCTATTAAATGCTACTCTTAATATACCATTATTTATATGTAATATAAAGTTTAAAAAAATTAAATACCTAAAAATCCCTTGCTGCTGCCATTGATAAAGTCAATTATCACAATTATTTGAACGAACAAATGTTTAATATGCTTGTGTATATACATTTGAGAGTTTTATTTTAATTTATTTAGTATTAGTTACCTGTTCAAGTTTCTGAACTCGTTTGGCCAAAATTTCCACTTCATTGAGATCTTTGGCTTCAGTTGCTATCCTGCCTGAAACCAGAATAATTATGTCTATAAGCCTAAATAATGATATACTATATTTTAAATGTCCTTTAGAAAATTATTAGCTATCCATTTTTAAATATGAAGTTGCTTATTCATTACTTAAATTTCTTTATAAAATCAAAAATTAAACAAATTAAAAAAAATTGAAAATTAAAAAAAAAAATTTTTTTTTAAACTTAACATAGAATCACACATACGAATAATTCACAGACATCTGTTTATAAGCAAGGTTATAGTTCGTAACATTAAGGCATAAGAATGTACCCCTGAATAAAAAATTAAAGTACACATTTTGGGCAATTCTTCTATAATTAATTCCTGGAAAATATAAGATGAGAAGGAAAAAAAAAAACTTTGTATATCACGTGTTTCCTGTTTAAAATTGATTGTCAAATAAAGCTGTACAAACTTCCACACACAAAAAAGATTGAATGGATTCAAGAACTACGTTAATGAAATCTAGATCATTCAGGCGCACAGTGTCATATCATATGTCACCTAATACTTCGAAAAAAGACTGCTTATTACATGCCACCTTAATCTGTCAGTCTTTGTCCTTCTCGTACGTCTGCCATTGTCGCACTACAATACTCCGCCTCTGTCCTTTGGGGTGGTACACATCCTTTGTACCCGAAGAAAAGATAACAGTCTTTGCTCCCAATATGGTGTGCAAAACTATTTAAATCCTAAAATTTAGTTTTTTTTTATATTTAAAAAACTATTAATCCTTAAAAAAATCTCTACAGAAAAGGAACAACTGTAAACTAAATAAAAACAGAGGTTGTGTTGGTGGCGTAGATTAAATTTGAGAGTGTGAGAAAAAAACTCTAAAAAGCTTAAAAAAACAATGGGAAATAAAAAAATTTCGTAGTTGCTGTTTTACAGTTCATACAAAAAGGTTAACACAAAATATACGTTACTTAAATTTACGTTACCTAACTTACGCGTGTCTTAAAACATGCATAATCAAGCCAAAAATAAATTAAAAAATATATATTATAATTATCAGAAAATTACAATAATAAAAAGTAGGTTAAATAGAAAACAATTATTAATAATTTACAGAATTAAATTTAGCTGGCTCTGTGAACTCTTGCTCCTCAAAACACCCAGTGAACCCGTGGTCCGGTGGAGGCCTATCCAAACCTCTGCCAGCTGTCCAGGCTAGTACCGGAGCTGTGTCGTCGCTCACCACGTCGACTCCGCATCGGACTAGAAGAACCCTTGGAGTCTGCTCCAAGCGATCGGAGCACCACCACCACCATGTACGAGTCGTACCTTTGAACATATATACTGTATAGAAGTCGCCAGCCCAGGTTAAAATTTCTAATACGATTTGAGGTAGTTGGTTAATTCACCGCCGCAATCGCCACCATCTCTAGGGCATCAACTTGTGGTGGTCCCTAGCGGACAAGTGTCGAACTCTTCAAACACCCCTTCCCCCTCCTGCTGAACGACGTTGAGCTGCAGTGAATGATGGATGAGGTGTGCGGGGGAATGACAGCGGGCGACAGTGCTGCGCTCTAACGTGTAAATAACAACTAAGACGATACAGGGCGTTAGGGCAGCGCACTGCAGCGGTGAAGTTCCCAAGCTGATCGTCATACGCTTCTGAAATACGTAGAGTAAATCCTATCCACTCGCGACTTCTATACACTATATATATTCAAAGGTCTTACCCAATCAGAATCCTGGGCCTTGGGAGGAAACCTCAGCGGGGAACCAATCACTTTCATGGATCGTTCCCGTACTACTACCACCAACTTGGCGTCTGCACGGCATGAGACCGTTCGCCAACAGGGAAACTTTCTTTTCACAGACGAGAGAGCCAAACGCCAGATCGTGCATCTTCGGGTTTTTTTTTGGTTCATTGTAAATGTGTTGATAAAAGGATAATAATGGTCAAATAAGGTTAGGTTAGCTACATTACAAATACTTTAAAACATTGTGGACGGTTGATTTGGTTAGGATAGCTACATTAAAGATAGAGGGGGAAAATAAAAGCGAGCATGAACTTCGGGGAACTTCGGGTTGTGGGTCTCTCGTCTGTGAAAAGAAGGCTTCCCTCGCCAACAAGCTAGCCGACCGCCACCAGGTTGTCCACAGTTAGTACTTTCGTACTAGATCTAGTACTTTCATAAGTTTTTTAGTGGTCAAGTACAGATATAGTACTTTTTTCTTTAATATAATATTATTACAGTAACTCCAATATGTTTTATTATTAATCGTAATTTTTTTTTAAAACTATGGAATGTATGTGTGTGTTTGGTGTGATAGGTATATTTAAGTTAGAGCATTGCAATATCATAATAACTTCCTAAATTGTTAAAACCATAACAAATTATAATTTAGTACTTTTTTTTTTTCAAATCTAGTACATTTTCTCGCCTAAGTTGGTACGAAATATTTTTTTCCTTGTGGACACCCTGGCCGCCACTCTTCAGAGTCACTCCACTGGATGTCCTCGTCTCCTCGGACTACCCTCCGGCAGGTTCACGGCCGGTTTGCTGGCGAACACAGGCGAGAGTCGCCCCTATCGCCCCGCCCCGCGCCGCGCGACACGCACCTTCGCTGCGACAGGACCGGCCGTCGGCCAGTAAGGTGAAGCCCTCCCTGCAGTGGCACTGGAAGCTGCCCGGGGTGTTGCTGCACTTCTGGTCGCACGGCTTGCTCTCGCACTCGTCGATGTCTGCACTCAGAAACACACTACTCAAACACATCACTTAGAAACACATAGGTAACTCAGAAACACATCACTTAGAAACACACTTCTCAGAAACACATAACTCAGGAACACACCACTCAGAAACACATCACTTAGAAACACACTACTCAGAAACACACTACTCAGAAACACATAACTCACAAACACACTACTCAGAAACACATCACTTAGAAACACACGACTCAGAAACACATGTCTCAGAAAAACACAACTCAGAAACACATCACTCAGAAACACACTACTCAGAAACACACTACTCAGAAACACATAACTCACAAACACACTACTCAGAAACACATCACTTAGAAACACACGACTCAGAAACACATGTCTCAGAAAAACACAACTCAGAAACACATCACTCATAAACACACTACTCAGAAACACACTACTCAGAAACACATAACTCACAAACACACTACTCAGAAACACATCACTTAGAAACACACGACTCAGAAACACATAACTCAGAAACACACTACTCAGAACACATCACTTAGAAACACAATGCTCAGAAACACATCACTTAGAAACACACTACTCAGAAACACATCACTTAGAAACACACTACTCAGAAACACATAACTCAGGAACACACCACTCCGAAACACATCACTTAGAAACACACTACTCAGAAACACACGTCTCAGAAACACACAACTCAGAAACACATCACTCAGAACAGGCACAACGTAGAAATCTCGACGAAAAAAAATCCACACAACTTAAAACTATCATAACTCAGAAACACGAACTTAGAAAATCATTAATCAGAACTATCACAACATTAGTATTTTCTCATTATGTTTATGATAGTTTGTTATAACTTTGTTGTGTTTCTGTTTTCATGTGTTCATGCTTACTACCAAAGGTTTTACTGCCATTCATAGGCATGTGGCGAAAGTTTTATAAATAAAATAAAATATTAACCTTAGAACTATCACAGCTTAGAAACACACTATTTAGAACTTAGAAAAATGTTACTTAGGAACACAAATTAGAATCACCGTAACTAAGAAACACACAAATTAGAACAGGCAGAACTTAGAATTATAGAAAAAATCCACATAACTGGCAACTGTCATAAGTTATAACGATAATAACTTAAAAGAACACAGCTTAATACTGTCATAACTCTGAAACACGAACTTAGAAAATCATAAATCAGATCTATATCAACTTAGAAACACACAACTTAGATACAACACAGCTTAGAAACACACTACTTAGAACTGTTATTAGAAACACACAGCTTAGAACAGACATAACTTAAAAAAAGTTTTATCTTACGTGTTTCTAAGTCGAGTGTTTCTGAGTTGAGTGTTTCTAAGTCATGACAGCGACCCTGCGGCAGGCACAGCGAAACAAGTAGGACCACTTCATCTCAGTTCAAACTGTTGTTGGGTTAAACCATCTTGGCTTCCAAGGATGAATCGCGTCGCATTGTACACGGTGTCCACAAAAGAAAGAAAAAAAGAGTGCGTGTTACTCAGTACACTTGATAGAAATGGAACTTCTTTGGCAATTCAAGCCTTGACTCAAAAGTACATCGTACTGAATAAATCGCCAGAGAGCGAGAAAGAGAGAAAAAAGATCATTTTCTAAAATAGCATAGTGCGTGTTTTTTATTTCATTTAATTTAAAGTATTTAAAAATCATAACCTTTTTTGTATTAATAGAAATTTGTTTGAAATAAAAATAATTTAATAAACACAAACTAACAAAATTATTACTCACGTCTAAATACCTACTCAGGTCTCAGGATATCAATAATTATTTATCAATCAATAATGATTAATAAACAATAAATATAACTAACTGTTGAAAACCTCACACCATAAAGAGTGAGTATTACCGTTCCTTTAAACAGTTTTTTTTTCCATTTGGAATACGCCAAATATCTGAACAAAATATGAAATTTATAACAGGTAGCGCTATCTATGCGGGAAATACTTGGACTATCTCAACATCGCTCTCTACACTGCTGGTTGAAAAAGGAGGAACGCGAGCGCGCTGATATAAAAAATAAAATTCAAGGCATTCACAGCTGACTGTAAAAGATGCCTATACAACAAATAAATAAATAAATAAATAAATGGTGTACCCATATTATACACATTTTGTATACAATTATACCGTCTGGCAGCCCTGCCTGATGAGAGCTGTCGAGACAGTTGCAGGACGTGTCTCACCTGTCTCACAGGAGGCGCCAGTGTATCCCGGCGGACAGGCACAGGTGTCTGGCTTGACGCATGATCCCCCATTACCGCATGTCACCGCGCAGACGGCTGCTGGAGACAAGGACGTTACACCTGACGTCCACAGACCTAAGGGGGGAGCTGAATTGTTGCCCCTTGGAAGGGCAGCCCTTCAGGATTTTTCTGACAGTGGTTAGTTTAGGTTAGGTTAGGTTAGGTTAGGTCACTTTACAAACTAACCACTGTCAGAAAAATCCTGATAGGCTGCCCTTCCAAGGAGCAACAATTCAGACAACCTTTCCAAAACACCACTGTTAATGATATTCTGATGGGCTGCCCTTACAAGGGGCAAGTTTTCAGGATTATAAAATTACGAAAATAGACAAATTTTAAGATACTTGAAGGGCTGCCCTTCCAGTCGCTTTACAAACTAACTACTGTCAGAAAAATACTAAAGGGCTTCCCATCCAAGGGGTAACAATTCAGACAACCTTTCAAAAACACTACTGTCAGAAAAATCCTGATGGGCTGCCTTTCCAATGGGCAAGTTTTCAGGATTATTTAAACACTTAAAGAAACATCTTTTCAGAAATTGGATGGGCTGCCCTTACAGTCGCTGTACAAACAAACCACTGTCAGAAAAATCCTGAAGGGCTGCCCTTCCAAGAGGCAGCATTTCAATTGCCCCGACCTAAGACCCCTTTTGTTCACGAGTTCACCCTGCCACTGCCATGTTAAAGTTTTGAAGTGAAAACTTCTTTAGCCGCGTTGAGGGATTTTTGGTAGGGGCAAAACTTATGGGTTCGCGTCACCGACATGCTAGTGACGTGTTGCGCCAGACTGGCGAATCGCAGCGGCCTTTATACTTGTATACGCATATATACACTAATTCATTGTATATACTCGACTGCATCATTTGCGTGTTGGACTCTTTTTTTGGATGGGTAAAAATTTTGTGAGTTCGCATCACCGACATGCTGTAGTAGCAGTAAGTGAAGTTAATTTGACCACCTGAATACATGACCTAGGTCTGACATCACTGGTAAGTCATAAGCTAGGTAATGAATTTTTTTTACGTAATTTTTACATACCACTGACATCTGTTGTGACTAAAAAATGATGTAAGGTTAAATTATATCATGCTGACATCGTACTGATATAATACCAAAATCATTTTCTTACGTACATTTGACGTAGAATTGATGTCATTTTACACATTTAAAAACAAAGATTTAAGTTTTCACTTGTGTTGACAGTCCCCATGACTGGCTATTTTATTTTTATTCCTAACCTAACTATAAATAAGTGTATTTGTTTGGGAGGGCCCTGGGTTAGTGAAGGCTATATGCTTCCCTGACTGAAGCCTTTACAGCTATGTTTGTTGTATCCCCGAGTGGAATGGATATCTCTTTTGCTGGTTGGGTATGTTGGAGTGTGAACATCAATTACCTAACTACTGCCCTCAGAAATATTCTTGCCATTATTTATTGTAAACTTCTCCCATAGCATACAGCTGGATACACTTTAACACAATGAAAAATGCAAGACTTAAGAATCCAAGATGGCAACCGTAACGGAAAGTGGAGCGATGACTTCATGAACATCCAAGATGGCGGCCGGGTTAATAGTATAGTTCAAAGGTCAAAATTAAAGGCCAAGTCAATTATCAATATCAAATGCCTAGGTCAATAATTGTCAAGGTCAAATGTAAAGATCAAGATAATCCAAGATGGCCGCCATGACGTCACAATCCAATATGGCGGACCCCAACGCCGCCTCAACACCCAGAACCAAGGCACAGGAGGAAAATGTATACACTACTACTATGGATTAAATTATAATCACGGACAGGAAAGAGTGTTAAAGAAAAGGGAAGTTCAAGCGAGTAATCCTCCCTTATCCACCTAAACACATAAGTACACGCAGTTCAAAGCTGAGCCACGTTATTCAATACAGGATGTGGGATTATACGAATGGTAGCAAAACTGAAATAACACCGAAATGGAAGTCGATGCACGGCATAACACTGAAATCCAAACTGAAACACGAAATTCAACAAGAGTCACCTACATAAATAAATTTAGGCTATTAGTTATTTCAACCCATACATCATTAAACTTTTTATAAAACATTGATATATATTTGATTTGAACGAAAATATTTAAACCCAAGTGAACGTTTTTAAGCAATAAAAACTAAAGTAAATAAAAGCTGTCTTTATATATACTACCATGCACCTACCGGAGGAACGTAAGCTCTCTAGCATTGCATAGCCTATTAAATATTTGGATTCATACTGAAAACAATGAGAGTTTAAATTTTCACAACAAAATCGGACAAAACTTAAAACTACAAAATCTATTGTTTTTTCTTTATGTATGTAAACAACTGAAGTTTATATTTAACATTAAAATTCACATCAAGCATACATAAATCATATATATTTACCTATATGTATATATGTATGATTTATGTATGCTTAATGTTAATGTTAATATTAATGTTAAATATAAAATTCAGTAATTTACATGCAGAAACTAAAAATAATAATAATAGATTTTGTAGTTTTAAGGTTTGTCCGATTTTGTTGTGAAAAATTTAAACTTTCATTGTTTTCAATATGAATCCAAAAATCAATAGGCTATATATATATTATGTTTCTAATGGCTAATACTTAGGGGCAGGCAATTTTCGCGAAAAGATCTGAACACTTATTAGACTGCAACAAGGTATACCCGCACCTGTGGTCTCTTCCTTGCGATTGGCGGCCTTTGCCTTATTTGGCCGAGCCACTCAGGACGCTTTTACTTCCGCACTGAATCACTGTGATTGGCGTTGTTACACTCGATATGTACCTGGGAGAAACTCACCCAATCACGAAACACAGACGATGCTATAGTGTTTTAACTTTGATCTAGTCTCGAAATCTTTTCGCGAAATTTGCATGCCCCTACTAATACTTAACCTAACAGGGGAATATTTTGTACCGTCTGTGCAGGGAAATGCACAGGAACTCGAGACTAGCTGAGTGTTAACACTGTGTTACGTGAGTTGGCCCAGTTTCCTTAAGACGCACGACCGCTGTCAGCCCACCAATCACAACAATTCTGCACGAAAACAAACGCGTCCTGAATGGCCCCTGCAGAATAGGGCTGTGCATTACCGGGTACCCGCCAGTAGGCCTAAAATAATTTGGCCTTAAATTAGGCTAAATAATTTTAGGCCATGTGACTTTATGCCAAACAATATTAGGTCAAATGACTTTAGATAAAATATCTTAATGCCAAATGACTTTAGGCGAAATAATTCTAGGTCAAATGACTTTAGGCCAAATAACTTTATGCCAAACGAATTTAGGTAAAACTAGTTTAGGTCAAATGACTTTAGGCAAAACAAATTTATGTCAAATGGTTTTAGGCCAAATATGTCTAGGCCAAACGTCTTTAGGCCAAATAATTTTAGGCCTAATGACTTTAGGTAAAAAAGTTTAGGCCAAGTGAATGTTCTGAAACAGTTTTAGTCCAAATATTTTAGGCCAAACGATGCGCTCCGGTATTACCTTGGAGACGTCCACCAATCACAATGAAGAAACCCCTGGTGCTTGGCATACCTTTTTGGTAGAGCCACGATTATTTTTTTTTGCTAATTTTTAATCACTCCAAGCTAGACTCGACTTGCCTACACAAAATATAGCATTATTTTTAGAACTCTCATTGGTTGATTACAATGTTACATCCTTTAGCAGGTATCCAAGTGATTTAATAACAAATTCTTGTATTTGTTTCTAATTGGTTAAGGGTCATGACAGGTGTGTCGAAATCACATTAATAGAATCATCAAAATGAAGCATCTGTGTTTCATGTCTGGTTAGATACACAGAAGAGAAAAAAAAATTCTGTACTTTTATAAAATATTCCTTCGTAAACAAATAGTCAAGAAATAGTTTGTGATACTACAAAAATGAATTTGTAACTTTGTACAACACATGGCCATTTTTTTGCATATATTAATTACTTTTTCGTACGAAATTTGTCGCATTTTTATTGACGCTTCATTCAAGCATATATTTTTTTAAAACCACGAAAAAGAAAAACGAATATTAATTAATTTAACTTTATTTTGTTTTATTATGTCTATGATAATCCAAATCTAGACTTACTGCGAACACAAGTTTTGTAGTGATAAGTACAGTTTTTTTTTCAAATGTAAATATACAAACTTACGCGAATATTTCTGTTCCATTTACAAAAAAAAAAATTGGTTGTCTGTAAAGTCGGTTTACGGACGATAGTTTAACGTGACAACGTCATAACAAAACATTGATGAAAAAATTGCATACTTTTATGAATAAAAATGAATAATTTTTATAGAATTATCACTATTTTGTATGGATACAAAGAACGAGTGAAATGAAATCTACAATTTAATTGATAAATTTACTTTTATTGCCACTCATTAATTCAAACGAAGAGATTATTTTAACTATAACTTTTATACATGTTTGCTACTTAACTTCTTCCAATCTGTGTTATTCTGTTAAAGATAGGACGATGATAGGAAGAGTAGGAAACGAATGGGAGTGTTTCATGTTTAATACGCCTCGAAAAAGAAAAATCGATGGTTGTTCCAATCGAGTGGAAGAGAGATAGATGCGGCGCAGCGTACAATGAGCGTAACGGGACACAGCGTAACGGGACAATGTGCGTAACGGGACATTTTTTCGTGCGTGCAGGCGGCGTTAATCGATTTATTAGACGTTGTCACGTCAAAAAAAATTACAGTGTAACAGAAGGTTCGGATGCGAGTGGTGCAGTGAAACCGTACCTATCATGCAGCCCGTGTTGAACTTGCTGAGCTGCGTCCAGCCGGGACAGCAGTGGTAGGACGTCTGTCGGGTCGGCTGCGTGTCGTACACAGTCCTGTACGCCGTGTGGTACACCGCCCTGCGAACACGGCGCACACGACACTGGCCCTTACTGCCTACCGCGCTGCATCCGACTGCACTCGACCGACTGGTGCAACCACGTCAATGGAATCAACAGGCAAGTTGGGTTCAGAATGACTACCGCCTGGAACGCTCTAATTCGCCATGATCATGAACGGCCACCGTACAAGAGCTAGTGAACGGCAGCACAGACCTGACTGCGTGGGGGCCGGTGAACGGCAGCACTGACCTGACTGCGTGGGGGCCGGTGAAAGGCAGCACCGACCTGACTGCGTGGGGGCCAGTGAACGGCAGCACTGACCTGACTGCGTGGGGGCCGGTGAACAGCAGCACCGACCTGACTGCGTGGTGGGCAGTGAACGGCAGCACTGACCTGACTGCGTGGGGGCCGGTGAACAGCAGCACCGACCTGACTGCGT
This sequence comes from Bacillus rossius redtenbacheri, assembly GCF_032445375.1. NCBI lineage: Eukaryota > Metazoa > Arthropoda > Insecta > Phasmatodea > Bacillidae > Bacillus > Bacillus rossius. The sequence goes on along the minus strand of NC_086345.1, from coordinate 11,988,281 downwards.
GGTGGGCAGTGAACGGCAGCACTGACCTGACTGCGTGGGTACCAATGAACGGCAGCACTGACCTGACTGCGTGGGGGCCGGTGAACGGCAGCACCGACCTGACTTCGTGGGGGCCGGTGAACGGCAGCACCGACCTGACTGCGTGGGGGCCAGTGAACGGCAGCACCGACCTGACTGCGTGGTGGGCAGTGAACGGTAGCACTGACCTGACTGCGTGGGGGCCAGTGAACGGCAGCACTGACCTGACTGCGTGGGGGCCGGTGAACGGCAGCACTGACCTGACTGCGTGGGGGCCGGTGAACGGCAGCACCGACCTGACTGCGTGGGGGCCAGTGAACGGCAGAACTGACCTGACTGCGTGGGGGCCAGTGAACGGTAGCACCGACCTGACTGCGTGGGTACCAGTGAACGGCAGCACTGACCTGACTGCGTGGGGGCCAGTGAACGGCAGAACTGACCTGACTGCGTGGGGGCCAGTGAACGGTAGCACCGACCTGACTGCGTGGGTACCAGTGAACGGCAGCACTGACCTGACTGCGTGGGGGCCGGTGAACGGCAGCACCGACCTGACTGCGTGGGGGCCAGTGAACGGCAGCACCGACCTGACTGCGTGGTGGGCAGTGAACGGCAGCACAGACCTGACTGCGTGGGGGCCAGTGAACGGCAGCACTGACCTGACTGCGTGGGGGCCGGTGAAAGGCAGCACCGACCTGACTGCGTGGGGGCCAGTGAACGGCAGCACTGACCTGACTGCGTGGGGGCCGGTGAACAGCAGCACCGACCTGACTGCGTGGTGGGCAGTGAACGGCAGCACTGACCTGACTGCGTGGGGGCCGGTGAACAGCAGCACCGACCTGACTGCGTGGTGGGCAGTGAACGGCAGCACCGACCTGACTGCGTGGTGGGCAGTGAACGGCAGCACCGACCTGACTGCGTGGGGGCCAGTGAACGGCAGCACCGACCTGACTGCGTGGTGGGCAGTGAACGGCAGAACTGACCTGACTGCGTGGGGGCCGGTGAACGGCAGCACTGACCTGACTGCGTGGGGGCCAGTGAACGGCAGCACCGACCTGACTTCGTGGGGGCCGGTGAACGGCAGCACCGAAAGTGACTGCGTGGGGGCCAGTGAACGGCAGCACCGACCTGACTGCGTGGTGGGCAGTGAACGGTAGCACTGACCTGACTGCGTGGGGGCCAGTGAACGGCAGCACTGACCTGACTGCGTGGGGGCCGGTGAACGGCAGCACTCACCTGACTGCGTGGCACACTTGGTTGTTCTCACAGGGCTGCGTGTAGGTCTTGTAGGAGCGCTTGCTGTACGGCTGCCGCCTGGCCACAGTCTGGGAGACATCCTTGTGGTGCGAGCACACGTGTCTCCTGGAGAAATAAAATGGAACACGCTTCAGTGAGAACGCACCCTAAAGAGTTCGAACAGCTAAACTTTCCAGCATTTCTAATAAAAAAAAAGTTGTCCATAAAGTCGGTTTACGGACGATAGTTTAACGTGACGTCATAAAAAAACATTGATGAAATGATTGATCCAGAAGAAAAGGAAATATAATATTCGGCCTGAGACTGAGCCGTAATAGATTTTTGCAACCAAAAATATTAAATTGCATTAAAAATATTATATTTTTGAGGAAGAATTTTTTTTTTTAATTTTCTATCTTTTGTATGATAAAATCTACTTATGCATACTTTTATGAATAAAATTGAATCACTATTATTGAATTATCACTATTTTGTATGGATACAAAGAAGGTGTGAAATGAAATGTAAACTTTAATTAATAAATTAACTTTTATTTGCATTCATTAATTCAAATATATTTATTACTTTTGAATGTTGCGTGCGACGTATTTTTTTTACAAGTACAAAAAAAAATTTCGCAGCTGCCGGGATTCGAACCGACAACCTTAGAATTGGAAGGTAGCGATGCTAATCGCACGGCCACGAAACCACACTTGAAAAATATTAATTTCAGATGTTATAATATAATATTTATAAAAATTTTGTTCACGGTAGGGGAATAATATTATTTCGTTTTTATAACACGATTTTATAACAAATACGCATCCCAAATACACCAAACTTATTTATAATGTGTTACAATATTTTTTAAAACATTGTGCAAAAGATCCCGGGTATAATTTGAATTATTATGTGTAACTGTAAAACACCATTGTTGGTTCAAAACGTATTTGAATATTCAACATTACTTTTAAATAACAGTACCGATTGTGCTGAAAATCGGTGGACGATCGTTAAATTACATAATATTAATAATTCAAACGACGAAAATATGATTGAAAAGTCAAATCGCTGGTTGTTCCAATCGAGTGGAAGAAAGATGCCACGCATGCGTACAATGAGCAAACAGGACACATCCGTAGTGGGACATCCGTAGTGGGACACTTTTTCGTGCGTGCAGCCGGCTTTCGTCGATTTATTAGACGTTGTCACGTCAAAAAAAAATGTTGTGTGGAGTCCATGCGCAATAGAAGTGAAACTTATTGCGTGTTAGGTACAGATAGAGATAAATTATTAGCATTTTTTTATCGAACAAGAGATAATAATTGAGAATAGTAACGATGTGGGTATGATCTCAGTAGTATACGTTGGCCGGAGCTGGCCCTGGTTGAGAATGGGTTCAATGACCGACCGCCAGGATGTCACGACGTCCATCTTGAATGATGAAATCACAATTGCACTTTTAGTTATGGTTTCTACATTGGATGACATCATGGCGGCAATCTTGGATGACTTTGACCTTTGACCTCAGTCGCCATCTTGGAATCGGGCACCCCAATCCTCGAACTTTGCAATTTATAGTTAGGCCGTCATTTTGTATGTGTATGGTGGCACCGCTGCACTTTTCGTTACGGCCACCATCTTGAAATTCAGTATTTTTTAAGGTATAAACTCAAGGAAAATATTAATATTAATGAAAAAATTTAATAAAAAATCATTGCGACATTTTAAAATCTGTCTGCCATCTTGAAAATATATAATTATTAACATAAATATCTAAACATTAAAGAATCATACAAAAATTATTAATACAATTAAAATAACTGTACTCATGTCATTGAGTCCTCGGTTCAAACCAGGCGAGGTCATTCGATTATAAATGGCGAGGGATTCTTCTTCTATGGAAACCACCAGCAGACTGACCTCCCACCACTAATTTTAAGGCAGATATTAAATCGGCCAGTATGAAATCATGGCGGCCAAATTGCTTTCGGTAGTTGGAAGCCACCATTTGGGATTCGACATATTGTTTTCGTCTTATAGAGGTCGCTGTCACCATATTAGTTTAAATTTTGTCTGCTAGAGTGCAGCAATTATTTATTAACAGTCAACTGTCATGATATCCGCCATCTTGTCGGCCATTTAGGCAACCATCTTGAAATCTGTAATTCTTAAGTTAGAAATTTGAAAAAAATTCCCAAAAATCATTGAAAAAATCACTCATGAATATAATGCTTAATTCGATCGGATACAGTGCCTGGTTCAATACTTGATCAAAACAAAAAAGATAACGTAATTTCTGGCTAAATAATTACGTATTTACAAGATGGCATCCAAATTTCAATATGGCGGACACCACAGCAATAATAAAAACTACATTCTAGCGGACAACAATTAAACTAACATGATGGCAACGCACTCTAGCAAATGGCATGTGTACTACATGACACTAGTGCTCCTTGTATCGATTACTGAAAACAAGATGGCGACAGCGCTCTCTAGCAGAGGCCATGTTTGTTAACTAACGCTCCTGGTAGCAAATATTTAAAATAAATATGGCAGCTCGGTCTCGAATAGACGATGCTATTATTCCTTTAAATTAAAAAAAATTACAAGTACGAATATGTGTGTTATTTTTATATACCTCATTTAATTCCGAGTCTGGTAAATGTATCGATTGTCATGCGGTTAAAGGCATACGTTTTCCAACCTAGAGGCCAGAGCTTCGATGGTTCGAATCAATGAACTTCCAATGTATTTCATATAAAAAAAAATTAATTTAATATGTCGATAAGGGCCATAATAACTCTGGTAGGTAATGGAACGTCAACTTTATGTGATGAGACAGAGCGAGGAGTAAACAGCAGAAACAAAGACATTGGTATCCAAGATGGCGGCCTCCAGCAGACAAAAACAAAATGTCGGACATGATATCAGAATACAAAAAAAATGGCTTTGAAATCAAATCCAAAATTGCGGACATGTTACTAGAATTAAAAATGGCGACCACAAAGAAAATTGCAATGTTCTATAAACCAAGATGACGGCCCGAACGAAAAAGTGCAGCATTAGTGCGCGGGGCGCTCGATTTAAAGATGGTGGATCCAAAATGGCCGCCGTGACGTCGGGATCCACAGACCAAATCCCGGCATCGGAAAACCAGTGCCAGAAAATACATTTGTACACTACTTTAAATGAACTGCAATTATTAAACATTCCAATATCTTTTCCAAGACTTGAAAAAAAAAATTATGCGCCAAACTTCGTAAGAAATAACTCAGTATTTCATGTGTGCAAAAAGGAACCACAGCCACGTTTTGTACAAAGTTACAATAATATCTCATTCATCCATTTGAACACATCCTGTGTTTAGTTTACGTTGTCGTGTTTCCCCCGTATCTGTTCTCGGAGCCTATAAACTGTCGCTGGAATTATACAAGCGCCGTGGTGCCCGGAACCACGTGCCATATTTTCGCCCCACTTCTTTTCGGTTTTCTTTTTTTTTTTTGTATCTCTCCTCCGCCATCTCCGGAGAACGGAGAGCCGAGTGTTTGCGCATGCGCACGCAGTGTCAACAAACGGCCCCGCGACGAGACCAGGCAACAAGGTGAGCACTATGCCATCCTTCTCCTTCGTCCGTCTCTATCTCGACAAGCAGGTCTCGCGCCAACAGCCGACCATAGAGTCGTTATTATCAAGTGGCGTGACTGTTTACGCTTCCAGGCTGGACTAAAAAATTTTCGGCACGCACAGAACGTGTCGATGTTTCGAATGACAAACTTCATCTGTGGGCTCATCACTAGAGACCGGAAGAAAACAAACCGCGTATTTATTTGTCCACTGCCTCAACAACATAAACTCATTTAGCCGTAAACAAACACGAATTTTTTCTTTGCTAGGAAATATCCGTCAAAATTTTGTCAGTTCAACTTTTTTGTTTTGTTACGTGTTTTAACGGACAAACCTGACAAACTTGAGCTTTGGGTTCATCACTAGAGACCGGAAAAAAACCACGGTTTTATTTGTCCACTGCCTCAACAAAATATACTCATTTCGTCGTAAACAAACACGTACTTTTTAACTAGGAAATATTTTATTGATCCATCAAAATTTGGTAAATTCAACTTTTTTTTTGCTGTCACGTGTTTCTACTAACAAATCTGACAAACTTCAGCTTTGGGTTCATCACTAGAGACCGGAAAAAAACCGCGGTTTTATTTGTCCACTGCCTCAACAAAATATACCCATTTCGTCGTAAACAAACACGTACTTTTTAACTAGGAAATATTTTATTGATCCATCAAAATTTTGTCAATTCAACTTTATATTTTGTCACGTGTTTCAACTAACAAACATAACAAACTTCAGCTGTGGGCTGATCACTAGAGACCGGAAAAAACCCGCGGATTTATTCTTCCACTGCCTCAACACAATATACTCATTTCGCCGTAAACAAACACGTATTTTTTGCTAGGAAATATTTTTTATCCATCAAAATTATGCCAGATCAACCTTTTTATTTTGTCAGTTCAATCTTTTATTTTGTCACTTGTTTCAACTGACAAACTGACAAACTTGACAAACTTCAGCTGTGGGCTGATCACTAGAGACCGGAAAAAACCCGCGGATTTATTCTTCCACTGCCTCAACACAATATACTAATTTTGCCGTAAACAAATACGTATTTTTTTTGCTAGGAAATATTTTGTTGATCCATCAAAATTTTATCAATTCAACTTTTTTATTTTGTCACAAACAAATATATATATATTGCTACAGTGCAATTATGTTTACCTTTGCCTCGCTTCCGCGATAAGACATTTTATCTGATGTAATGTGAGCCAATAGGAAAACACTTAACCAAGAATGTGTCGAATTACGGACAACCCTGTCGAGACGTCTCACAAGCCAGCAGCCATAAAACAGGTGACATTTTCCCGAGTATTAGAGGATATTGGAGTCTGCCCTTGAGTCCAATGAAATCGCGAATTATTCCCATCCCTAACCATCACGAAAAAATTTAGTTTAAAACATATTAACGTCTAAAGTGCTTCCTAAGGCTTTTATACCACTTTGAATTTGGAGCCGAACAATAATTTTTATTGCAGTTAATAAATAAATAATTTAGGAAGAAACATTAAGCACCTTACAAACTTTTACAGCCCCCCTAAATACTTCATTGATATCAAGCGATGTAAAATCTTCATATCCCATAATTTTTTTCTCAAGTGAATATTACTGGCTATGCCTAAAGACCTGAAAAATTAGCATAATTTTTTTTGGTGCCAGTTTAGACAACACAAGCTGTACACAAATTCTCTTCGGGTAGGGCATGATTCGGACAGATGCTTTGCAAGTTATTTTTTATTTTGGTAGAGAATAATATTAGGCGGATACTATGTGCAGAAAACAAGGCTTGAAGCATATATACATCTGATTCACGTTAGAAAACAAGGCTTGAAGCATATAAACATCTGATTCACGTTGATGCTTGGATACCGAGTTCTTGTCACACTCTGAATGGACCTGAATCACTTATAAAAAAAAAGGGGAAGTAGTTACCCCAAATACACCACAGATAGCACAGGACAGCTCAAAAATTTTTGACGTGAAATCCCGATCTTGTTTTCACGTCAGTTAGATATATGGTAGACGGCATGCCCAATATGAACCATGGAGGTATTAGACTTACCTCCATGGAATGAACTATGAATTGGTTTCACGCATGTGGTACTGGCATTATGGCAACAGAAATAACTTTATTTTTTCTTAGGAAAAAAAACTTGTTGTAATCATTATAGGTACACAGAAAAATTATACGAGAAAATTAACCTCCATTGCTTGAAATTTCTTAAAAAAAGTTTATCATGTTTGACACCAGATAACATAATATTTAACAATTTATCTATAAAATATTTTCGTAGTCACCTCTTGCCAGTGAGCTATTTTTCACATTATCGTCTGTGTAGTTAATATACAGCTGTCCGGTATTAATCTTTATACAGTATTTGGTTGCTCCAATCGCTTTTACTTTGTCCTTTGGACGTGGCCTTGTTATCAACCAAAGAGCACTGCAAACTGATTAAATCTATCCATGTTGAGTCCAGCTTGAGTTTAAACGAATCTGCGCAGTAAAATTCCCTTTAGTTATATAAATCTACTTATCAAGTTACTTGCTTGAATGAGCCTACTTTTCTTTATAACTTGCTAAGTAAAAGTATGAATAGTAAAAGCTACCCGGTCAAAAATGTTTGCCGCATAAGCCTTGATAGCTTCCCCTCCCCCTCCAAAAAAAATATTTTCGTGTTTTATTTTAATTTTTAATTTTTTTTTTCAAACAGTTGATTTATAAAGAATTGCGTAGCAAAAATCTGTTGTCACATCAACTAATAATTTTCTGCAGAGCAGGGATTTTACCACTTTTGAAGGGAAAAAAAAGGCTATCGTCAACTGTTCTCAGCTTGAAGTTTAATTCTGGGACACTCTGTATAAGGTTCGGAGTGTCGAACACAATGACGGCACGTGACGATGTCAGTTAGGCAGAGCTGTTGTGTTAGAGAACGGCCACGTTTTTCCAGAGGATATCTAGTCAAATAAAGTCGGTTTACGGACGATAGTTTAACGTGACGTCATAACAAAACATTGATGAAATGATTGCATACTTTTATGAACAAAATGGAATAATTTTTTTTGAATTATAACTATTTTGTATGGATACAAAGAAGGAGTGAAATGAAATCTACAATTTAATTGAAAAATTTACTTTTATTTGCACTCATTAATTCAAATATGTTTATTACTTTAACGAACAGATTATTTTAACTATAACTTTTATACATGTTTGCTATTTAAGAAGGAAACGGATGGGAGTGTTTCAAGTTTAATGTGCCTCGAAAAAGTCAAATCGATGGTTGTTCCAATCGAGTGGAAGAGAGATAGATGCGGCGCAAGCATACAATGAGCGTAACGGGACAAAGCGTAACGGGGCAATGTGCGTAACGGGACAATGAGTCATCTTTTTTCGTGCGTGCAGCCGGCGTTCATCGAGTTATTAGACGTTGTCACGTCAAAAAACTTCCACTAACCATAATTTACAGAAGATATATACTGTTATCAGTTGCTTAATCGCAACCCAATCCGAAGGTGGGGCGAGCATTATATAATGTAGCTTTTTCTTTCTCGGCAACTGGTTCATTTTTGTTCTATGTTGAGAACTTAATATTACAGAAATGGATGGGCCATTACAAACTTATTTATAATTTATATATTAGGAAAGTAATTAAAATATTACAATTACATAAATTTATTTTTATTAAACATTATTTTAGTCATAGTAAGAGGCATGGCAAGTTTGTGGATACATTTGGCCAGCTAGCTAGAATGCAAACCTTCATGTTACCGCTTAGTTTTCGGTATACGGCATTTGGTAGGAGCGATTTTGTGAAAATGCATTGGAAGTAAACGAACTGAAATGTGCAACAAAGATGGCGGACCCACGGGTAGCAACGTAAACCCGTATATAGTCACTTTCGTAAACATTAGTGTACATACCAAACGTTGCGGTGTGATACCATTATGGAGTATATTTGGTAAATTAAACATTCACAGTCAAAATATATCTGGAGTTTTAAAATACCTTAGAAAACTGGCATTGCTTTTATTATAAGCATATTTATTATCATTGCAAAACGTGAACGAGCTCGCTTGTTAGCCTCGAGAGAAGTGGTTCGAATCTCATCAATGGAAATATTTCATTTTTTTTTAAATTACATTACAATATAATAATATTGAATAACCTCAACTAAGTTAAGGTTTGTCTGTAGTAATTGTTAACAGATTGATTTCAGTCGTTTACAAGCAAAAAACAAATATACAAATATACACTTAGTGTTATATTATGTGTTTAAATTTTTTTACGTATATATTTTAGTAATGCTCTTGAAGTATAACTTCTAACGGGTGAAGAAACTTTAGAGAATCAACTGTTTGATTATTTTAAAAAGATAAACAGCTATTTAAATATTAGTTACTGTCGAAATGTTTATTTGCAACACGAACAACATGAGAGCCAATGAATTTGCTCGATACCGATGTTAAATGTTTACACATCACTGGCGAATACTGAAAGACTGCCCAATTTTTTTAAAATGTTTTTTTTGAAAGGAACTTTCTAGGAATAGTCGTAAAAATTCCGTCATGAAGTGAGTGAGCATGGTTAAAAAAAAAAGTTAATATATCAACGAGGAAACACAGTAAAATTTTTTAATTAAAATTAAAAACGTTTTGCTATTCGTATAAAGAACGTGACAATGATTGCACACACCCAACCCATAAATTATCATCTCCATAATATACCGTACTTAACGAACCCTGCCTTTAACGATTACAAAAAAAGTAAAAAATTAAATTGTGAAGATGCACAAACGTGAATTATTCGAGTGTCTTAGTAGCATATTTTCTTTTTTTTTTTTCGCGAAAAGATTTAGAGACTTGCGGTGTCTTAAAGGAGGCTTCGTCAGGGGTGTGTATGTATGTCAGTGAAGCGGGATGATAAGCGCGACGCTCGCTGGTGCTTCTAGCGCGGTGTCTCCTCTGGACTGGCGCGCAGTCTTCTCGTCGTGCACATGAGCGGTTACTGTGACACTACACGGCGGAGAAATGAAGATAAAGGTGTAACGCAAGTCCCTTAAGTGCTTTCAAGAATCTGTACCGGTTGTTTTAGGCCTAAAAATTACTCTGAAAACACGCGTTTTAGCCATTTTTAACTCTTCCACAAATCCATTTTATAAACTTAATCCGAAATCAAAAGTACTTATCGGCACTCAGCGAACTCTTAAATGCTTTTCGTGAGCAGACCCCACTCGGATGTATTGAGTAGTTTTGTAATCGCTTTGTTTCTCCCGAAGCTCTGCGCACCGTGTGTGTGCCCGGGTAGACGGGGTCTTAAGAGGCCACTCCAGTGTTTCAGGGGCACTACGCAACCCGCGTTAACCTCATAACATTCAATGCTATTTTCATTTTGCTTATAACTTATTAACTGATATAGATTTCGAAATGATGCTTGCTTGATATGTAAGACAACGATGCTCTTATCAAAGCCCCTTTCTTCAAAAACGTGCATAAATTATGGTTTTATACTAATCTTTACTAATATGCATAAGTGTATTGTCAAGGTTTGAACCATAATTTATGCACATTTTTGAAGAAAGGGGCTTTGATAAGAGCATCGTTGTCTTACATATCAAGCAAGCATCATTTCGAAATCTATATTAGTTAATAAGTTATAAGCAGAATGAAAATAGCATTGAATATTATGAGGTTAACGCGGATTGCGTAGTGCTCCTGAAACACTAAAGTGGCCTCTTAAGCCATTGTCTGAGATTCGCTGTTGGTTGCATGTCTCTCGGACACACACAAACGCCGTCGAATTCCGGCGTGGAAGCGAACACATCCCGAAATGCCCGGCCAAATAAGGCAATGGCTTTTCCTTGCAGTTCGGCCACCAATTACGAAGGGGGGTAAAAAAAAAAAAACCTAACGAGCGTTGAGACATATAAATTTTTTCCCGCGAAAAAAAATGCCTGCTGTCAAACTATGTTTCACGGACTGGTCAAGACACCGCGGTACGGAGAGAAAGAAAAAAGAATGGAGGCGGCGGAAAACGTTCGAACAAGGGCAGACAATAATATTGTTTAAAAAATTTTAATATATATATATATTTTTTAAAAGCATCGCTAACACGATCAGGGACGAACAAAGCCCCCCTCCCACCCCCCACCCGTAGCACTCCCCGAATGTTTACGGTCACATAAATTACAGCGAGCCGCGGTTAGGGTTTGTTTTTTACGATCGGAGGCGCCACTGGGAAGAATGGGATTGCTTCTGCAAGCCGCCTTGCTTTTTATACCATCGCCTTTCTTTCTCTTACACATACACACCAACACACACACACATATATACGGAAACCCAGATACACAGACTTTGGTTTCCCAAAAACACGAAAGATTTAAAAATATCAACTCTCTCCCAAAAACTCTAAAGATTTAAAAATATCAACTCTCACCCCCACAAAACAAAAGGTTCCTTTTTACTAAAAATATATCTCCAACAAAATTTCCCCTAGTTTGCAAAATATTTAAATGTCCCTTAACGATCTTGAAAGATGTGGAAGTGCACAAAAAAAATTAATCTTTTTCTTCTGTACTTTTAGAAAAGATTCCATTGGCAACCAGTTGCCAAGAAACAGATTTTAATATCACAACAAAGAAATTGTAAATTTGTACAACACACGACTATGGTTAGTTGTGCATGTAAAACTAAGTGTTTGTTGCAAAAATTCGCGCATGATTTTATATTTTAAATTTTCTTTATTCAAGCATCATTTTCTCAAACAATGGAGAAAAAAACGAATTTCCCATAATTTGACTTCATTTTGGTTTATTTAGTTTATTATTGTGTGCAGTAAATACTGGAAAGATATACGAGGAACGGTTTACAAATAACTTTAAATATTGGAGGTACTGGAATGCACAAATGCACGGGTAAGAATTTGAACCCAATATTACTGCGAACACTGTTTTGTAGTGATAATTGTTTTGATGTAAATTAAAAAAAATTACAGATATCTGTAATCTAACATTACTATTTATGTTCCATTTACAAAAATAAATTTACAGTGTCGTAGGCTAATACTAAAATCCTACTAATATTATGATTGCGAAAGTTTGTGCGTGTTTGATTCCACTCATCTCCTTAACGACTGAACGGGTTTGCACAAAATGTATAATAAGTTACAGATACGGATACGGTTATTTTCATCCAGAATTTTTTTTCTGGTATATATATATATATATATATATATAATAAAGTAAATGAGGCGTAGAAATTGCGGTACCCATTTCCATGAAGATGAAGAAAGCATCAACAATGCAACGGCTGTTGTAATGGAGACAAATGGAAATAAGTGGTCCAAAATCAACATGTCGGGACAGCATTCGAACATGTGACATTATTACAAAACGCTTGGTCGGATGTATCGGTGAAGAACGCGTCGTTACTTTCCAGAAACAGCCGATCATCAAAATGTAAAACTAGCAGTATGGTTGTGACCGTTTTAATGAACAAAATGGCGTTTTTTGAACTAAGAGTCTTCATTCTATGAGTGCAAAAGTCTGGTGATAGGGTAACAATTAATTTTTTTAATTTTCAAAATGGGTTGCACTCCTGTGCTAAAATTGCGCCGGAAGTTGTTTGACACGCACTCACGAGAATAATTACATGAAAATAACTGTACCACCAAACAATAGTGCTTGCAGTAATACTGGGTTCGGATTCTTACACGGGTATTTACCATTTGTTAAAGTTATTTGTAAACATTTCCCTGAGTAGCTTCCCAGTATTAACTGAGCGCATTATTAAGCATAATAAAACAAAATATATTCCAATTATTCAATATTTTATTATTTCCTTGGTTTGAAAAAAATATGCTTTAATGAATTATCAATTAAAATATAAAATAATGTGCCAAATTTTGTAATAATACTCATAAATATCTCGAAAAACGTATTTCATACAAGCAAAAATAACCATTGTCATGTGCTGCACTAATTTACAGTATCTTTCTTACAGTATTACAAAATATTTCTTGGAAAACTGTTTCCGAAACAATCTTTTTGTAAAAATTCAGAAGTATTATTCAGTGTGGGGAAAGGAGGGTCCAAGCTGCCATACAAAATTTTGAACACGTTTGTGAGGAATATTTACAAATATTGAAATACAGGTCCTTGCTCCTTGTTTCAGAAAAAAAAAACTTTCACGCTCACCCCCCCACCCCTCATCAAGGATATGCCCCTATATTAACCATGCTTTACTGAAATTTACCACATTCTGTGATTACGAAACAACAGGCGGAGTGGTTCTGCGATAATACGTGAGCCACGGTATGAATAAATGACGTCAAAAAGCTGGCAACTAATGATTAGTGATAGTGTTGCTGGAAAAGCATTTTTTTTTTTTTCACTGAAAACTTTAATGTTGATTGCTGGAATTTTATTTTCTTGCTTTGCTGATATATTTCATTACTATGTAAATTAAAGTTGCAACACTGAATTTTGTGTCGTCAATGTTGATAAGTGAGTATATTGCTACATCAAACATGAAACCGTATATTGACATAAGAGAACTTCAACGGTGACAGTGTGACCTTCATTATTGTAATCTGGTGTAATAAGTTTGACTTCCTAACAAACTCAGCTATGTTGCAAGAAAATCTCGCTATTTAAGTTGCACACCATGTAATTATCGAGGAGAGAGACGCATAAAAAAAATTGCTCTTTTTTTTTTTACTTGTTGATATACTCTATCTTCCTGTAAAACGGCATTGCAATACTTTTAGTAGTTGGACATATTTACAGTTTAAATATTTTTTTAGATTAGCTAAATTATTTACATAATATATTTAATATTGATTGCATATTAAATACGTTTTATTAATTTAGTTGATCCAATCATAGTATACTATACTATAGAACCCAATACCGGACTTTCTCCTAACTTCATGGAAACCACTGCGTTTTGCGGTCGTAGCGAGAGTTATTTCGTTTTTAGGATTGGAGATTTGTTATGGTTATAAATCTCGGTAGATGTTGAAACAATTATAGTATATTTGTGCAAACGGATTTGAAACTATGTTTGCGACTCCAATGTGTCTAGTTAATACATCAATAATAATTGCATAATGAATATTAATGTGTGATAATTTAGCCTATTTTCGAAAGTGTGTGTTCTCCCAGCGTGTATCCTGATGCACAAAATGGCCATTTACGGCTGTGATAATTACCGATTGCAAAATAATGCGAAAACTGACCCACAATTTTATGCTTGTAAACCTATTTCACTCAATTAAATTTTCCCTGCAAAAGTAACAAAGAATTGAAACGCCTGTTGTGCAAATAAACATTAAATAGTTAATATAAGATTTGAAAAAAAAAAATTAGTTTATTGATCATGTATCACTGTTTACATTGGGAAGCCTTCTTTTCACAGACGAGAGAGCCAAACGTCCGATCGTGCATTTTCGTTTTTTTTTTTTGTTCACTGTAAAAGGCTAGGTTAGCTACATTATAAATACTTTAAAACATTGTGGACGGTTTATTTGGTTAGGATAGCTACATTAAAGATACTGTCAAATCATGTAAACGGTTTCCTAGCCCTGGATAGCTACGTATTAAAAAGTTATTTGCTAAGCAACCATAAAATGATTTTACAGTATTTTTAATGTAGCTATACTTACCTAATATAACCAACCATCCACAATGTTTTAAAGTATTTATAATGTAGCTAACCTTTCCTAATAGACCGCAAAATTTAATGCCACACCGGTTTATACAATGAGATAGAACGAAACAAAAAGCTATCATGAACTTCGGGCAACTTTGGGTGTGGCTCTCTCGCCTGTGAAATGAAAGCTTCCCGTTTACATTAGGCATTATGTCAAAGAGGTTATAAATAGTTTGGTTAAAAAAAAAATTAAAAGGAAATTTTTTTGTTACAATTACATAACACGCTTATGACAATAATATTTCTCCTAGTAATTAGTAATTACGGAATTTCTCTTCACTAGCCTAAAAAAAATCTTAAAAACTCTTGCAAGGAAGCGCCTGTGTCCATTATTTCCATGTTTCTACATGCTAAACAGGCCGAGTGTCTGGTATTGTGTTCTATAGTTAGAGACCGGAAAAATTCGCGGATTCATTTCTAGATATGCTAAAATGCAAATAATCATACTTTTATGCAACTTCTGCTATTGGTTCACTGTTAATATGGAGGACTGTGGGCCAATTATAGACCCTCAGTCAAAGCAATATCGAATCACGAGTCCCCCAATTGAGACGCCTCACAAGTCAGTAGCCAATGAACAGGTGAAGTTTGCCCGAGTATGCACAGGATCGTGGAGTCTATCCTGGAGGGCATTGAATCCGCGAATTTTTCCAGTCCCTATCTATAGTATTTGACGTAAGTCAACAAACTTTTGATGTAACATATTACCTCTTAGTATACAGCATTTGGTAAGAGTGATATCGTGAATGGAACGGAAGTCGCACGAAACGGAAATGTGTAATCACGGTGTTGACACATGTGGCGGATGGCGCGAACAAAAGTTCACAAAGCCAAAGGGGAAACTTAATTGAATTAACTTGTTTAATGTCTTTTCAACAAAAATGGGCAGTATTTTAATAAAATTTCTTGTCGAAAGTCAGGTACAAAGCCAAAATTTAGTACTTTTTCAATTTTTGTTTTATTTTATCGTAGCTGTTTCATTATATGGTTTAAAATTTCGGTCTTCAAATGGAATGATATAGCCTACGTAGACGTTATAGCGGCGGGTGCAGAATATGCGTGTGATTTGCGTCCAGAAATTTATTTTAAAACACAATTTGTGTATATTTATTAGCTAGGCATTATTTTAAAATTTATTTTCCGAGTTTCGTAGTATAATTTTATTTACATCAGAACACATGAATTTGCTCGTTATTTTTTATTTTTTTTTGGAAGAATCAGCAACACGTTTGAAATTATAACCTCACGAAAGTATATTTTGGGCATCTAAATATCACCAATACTACGAAATACGAAGAAACTCACCTTTGCAAGAACGTCTTTTAAGTATTCAACATGGCGTATCTTTCTATGTACTGTGAAATTATTCTGCCTCTCAGATGTTCTGTTTGTTGTACAGAGTGATTATCAAAAAAATGCCAGTAACTAAATAAATTCATTTTTGGATGATCTTTCCAACATTATATGCGCTCCACACCAAGATATGACACACGCGTGGAATATAACTAACATAACGTAGTATCGGTACTATAAATACCATTTGAAATGAGGGTTCATATTTAAAATTTTACTGTATATACTGTAACAACGTCATCAATACGAGTTAAGCTTGCGTTGTATCTCTCCACGAACTGCGTTCTTTACGGTGTCTTATGTTACAAAACAAGTGTTCAAAATCCACCCGTAAGCCTGTCCCGAAGGCTGTCCGCATTCCAAAGGTTCATCTAAAAAAACATCCATGGAAAGCGAAAACACGCCCTTAAAAGGAGGCACAACTCCGGAAAAAAAAAAAAAATTGCCAGTGGCGACTCGGGTTTTGTTTTAGGCGCAGCCTACGATTCATTGAATCCCGATCAGTTCCCAAACACGTCCTAAGTTCACTGCTCGCTCATGAAACTTCGGAGTCGAAAAAAGAGAAAAAAAGAGCCAATCTTTCAGTACTAGCCAAATACGCGAAACATCTCTAACCTCGGTAACGAGCAAAATTCATATGTTATAGTGTTGCAAATACTCTTATAACACGAAACATAACGTAGCATTCTTTAAAATAATGCCGAGGGATGATTATATAAGCCAATTTTTTTTAAACCTAATTTTGTGACACGAATTACACGTAGTTTCCGCACCTGCCGCTGGAATTCGTTGCAGTAGCAGCTACGTTGATAAAGTTCGAGGAAGCCGGACATGATTACCTATCAGGAGAAAGCGCAGTGTGTCCTGTGGTACCACGTGACACGATCACCAATAACAGTGCAGAGAAACTTCCAGGCCACATATGGAAACATTCCCCCTGATGTCAAGAGCATTAAGACTAGGTATGAGAAGTTCAAGACCACAGGATCGGTTGCTGACCTTCCGAAGTCTAGTCGACCATCAATCTCAGCTGAAAGGGTGGAAGCTGTGAGACAGTCATTTCTGCGAAGTCCGAAGAAATCTGTGCGAAGGGCCTCACGTGAATTACAGATGCCAAAAAGCTTTCTCCACGATATCTTACACAAACGTTTAATGTTTCGTGCATACAAAGTGTAAATTTTTCAGGCTCTGTTGCCCAAATAAAAGTCAGTACACGTCGATATGAATTTGCGGTCGAAATGTTATCACGTATGGAGGACGATAATGGCTATCTCCAACGAATTGCCTTTTCTGACGAGGCGACCTTTTTTTGTCAGTGGAGTAGTGAATCGCCATAACGTGCGCATTTGGGGTTCACAGCCCCCTGGCGAGGTGATGGAGTGTACCAGAGGAAGTCCAAAAGTGAATGTTTGGTGCGCGCTATTGCATGACAGAATTATCGGGTCATTATTCTTCGCTGAGGCAACCACCACATCTCCAGTGTAATTGGACATGTTACAAATTTATGCTGTTCCTCAGCTGCTTGAGTATCACTCCGATGTCATGTTTCAACAAGACGGTGCACCACCTCATTGGGGTTTGGAGTTCCGTGCCTATCTTGATATGACCTTTCCTGGACGATGGATCGGTCGTGATGGACCAACGGTTTGGCCTCCACGCGCTCCTGACATAACCCCATTAGACTTCTTTTTATGGGGTTATGTCAAGGACGAGGTCTACTGAACACACGTACCAGATATTGCAACCCTTCGGCAACGGATAACCAGAGTCATTGCATCGATGCCTCCAATGATGTTGGCTAATGCGTGGACGGAAATTAAATATCGACTAGATGTGCTACGTGCTACCAAAGGTGCTCCTGTGGAAGTGTACTGATGTTTGAAAAAAACTTGGATAGTTTCACAACATTTTTTGACCAGTTTCATGTTTTTATCTTACTTCTATCCGATGTTATTAATTTTTTTAATCAAGGAAATCTTTTCGGACAGCCTGTATAAGCCGCGGACGCCGGCCGCAGTCAGACAGAGAGGGAGTTCAGTCGGGAGTTCTCCCGCGGCGGAGTTTCCGGGGCGATAGTGCCGCGGGTGCGGCAGAGTGGCGAAGTCCTTGGACGAAGGTTCCAGGGCAGGGAGTGAGTGAGTTCAGTGGAGTCGGGAGCTTTCCCGCGGCTGAGTTTCCGGCCGATAGAGCGGCGAAGTCCCTGGACTAAGGTTCCAGGGCGGAGAGTTCAGTTCCGGGCGATAGTGCCGCGGGTGCGGCAGAGTGGCGAAGTCCTTGGACGAAGGTTCCAGGGCAGGGAGTGAGTGAGTTCAGTGGAGTCGGGAGCTTTCCCGCGGCTGAGTTTCCGGCCGATAGAGCGGCGAAGTCCCTGGACTAAGGTTCCAGGGCGGAGAGTTCAGTTCCGGGCGATAGTGTCGCGGGCGCGGCGGAGTTCTGAGCGAAGTTCCGAGCGAGGCGTCGAGTGGGATCTCGGCGAAGGGGAAGTGCGACGGCGGCTACGGAGTCCCGCGACGGAGACCCACGAGGGGTGCTGCGGCGAGAGTTGCGCCAGAGTTGCGGCCCAGCGAGGTGTGCGGTGTGTGGAAACTGAGTGACTGGGGGAGCAACATTTTTAAGTGCAATTGATTATTTGCCATTTTAGAAAAATTATTTGTAAGTGACATAAGTAGTTGGCCATCAATAAAATTGTGTAGTGATAAAAAATCTTTAATTGGGCTATCCTTTTACGAACCCCGCGATCGTAACAATATATACAATTCTTCACGAAAAAAACGTTGAATCGAAATTGCGCCTTGAAATATTACTCCCATCGCGCGCCCAAAGAAGTTTCACGTCGGTAGGTAATACGGAGACGCGAGAACTCTCGGAATTATTTTTCCCAGGAGTCTGACTCAGGATCAGTGAAGTGTGGGCTTCCGTGGTTTTCCCTCGACGAAGCCAGAGGTGCCCCCCCCCCCCCCCAAACACTATGACTCCCCCCGCCAACTTATGATGCGCCCCCCCCCCCATGAAATTTTTTATGCCATTTTCTCAATGATTTACTCAATTATTTTATAATATTAAACTTTTTTAGTATTATATTTTATCACATTTTGCAATAATTAAAACTGATTTTCTATAAATAATTTTGTTCATATCAGGTAATATTTCCATCCTGAACCGACAGATGCCAAACTGCTTTTGTTGAGGAAAGTGCGGGGTTGCCAATTTGATTTACAAGATCCCTTTCAATTATCAAAGCACCAGAAACGTATTTTCACATTATAAGCTATAATTATGTAAATAATATATACATTTTTCTCGTCTTTTAACCACCACCCCCCCCCCCTGAAATTTTAATGACGCAGTCTGCGTCGTTACCCCCCCCCCCCCTCCCCTTGTGGGCACCCCTGACGAAGCTGGCGTTCAGCCTCGCTTGCGATGACGCATGTGGCTGAACGCATTGCCATAACCGACCTCTCGTGATCTGTAGGCCATCACCCCCCTCTCTAACAAGGTGACACTCGAGGCTCTGTAGGGCCTGTTGAAGCCGTCGGGAAATGGCTGCAGACAGAAGATCGCCATAGGCCCCGTTCCCAAAGACGTGAGCGTCTGGAAGCAATTCTTGTCCTGATATAACCAAAGCTTGGTGTGTCTGCAAGGAGGGACCTAGTTCATTGGTTGACAGACTCTCGAGCGACACGAGCCGAATATTAAGATTATCTTTGAAAGATTTGTGCGATGGGAGTGCATGACTTGATGAAGGCTACTGGACATACGCCATTGCTAAGCACTTTTTTCTGTAGAAGAAAACTAAAAAAAAAAAAAAAAATACCCAAAAGACAAAAACACAAATTAAGCAAAAAAATTGCTGTTGCCAACAGGATATAAACACCTCATAATATTCCATAACAGGAATATGGTCAACAAACAAAGAAAAACAAAGAAAAATGGACTAACAGAACGAAAAAACCCCACCAATGATGACAGCACAAAAAAAATGGCACGGCAATGGCGTATGTCCAAAAGTCTACATCAAGCCAAATATTAAGGCCTTCTTCGTTGATGACAAATGTAACATTTTTCAAGCAGTCAAGACAAATTTTTCGAACTGTCGGACGAAAAGTATCGTTAAAATAAGACCAATGATTAATAATGTTCGCAGCCCAGCCAACCAGAAGAAAGGAAGGCTCTGATCGATCCCACAGCTGCAGCCAATCAGGAAGCACCTTCCCCTCAGGCGAGAGTATACAGGGTGTAAATGAAATGGCGTAAAATCTCGCGGATGCAGATAGCTAGAGCTACACCAAGAAGAATGGGTATAGGAACCACCCCTCTATTTCCAATAGTATGGGCGCAAAACCACTGTGAATGTGATGAGGAAACGGTAAAGCGAAGATAAATCAACAACCACAACTAATGAAACGCTGACCTTCCGGATTCAATTAAGATGCATGACAACACGTATGCAGGGAATAAAAGGTGACCACAATTCCATCGCGTACGTAGGAAACATGGCGTCGCCTCTGTTGTGTGCAACACGCCTAGTAGCGTCTTGCCAGCATGATAGCACATGCGGGCTGCGCGTGTTGCCTACCTGTCCGCATTGTCATAATGCTCTGACTTTGAGTGCCTGTATCTCAGAAACGGTTTGTCTGAGCGTGTTCAAGTACGAGGACCTTTTATGTTCCTTATGTCATTCCTGTTATTGTTTCACAACGATAGCTTAGAACATGCGTACAGGTACAGTAATACGTGCATAGTAATAGAGGCGACGCCATGTTTCCTACGTATGCGATGGAATTATGGTCACCTTTTATTCCCTGCATACGTGTTGTCATGCATATTAATGGAATCCGGAAGGTCAGCGTTTCATTAGTTGTGGTTGTTAATTTATCTTCGCTTTACCGTTTCCTCAACACTACATTCACAGTGGTTTTGCGCCCATACTATTGGCAACAGAGGGGTGGTTCCTATACCCATTCTTCTTGGTGTAGCTCTGGCTATCTGCATCCGCGATATTTTCCGCCATTTCATTTACACCCTGTATAAAGACAGGATAACTTGTAAGAACCTCAGTATGTAACTGCTCCCTGATGATGGCGACTGAAATGTCGCCTAGGACACGGCTACAACCCAGAAGCCAAGCTACTTCAATAAGACTAATGGACATGTTAACATTGTTAACCTCGAGCATCAATACAACCGACTGATTGCGTGTGCGTCTGGCGGGAGCATGTTTGAATAGAAGAAGGCTACAATTTTTATGGTTACCAAAATTCAAAATTTAAGTAGGTGGAGATTAATACACTACTGGGCCTATTTCTGTTAGCCAAATTTATGCTAATAACGCATCAGCTGTATATGGCATAAGAGGTTGTGTTTTATTACTGTACAAACCTCAATTTATGGTATGTAACGGCAAGATATGTTACCTGGAAATATTATTCCATTTTGGGTAATTGAATGTGAGTGAATTTTTTTCAATAGTGAAAATAACTGTAAGACAGTTTTGTCCATTATTGAAGATTCTATGAAGCTTTGAACTAATAATTAAATTAACTTAAAGACTGTAAAACATAATTTAAATATTGAATTATAAACTTATTGGTAGATTTCTACATACCTGATCATTTCCCCAATACTATCCTAGGATATTTTTATCAAAATAGCTGAAATTGACTATAAACTGATTTTCTGTCTACTTACAGCTACCCCTTATACTAAATGGAAGAGAGGACTTAGTTACTCTACAGTATATATTTTTTTCTAAATGGTAAAGAAATATTCATGTTCATTCACATGAAAACAACAGTATCGCTACAAAATAGTGTTTGCAGTAATACTGGGTTCGGATTATTACCCGGTTTGTGTTGTCCCAGTAACTCCAATAGTTAAATTTTTTTTGTAAACCGTTCCCTGAATAGCTTTCCAGTATTAGCTGCGAACATTATTAAGCATAACCACATCAAATTAAGTCAGATTATTCCATATTTGATTATTTTCCCCATGGTTTAAAAAAAATAATGCTTTGATTTAACATCAATTAAAATATAAAATTACGCGCTAATTTTTGTAAGAAATACTCAGTGTTATCTTAAAAAAATCGTTTTACGTATATACTATTACAAACTATTTATTGGAAACTGGTTTCCAAAGGAATATATATATATATATATATACACATATATATATATATACATATATATATACATATAATAGGATTTTGGTATGAATGTATGGCGTTGTTAAACTTCGACGCCATTTGACCGATCGCCATGAAAGTTAGCAAATAGCAGAGTTTTTTTTTTTCATGGAGAAGGTTTTTATGCTATACATTTTTGTTGTTGTAATTCACCGCTAGATGGGCTGCAGCGCATCAACTTATACACCGTTAAAACCGATCGCCATGGGTAAAAAGAAAAATCACAGGCCATAAACTAAATGCAAACAGCAATAAGTGTGTCATTTCCTTATGTCCACCACACACTTGTCACTTTAACTCGCGGGAAATATATGGGAAGCCTAAGATGTACATCAAGTTCTGTCCCTGCCCGAACACGCCCGAATATTCACCTTCGGCCAACCTCGGGTTTATTTATATATATATTTATATTTCTCTGTTTATTTTAATGTAGCTATACTAACCTAACTAACCGTCCATGGTGTTTTAAAGTGTTTTAATGTAGCTAACCTAACCGACCACAATATAATATTTGAATTCATGTTTCCTGCGCAAAAATAAAACAAATCCCGAGGTTGTTCCGAAGGTGAATATTCGGGCGTGTTCGGGCAGGGACAGAAACTTGATGTACATCTTATAGGCTCCCCGCAATATATCACCGTGTGTTCGGCCCGGACCACGCCGGGTTCTTGCAGGTAGTCTTTTTTTTCCCTTTTTTTTTTGCGAATGTAGAGACCCTATGTACCTCCCCCCCTCCACAACCCTTCCCGCAGATATCGGCCGCTCCGCTCTGCCCCTGGTAGGCGGAGCTTGTGCGCCGGCGACATAGCTTCGTGTCGAGTTTCCGGCGAGCAGCGCTTCACTTCCGCTCCGGTAACTTGTTGTCGGCCCGTGGCCATGTCTTGTCTTGTCTCGCGGCACACTCGCGCCGCGCTGATGGGGAATATTGTAATCGGCGTGTTAGCTCAACCAACCACTTACTGAACCCTCCTGAACTCAACACCGTGGATTTAGTTCGGCGAAAAAAAAAAAAAATTACGTGTCCGCCTCGCCACAACCCGTGTTAAAAGAGAAATTTCACAAAAAAAAAAAAACGAAAAAATTGATTATCTGTAAAGTCGGTTTACGGACGATATTTTAACGTGACAACGTCATAACAAAACATTGATGAAATGATTGCATACTTTTATGAATAAAATTTAATCATTTTTATTTAATTATCACTATTTCGTATGGATACAAAGAAGGAGTGAAATGAAATCTACAATTTAATTTATAAATTTACTTTTATTTGCACTCATTAATTCAAAATGTTTATTACTTTAACGAACAGATTATTTTAACTATAACTTTGATACATGTTTGCTATTTAACTTCTTCCAATCTGTGTTGTTCTGTTAATTATAGGACGATGATAGGAAAAGTAGGAAACGAATGGAAGTGTTTCAAAGTTGTGCCTCGAAAGAGTCAAATCGATGGTTGTTCCAATCGAGTGGAAGAGAGATAGATGCGGCGCAAGCGTACAATGAGCGTAACGGGACAATTTTCCGTGAGTGCAACCGGCGTTCATCGATTTATTAGACGTTGTCACGTCAAAAAAAAAAAAAAAAACAACGAGCGAGTCTTTCATTTACTCGCCAGACACGTGTAAACAACTTAACCTCCGGTAACGTGTTCTCACGTTGCAAATACAACACTTGTAATACGAAACTCGGGACACAAAATTTTAACGTAGTATCCTTTAAAAAAAATAATTTCGAGCGTGATAAATACGTGAAAATTTGCGTGTTTTCAATTATTGTATTTATTGACGCGAAGTCACACGTAGTTTCCGCACGCGCCGCTGGAATTCGCAGAGAATCGAATCATTTTTATTAGCAGATCAAAATTTCAAATTACATGATATAACGACACCTATATAAGCGAGAAAAAAAATACTAAACATCTGATTTGGACATGGTTTTCGACAAGGAAACATGTAAAATACTGCCCATCATGTTAAAATACTACAAAGCGTTGAAAAAACCTGGTGTTGAAGTAAGAAAATAAATAAAACTTCCTTACTATGTACTCTATAAAAGTAATGTTCATTTTTGTTTAACCTTTTAAACATTGCTGAAAACTTTTGCCTAAAATAAAATTATACATCACAAATAATTACTGCAAGGGGTGGAAATAAATCCATTATAATTTATTGTTTAGCTCCTAAACTTTTTTCTGAATCTTTTGGCTCAAATAATTTTTGATGAAACGAACTATTACCGAAAAACGGGGGTTTAAATTGTATATATATATATATATATATATATATATATATATATAACTTATTTCGTATCAAATTCGTCAAAATTTATTAAAGTTATTAACATCTTAATATTACCTTAAAATTTGTCTAAAAAAAATTATACGATAATGTATTAGAGTAAGAGATGAAAAATAGTATTAAGATGACAAAAATAATTGCATAATTACCTAAGTAAGCATAACATGAAATTCGTTAAGACATTCAATGTTGGATGCATTAAGTTAAAAACATTCAAAATATTTTCGCTGCGTAGAATATGATAAAATGTTAAATAGATCTTTTCTGAATATTGATAAACATATAGGTTGTAAAGTACATTAAGTTTCTAAAATGTTCCGGTATTTTTTAGAAGTTTCAAAAAACATTTTCAGAAGAACAATAGGTACTTCGAAATCTACCTACGCCTGTAGGCTGTTCCTAAAGGATTTTTTTTTTTTTTTTTTAAATTCTACCCCTCATTTTTCAATTTATTGCAGCAATGGTTCGTCTAATCAAAAATTGTTTCAGACAAAAGATTTAGATAAAAATTATATGATTTACAAACAATCGGAACGAATCTGATGGTGCGCCTACGAAGAGAGTTATGATATTTTTGTTCTCCAACCCTTGTTTATTCCACCCCTTGCAGGAAGGTTGGTCGTATAAAAATTTATCTCATAAGAAAGTTGTATATAATAAGTAAGTTTTCACAATAAAACAAACCCAGATTTATAGAGTACACGTTACGTAATATATGATTTTTTTTAACTAAAGACTATTTTTTCAACCCCTTGCAACAATGGCTCTTATATCAAAAATTGTTTCAAACAAAAGTCTTGGATTAAGATGATAATTTTACAACAATTAGAACGGATTTGATAGTGTTCTTACGAAGGGAGTATTTTTAAAATTTACCCCTCTTTTTTTCCAACACCTTGCTGCAGTGGTTCGTCTAATCGAAAAATGTTTTAGACCTAAATATTATATAAAATTTATAAGATCAAACAACAATTTGTATAGTTCGATGTTGTGCCAATGAAGGGAGTTATGATATTTTGTGTACTCCAACCCTTGTTTTTCAACCCCTTACAGCTATGGCTGGTCGCATTAAAAAATGATTCAGATAGATTTTGGCAACTCTCCTACGAGATATAATACGTTCAAACAGATTTTAGTATTTTCCATATTATGGGAGCTACGGCGATTTATCTGCTTTTTCGACAAACCTTCCCCATTTCTACCCCTTTGGTCGCATAATGCCCAATAACGAACTCGACCGAGATTTTCCACTATTAGATTTTACGTATCAGTTTGAAAGTACTTTGAGCAAAATTGCGGCAGTTAGGTATATGGACCATAAATGTGTGATATATATGAACTTTTATATAAAGTTTTTAAGATACTTATATATAAATATAATAATTTTTTGTAATAGATGTATAAATATTATATATAAATATATTATATATAAATATTTATTTATATACATTTTTACAAAGTTTATATATATAAACATTTGAGTTGACGATGGTTTTGGGTCTATGGACCATGAAACGAAAAAACTATATAAAAATTTTCCTTAAGTCACACCATGGTAATGGCTACAATAGGTAGTATTTATTTTAAATTTACCTAAAAAAAATTGTATCTTGTACGTATGTACGCGCGTTAGAAGTTCAAATAATGGCATGATAAAAATTTGATGTAATTAAAAAATTGGTTTGATAAAATAATTATTGGCGTTGTACAAAATTAATTATTTTATTTAGTAAAATAATAGTGATAAATTTTAGTTAAAAATAAAAACCAATAAATATACGGAATGTTTATTCGAATTATTTTTTTAAATAATTAGTTAATAATTTTTAATGAAAATAAATTATACATACGGGAACATAACTCCACAAGCACTCCCATGAAAACGGCCGGGACACTACTAAACCTTCCACAGACACTCCCTGCCAGGGACTATGGAAGTTTACAAGCAATCTTACATCATTATACATAAGGGAACATATACTTACTTATATAAATACATCACTTTAATGTTTCTAAACATAATTTATATAACTAACATTCACAATAAATAAATGTTTTAATAATATGGATCAGTATTCAATATCAATAACTAAAGTATAGGTACGTAAGATTTAGAAGCACATATATAATTTTTATTCATGCGTAGCCTTTTTTTTTTCATCCTGTTGAAAATTTCGTTGTATTTTGCGCGGGCATCGCTAAAATTAATTCTCATTATTTTTTTTGATAACGCACCTAAAGAAGTTGGTATAATCGAACCTCACTTATATAAATAAACTTAAAAAAAATAATTCAAAACACAATTTTTGTCACCAATATTCACATCAAATAAATGTTTTAAATAATATGGTCCAGTATTCAATATCAATCACTGAAGTATACGATTTAAAAGCACGCGTATTGTAGCTTTTTTTTTTCTCCATCCCGTTGAAAAAATTTCGTTGCATAGTGCGCACGCATCGCACACATTCACTCCAACGAGCCTAAATATGCATAACTCCAACAAGTTTGAATTACATTTACATCTACTTTTCCCATAAGTGATTGGCCCCCGGCTTCGGTTAAGTCAACACATCACAACTGGGTCTAGCCTGCGCCTGCGGCGGAAAAAGAAAACCGCTATGCAATCGCGTCTCTATGAACAAAGCATGACTTGCACTTGCGCGTTCTCAGTTATGCAAGCAAAGACGCAGGCGAAGGAGAAGGATGTGCAAAGAGAGAGAGAGAGAGAGAGAGAGAGAACGAGATAGAATTTTCTTTTCTTTTTCCTTCTTCACCGCGAGCCGAATTGCTACACAAACTTAGTAGGGAATCCTTCTTTTCACAGACGAGAGAGTCAAAACCCGAAGTTCCCCGAAGTTCATTGTTTTTTTTTTTTTCCCGTATCTTTTATGTAGCTATCCTAACCAAATCAACCGTCCAACAATGTTTTTTAAAGTATTTATAATGTAGCTAACCTAACCTAATTGACCATTAGTATCCTTTTATCAACACCGCCATATTTATCTACAATGAACAAACAAAAAACCAAAGATGCACGATCGGGCGTTTGGAATCTCTCGTCTGTGGAAAGAAGGATCTCCAACAGGGAGAGAGAGGAGTTTACGGAAGAGGCGTGACTGGCCTCGTGACTCAACGGACGCAACGCGGAACGAGGAACCACAGGGAAGGCCTTTGGCCTCTGGCCTCTGGTGACCAAAAACATCTTCTTGTCCCCTCTTCTTTTCCCCCCTTCTTCAGGCCTCGCCAAAAAAAGAAGACGTTGCAACGAGGCGAGGAGGCGGTTCAGCCGGTGCGTTGCAGAGACACGACTACACCGTCAGAACTTACAGCCATATTTGCGGACATTTCAACGAGGATTACGCCCCCCCCCCTCCCCCAGAAGAACATAGAGGTTCTTCGCAAATTCCAGATAACCGGATCTTCGCACACTGTCATAAATTTCAGCAAATTTACGGAAATTTTTGACGTGACAACGTCTAACAAATCGATGAACGCCGGCTGCACGCACGAAAAAAGTGTCCCGTTACGCGCATCGTCCCGTTACGCTCATTGTACGCTTTCGCCGCATCTATCTCTCTTCCACTCGATTGGCCTATGAATCTACTATTATACTAAATAGGTTAAGGCGGGCTTTTCAAATGTAGCTTTTAAATTTAGTACTTTAACTAAACTATCATTTCATCAATGCTTTGTTATGACGTTGTCACGTTAAACTATCGCCCTTAAACCGACTTTACAGACAACCATTTTTTTTTTAAATTAAGAATTTAACTCAAATGAACGGCAAGTTTTTCTAATTTCAAATAACTGAACCTTGTTATGTTTCGTTTCAAACAAAGGTGGACAGACACGTTGTTGTCAAATGAACCTTTTTAATACCGTAGACTTAACAAGTTTTTTTTTAATGTTCTGTAAATATATCAAGAATATTCTTTTGGACTCGTGCTCAAAGTAAGTTAACTCATTGTCCGTAAATGCTCGAAGAGATACGTAAATTTACGAAGATCCCTGGAAAATGTTCAACCAGGTTTCTTTGTTAATTGAAGGTGAAAATTTTTAACAGTGTAGAAACTACGGCGTATTTCAACTTTTAAATACTGTTTTTTCCGTACTAATAGGGTAAACACACTTGTGGAAGAAATAAGCGTGTTTCTGCATTGGTAATGGTATTTTTCAAATGTTTTTGACGTGACAACGTCTAATAAATCGATGAACGCCGGCTGCACGCAAAAAAAAAGTGTCCCATTACGCACATTGTCTCGTTACGCTGTGTCCCGTTACGCGCATTGTACGTTTGCGCCGCATTTATCTCTCTTCCACTCGATTGGAACAACCATCAATTTGACTTTTTCGAGGCACATTAAACTTGAAACACTCCCATTCGTTTCCTACTTTTCCTATCATCGTCCTATCCTTAACAAAATAACACAGATTGGAAGAAGTTAAATAGCAAACATGTAAATAAGTTATATTTAAAATAATCTCTTCGTTAAAGTAATAAACATATTTGATTTAATGAGTGCAAATAAAAGTAAATTTATCAATTAAATTGTAGATTTCATTTCACTCCTTCTTTCTATCCATACAAAATAGAGATAATTCAATAAATATGATTCAATTTTATTCATAAAATTATGCAATCATTTCATCAATGTTTTGTTATGACGTTGGCACGTTAAACTATCGTCCGTAAACCGACTTTACAGACAACCAATTTTTTTTCTTAAGTACTAATATTAGTCTTTTGGGTTCGTTTTCTAAGTAAGTGAACTTTGGACCCATTTATTTACAAAGATAACGATACATTTACAAATATCCCTGGATGATTTGTAACCAATTCTGTCTGTGAATTTAAGACAAAATCTGATAAAAGCGTAAAGTACACCATGTCACATGATTATAATTTTTCACAAGATATAATTTTGGATTTGTTAAAAAAAATTGAGGTTTCTTTGCTTGAACATTATTGTCTGTATTCTTTATTACAGAATAACACCATTTTAGATATTTTAACTTGGCCACCTCTATTTAATGACATATTGGACTCTGCGTCTTCTATCTCCAAGTGTACATAAATATCCAGGGATCTTCGTTAAGTTTACGAATACTCTCAGAATTTTAAAGTTTAAAACTTCATGTTTTATCTTAAAAGAATCATCTTCCATAATTAGCAAAATATATTAAAAATAATTTTTTTTTGTCTAGAGCAAAATCACTCTTTTTCCTTCCAGGGGAAATTTACCCCGTTTGCAGCGAAACATAGAAACTCGAAATTAGGATTATAAATTACAGAAACAATTTTTATTTTTTGTAATGTATTTAATCATTGGGAAGTGTGGATTCTGTGGATCGACACATTCCGTTATACAGCACCAATCGTATAAGCTATAAGTATTATTGGGCTTGGGAATATTGATTCACACACAAAACTATAGTAAGCAATTAAAAGACTCGTTCGTTAACAGTCCCCACATTGGATGCCACTCTGAGTTGGACCTCAGACTCATCTGTTTGCTTGTATCTATTTTGTGCTATACTGAAGATGAGACTGCAAGGTCGATCGAAAAAAAGGATTATTTGTTTTAACGTCGACGTGGTATCCGAAGTATTTCCTATGAACATCTTCATTTGTCTGGAACCACGGAAGAACTCTTCCTCGGTTGTAGAGGTGCATTGTTCGTTGTAAAGTCAGCCACTTAGCTGTTGTTCCTGACAGTGTACAGAAACTGACCGAGGCTTTCAATACGTCTCCAGACACGAGTTCCCGAGGACCGAATGCACGCACCACGAAAGCCGAGGTACTATGTGATGTCGGGATGAATAATGAATGCGGTGCATTCAAAGTGCGCCACATGCACTGCAGTGACGTGTTTTGCCGCGTCTGTCGCGCAATCATGGGTAGGGACTGGGAAAAATATTCGCGGATTCAACGACCTCCAGGATAGACTCCGCGATCCTGTGCATACTCGGGCAAACTTTCACCTGTTCATTGGCTACTGACTTGTGAGGCGTCTCAATTCGGGGGACTCGTGATTCAATATTGCTTTGACTGAACGAAATTAATCCGCGAATTTTTCAAGTCTATATTTATAACTGTTTGAGATTCGCCAAGATGAACAGTAAGCCAATAGCAAAATTATCTAAGAGGTATATGTGTTTGAATTCTAGCCTATCACCGAATGAATCCGCGAATTTTACAGGTCTCTACGACATGGGCTATGACGCGTGTAGTGAGAAAATTGTAATTTCATTGACCCAATCGTGTGCAATCCGGCCAGAAGTAGATATAAATGTGACACATTAAAATATTTTTTTTGTGTAAATGGAACTTAAATATTAATGTAGAAATAAAAATATTTGTACATTAATGAAAACAACAACTGTATCACTACAAACATTTTTCGCACTATTACTGGGCATTTATGCTTTGTGTTGTCCCAAAACCACCCATAACTAAAGTTATTTGTTAAACGTTCCCTGAATAGTTTTCCAGTATCAACTGCGCACACTAATAAGCATAATAAACCAAAATAAAGTCAAATAATTAAATATTCGATTATCATTTCATGGTTTGAAATAACCTTCACAATCTCGCATTGTTCTCTAGATTAGACCACAGTTTATTTTTGGACACGCCCCTCTACGACCGCGAGCCAACGATGGCCCAGCTAGGAGAGAAATAAGCGAATCAGGAAGTTTCAATGTCCTCGCTAGGAAATCAACCAAATGGGAAAAGCAAAACATGGGTTCATCCCACCTATGACTTTGAATTACACACCAAGGCCAGACGAACCCGCGAAATTCCCTGGTCTCTTACCCATGATTAGAGACCGGAAAAATTCGCGGATACATTTCGCAATACGCTAAAATGCAATTAATTATACTTTCATGCAACTTCTGCTATTGGTTCACTGTTAACATGGAGGACTGTGGGCCAGTTAGAGACCCTCACTCATAGAAGTATCGAATCACAGGCCACCCAGTCGTGACGACTCACAAGTCAGCAGCCAATGAACAGTTGGCATTTGCCCGAGTGTGTGAATGATATTGGAGTCTATCCTAAAAGTCATTGAACCCGCGAATTTTTCCGGTATCTAGTTATAAACCCTCAAGCAAAGAAGGATCGAATTACAGACAAACCAGCTGAGACGACTTACAAGTCGGCAGCCAATGAACTTGCGTTATTTGCCCGAGTGTACAGGGGTATGTGCAGTCTATCCTGAAGGCCATCGAAACCGCGAATTCTGCCGGTCTCTACCCATGTGATACAGTTTAAGTGGGCCGTGTGATACCACCTATTCCCTCCCTCAAACATAGAGATGTGTTTTATACGCTTTGGCAAGTTACCAACTCTTAACATTTCAAATCTTAAATTACCCACAAGTGAAATATTCACTGTTCATAACTAAACCAAAAAAATACTAGGCATAAGAAGACAAAACATTTCTGCTGCCTCAAACAGATCTAATATTGGGTGTTCAAAACCCCACTGCTCACTTAAAACGAAACAATTCATCACCAGGCCAGTAACAAATCGAAATTATAGTTGCTTTATCTTCAAACCTTTTTATGAAACATTCCCCAAAAACTGCAAACGACCAGAAAAAATATTTGCACGAAAACGGCCAGGCTTCAGTGGCGGTTGGCTAGAATATACAAAGAAAACTTATATCACGTCATACTTTAAAGACCCGGACTTTTCGTGGTTTATTTTCGCAACGAGATAAAATTACATAATAAACACACCTTTATGATGATCATGATTCTGGTAAAAAAAAAAAAATTTATTGAAGGGTTTAAAACCGATGAAGTAAAGAAAAGTCAAATTAAATGACAAAACTCTTTAAGGAAGTCACAGAAAATAGTAATCAGTGAACAGCATTGCAAAGAACTTTAAAAAATCTAGTGTACAGTTTAACGAACTCTGGATCCACTCAAGTTCCTTGGCACAACCACTTTCGTGACCTCAGACACGGAGGTTGCCTGAGCAGAGAGAGAGAGAGAGAGAGAGAGAGAAACCGGCCTTCCAAAAACTCTCCTCTCCTCATGGAACACTATACAGGGTGAGTACGAGTTCAACTGACCAACTTTGGCTGCGGGATCATCACAAATAAAAAGTTGAAAAACTTACTACTTACGTTCGAAAACTTATAGATGTCGTTAACTCATTTCATTCAAAAATAATTGGGTATTAAAAAAAGTCACATAAATTGCGGATCGAACAATTTTAGGCCATAATTCGTTACGAAAATATGTATTGGGCTGGGTTAACCAACAACACACAAAACTCAAGAAGCAAAAAAAGTTCAGTAAGAAAGTTTTTTCAAATAACGCACCGCAAGTATCTAGAAAATTTCAACTTCTTGCTTTTCGCTTGCATTTCAGGGTTTTATATTTGAAATGAAGTGTTCCAAAAACAATTTTTATATGCAGATGTCATGTTTATAGAACCGCTATCATCACGACTCTCTCTCTCCTCATGGAACACTATACAGGCTGAGTCCGAGTTCAACTGACCAACTTTGGCTGCGGGATCATCACAAATAAAAAGTTGAAAAAAAAATTGGTTGTCTGTAAAGTCGGTTTACGGACGATAGTTTAACGTGACAACCTCATAACAAAACATTGATGAGATGATTGCATACTTTTATGAATGAAATTGAATCATTTTTATTGAATTATCACTATTTTGTATGGATACAAAGAAGGAGTGAAATGAAATCTACAATTTAATTGATAAATTTACTTTTATTTGCACTCATTAATTCAAATATGTTTATTACTTTAACGAAGAGTTTATTTTAACTATAACTTTTATACATGTTTGCTATTTAACTTCTTCCAATCTATGTTATTCTGTTAATGATAGGATGATGGTAGGAAAGGTAGGAAACGAATGGGAGTGTTTCAAGGATGATATGAAGGAAAATGGCTTACCCAACACCAAGATGCAGTCAAAAATAATATATTTGCGCCACGGACTCTGCAGCAATGCTAGGAGGAACGGGTTAGCAAAGAGCAATGAATATGTTGCATTGAAATGCATGAAAACAGAATTACGCCACGGACTCGGTCGCAATGCTAAGAGGATCAGGTTAGCAAAGATCATTATAAAATGAGCGTAACGGGACACAGCGAAACGGGATAATGTGCGTAACGGGGCACTATTTCGTGCGTGCAGCCGGCGTTCATCGATTTATTTGACGTTGTCACGTCAAAAACTTACTACTTACGTTCGAAAATGCTACTCACGACTGCTATACACTTATGAAGTTGGAGCTGTAAAAACCAATTTATTGCAAACATCCTAGAAACTTATAGATGTCGTTAACTCATTTCATTAAAAAAATAATTGGGTATTAAAAAAAGTCACATAAATTTCGGATCGAACAATTTTAGGCCATAATTCGTTACGAAAATATGTATTTGGCTGGGTTAACAAACAACACACAAAACTCAAGAAGCAAAAAAAAAAAGTTCAGTAAGAAAGTTTTTTTTTCAAATACCAGTTTATTAATTACGCAAGACAAACAAAAATCGCAACGCAAGTATCTAGCAAATTTCAACTTCTTCCGTTTCGCTTGCATTTCAGGGTTTTATATTTGAAATGAAGTGTTCCAAAAACTTTTATATATGCAGATGTCATGTTTATAGAACCGTTATCATCACGACTAACGTTTTCACTTATTAAATTATTGCACATTGAAAGCTATTGTGACGCCTTTAAAGAAAACCATTAAGCTAATGCACATTTTCTACAAAAAATGTGTTTTCCCGTTATTTATATTAAGCTATTTCACGACAGCGAAAGGTTTTGTGGTTACGTAGAGCTTAGCATTAGTCTTAAATACTTTCTCTGATATTTTGAAAAAAACCAGACGTTTATGCCCCAAAATTCATATACCAGCCTTATGAATGGGGACATGAACAATTCGGGGATTCATTTATCGATGGAATGTAAATGTACCAACCTCGGGGATAAGTGCAAGTATTTACCAATTAATTTAATAGAAAACTGCAATAGAACATTAGCATTAGCAAGGTTCCTAATGTCTTCTTGCTGCCGGCACACAAATATGTTTACCTATTCCATCTCTTCCATTATTGCCCACATTTTACCTGTAGAAATGTGAGGCAACGAGAAAAACTGAACCTAGAAGGTTCCGAAATCACAGAGAACCACCTGGAAACGTCTCACAAGACAGCAGCTAATGAAAATATTACATTTTGCCGAGTATGTAAAGGTTCTGTGGAGTCTAGTCTAGATATAACAATGGATAGGGATCGGAAAAATTCGCGGGTTCAATGACCTCTGGGATGAACTTTATAGTTCTACGTACACTAGGTCAAATGTCACCCTATCATTGGCTGCTGTCTTGTGAAGGTGTCCCAATGTAGGTGGCCTGTGATTCGACACAGCTTCGTTTGAGAGTTTCTCACTGGGCCAGAGTCCTTCAGGTGAGTTGTGAGCCAATAGCAGAGGCAGCACTGAGGTATAACTATATGAATTTTAGGCTGTCGTGAAATTAATCCGCGAATTTTTCCGGTCTCTATCAATGGATACGAAGTTGTTTTCCCCCCGGTCGCTACTTATGTAGAACTTCAAACCAAAATTCGAAATGTTTCCAGTTTTTTCTCAGTGATGAAACTACAGCTGAAGTCTGTCGGTCGAATTCGAAGTCACCCTGTACGCCTTACCCCGGGGAACTAATTACAGCCGACGGGCACGATTAAATACTTTTAGACCATCTAGGGGGCCGACAGCGAGGTGAAAGTACCCTTCCTTTTTGAAGAGAGTACTCTCCCACGCTCGTAACACCGCGGAGATGGATGGATGGACCAATCCATCACAAACCCGTCCGAAACTCACCAAACAATTAGATGTACAGGCTGTTACTCAGTCGGACCGAACGATTTCGGGCTATAATTCGTTACGGGAAACATGTATTTTTCTGGGCTAGCGAACAACACACAAAACGCAAGATACAAAAAAAATCAGTTACAAAGTTTTTCAAATACAAGTTTGTTAATTACGCAAGACAAAAAAAAACGCAACTCAAGTACCTAGCAAATATCAACTTCGGCAGGGTTTTATATTTGAAATGAAATCTTCCAAAAAAAAATTAGATATGCTGATGTCGTGTTTATATAAGGCTGTCAACACGCATCACGTTTTCACTTATTAAATTATTGCACATTGAAAGCTACTCTGACGCCTTTAATTCAAACCATTAAGCTAGTAATGTTCGCAGGCTTTCGCGGCCATTGTCTGAAGTAGCTTGGCTTCTGGGTTGTAGCCGTGTCCTTGGCGAATAATTCACGAAGCTATGGTCAACAATGCATTCGCCATCATCAGGGAGCAGTTACCTTCCATTTCGTTCTATGTCACCACATATAATGACTCAAAGAGTAAAAAAAAAGAAGAAATATTTGGATGTACAATTTATATTGTGTAAAACATGTGAACCACTAACCACAGGAGCAATGCAGGGGCACAGCACATTAACCACGCCCCTAGTGTCAGACCCCCCCCCCCCCCTTTTACACAGTGCCCTATGATTGGCCGTCACTTGAAATTAAACATTAATGCCGCCACAGGCACTGAGCCAACCATCCTGCATATATAGGTATGTTGTGCGTCTTGATCTTACGCCGAACCACCTTGATACTCTGTACTCTGAGAAGGAAAACATAAATGTTTAACACTTTTATTAACTTGCCTCGCTGAGAAAACAAACAACAGAAACTTCTCACATGAATATTTACATTACAGTGTTTTAAAAATTACAAATGCATTGCATATTTTTTGCAATTACGTTTACAAAGCCAATGACACTTGATTTACGAATATATTGCTTTAAAGGAAAGGGCTGAGTAAATTCTTCAAATAGTAGAATTGTGTATTTACAATCTCCTATACAATGTGTGACCAGGACGGGAGTTCTCAGTAGTACTAATGACGAGATCGGAAGAAAGGTATTTTAGATTGTGGATAACGATCTATTTTCCTAAATTGGAGATCGAATCCGATCGAATTGGATTGGAAGGTTTGTATGGGGCCTTAGCAGAATGCGCGGAAACGTATAGAATGGCGGGTACAGAAACCGGCTGTATCAGTTTGTAGGCCGCCCCCCAACAGTTCATTATTTGTACGGGCATGCAATTTTTTTTTTTCGCGAAACAATCTGATCGCTCATTGGACTGCAAATAAGGATGTGCCCGCGCTAGCGATTGGCGGCCGTCTGCAAGAGAAAGCCACTGTCCTATTGACTGTCCTATATTGGATGGCTGTGATTGGTGGGCTCATATTAAACAGAGCCAAAGACGTTGATGTTGCTTTTAACACACAGCTGATCTGGAAATCTTTTTTGCGAAAAAAAAAGTATATATGGTCCTAGTCATTTGAATAGCGCCGAGACGCGGAGTTCTTTCGAAATGAAGCAGTAAATGTTGGCATGAACCATGACTAGAGACCTGCAAAATTCGCGGATTCATTCGGTGATAGGCTATAATTCAAACACATATACCTCTTAGATAATTTTGCAATTGGCTTACTGTTCATCTGGACGAATCTCAACCAGTTGTTATAAACCCTCAACCAAAGAAGGATCGAATCACAGACAAACCAGCTGAGACAACTTAAAAGTCGGCAGCCAATGAACTTGCTTTATTTGCCCCGAGTGTACAGGGGTATGTGCAGTCTATCCTGAAGGCCATCGAAACCGCGAATTTTGCAGGTCTCTAACCATGACTTTGACAAACAGCTTTTCATCATAGAAGTCAGACGTAAGCGCACTCGGACCAATGCAGCTAACGTAAGAGGCCACTCCAGTGTTTCAGGGGCACTACGCAACCCGCGTTAACCTCATAAGATTCAATGCTATTTTCATTTTTCTTATAACTAATTAACCAATATAGATTTCGAAATGATGCTTGCTTGATATGTAAGACAACGATGCTCTTATCAAAGCTCCTTTCTTCAAAAATGTGCATAAATTATGGTTTTATTCTAATCTTTACTAATATGCATAAGTGTATTGTCTAGGTTTGAACCATAATTTATGCGCGTTTTTGAAGAAAGGGGCTTTGATAAGAGCATCGTTGTCTTACATATCAAGCAAGCATCATTTCGAAATCTATATTAGTTAATTGGTTATAAGCAAAATGAAAATAGCATTGAATCTTATGAGGTTAACGCGGGTTGCGTAGTGCTCCTGAAACACTGGAGTGGCCTCCTAAAGTGCAGGTCGCAGATAGAGTCAGGGTAGTTCATGGACCGGGTCAGCATATTTGCGGTCGCGTGGGTTTAGACACGATCATGCCTTCCCCCATAATTCTTTTCTAGACAGTACTTTGGAGCTACTTTAGAGCAGGCACGAGTGATTTGCAGTGGTTAGAGGCACCTCTTAAGCGTTTATTTTTTCTTCCTCTTCACAACGCCCCCACGAGGTCACAACCTGCACTAGTGGTAATTCACTGCCACCTACCAGCCTCCAAAACTTCTTTTTACACCGTAAAAAAAACCCTCCAAATCACGAACTCAAAGGTTAATATATAGAGACCGGAAAATTCCGCGGGTTCAATGACCTCCAGGATAAACTCAAATATCCTTTACACACTCGGGCAAATGCCAACTGTTCATTGGCTGCTGACTTGTGAGTCGTCACGACTGGGTGGCCTGTGATTCGACACTTCTATGAGTGAGGGTCTCTAATTGGCCCTCAGTCCTCCAGATTAACAGTGGACCAATGGCAGAAGCAGCACTAAGGTTTAATTATTTGAATTGTAGCATAAAACGTAATGAACCCGCGAATTTTTCAGGTGTCTATTAATATATATATAGCTCTCTCTCTCTCTCTATATATATATATATACTTATATATATATATGTACATTTTTTCCATCTGATATAAAAGCCTAAGAAAAAAAATATATTTTTGAAAGCTTTACCAATTTCCCAGTTGCTGTTTTTGTAAATTTATTTAATAACTGGCAAATGCCTGGCATGCGCTGCGATGCCTCAAGTAAATATTTGTAATAGTTTGAAGTAGGTATACATGTACAAAGCATCTCTCTATCTCTCTATATTTATTTCTACATATATAACTATCTTTATCTCTCTATATTTATCCAACTATATATCCACTCTATATGCCATTATATATTATTAATGCTAATTGTCACAGGTGTGATATAGGTGTCAAGAAATACGCGTGTATTCGAATGAAACGCTGTGTCAAATTTTCAAAGCAATCGGTTTCAGAGATTTCAGATTACTAACGAATGACCATTAAATTTTTATTATTGCAGATAAAAAAAAAAATTAACTAGCAGTTTGCATTGACCTGGTCTCGAACCAGAGACCAGGTTTGGCAGACAACCAGGGCTATGTGAGGTTGGACAGCGAGGGTTGCAGTTGCAGTTGTCAGTTATCGAAACGTTTAAACTGTTTTGTCATCGAAAGCCTACTGCATACCTGCCAACCCTCCCGCTTTAGGCGGGAGACTCCCGATTTTATACCCTTTCTCCCGCCCTCCCGATTTGTCATTAAAATCTCCCGTTTTTTGGTTCTGTTTCTCTTGAAGTTTTTAATGCAATAAATTTATAGAATTAATATGTTTGTACCATTATTGCGTACAATTGTATAGTAACTACGGTTCGTACCATAACGTGTAGTTATTTTAATAGCCTAAATGCCCACAATTGTCGGCTAAAACTCTTGGTTAAGCGTACATCTAAAAAAGAAACGTAGTTATTTACGATAATTATGGGAGCTGTTTTGGTACACGTTCGTCATTGGTGTTTGTTAGCCAACCAGAAAAAGGTTTGTTTCCAAAATGGCGTGTTTTGTCAACATTGTAAACTGTGTTTTCGGTGGTGTTTTGAAATAAAGACGGACTGGATTAATAATGAGTTTATGATACCACTGTTTACATTTGTGCCCAAATTCGCTTCGGTTTGTTAGCCGGCTATGTGTGAATTGTTTGTTCGTCCCCGAACAAATTCGCCTTTGTTCGCGTCTGTGCTCACAGAATAAGTGTAGAGGTAGCATTATAGTAGTCTTCGAATTTATTCAACGGTGTATTCATAAAAATATTATTTTGTGGAAGCAGTTGCGTGATGAGTATTTTGTACGCGTTTAGTTGTAGGCCTACTCCGCAATAGGGATTTAATAGAAATGGCCTACAGTGAAGTATCTTGCTGTGTACAAGAAGACATTTAGTGACGAATTTCCGTGCATTTTGCAATCGAGGAAAGGTGAACATGCTGCATTTGGTTCTTTGTGTCGTGATTTTTCCGTCAGAATAAACAAAAATCACCCCCCCCCCCCCCCGTGCTTTATTGTGGGGGCAACAAGCATTGTTTACTTCACTAAAAAAC
This sequence comes from Bacillus rossius redtenbacheri, assembly GCF_032445375.1. NCBI lineage: Eukaryota > Metazoa > Arthropoda > Insecta > Phasmatodea > Bacillidae > Bacillus > Bacillus rossius. The sequence goes on along the minus strand of NC_086345.1, from coordinate 11,948,469 downwards.
CTCCCGCTTTTTGACTGGCCAAAGTTGGCAGGTATGCTACTGTGTTCATCTGTGGTGTCGTTGTTGTGTTGTGCACACTGTTTGTTTAGTTTCAAGTTTCGTTACTAGGTTCGTTCGTGCGTGCGTCGCTGTATTGCCCGTGTTTTTTTTTGTGTTTCTGCATTTACTATTGTTGCAACTGCATCTTCTGTGCTGTTATTTAATTCCGACGAAATTACTTCCACTTAATTATCTGTGCTCTCTCTGCAACTGATATTGGGTTATTCACTGTTTGCTTTAGTTGCCAATTCTTAGAGTTATTGCAAGAACATTATTATAAATTATTTTTAAAATATATATATATTATTTTGTGCACAAAAAACACCCATACGCACTAATATAAATCACTAAAAACCTTATTGGGAGGGGAAAAAAGCCCAAATCATTATAACAAATACACTATAAACTAAAACCGTACATCTCTATGCTAACAACAAAGGCGAAAGAGAGTGAGAAAAATAACACAGTGGCAATTTTTTTTATAGATAAATCGTTAAATTATACAACATCTTGTCTCAAAATAAAACTTCTTTTTAAGGAATTCGAATCACTGGAACTTTATTTACCCCCCGTAAATCTGTGCATTTTTTTTTAAAAAAAAAAGGGTTTTCAACAGAGAAGAAAATTATTTTCGTTCTCATAATGTTGGTACCATATAGTTTAAACAGCTATGTTGTTCATACTGAGCGTACCGTGTGCCATCTATCGGACTGATGACATAATGTAAGCTTTTGGACATACGCAATTGCTAAGCACTTTTTCTGTAGAAGAAAACTAAAAAAAAATACCCAAAAGACAAAAAACACAAATTAAGAAAATAATTGCTGTTGTCAATAGGATATAAACACCACATAATATTCCATAACAGGAATATGGTCAACAAACAAAGAAAAACAAAGAAAAATGGACTAAGAGAACGAAAAAACCCACAAATTATATATATATATAGTGCTGTCATCATTTGTGGTTTTTTTTCGTTCTCTTCTGTTTTGGATAACTATTGTGTTTGTTTCGTCTTTTCGTTTTGTCGTTTTTTTTGTCTCGTTTCCACTTTTTTGCTGAATTTTTTTTTGGGGTTCAATATGTTTGTGCTGTCATAATTTGTGGGTGTTTTTTCGTTCTCTTAGTCCATTTTTCTTTGTTTTTCTTTGTTTGTTGACCATATTCCTGTTATGGAATATTATGTGGTGTTTATATCCTGTTGACAACAGCAATTGTTTGCTTAATTTGTGTTTTTTGTCTTTTGGGTATTTTTTTAGTTTTCTTCTACAGAAAAAAGTGCTTAGAAATGGCGTAAGTCCAAAAGCTTACCTCAAGTCATGCACTCCCATCGCACAAATCTTTCAAAGAAAATATCGGACTGATTTTTCACACAAAAAAAAAATCTATATGTCAGGTGTCAGTCTCTGTTGTGTTCGATTATGATATCGTACTCGCCAGAACTCATAAATTATATTTTTTTTTACAGAGTAGCAGTGACTGTCCTCCCACACTCCTTGACCCGACCCCATCGTGAATCAGGTTCCTCCGGCTGCCTCCTGATGGCGCCTTTTTTCCCCCCTCCGACTGGCCACGCCCCAGGCACATCCCAGCCAATGAGCGCACACACTCGAGGGACCGCTATCTCCGACGCTGGCCCACCCAGGAACTGATCCCGAGAGAAATTACTCTTTCTTAGTTTGATCCCACACCGCAAGAAATCGAGCGATAACTTCACAGCAAAAAAAAAAAAAAAAAGGGGGTTGTCTGTGAAGTCGGTCTACGGACGATAATTTTACGTGATAACGTCATAAGTAGAGACCTGCAAAATTCGCGGATTCATTGACCTCTAGGATGGACTCCACAGTCCTTTTAAATACTCGCGGAAATGACACCTGTTCATTGGCTACTGACGCGTGAGACGTCTCAACTCTAGGCTGTCCGTAATTCGGCACTTTCTCGGTTTAGTTGTTTCCCGTTGGCTCGCAGTTCCCCGGATAAAATGTGGGCCAATCGCAGAAGCGGTACGAAGGTATAGTTGTTTTGACGCTAGCCTATCGCGAAATGAATCCGCGAATTTGGCATGTCTCTAGTCATAAGAAAACATTGATGAAAAATTGCATACTTTTTTTTAATTTTCAAATATTATTTACAGTTTTTTTGCAAATTTAATTTAAATAATTTGTTTAAATATAATCACGAACATTTAGTTAAATAGCCCGCCTTAACCTGTTTGATGTTATAGAAGATTTTCTCGCACGGTATGGTTGGCCGGTTCTTGCACGCTCGGCTCAGGGCGGAACGTGACAATTTTTCGTGCGTGCGGCCGGCGTTCGTCGATTTATAAGACGTTGTCACGTCCAAAAAAAAAAAGCTTGTTGATATGATGAGGATGAATCTGAAACAATATTACTTAAAATACTGTCCGCTCACTTTCAGTTTAGTTCAGCATAGCCTACGTATGCTCAGGATATTTCATAAAGAAAAAAAACACGGCCCTGGACTCATTTATTTCCATTTCATTGAGACTTGTAACCGGAAATATTTTGATTCTTATATTAAGCTTTGCCCTCTGATTATTATGATTTTTTTACATGCATACCTTTATTATTTATTTGAGTACCATTGCTTTGTACTTGACTACCAATAATTTTTACTCGAGTACCATTATTATTTATTTTAGTAACATTTACCTGTACTAGAATTCCATAATTTGTTCTTGATAACATTTTTTTTACTTCGGTACCGTTATTTTTACCTCAGAACCATAATTTATATTAGATTACAATTAGAAGGTACTTGAGCCACATTAGTTCGTACTCGAGAACTACGAGTATTATTTTGCAATTGAGTACGGTTATTTTATACCTGAGTGTCATTCTTCTATGGACATTAAAACGAAGAATGCTCCTCCAATAAACGAAGAGTTATCCTTAGTTACAAATAACTGGATATTCGTGAAAACTACGCTAAATTCCAACTTCCAAGTTATAAGTTCCGTTGTAGACATGCACACTTAAAGAAGAAGCATGGTTATTTTTTTTTCTGTAGACTTAACAAATTTTTTCAGAAGATTTGACTTAATACTTCAAGATGAGTATTTTCAAGATTATTTACGAAGTTAGTAAAGACAGAAAACATAGAATTTAGGAAGATTTCGTTGATTTACGAAAATCCCTTATGTAATTCCTAACTAGCATTTTCGTGAATTCAATGTGAGGATTTAAACGGCTTACAATTTAAGTTTTTAATATCGGCTTCACCCACCACTTAATTTTTTTTTTCGTCGTTTACACAATCACACGAATCCATTCAAAATCCCTATCATACCTAGCTAAAAAAGATAAGTTCCATCAAAATAAAGGTACTTGTTCTAAGAGCTATTTTTCTTTGTTAATTCATACGCGTCACTCTAGCACATGCGCCAAATAAATTTCTGTAGCTACACAGCAAGATTATAATACACTTGAAGAGCCGATAATGTAAGAAATTTCTCTAAAATCTTTATTAAAGTATGTTCTGAAATACATAATAATAAAAAATGGAACATAAGTGTGTTATAGGTATGATTCTTAAATTTATGCAACTATATGTGAGCATGTGTGCATTTATTTACATTAATAATTATGATAAATAAATTTGTAAATTGAAGGCCTTAATTATCATTAAATTATAACTTTTCTTCTCAGTTGTATATTTTTATTTTTAAATTTTTATTGATTCAGTGTTATCCAGTAAGAAATTATAAAATTATTATTTGTCGGCATGCTATCAAAAATGTTAGTTTTATTATTCATCAATAATAATTCAGTTGTTAAGTTACTTAAATGCCAGCTGTTCAGGTATTTACTTTGTGAGTAAAAAATAATGTTCTCGCGTATCATGACTGAACGCTCATGGTACATGGTACTCAAGGCAACTCTATAATGGCAAATACACTATACTTATGTTACACACCATTTTACGGTACATTACCATAATAATGATGCATTGGCCATGCTTATGGTACATGTACTATGTATACTAATGCGAAGGAAAAAAATTTCTCTACTTTTACAAAAGATTAGTTTGAAAACCAGCTGCTAATAGATAGCTTTAAATACTACAAGAAAGATACTGTTAATTTGTAAACAAAAAATGGCTACGGTTATTTTTGCATAAATTGAATACTTTTTTTTCTAAATAATACTGAGTATTTCCAAAAAAAAAAAAAAAATGGCGTATAATTTTGTATTTTAAATTAAGTTTTATTCTATTTTTTTTTATTTTCACACCATGGAAAACATAATCGAATATTCAACACCTGGACTTTAATTTGTTTTATCATGTTTATTATGCGTGCATTTAAGACTGCAAAGCTATTCCGAGAACGGTTTACAAATAACGTCAACTACTGTGAGGCATTGGGACAACACAAGAGCATAAATTTCTGGAAAAAAAAAAAAAAAAAGAATCCGAACCCAGCGATAAGAGTTGTTTTCACGTAACTGTACACAACTTTTACAAATATCTGTAATTTTACGTGCATATAACTGTTCCGTTTACAAAAAAAAAAAAATTCGGTGTGGTGCAAGGACCATTCTTATGGTACACGTGCCATACTTACGGTGCGTGGACAATTATTATGGCACGCGTGCCATACTTACGGTACGCCGAACAATCCCGGCGTGTTTGCACAGACATGTACGGGGGGAAAAGCGAACGCAAGATAAGACGAGTAACCTCCTCCGCCGCCTCCCAGCCGCTGATAACATTCCTCCGCGCAGGGCTGCGGTATGTGACCCGTGTACCTCCCGAGTTGTTTATCCAGTAGGTTCGTTAAGGCGTTGGGGGAGGGGGGGGGGGGGGTGAGGGGGAGAGACGTGGCCAAGTGTGACTCTTTCTGTTCCCCAGCGCACTGAGAGAAAGAATTGTTTGCCTCAACAAAATATTTGTTCGTACATATGGTGAAATAAATATAATTTGTTAATTCAAGCAAATATTTTGTTGTAGGAAAAATTCTGTTGACCCAACAAAAATGTTGTTTTCAACTCAACTGTATATTTGGTTAGTTGTAACAAAACAATTTTTTTTACTTAACCAAGTTTGGTTAAGCTAACAAAGTATTTTGTTACAGCAAGTCAATATTTGTTTCGCCATATATATATATAAACAATATTAGTTTGATTCAAACAAACCTTTTTTTTCTCTGTGCGCGCCTGCGATGATGACGCCTGCCAAGGGATCTCCGGATCTCCGGATCTCCGGATCTCCGGATCTCCGGATCTCGCCACGAGAGACTTGTGATCTATGTTGGTCCGGTAAACGGCGACGTGGAACTATTTTTATTTTTATTATTTTTCGATTCCGAAGACACAGCCGCCGTCTTGGACGAAATCACGACCGCCATATTGGTTCATTTGATCTGCTGGAGGCCGCCATCTTGGATAACACCATCTTAGTAAGTTTTTTTTTTCGTTTCAAGGCCATTGTTTAATATTCATGTTTAACAATGTTAAACTTGTAACCGGGCATTTTTGGAAGGGTTGAACTTTACCAAAGTAATTAATGAAAACATTCATACATCCATATATAATTTGCTGCTGAAGTGTTTGTTTTAGATTTTTTTTGGGGATGTGAAAATAAAATAATTTTTTTTTTTTAGAACTGAAATATTTCAAGTAAAAAAAAGTTATACTGGATATTTCATGTAATGTTGTGAATTTATTTCACAAAATAAAATTACTTGGTCAAAATCGTCGTAAATTAAACATTTTTAAAAGGGTATATAAAATTAAACATTTTATATGCTATACGAATTACCTGCAGAACTGTCTTCAAAACCTAAAAAAAACAATCAGTTAGATTATTTATTTTATTTTCCTTAAAAGTACTACATAAAAATGTAAAACCCGTAAATTTTTCCAGCAAAATGTGAAATAAATAAGATATATGTACACACATTTCTAATGAAAGAATATTGGCACTCTCGAAATGAGTTTAAAGATCAACGGTGTTCAACGTAAATATAAAATAACGCCCCGGAGCGGATATATTTCAAAGGGCAGGAGTCTCACGGGGGTGTTTTTATCGTCGCGATGACTTTTCAGGTAGTAAATTCCAGCGCAGGGCCTTAAAACAGCCGAGCGACACGCAGACTAGTTTTTATCTTTATTACGAAGTCATAAAGTCTTGGAGCCATTGCCGTAAGGACGAGTCCACATTGGGAAGACAGCGAACCGGCAGAATGCCTGCCACCAGCTGTTTTTGACGTGACAACGTCTAATAAATCGATGGACGCCGGCTGCACGCACGAAAAAGTGTCCCGTTACGCACATTGTTCCGTTACGCTGTCGGCGAGTGCAGTAATAATATGTTATGTTACAATTGACTAAAAAAAAATTATGGTGATTCATATAATTTATGATGGATATTTTATTACAGTTTATTTACATGAAAACTTGTTCATTATTATATTTAAACATTATAGCTAAATGCCAGTTTTTAAAATTAATTACAAGTCTTTTACACGTGAACTGTTTCGTCGACTGTCTATAAAGTGAAGTGAAAAGTTAACGTGGTTTTCATTGCTTATTACAACAACATTTCCGGCAATAAAAAATGTTAATTATTCTTGCATTTTAAAAATCTGACTACTAGTATAATTTCAAGTATTTATTCTTTTATTATTGAAATAAAAATGATTCAATTTTATTCATAAAAGTAAGCAATCATTTCATCAATGATTTGTTATGATGTTGTCACTTTAAACTATCGTCCGTAAACCGACTTTACAGACAACCTTTTTTTTTTTAATCTATGCCTTAGTAATGGTTAATTTTTATAAATATTTTGATAAATTTAGTAATTTTTTTTTTAGAGTGTTAAGAAAACTGAAAGGCAAATTCCCATTTACAATACTAGCATGAACAAGGGCCAATTCTTTTGTGTGATGAATGTTTGAAAATGTTGCACCTAGGAATTTTTACTAAACGTTACATGCGAGCGGTAAAATGTTACTCAAGAGAAAGTTATTATGAAAAACATTTGGTGACTTTTTTATCCCTAAAATGTTACTCTTCATATACAGACTTAAGTTTGTCTTATTTATGTGTAAAATGTACTATGTATTGTATAGTATTTGTACTAGAATTGTATGTATATTACACATATGTATACAAATGGACTATTTGTATATCCCGGAGCACTCAAATCCATTTAAGATCCACGGAACGAACAAAAATGTGAGCTAGTATTTCAGCACTCACTAGAGATGTGTAACGTCTAAGCTCAGTATTAGTAAATTGTGTTTTCATCTAAATTTCTGGACGCGAATCGCACGTAGTTTGCGCACCCGCCGCTGGAATTCGCTGCCGGAGCAGCTACGTCGACTATCGAAATTTTAAACTTTATAATGACACGGCTCCGATAAGATCTAAAAAGACTTGAAAAAAGAAACTAAACCCCGGCTTCGGCGCAGATTTTCGACACAGAATTTTTTTTCAAATACTGCCCATATTGTTTAAATTCATTAAACAGTTAATACTATAAAGTTTCCCTTTGTCTTTGTGAACTCAGGTTCACGCCATCCGCCACAGATGGCAGCACCATGGTTACACATTTCCGTTTCTTGGCCTTCCATCGCATTACGTGATTACTCCGACAAAATTCCATATACCGAGAGCTGAGATGTTACACATCTGGACTTATGTCCACGCATTAGAAGTTATACTTACTTGGCGTAATAAAAACCATTTTTAATTTTGCTTGCAAATAATTAATATAAATAAAATAATAAAAGGTCTGGAGTAATGTTATATATACGGTTGGCAAATTATAAATTAAATAAATTAAAAGTTAAATAAATACTTATTATTAAATAATTATATAAACACGTGTATAAAAATAATTATTTATTTTAGTAAAATAATCAAGATAAATTTAAATTAATAACGGAAATAATTAAATATTATGAATGTTTATTTTAATGAATTATTTTAATATTGATTAAAAAATGTTATAATATATAATGCAAAAAAATTATACATACGGAACGTAACATCACAAACACTCCCATGGCAAATGCCATGGTATTACTAAAACCTTCCACAGACACTCCCTGCCAACGACAATGAAAGCTTACAAGCAACCCGACATCGTTGTACATAAGAAAACATAACCTCACTTACTTAAATACACTTTAAAAAGTTTATAAAAACAATTTATTTTATTCAATATCACTCACTAAAATAAGTAGGCACGTGTGTAATTTTTGGTTGTACGTAGCCTTTTTCTTTTGTTGCGTGCTGCACGCTAGGGACTGGGAAAAATTCGCGGATTCAATGACCTCCAGGATAGACTCCACGATCCTGTGTATACTCGGGCAATCTTCACCCGTTCATTGGCTACTGACTTGTGAGGCGTCTCAATTGGGGGACTCGTGATTCGATATTGCTTTGACTGAGGGTCTATAATTGGCCCACAGTCCTCAATATTAACAGTGAATCAATAGCAGAAGTTGCATAAAAGTATAATTATTTTCATTTTAGCATATCGCGAAATGAATCCGCGAACTTTTTCGGTCTCTACTCATAACGAGCCCGAAGAAGTATAACTTAAAAAAACAACTGAATACGAGAATCAAATGGCGGAAGCAACGCAGACTGGGCTCCAAGGACGAGGCGGGTCAGCCCGCGCGCGCGAGAGCGAGCGAGAGTGACCTCTACGGTCAGCCGTGTCAGGGTGCGCATTGCCTCTTCGCGCCACTTGACTCAACGCCTCACGCCCCATCGTCGAGTGAGTGAGTCAGCCGAGCCGCACAACTGCCTCTGTCCCAGATAGGATGACGCGTGCGCGATTCACGTGCACACGAACCCAGGGTTGGAGGGGGTCTGAATCCTGCCGACTCACTTCAACCTTTGAATACATATACTGTATAGAAGTCGCGAGTGGATAGGATTTACTCTACGTTTTCCAGGAGCGTATGATGAGCAGCTTGGGAACTTCACCGCTGCAGTGCGCTGCCGTAACGCCCTGCATCGTCTTAGGTTGTTATTTGCACGTTAGAGCGCAGCACTGTCAACACGCTGTCATTACCCCGCACCCCCCAACCCAACATTCACTGCAGCTCAAGGTCGTCCAACGGGAGTTTGTGCGTTATAAAACTGTAGTGATGAGAGGTGGGGTAGAGGGTGGGTGGAGGACAACGCATGTTTGAGGGAGGGTGGGGAAGGGGTGTTTGAAGAGTTCGACACTTGTCCGCTAGGGACCACCACAAGTCGATGCCCTAGAGATGGTGGCGATTGCGGCGGTGAATTAACCAACTACCTCAAAACCGTATTAGAAATTTTAACCTGGGCTGGCGACTTCTATACAGTATATATATATATATTCAAAGCTTCAACTGTCGGCGAAGTAGATTGGCTTCTGGGTTGTAGCCGCGTCTTAAACCAACTACGAATAATTTTATAGGGACCTGCAAAATTCGCGGATTCATTTCGTGATATGCACCAATTCAAATAATTATACCTTAGCGTTGCTTCTGCAATTGGTTCACTGTTAATCTGGAGTAATGAGGGCCAATTATAGACCCTCGCTCAAAGAAGTGTCGAATCACAGACACTCGGTCGAGACGACTCACAAGTCAGCAGCCAATGAACAGGTGGCATTTGCCCGAGTGTGTAGAGTGTTGTAGAGTCTATCCTGGAGGTCATTGAATCCGTGAATTTTGCAGGTCTCTACGGGAATAAATTCTAATTAATAGAGACCTGAAAAATTCGCGGATTCATTTCGCGATAGGATAGAGTCCAAATACTTTTGACATTATTTTGCTTCAGTGATTGGGCCACAGTTTATCTGAAGGACTCTGGGCCAATGAAAAATCTTTAACAGAAGAATTAGCGAATCTCGATCATCTCAGTCAACAGGTGTTACGAGTCGGTAACCAATGAGTAGAGACCGGAAAAATTCGCGGGTTCAATTAACTTCAGGATGGACTCCAATATCCTCTACACACTCGGGAAAATGCCAACTATACATTGGCTGCTGACTTGTGAGTCGTCACGACTGGGTGGCCTGTGATTCGACACTTCTATGAGTGAGGGTCTCTAATTGGCTCTCAGTCCTCCAGATTAACAGTGAACCAATGGCAGAAGCCGCACTAAGGTATAATTATTTGAATTTTAGCATAACATGAAATGAACCCGCGAATTTTTCAGGTCTCTACCAATGAGCAGATTTAATTTGTACGAGAGCATAGAGGATCATAGAGTCTATCCTATAGGTATTTGAAATCGCGAATTTTCCCGGTCTCTACGAGTAATTAATAATGAAAATGTTCACGACAACTCTTTCATATAGTTTATTCTATTCGAGCAAAATGTAAAATGTTTATTGGCTGCTGACTCGTGAGACGTGAAGTGATTCGGCACCTTCTTGGTTTAGGGTATTATCATTGGCTCACAGTTCTCCAGTTTTAATATGAGCCCATCGCGGAAGCTATACAGAAGGTAAACATATTTTCATTTTAGTCATTCGAGAAATAAAGCGGCGAATTTTTCCGGTCTCTACGTGTCACGCAGACCTCTACAGTAATCAAAGACAGGAATGCGTAGCCATGTAGAGCAAGACGTTTGGTCAAGTGTGTGGGAGTAGACGGAAATATTTCTGAACTACAATGTCGTAAGCTTGTCACGCACAATTGTGATGCTCGATTTTAAACAATACGGTCGGATGATACATGACTGCGTATACCGATGAATGGTTTATTACATTGTAATAGTTGATTTTTTTCTAATTTTACGAATTTCTTAGTAAATATTTTGAATATGAACTAAATTTGATGACATATTTGGTCTAAAAATGGTTTAAGGGATAAGGCGGGAGCGAGTCGTTTGGCCTAAAATATTTGGCCTAAAACTGTTTCAGAACATTCACTTGGCATAAACGTTTTTTACCTAAAGTCATTAGGCCTAAAATTATTTGGCCTAAAGACGTTTGGCCTAAACATATTTGGCCTAAAACCATTTGACATAAATTTGTTTGGCCTAAAGTAATTTGACCTAAAATAGTTTTACCTAAATTCGTTTGTCATAAAGTTATTTGGCCTAAAGTCATTTGACATAAAATTGTTTGACATAGTCACTTGGCCTAATATAATTTTGTGACACTTATTTGACCTAAAATTATTTGGCCTAAAGACGTTTGGCCTAAACATATTTGGCCTAAAGTCATTTGACCTAAAATAGTGTTACCTAAATTCGTTTGTCATAAAGTTATTTGGCCTAAAGTCATTTGACCTAAAATTGTTTGACATAATGTCACTTGGCCTAATATAATTTTGTGACACTTATTTGACCTAAAATTATTTGGCCTAAAGACGTTTGGCCTAAACGTATTTGGCCTAAAGTCATTTGACCTAAACGTATTTGGCCTAAAGTCATTTGACCTTAAATTATTTCCTCTAAAGTCGTTTGGCATAAATAATTTAGCTTGAAGGTATTTGGCTTAAAACTGTTTTTAGAATAATTAACTCTGATCTTTTAACAGGTACTTCTAGCAAATAGTAGAATGTTTTAGTTACTTCCAGCTATGCTATATGTAGAGCTGTAGTGTTTATAGAGCAATAATTTACAACCCTTAATTTAGCCATACAAAAATTTCTAAAATGCACACATAATTGCAGTTACAAGATTATTATAGCTGTGAATTGCAAATTTGCTCACTAATATAAAACTTTTTTGCGTTTGTAAAAGAAAAAACAATGTAAGTGATAGCATATTGGTAGAGATGATGGAAAATAGCATTTATAAATCAGACTCATAGCATTATGTTTTGAATTAAAGAATATATGTAAAATACTATAATTTATTATACTAAACAATAAATTAAACAAATAACAATTTATTTAACAAACAGTTGAGTCAGTTTTTGGAAGGCCATTTTTTTGCACAAATTCTTTGTTATTTTTAAGTACTATACTACACTGTGTTTATTATTATTGTTTTGGTTACAAGAAAACACAAATTAATGTGAAATTACTATTGCGTGAATAAAATACATTTCCAATAAATCTAAAATAAATTATTTTCGAGATGCTTTGGATTAAATTATAGCTGGTAATGTTTGCAGTTAATTATTGTACTGTCATTTAGATGAGACTTTTATTACGCTTATCTGTTGTCTTTTATTCTTCCAATTATCGCTGTTACAGTGTGTGCACAACAGAACATTTGGATTACCGACATAAAGTAACAAGATCTATTTTCTGTGCCCTACAGTTGATAATGGCAACATGCATTTTAACAACCGCTACTGATGAAACCTATGTGTCGCTTAGAAAGTAGCGCCAGTTTGTTCTCCATGTCACAACTGGTTCCCATTTACGTGTTAAATAATAAGCAAATAGTGAATTCACTCAGTATTACGAAAAATTGAAATACACAAAAAAATACTAGATGAGTTAAAGTTTTTTTTTACAAGTTGGTGCATCTCACTTAAAAAAAAAAATGGCTACAATTACTGACTTTGTATGGGAAAATGTTTTTGATATCTACAAAAAAAAAATTGCAGCAAGTCATTTTTGTGTGGCAATCAAATTTTTCTGCTTTAAAGCCTGATTGGAGCATTTTATAGCTAATTAGTAGAACCCGGTAGATATGGTTCTGCCAGTGTAAGACAGAAGTTGATGCGCTGCTGCGCCATCTAGTTGATACGCTACTAAACTTGACAGGATCACCCGCTGGACCGAACCCGAGATCGCCAGATGGTAGACCAAAGATAGTTACCGTGTTGTTTATTGATGTTATGTTTACAGTTGGTTTTATGTATTCAGTTAGGTACTGGATACTGATACTGATATTGTTAGTTCTTTATTAGGGAAATTTACCTATCACCTAAGTAAAATATAGTTAAACAAGTCTTACTCGTGTTATTTATTAATTTATTCTGGTTCACTCAACTCGAACCACACAATTGTGATAGGTACAGTATGACAAGACACTCACATAAAATATGTGGTGCACATAATTGGACTTTTCCAGGGACGGGGTATTTATTAAACGAATTAACCAGAAAATAAAATAATCATTCACTCATTTCGCTTATTAAAATAACCGCCAGAGAAGCAATATGTAAATAACAAGCAAACAAAAAACTTGCGAACAGAAAAGTTCATCAGTGTTTAATCCGCTAAACTTATTTTAAGTTTTCTAGCCATGTTGAATGTTCGAAGTGTGTGGTAGATAGATAGAGAGAGCTAAATGTGCAAGCACTTCCTTTTGCCAGAAATAAAGTTACTTTCTACCAAATGACCAAAAATTGTTTGGCCTAAACATATTTGGCCTAAAGACGTTTGGCTTGAACATATTTGGCCTAAAGCCATTTGACATAAATTTGTTTGGCCTAAAGTCATTTGACCTAAAATTATTTCGCCTAAAGTCGTTTGGCATAAAGATATTTGACCTAAAGTCATTTTACCTAATATTGTTTGGCATAAAGTCACATGGCCTAAAAATATTTAGCCTAATTTTAGGCCAAATTACTTTAGGCCTACTGGCGGGTTCCCGATAAGACCTGTGAGTGATAGTATTTTTTTTTAATTTATTGTATAAACTCAACATCTCGCCTGCTGCTTCTGCTGCGAAACACGTTTCTTACAGATCTATTGGCAAAACAAGGCATTCTTCGTTTGAAAGCGACAATCCTCTTAACAAGACCGCATTCTTTCTTAGCGCCGGCATGCGCCTAGAGCTGCGACCGCATGAAAACATTCGCTTCCTCAGATGCTGGGTGAAGAAGCGGTGAAACATGGTATCGGGTGACCGGTTAGTTTTTTTTTTTCTTTTGGGTGAGGTGGGTTGGGGGGGGGGGGGTGTTTGTAAGAAGGAGGGGGAGGGAGTGAAGGAACATAAAACCTGTTCCTTTCAAACACGTGTTTCTTCCCCGACGTGTGGGACAAATACGAGGAGGAAGACCATCATCACTTGGGCCGCAAGGGACGCAAGGACGCTAATATTCCACACGCAACTAGCATAAGAAAATTAAAGTCTTTCGTAAAGCATGAAAGTAACAAGTTGTCACCTTACAACCCTGCAACTTGAAATAAAAAAACGTTGAAATAAATTCTTCCTCATTCTTCTTTTGATAATCCATGTCTAAAAAAAAAAAAAAAAAAAAAAAATGAAATCAATTTTTTGAAGCAGTTCTTCGAATTTAGTGAATAAAGTGTGAAGGAGCTTCTTGGGTCTAGCAGTGGCTTAGAATTTTCAAAGATTAAAGTAGGTATTTGCTTATAAATGGTGTGAATCAAGCCCAGAGTTAAGTGAAAGCTTGGGTGTTTTGAAAGTTTGGGGTAGGGCACCCTTCATTTCAAAGTTAGTAGGATCATGGCGATTTTAAGGGCGTATTTTCAGTTCCAGGTCTTTTTTTTTTTTTTTTTTTGCATTTACGTTCCACACGATTAAACATGCCAACTCTTCGAAAGACTAAATTTTATTCTGAAAATAAAAAAAAATAAAAAAAGAGGATACTTTTTGCATGATAAGTTGTTTTAGTTGGGTTTTTACCTTTTTTTGTAGTATGGATAAAGATTTATGAAATGAAATAAAGAACTAGAAATCTTTAGGTTTAAAGACAATTTTACTGGCTGCTAGTTGATGTGGTTTTATTTGTTTCAGGAAAAAAATTAATTTTACCTGGCCTTTTTAAATCATTACATTTTTTATGTTTTTAAAAGCCTAAATAAATTTCAACAAATTTTTCTAAAAGATTTTAAACCATACCACACAGTAGCTATCAGCATTGCCTTTGAACACAACATTTCAGTTATTTTTATATTCGGTTCTTCTTATGCATGCAGCACAAAAATTTTAAATATTAAACTTTGCCACCTAATCATGCAAAAAAAAATTCAATAAATATATATTTTTTTCATTTTGTTGAAGTTCGGCCACTCAAACGTCAACAAGTTTAACCGTGGTAAACGTAAAAAAAATGAATTAATGATTTTGAGCTGAACATACGCCCTTAACGAAACCTTCGCAGTGCTACAATGTACTGTGAGCGAAGTCTGTGAGAAACTGTAGGAAATCTTACTAGTGTACAGATGCATTTGACCAATGAACTCTTACCGACAAGTCACTAAACCTGAGGTGGTGCTACGTCACCACGACTCTTTGAGAGGAGAAGAATTATTTACAAGAGTAAAGAGGAGAACATAAATGGAAGATATATTGCCGATTCGGAAGAAAAAAAAAATACAAATGAAAAATAACACAAAGTACAGTAAACTCCATATTATTCGCGCATGCTACGAAAAAGTACAGTACATATGTAAATCTGTATTTTATTACAAGTGAGCAAATTTGAACTCTACTGACGAGTGTATTGTGTGCAGTATACAGTAACACGCCACAGACGAGCTCAGTGCGAAGGCCCAGATGACTCGCGAAGCTGCTTTGCAACACATCGTCGGACTGCTTCACTATTTAGAGGAACAAGACGACGATGTGTAGTTGGCTGAAAAACTTATGTTGCGGAAATTCAATCAAGAATTAAGAAAAGATGTTTCCAAAGCAAGAAACAAAAACAAGTGACTGATTTTTTCAAAAAGTTGTAAATTAAAAAAATTTGTGCTTTTTTAATGTCTAACAAAGTCTGAGTACGTACAAGTATGTACTGTATCCTTGTTACGAAGTAAGTATCGAGCACTTTCATGTTTACATCACTGAAATGTATTGTATGTTAATTATTCAGTAAAACACTAAAATTTTAGCATCATTTAATAATTTATACTGTTAATTGTAACTTTTACTGAACATGAATTTTTAGATTTTTAAGTGGAAATTAATGTTTCCTTTTTTGTTTCCCATTTTCGTCTCTTTTGCGGATTATCTGCGATTTTCACTATCCGCGGTGGCCTTGCCAATTAATTTCGCGGATAATCGGGAGTGTACTGCAGTAAACTTTACAACCATCCAACAAGTAAAGGTGTGTGATCGATAGCTTGCAAGTGAACTCTTGAACATCTGTGTGCTCGCAGGCGTGACAATGCACTGGCGCTCGTTGATGTTTGTCTTCGTACTTGAGGGCGACGCGACATTTTGTTCACATGCTCACACTCATGCATGTATACTCACTCGCATACAAGCAAGCACTCACAACCGCATTTCACAACCGCATGCGCGAATATACACATTCACACTGACTCATCATAACGATTTAACTTGCACGTAAAAACTGTTTTGAGTTTCTATTTATTTATTTGAATTTTTTTAAATTCATTTATTGTTTTCGATAAGAATGAATTAAAATAAAGATTTTATTTTGTTTTGAATTTTTAATTACAAATACGAAATTCAGCCGTAAAATCCTGTATCGCCTTTAGTCGTCTGTATTGAATTATAAACGAATTACTATTTTTTAATGTTCAATTTAAATCTGCTCTTTCCATTTGAATTTTCTTAGTAGTTATTTGCTGTAGTAGTACAATAACTGGAGTTGTAAGACCGTCAGATACTTTGTTTGGTCTGTTTCGTATTTTTTTTGGTAGTTCTTGCCTTTACGAATTGTTTTCTTCTTTGAAATATCGATGTTCTCATAGTCAAAATTTTTATCGTAAATCAAGCTTCCGTCAAAACGCTACCAAATATTTTAGAGTAAACTAGATTCTCTTTATTCTCATTTCTATTTAAAAATAAATAAATAAAACCTTCCTCCTAACTTTTCAGTTTAATGGCTTATATCCAGTGGCCTTAACATGAGTTTTTTTTAATTTTGTCTTAATTTTACTTAAAATTTTCAAAACTTGGAAACTATTTATTACGTTTGGGCTAGTAGCTTCTGCGTAATTTCTTTGATTTTTTTTTTTAACCCAGGCCTTTTCCCTTCTCCTTATCGATTGCAGGCAGATTTGATTTGCCAAGAACTACCGGGTTATTCACCAGCAATTTTTATATTAGAACCGTGGTGTAACGTTTCGTCATCAGACACTTCTTTATCGCTACGAGAGTTACGCGTATTTTCGAACGGTGATGACCTAACTTACTGACTGACCTGTGGTTGACTGACTCTTTGGGTCTTTCTTTTAGCTGTGTTGGCCACGGTTGCTGTCTGTCTGCATTTGATGTTCGTGTTGATACCGTCTCGTTTAATTTTTTTAAATTTCTTATCTTGAATTCTTGAATTTTTTTTTTCATTACAAAGAGTCCGAAATTGCAATAACACGTGTCCAAAGAATAGTATTAAAAACATACTTTAATTTTCGTGTGGGTTGAAGCTTTGAATATATATACTGTATAGAAGTCGCGAGTGGATAGGATTTACTCTACGTCTTTCAGAAGCGTATGATGAGCAGCTTGGGAACTTCACCGCTGCAGTGCGCTGCCGTAACGCCCTGTATCGTCTTAGTTGTTATTTACACGTTAGAGCGCAGCGCTGTCGCCTGCTGTCATTCCCCGCACCCCTCATCCATCATTCACTGCAGCTCAAGGTCGTTCAACAGGAGTGGGAAGGGGTGTTTGAAGAGTTCGACACTTGTCCGCTAGGGACCACCACAAGTCGATGCCCTAGAGATGGTGGCGATTGCGGCGGTGAATTAACCAACTACCTCAAAACCGTATTAGAAATTTTAACCTGGGCTGGCGACTTCTATACAGTATATATATTCAAAGGTTGAAGCCATCTGCGCCGGTATTCATAGTTTCTTTGAAACACGGGAGGTGATAAAACTGCCTGCACGTAGGAGGAACGACTGATAAAAGGTACTAAAAAGGAAGGGCATAGTTTGCTGAAAGAGAGAGAAAGAGAGAGAGGGCTTTGGTAAAGAACCCTGGGTGATCATTTCATCATGTTTGTCAAAAAAATATTTCCGAAATGTTTCGGGTGCTACAACACGGCGATGTGAAATAGAAAGTGACTTCATCAACGTCAGAGCATGACATGCGCTCACAATTATTAACTGCATGAATGGCATGCTTGTTTGCATCTGATTAGTGATGCTAGTACTACAAAAAAAAATCCCAAGTTTAATTGTAACAAGAAAGACTACTTATTGCACTCGTTACTGGAAAACTTGTTACTAATTTTTCGTTTCATGGTCTTTGAAACCCCAAAACCATCCCCAAAAACCATCGTCAACTCAAATTATAAATTTAAACATATCCAACTATTGACACAAAGTTCCGGGTTTTTCACAGATTACTTTCGGATTAATTCATAAAATATAGATACAGATAGCTGGGCCGAGTTTTTAAATGGGCCAAATCAGAACAAGGGGTTAGATATGTCCAAGGTTTTTTTTCGAAAAACTGTCAAAATTACTAAAACGATCATTAATATCTTAAAATGATAGCTGTTGCAAAAGTTTGGAGGTAAATATTCTCAGAGTAGCAAAAAATTTTGAAATTTAAATCAGCTGTATTACCATGTTTATCATTTTTGTGAAGCAGAGCAAAATTTGATAATTTGCTTGTTCAGTTAAAAGCTTAAATTTTACACATTCCAAGTTCCTAAGAATTTCTTTGCAAATTACAAAGGAAATAAAAACAATTTACGGTAGGCCCACATAAAGAAATACTCTTCTCCACACGAACAAGTACTCTCTGCTCGTGGTTAACTGTCAGTTCCACCAAGTGACGCCATGCGAACAGGCTGAAGTCTCATAGAAACATTAACTCCAGCACAGACGCTCGCGATGATATCGATAAGTTTCGCCTGCCCACAAGCTGGAGATAATTAGATAGTTACGGGCAGACGGACAGACAGACTGGATCATTCATCATCTGCTGCAGAGACGGGGCCGAAGGTTGAATAAATAGCATTTCAGGGACAGCGTTTTATTTGGCTTCCCGCGGTTCATCTAACTCGCATTACGGCCTTATTACTAGAGACATGCAAAATTTGCGGATTCATTTCGCGATAGACTAGCATTAAAACAACTATACCTTCGTACCGCTTCTGCGATTGGCCCACATTTTATCCGGGGAACTGTGAGTCAGTGGGAAACACTAAACCAAGAAAGTGCCGAATTACGGACAGCCTAGTTGAGACGTCTCACGCGTCAGTAGCCAATGAACAGGTGTCATTTCTGCGAGTATTTAAAGGACTGTGGAGTCTATCCTAAAGGTCAATGAATCCGCGAATTTTGTAGGTCTCTTCTTATTACTTTAGAGACAGGAAAAATTCGCGGGTTCAATGACCTTTAGGGATAGACTCCAATATCCTTTACACACTCGGGAAAATACCAACTGTTCATTGGCTGCTGACTTGTGAGTCGTCATGACTGGGTGGCCTGTGATTCGACACTTCTATGAGTGAGGGTCTCTAATTGGCCCTCAGATTAACAGTGGACCAATGGCAGAAGCAACACTAAGGTATAATTATTTGAATTTTAGCATAGCACGTAATGAACCCGCGAATTTTTCAGGTCTCTAATTATAAACCTTCAACCAAAGAAGGATGAATCACAGACGAACCAGCTGAGACGACTCACGAGTCGGCAGCCAATGAACTTGCGTTTTTTCCCAAGTGTACAGGGGAATGTGCAGTCTATCCTGAAGGCCATCGAAACCGCGAATTTTTCTGGCCCCTAGCAATGAATCACTGTTGATAGGTTTTGTAACAATCGACATGTACCTGAAATAAAATTCACCCAATCACGACGCGCAGAAGATGCTAGAGTGTTTTAACTTTCAACTAGTCTCGGAATCTTTTCGCGAAATATGCACGCCCCCCTACAGTCTTACAGAAAGTTAACTTTCCCTCGACCTGCTATCGACAAGACAGTAAGGGCACTTTCACACTCTCTGTCGCTGTGTCGCAGCTACTTGAAAGTCGCTCTTGATGGGACCAATGCTTCGTGACTGATCCATGCGCACACGAGCGACTTTTTTTTTTTGTCGCCGCGACTGGTTCCGTTTATGTCGCGGGTCGCCGCGACTGGTTCCGTTTTTGTCGCGGGTCGCCGCGACTGGTTCCGTTTATGTCGCGGGTCGCCGCGACTGGTTCCGTTTTTGTCGCGGGTCGCCGCGACTGGTTCCGTTTTTGTCGCGGGTCGCCGCGACTGGTTATGTTTATGTCGCGGGTCGCCGCGACAAGATGGTCTCCGAGCGACCGCCGTGGGTAATGGGACACGCGTGTTCAAACCTGTCCCTCCACACGGCGACACAAATGTAGCAGCGACTGTCGCGAGCCCGACACGCCAGAGTCTCGTGCCTCGTGGAGCAGCGACGCGGCACTCAACACTGGATGTGCAGCGCCGGAACTATTGATTCCAGAGGTATAAAAACCACCTGAACTCTATACCTAGGGCCATGCAGATTTCGCGAAAAGATTTTGAGACTAGCTGAAAGTTAAAACACTCTAGCATCGTCTGTGTTTCGTGGTTGGATGGGTTTCTCCCAGAAACATATCGATTGTGACAACATCACTCACAGTAATTCAGTGCGGAAGCAAACGCGTCTTGAATGGCTCGGTCAAACAAGGCAACGACTTCTCTCGCAGACGGCCGCCAATCACAAGGAAGAAACCACAGGTGCGGGTATACCTTGTGGCAGTCTAATAGGTGTGCAGATATTTTCACGAAAAATGCCTGCCCCTATCTATACCGTTCAAACTATCGCCATGGGTAAACAGAGCATCGTAGGCCATAGATAGAGACCGGGAAAAATTCGCGGATTCATTTCACGACAGCCTGAAATTCAAATAGTTATACCTCAGTGCTGCCTCTGCTATTGGCTCACAACTAACCTGGACGACTCTGGGCCAAAGAAAAACACTCAACCGAAGCTGTATCGAATCACAGGCCGCTACGTTGGGACACCTCCACAATACAGCAGCCAATGAGAGGGTGACATTTGACCTTAGTGTACGTAGAACTATAAAGTTAATCCTAGAGGTCATTGAACCCGCGAATTTTTCCGGTCCCTAGTCATTGAAATACAAACAGTAATTGTGTGTTATTTCTCTATGTCCACCACACTGTCATAAAGCGTTATCCATTATGCTTTAACTCGCGGGCAGTATGTCACCCTGTGTTCGGCCCGGGCAACACCGGGTACTGCAGCTAGTAATAATATATTCATGTTATTAAATACACGAAACACACATGTGAAGTTTGTATGTGAGCGATACTTACAGGTAACACGCGTGCAAAACCGGCATTAAATTTCAACCGCTTCTGTGTACGAGGCATGTCGAACTATTAATTGGGTGAAAATACGTTACTGTAGCCCAGTACGAAATACGATCATTCTTCAAAAATATTATCTATGTAAAATTATGCACATAGCTAAGTTGCTGTACTTTGTTTTTGTGACTGCAGTTCGCTCTGTACTGTCTGTAAACAAGCCCGGATAAACTGCGTAGATCTTGTGTTGTGCTCTGTAGGAAGACAACCTCTTTTTTTTTCCTTTGTGTCGTTTGGTCGGCGCGTTAAACTGGGTTGAGGGTGGATTGGGGGGGGGGGGGGGAGAGCATTACGTTAGACGTGACTGGGAAAAAAAATCTTCTCCTAGGAAAAATCCCTATTTAGGTATCCATTAGCGAATCACGTCTTTGGAATGTGTCCACATCCACAGTCCAATAAATGGCGTATCTGAACTCTGTTGAATAAAATAACATTTTATAAATAGGGACCGGAAAAATACGCGGGTTCAATGACCTCCAGGATAGACTCCACGATCCTGTGCATACTCGGGCAAACTTCACCTGTTCATTGGCTACTGACTTGTGAGGCGTCTCAATTGGGGGACTCGTGATTCGATATTGTTTTGACTGAGGGTCTATAATTGGCCCACAGTCCTCCATATTAACAGTGATCCAATAGCAGAAGTTGCATAAAATTATAATTACCTATTTGCATTTTAGCATATCGCGAAATGAATCCGCGAATTTTTCCGGTCTCTATTTATAAATTTAAAAAAAAAACCTCTGCTGTTTACTTGATTGGATGACCTGTCATCGACGGAAATAGTCTTAGAAACTTCATTCTACGTGAATATTAACTGTCTAAAAACTGTTCGGGTATGAACTGTGTTATAACTGGACGAGCAGCATGAAAGTGCAAATGTGTATTTAGTTGAGCAAGTTTCACTGGCTGTCAGGATGTCCCAAGGAACTGCCAAGTCGCAGCACAGAACAACTAACCGTGCAGAAGCGCTACTATAGCTCGATCCGACAGTTCACGAAAGTATGTATGGCAAGCGGGAACCATTTCCCCAAACACCACTGGCCGTGTGACACTTTTAATATTTGTTTACGAACTCTCTAACAAACCACGTGATGTTGTTTACAATAACCGTTCATATAAAACCAGTGGCAAAATACGTATACCGTTGGTAAGTTCTACTTTTTTAAGAATAGTTAAATTTAAGACAAGTTACGTGGCACAGACTTGAATATAAAACCAGCGACGCGCCACGGAAATACCTAAAGGCTACGTCACACACTATAACTATTTCTATGTAAATGGTTCACAAATATTGATGCAAAATTACAGATATTTGGAAATTTGTACATTTTACATGGAAAAACTATATCACTTAAAAAAAAAGGTGTTCGCAATAATACCGGGTTCGGATTTTTATCCGGTTATTTAAGCTTTGTGTTGACCTAGTAACTCCAATATTTAAAGTTATTTTCAAAATAGCTTTCCAGCATTCATCACGCACATCCCTGAGAAAAATTAAACACAAAGAAGTCAAATTATTTAATATTGTATTATCTTTTAAAAAAAAAAGAATTTACGCTTGAAAGAAACATCAATGAAAATATAAAATGTGCAAATGTTCGTAAGAAATGCTCAAGTATCGCTCGAAAATGAATTTCAGATGGGTAACAAAATAAACGTAGCCATGTGTGTGTGTGTTGCACAAAGTCACGGTATATTTATTGTATTGGAAATTGGTTTCGAAAGGAATGTTTTTTGACGTGACAACGTCTAATAAATCGATGAATGCCGGCTGCACGCACGAAAAGGATGACTCATTGTCCCGTCACACACATTGTCCCGTTACGCTCATTGTACGCTTGCGCCAAATCTATCTCTCTTCCATTTGATTGGAACAACCATCGATTGGACTTTTTCGAGGCACATTAAACTTGAAACACTCCCATTCGTTTCCTACTTTTCCTATCATCGTCCTATCCTTAACAGAATAACACAGATTGGAAGAAGTTAAATAGCAAACATGTATAAAAGTTATAGTTAAAATAATCTCTTCGTTAAAGTAATAAACAGTATTGAATTAATGAGTGCAAATAAAAGTAAATTTATCAACTAAATTGTAGATTTCATTTCACTCCTTCTTTGTATCCATTCAAAATAGTGATAATTAAATAAAAATGATTCAATTTTATTCATAAAAGTATGCAATCATTTCGTCAATGTTTTGTTATGACGTCACGTTAAACTATCGTCCGTAAACCGACTTTATAGACGACCAATTTTTTTTTTTTTTTTTTAAGTAACGAATTATATATTTTCTTTATGTGCCACGCCACGCCGTTAAGCTGTCGAGTCGAAGCGTCCTGCTGTGTGCTGTGACAGTCGCCTGTTCGGACGACACCGCAGCAGGATTTACTGCCGTTTGACTGCAGTGTCGCAGTCGATAGAGCCGATAGCCTGCCGACAGCATTGGCCTGGAGAATAGCGACTGTCCCAACACGCGATGGATTGCGCTGTGTTTGCATTAACCCCTTGGGTTTTCCCGTCTGGGGCAGGGTCGGCATGGATGGATGAGGACAGACACACTCACAGCAGCCGGCTACCTTTCTGGAGAGTGCGTGAGGAAAGTCGAGATGGGGTGTGAAGCATCCCGAGATAACCCACAGGCTAAGACGAAGATTCGGGATTCGAACCCTGGTCGCCTTTTTTATTTTGTAGGCGAGTGTTCGACCACCGCGCCTCTGCTGTTATCCCTACTAATAATATAATACTATAAATGAAAAAAAAACAAAGGGGGTGTGGCTGTGTCATGGAAACGGCCGTGTGTTGTACGTGAATACGTGAACATAACAGGTTAAATTTTCTATACAAAATATAATATCCACTATTTTTTATTTTAACACCACATATATTCTCTGTAACTATTTTACACTGATGTTTTTTTTTATAAGCAATCGATAGATTTTGACGATAGCTGACGATTGAAACCCAAACGAACGTCGTAGCTTCTCCGAGTCAAAAGTTACACTAACTGGAAATCTCAAAACGCAGCCAAAATGACCTCAAATGGCGGCGCTTCCCCCCTCCACCGCGCGCGATGGGTCACAGTACTCACTTGGCGTGACGAATTCTTTGATCCTTTAGCTATTCATCGGTGTGATTAAATTTTTGGGATGGAGATGATAAGATATTTAGCTGCAACACCAAACTGTATCCCCCAGATTTTTGTTAATCAAAACTTTTTTTTTTTAATTGCCTCCCACTACGGAAGCAAATTTAAAGACGTATTCACGCCAAAAAAAAAAAAAGTAAAGGTGTTTGCACTGGGCCAACTCGTTCCACACAGAATCCTGGCTTACGGGCCTTTGGCTGCAGCGCCGTGTGTCGAGAGGCAAAGCTACGTGGCACGAGCCATACACATCCTCCCTGCCCGGCCGCGGCGCGTTATTACGTTGCAGTCGCGCGCCGCGTCTGCATTCCTGGTGATGGGCCTCTTCGCGGTGGGAAGGAGGGTGGGAGGGAGGGAGGGAGGAGGTTAGTTGCAGTGACCTTGGCTGCAGGCACGCACGTCTAGCCACCGCCGTCTCGCAGCTGCGACCGATCGCATGATCCCATCAACCCGGTATAGCATGCAGAGGCCGGCGAAGGTTTGCGGGGTGCAGCGACCTCGTATGTACAGGAGCGTCTCTTGTCCCTTCCGACGACGTATCGTGATGTTACCGCAGAAAGAAGAGAGAGAAAAAAAAAACATATGGGTGCGTGTACTTAATGTACGCGCGCGTAGAAATTATACTTACTCGGCGTTCTAAAAAAAATAAACTAAATATTATTTTTGCACGCAAATATTTAAATAGAAATATATTATAATGAAAGGATTGGGGTGATATTAAATAAAATCGGTTGTCTGCAAAGTCGGTTTACGGACGATAGTTTAACGTGACAACGTCATGACGAAACATTGATGAAATGATTGCATTCATTTATGAATAAAATTGAATCATACTTGAAATTATACAAGTAATCAGATTTTTAAAATGCAAGAATAATTATCCTTTATTGCCGAAATTGTTGTTGTGATAAGCAATGAAAACCACATTAACTTTTCACTTCACTTTATAAACATTAGACGGAACAGTTCACGTGTAGATGACTTGTAATTAATTTTAAAAACTGGCGTTTAGCTATAAAGTTTAAATATAATTAAGAACAAGTTTTCATATAAATAAACTATAATCAAATATATATCATCAATTATATGAATCACCATAATTTTTTAGTCAATTGTAACATAACCTATTATTACTGCACTCGCCGACAGCGTAATGGAATACAGCGAAACGGAACAATGAGCGTAACGAGACACAGCGTAACGGAACAATGAGCGTAACGGGACACATTGAAACGGAATAATGTGCGTAACGGGACACTTTTTCGTGCGTGCAGTCGGCGTTCATCGATTTATTAGACGTCACGTCAAAAAAGGTTCGTAAAGTATGAATTCAATCAAATTAATATGGAATTTAAATAAGTATTCAGTAATAAATAATAATATACTAACCTTTTTTTAGTTTAGTAAAATAATCATGGCAATTTTTAATTAATAACGAAAATCAACATATACTACTGTGAATGTTTTTTGTAATTTATTAATTTATAAATAAAATGTACATACGGGAACATAATCTTAATTATATTGACCTAAATACCTTTTTTTAATGGTTCTTGCAATGCTAAGTATTGTTTTTTAGATTTTTTTAAGACTTACGCTAATGCTAATTACTCAGTAGATTTCAAGAAACCTCAATAGTACACAAAGATGATGAATATACAAAACAGATGAATGTGCAAGCAAAATCAGCCGATATCAAAAAATTAAAGAACATAGACAGTAAAGAAAATTCCTGAAAGGAACTTGTTAAATACAAATAAACACAGTGGGTGGTTAACGACAAGATAGTTGCAACAAGAACAGCTAATTCATACCAAAAAAAAACTAAAAAACAGATAGTATATAATACTCTCTCTTCTTGCGCGGCCAATGACAGACGAGCAGTCGTCTGATTGGCTGTGCACCTGATTGGCTGGATTCTTGCAGCGAGGGTAGTTGGTTATCTGTGAATTTTTGTGGTACATTAATCATAGTTTCGGTTGAAGGTATCCATGTTTATTTATTGGTTTTTTGACCCATTCCTTCCAGGAATAATCTGTGCTGTCTATGATCTTTCATTTTTTGACATCGGCTGATTTTGAATGGCTCTCCGCGTGTTTGCACATTCATCTGTTTCGTACATTCATCTTTTTGTCAGTTACTGAGTTTATAATGACGTACGGTGTAACCAACAGTGACACATGTCCACAAAAACGTCTTTTAAAAAATTTAGCCATGTTGTGACTACAGCGTAGTGGTTCTCTTAATCTCATTATTCAGCTATCACCAGTCCTAGAATTGGGAAAAGAGATATTTTATTTTTTTGTTGATTTCGAAGGAAGACCATCTCTTAGCGCAAAGGGCTCATAAATGTATCAAACAATTATCTTATGCGGGAGAATGAGACCACGTTATTTTCTGTCGAATTTTTTAATGGTGGCATGGCACAGAACACAGCTACCTGCGCCGGACCAATGTCAGTTCACTGCTATGCCACTCTTACAGACAATATTAAAAGAATTCAAAAAATACTGATTGCGTTGAATAAAAACATTTGAAACATATTTTCCGTACGGAATACGGAAACATGTTTGAACGATCCTTTTGGAATATGCGGGAACACACAGGAAGTTTTGTACACAAATTAACCAAAATTAACAGATTTTTTTATTAAGTTCTGGAAATTTTTAAAATAAAATTAGCATAATTAATGTGAACTGTGAAGTCTGCCTGCGTGCTTTTTACCACTATACATCATTTGGACGAAATGAAAGTAGCCTATAACCTCTGCAGGCGGTGGATTAGGGTTCAGTAGTGACATAGTGCGGTTTAAAAGTCTTGCGAGCTGGGCTCCTTTTTTCGATGGAAACACGTTTCTCAGAATGATGAATAAGTTGGCCGATCCGGTAACACATCAAAAAATAATCAAGCATAGCAATGGCACCTGTGCGTTTGAGTCTATCCTTGTATGGCTCTCCAAGCAATAAATGGTCAACGTGTAATAGCTCTTGAAAGAAAAATGCCACGCCGAAGGATAATTTACGACATCACTGATGCGTATTCCCTCTTCCTACTACTCCTTCCCATCCCAAGTTGACAGATCGCAAGACTTCTAGGTCGCACTATGCAATAACCACTGTAAGAGGTACGTCAAACAAGCTCTGCTTCGTGCGCGCACTATACAACAACTACGGCAAGAGGTACGTCAAACAAGCTCTGCTTCGAGCGCGCACTATACAATAACTCCGGCAAGAGGTACGTCAAACAACCTCTGCTTCGTGCGCACATTATACAATAACTCCGGCAAGAGGTACGTCAAACAACCTCTGCTTCGAGCGTGCACTATACAATAACCACGGCAAGAGGTACGTCAAACAACCTCTGCTTCGTGCGCGCACTATACAATAACCACGGCAAGAGGTACGTCAAACAACCTCTGCTTCGTGCGCGCACTATACAATAACCACGGCAAGAGGTACGTCAAACAACCTCTGCTATGTGCGCGCACTATACAATAACCACGGCAAGAGGTACGTCAAACAACCTCTGCTTCGAGCGTGCACTATACATTAACCACGACAAGAGGTACGTCAAACAACCTCTGCTTCGTGCGCGCACTATACAACAACTACGGCAAGAGTTACGTCAAACAACCTCTGCTTCGAGCGCGCACTATACAACAACTACGGCAAGAGGTACGTAAAACAACCTCTGCTTCGTGCGCGCACTATACAACAACTACGGCAAGAGGTACGTCAAACAACCTCTGCTTCGTGCGCGCACTATACAACAACTACGGCAAGAGGTACGTCAAACAAGCTCTGCTTCGTGCGCGCACTATACAATAACCACGGCAAGAGGTACGTCAAACAACCTCTGCTTCGTTCGCGCACTATACAACAACTACGGCAAGAGGTACGTCAAACAACCTCTGCTTCGTGCGCGCACTATACAATAACCACGGCAAGAGGTACGTCAAACAACCTCTGCTTCGTGCGCGCACTATACAATAACCACGGCAAGAGGTACGACAAACAACCTCTGCTTCGTGCGCGCACTATACAACAACTACGGCAAGAGGTACGACAAACAACCTCTGCTTCGAGCGCGCACTATACAACAACTACGGCAAGAGGTACGTAAAACAACCTCTGCTTCGTGCGCGCACTATACAACAACTACGGCAAGAGGTACGTAAAACAACCTCTGCTTCGAGCGCGCACTATACAACAACTACGGCAAGAGGTACGTAAAACAACCTCTGCTTCGTGCGCGCACTATACAATAACCACGGCAAGAGGTACGTCAAACAACCTCTGCTTCGTGCGCGCACTATACAATAACCACGGCAAGAGGTACGTCAAACAACCTCTGCTTCGTTCGCGCACTATACAACAACTACGGCAAGAGGTACGACAAACTACCTCTGCTTCGTGCGCGCACTATACAATAACCACGGCAAGAGGTACGTCAAACAACCTCTGCTTCGTTCACGCACTATACAACAACTACGGCAAGAGGTACGTCAAACAACCTCTGCTTCGTGCGCGCACTATACAATAACCACGGCAAGAGGTACGTCAAACAACCTCTGCTTCGTTCGCGCACTATACAACAACTACGGCAAGAGGTACGACAAACAACCTCTGCTTCGTGCGCGCACTATACAATAACCACGGCAAGAGGTACGTCAAACAACCTCTGCTTCGTGCGCGCTCTATACAATAACCACGGCAAGAGGTACGTCAAACAACCTCTGCTTCGTGCGCGCACTATACAACAACTACGGCAAGAGGTACGACAAACAACCTCTGCTTCGTGCGCGCACTATACAATAACCACGGCAAGAGGTACGTCAAACAACCTCTGCTTCGTGCGCGCACTATACAATAACCACGGCAAGAGGTACGTCAAACAACCTCTGCTTCGTTCGCGCACTATACAACAACTACGGCAAGAGGTACGACAAACAACCTCTGCTTCGTGCGCGCACTATACAATAACCACGGCAAGAGGTACGTCAAACAACCTCTGCTTCGTGCGCGCACTATACAATAACCACGGCAAGAGGTACGACAAACAACCTCTGCTTCGTGCGCGCACTATACAATAACCACGGCAAGAGGTACGACAAACAACCTCTGCTTCGTGCGCGCACTATACAATAACCACGGCAAGAGGTACGACAAACAACCTCTGCTTCGTGCGCGCACTATACAATAACCACGGCAAGAGGTACGACAAACAACCTCTGCTTCGTGCGCGCACTATACAATAACCACGGCAAGAGGTACGACAAACAACCTCTGCTTCGTGCG
This sequence comes from Bacillus rossius redtenbacheri, assembly GCF_032445375.1. Lineage (NCBI taxonomy): Eukaryota > Metazoa > Arthropoda > Insecta > Phasmatodea > Bacillidae > Bacillus > Bacillus rossius. The sequence continues at coordinate 11,918,843 of NC_086345.1, read as the reverse complement.
CGCACTATACAATAACCACGGCAAGAGGTACGTCAAACAACCTCTGCTTCGTGCGCGCACTATACAATAACCACGGCAAGAGGTACGTCAAACAACCTCTGCTTCGTTCGCGCACTATACAACAACTACGGCAAGAGGTACGACAAACAACTTCTGCTTCGTGCGCGCACTATACAATAACCACGGCAAGAGGTACGTCAAACAACCTCTGCTTCGTGCGCGCACTATACAATAACCACGGCAAGAGGTACGTCAAACAACCTCTACTTCGTTCGCGCACTATACAATAACCACGGCAAGAGGTACGACAAACAACCTCTGCTTCGTGCGCGCACTATACAATAACCACGGCAAGAGGTACGTCAATCAACCTCTGCTTCGTGCGCGCACTATACAATAACCACGGCAAGAGGTACGTCAAACAACCTCTGCTTCGTGCGCGCACTATACAATAACCACGGCAAGAGGTACGACAAACAACCTCTGCTTCGTGTGCGCACTATACAATAACCACGGCAAGAGGTACGTCAAACAACCTCTGCTTCGTGCGCGCACTATACAATAACCACGGCAAGAGGTACGTCAAACAACCTCTGCTTCGTGCGCGCACTATACAATAACCACGGCAAGAGGTACGTCAAACAACCTCTGCTTCGTGTCCGGTCGCCGCAGACTCCTGCAATTAGACAGACGATCAATCAAACCTGCTTATCGCGTCCCAAAGATGCCTAGTCTCTATCCTCCCCGACAGAGGCTCGATTATCTTAATTAATTCAATCAAGCTATTGGTCGCCGCGCCGTGACAGACAGCCCATCATCTCACGAGTCGCGGACCCAGCCAATAAGATCACTTCGCTCTGCGAATGAGTGGAACATTGAAATAAAAAAAAAGGGGGGGGGGGAGAGATTTAAATAGCAGTTACGTGATTGATCTCGAGGGTGGCTGCAAAAAAAAACCCTCATCCAACGTCAATTGTTACACGGGTCTTTCAAACCACTGCACCGAAGAATCTAAAGATATACAACTTAATTCTGACAAATAAAATATCATACTAAAGTATCAGTCAAGAGTAATCAATAAATTCAAAGTTTTCTGTCTGTACTTTGCGAATTTTTAAATGATAAAACTTTCATCCTGTTAGCAATTAGGTACCTTTAAAATAATTTTGGGGGTGGAGGGGGGTATTCCTGCCCATATCAAATGATTTAACTAAATGACCGTTAACGCAATAGATTTTTATTTAAACAAGTAGGTATTTAGAGAGTAACATCAAGGTTAATTCAGTCTTCATTTAACTGTTATAGCTCAAACAGTGTCAAAGATATAATGATAATATATACCAAAATCTTACACCAAGCATCATAATTATTTTATAATTGTTAAAAATATATAACAAATGACGATGCATTTGTAAGTTGATTTAATAACTTAATGCAAATAGATTTTTTAAAAAATACTACTGATTTGTAAGTTTGAAAAATGAAACCATATGGAATAACTTGAGTCAATGTAGATTTTCAATTTGATTTAAAATTATTTAAAATATTTTTTTTATTCATAAGTAAATAAAGTGACGATTATTGGGCCCTATTGTTTATAGTTGAATGTCACAATTGTATGTAACAAGCTTACAATTGGTGTTCAGAATAGTTCCCGACTACTTCCACATATAATATGCCCATAAAAGAATGAACAAGATATAAATTTCAATAGCATCGACTGTAAGCGTTCTTGAGTGTTGGTTTAAGGTAAGAATTAAGGAGTACCTCTAACAGTTTTAGATAGGCGCATGCGTGAATACTTCTTTGTTGTTTACACGTTTGCAGCGCGAAAGAATGGCTCTTTCCCCAATTGGCAGACAGTGAACCTTTAAAAGTTATTTGGCAACACGATGGATACCTCACCTTTGGAATCTCTTTGCACGAGATTGGTTGAACGTCGAAGTCACTGACCGTTGGATTGGTCGTAATGGTCGAGACGACGACAGCTCTTTTTCGCTGGCCTCCACGTTCACCTGACCTAACGCCATACGATTTTTTTTCCTTTGGTGCTTTATAAATTATCGTGTCTACGTTCCGCCGCTAACTAATGACATGCTAGAGTTGAGACACAGAATTGAAGAGACTATTGCTTCCATTACTCCGGACGTGTTAACCAAAGTGTGGGAAGAATTGGACTTTAGGTTGGATGAGTGCCGTATAACTAAAATTGCACATATTGAAAATTTGTGAGAAAAAACTAGGTTAGCTTCATTTTCAAGAGTCAGTCATTATTCCAAAGTATGGAGGATCTACTTGATATGGGCTTGAATGTATTCTCACTTTTCACAGTAATGATACTTCCATTGGTTTCAGTCTTCCTTAAACCGTCAGCATTCTTCAATTTAAGTTCTTTGTCGAGATCAAAAGTTCTATGAACGTTACCACGTTTAAGATAAGGACAATTATTCGTCATGCAGCACACTTTTCCTTAGTGTAGTGGCTTTACCGATGTCCTCTGTCTCGTAAGTGTCCTTGGCTTTACAAATTTGGTCATGTCTTTTTAAGGTATCAATTCGCGTAAACAACCTGCTACACCGATCACAACTTTACATTTTACGTAGTGGGTTTTTAACACAATCATTCTTCTTATGACGTCTAGAATTCCTCCTCGTAACAAATTTCTTGCTGCCAGTATACTTTCAATACAGAAATTCAGCTACAGGCAACGAACAAGGATCCATGCTAGCTTCTGCGATTAATGCCAGATGCAAATAGAGAGTTTCAAATTGGAACATTTTAATTAAATAGAACTGTTTGATATTTCATCAGCGAGAGTTAATTTTACGTTTTGAAAGACTCATGGCTAGAGACCTGCAAAATTCGCGGTTTCGATGGCCTTCAGGATAGACTGCACATTCTCCTGTACACTCGGGTAAATAACGCAAGTTCATTGGTTGTTGACTTGTAAGTCGTCTCAGCTGGTTTGTCTGTGATTCGATCCTTCTTTGCTTGAGGTTTTATAATTGGTTGAGATTTACCAAGATGAACAGTAAGCCAATAGCAAAATTATCTAAGAGGTATTGTTTAAATTCTAGCCTATCCCCGAATGAATCCGCGAATTTTGCAGGTCTCTACTCATGGCCAAGTAGTTCTGCTTTAGAATACATATGAAACTATTCCATAAGACATAGTTTTTTTGTGGACATAAAACCCGTTTCACAGGGTCAAACTTTTGCAAGTGCAGGCAGTCTTCCCTCAGCGAGGGGATTCTTGATTACAACACGTTCCCCCTTACCTCCCTTGTTCCATCCCCGGGGATCTTCGCCATTGCCGGGGATGCACCACAACGCCGAACGTACAATAACGCCGAAAACCATAACGCCGAAATGCCAAATTTACCACAACGCCAACAGCTAGAAAACTGCTATGTACCACAACGCCGAATTACCACAACGCCGAAATACCACAACGCCGAACGTACAATAACGCCGAAAACCATAACGCCGAAATTCCAAATTGACCACAATGCCGACAGCTAGAAAACTGCTGTGTACCACAACGCCGAATTACCACAACGCCGAAATACATTAACTCCGAAAAATGTCATTGCAGGACTGTTACAAAGGTTAGGTTAGGTAGAGGTTATCACAAAAATTCATTCAGTTGCTTTTTTCATTTTCGTCCTGTGGCAAACCCCCCCCCCCCCCCCACCAACACCCCCATGCAACAAAAACTTTTTTCGGCGTTACTGTATTTCGGCGTTGTGGTACACAGCAGTTTTCTAGCTGTCGGCGTTGCGGTCAATTTGGCATTCGGCGTTATTGTACGTTCGGCGTTGTGGTATTTCGGCGTTGCGGTAACGACCCGCCATTTGCCAACCGGCCAAGTGTAAACATTTCACTTGCATCGGGCCGGGGGGGGGGGGGGAGACACCTTGCTGCCGCGTATATTTTGCGTAAAATTATTACACAGTTAGTTTTTCTTTTGTTTGCGAAACTCGGCGGCTGATACGGACGGTCGCGGCGTGACTCAATCGTGATCACGTGTCGCCGAGACGTGACGGAGCGGAGGATGAAGACGTGATGTCACTGCTGAGTAGCACCTTTGAATATATATACTGTATAGAAGTCGCCAGCCCAGGTTAAAATTTCTAATACGGTTTTGAGGTAGTTGGTTAACTCACCGCTGCAATCGCCACCATCTCTAGGGCATCGACTCGTGGTGGTCCCTAGCGGACAAGTGTCGAACTCTTCAAACACCCCTTCCCACTCCTGTTGAACGACCTTGAGCTGCAGTGAATGATGGATGAGGGGGGTGCGGGGAAATGACAGCGGGCGACAGCGCTGCGCTCTAACGTGTAAATAACAACTAAGACGATACAGGGCGTTACGGCAGCGCACTGCAGCGGTGAAGTTCCCAAGCTGCTCGTCATGCGCTCCTGAAAAACGTGGAGTAAATCCTATCCACTCGCGACTTCTATACAGTGTATATATATATTCAAAGGTAGCACCTCCCCCCTCACTCCTAGACACGGCCTGGAGGATAACAGTTCCTTCAGCGACACGCCTTGCGGTCACGCCTGGAGCCCGCCGCGGTAGGTCTGAGCTTTCCGTCTACCGACCAGACACCAACCACACTGTCCAAAAAAATTTTTTTTTTTTTGACGCGACAACGTCTAATAAATCGATTGAACGCCGGCTGCACGCACGAAAAAGGGATGACTCGTCGTCCCGTTACGCTCATTGTACGCTTGCGCCGCATCTTATCTCTCTCATTCCACTCGATCGGAACAACCATCGATTTGACTTTTTTTCGAGGCACGTTAAACTTGGAACACTCCCATTCGTTTCCTACTTTTCCTATCGTCGTCCTATCCTTAACAGAAATAACACAGATCGGAAGAAGTTAAATAGCAAACATGTATAAATGTTATAGTTAAAATAATCTCTTCGTTAAAGTAATAAACATAATTGTATTAATGAGTGCAAATAAAAGTACATTTATATATTAAATTGTAGATTTCATTTAACTCCTTCTTTGTATCCATAAAAATTGTGATAATTCAATAAAAATGATTCAATTTTATTCATAAAAGTATGCAATCGTTTCATCAATGTTTTGTTATGACGTCACGTTAAACTATCGTCCGTAAACCGACTTTACAGACAAGCAATTGTTTGAAATGGAAAAATAAATAATTCAAATTACAGATTTTTGTAATTTTTTTTTACACGAAAAACAACCGCATCACTACAAAGCAGTGTTCGCAGTGATATGGGGTTCGGATTCTTACCCGGAAATTTATGCTTCGTGTTGCTTCCAGTAGCCTCAAAAATTAAAATTATTTGTAAACCATTCCACGAAGAGCTTTCCAGTATTAACTTCGCGCACTAACACGCAATATAAAACAAGATAAATTCAAATTATTGAGTTATTGAATTTCTTTCCATTGTTAAAAAATTATGCTTAAATAAAAAATAATAATATTATGCCCCAAATTTTTTAATGAAATAATTAGTATTATCTCGGAAAACGTATTGCATACGTGCAAAAATAACCATAGCCATGTGTTGTACAAATATGCAATATATTTTACTTGTAGTATTACAATTCATTTCTTGGTAACTGGTTTGCAAAGTCATCTTTTGTGGAATCCCGTTACGCACTATGACTGTTGCTGAACTTTATCACGGCTGTGATTCGCCTGAAAAGCTACGCCATGCATAAATTAATTCTTCTAGCCCCAGAGCGTGGGTATAAGAGAAGGCACAGTGTTTTTGCGACTACCAGAAGTACAAATTTTTATTAAAATTTTCCCCTATTTTCCAGCATAAAAAATTACGTATTTTCAAGATGGTGCCCTTAACTACAAGTGCAACGGTGACGTCATATTTTTAAAATGGCTGAATCGTTTTTAAATATTAAAATTTTATTAATTATATTTTTTAACTAGTTTTAAAAAAAATTTCCCGAATTTCTAGCTAAATAATTACGAACTTGAAGGATGGTGGGCGTAAAAAAAAATAGTGCAATGGTCTAGGAGTGGGGCATTCGATTACAAGAGAAAACAAATTGGCGGAATCCGAGATGGTGTAACCAAAATGGCCGCCGGAGTCAAGCTCAAGGTCGTGACATCATGACCTGCACCTCGCATTTCAGCCTGAAGCCTTTGCCCGAACCAGCTATTCCTAATTATTATGAAATTGTTTACAAAATAAGCATAATGTAAAGCAGAACTAAGCTTTAACTGTGTGTTCAAATATAAGGTGTAAACATTAACATGTAAAATCGAGTACAGGCATACACGTGCTGGAAAATTAATAACACTTGAAAAAATTTTTGGAGTTACCAAAACCAAGACAATTAAAATGAGTATTATTACATTAAAACCAGTCAGTCACTCGCTCATTCGCACACCGATTCACGCAGCAGGTAAGCCGTGAAGTGATCGTGGTAAGTAGGTGTTCCAAAAACTTTTCTTTTCTTTTCAGGCTATGTTTGAAAAAAAAAGAAAGTTTTTTTATCATTGCCTTGTCGCCTGGTCTGGTCGCGAAGACGTCAGCTCATTGCAGTCGGCGACAGACAGGACAACCGCAGGCAGAAGAACACTTCTCACGGGCGACGACGGTGCAGACGAAAGCGAAGGAGGAGAAGAAGCAGAGGAACTGGTTCTGGAATTCTTCTGGAACAAGAAGGGGGAAAAGGGGGAGAGGGGGGGGGGGGTGTTCCAGCCTAGAGAGACGCGTGCGATGACTTACGAGCGCTGTCCGACGAGAACATCAAGTGTGGCCGTTTAACCGCACACACAGCCCAGGCGCTAGTAGCTTGGACACGGATAATCCAGGTGTCGCGACGAGCCGACCGCGGTGTCATCTGCCGCGACGCTGACGCTCCACACAGTCTGTGGCCGCAGCACCCTGCCTCCCAGAAGCAGCACCCTGCCTCCCAGAAGCAGCACCCTGCCTCCCAGAAGAAGCACCCTGCCTCCCAGAAGCAGCACCATGTCTCCCAGAAGAAGCACCCTGCCTCCCAGAAGCAGCACCATGCCTCCCAGGAGCAGCACCCTGCGTCCCAGGAGCAGCACCCTACCTCCCAGAATCAGCACCATGCCTCCCAGAAGAAGCACCCTGCCTCCCAGAAGCAGCACCATTCCTCCCAGAAGCAGCACCATGCCTCCCAGAAGCAGCACCATGCCTCCCAGAAGCAGCACCCTGCCTCCCAGAAGCAGCACCATGCCTCCCAGAAGCAGCACCATGCCTCCCAGAAGCAGCACCCTGCCTCCCAGAAGAAGCACCCTGCCTCCCAGAAGCAGCACCATGCCTCCCAGAAGCAGCACCATGCCTCCCAGAAGCAGCACCATGCCTCCCAGAAGCAGCACCCTGCCTCCCAGAAGCAGCATAATGCCTCCCAGAAGCAGCACCATGCCTCCCAGAAGCAGCACCCTGCCTCCCAGAAGCAGCACCATGCCTCCCAGAAGCAGCACCATGCCTCCCAGAAGCAGCACCATGCCTCCCAGCGAAAGCACCCTGCCTCCCAGAAGCAGCACCATGCCTCCCAGAAGAAGCACCCTGCCTCTCAGAAGCAGCACCTGCCCTCCAGAAGCAGCACCATGCCTCCCAGAAGCAGCACCCTGCCTCCCAGAAGCAGCAGCCTGCCTCCCAGAAGCAGCCCCATGCCTCCCAGAAGAAGCACCATGCCTCCCAGAAGCAGCACCATGCCTCCCAGAAGCAGCACCCTGCCTCCCAGAAGAAGCACCATGCCTCCCAGAAGCAGCACCATGCCTCCCAGAAGAAGCACCCTGCCTCCCAGAAGCAGCACCATGCCTCCCAAAAGAAGCACCCTGCCTCTCAGAAGCAGCACCCTGCCTCCCAGAAGCAGCACCCTGCCTCCCAGAAGCAGCACCATGCCACCCAGAAGCAGCACCATGCCTCCCAGAAGCAGCACCATGCCTCCCAGAAGCAGCACCATGCCTCCCAGAAGCAGCACCATGCCTCCCAGAAGCAGCACCATGCCTCCCAGAAGCAGCACCATGCCTCCCAGAAGCAGCACCATGCCTCCCAGTAGCAGCACCATGCCTCCCAGAAGAAGCACCCTGCCTCCCAGAAGCAGCACCATGCCTCCCAGAAGCTGCACCATGCCTCCCAGAAGCAGCACCATGCCACCCAGAAGCAGCACCATGCCTCCCAGAAGCAGCACCATGCCTCCCAGAAGCAGCACCATGCCTCCCAGAAGCAGCACCATGCCTCCCAGAAGCAGCACCCTGCCTCCCAGAAGAAGCACCATGCCTCCCAGAAGCAGCACCATGCCTCCCAGAAGAAGCACCCTGCCTCCCAGAAGCAGCACCATGCCTCCCAGAAGCAGCACCCTGCCTCCCAGAAGAAGCACCATGCCTCCCAGAAGCAGCACCATGCCACCCAGAAGCAGCACCATGCCTCCCAGAAGCAGCACCATGCCACCCAGAAGCAGCACCATGCCTCCCAGAAGCAGCACCATGCCTCCCAGAAGCAGCACCATGCCTCCCAGAAGCAGCACCCTGCCTCCCAGAAGCAGCACCCTGCCTCCCAGAAGCAGCACCATGCCTCCCAGAAGCAGCACCATGCCTCCCAGAAGCAGCACCATGCCTCCCAGAAGCAGCACCCTGCCTCCCAGAAGCAGCAGCATGCCTCCCAGAAGCAGCACCCTGCCTCCCAGAAGCAGCACCATGCCTCCCAGAAGCAGCACCATGCCTCCCAGAAACAGCACCATGCCTCCCAGAAGCAGCACCCTGCCTCCCAGAAGAAGCACCATGCCTCCCAGAAGCAGCACCATGCCTCCCAGAAGCAGCACCCTGCCTCCCAGAAGCAGCACCCTGCCTCCCAGAAGCAGCACCCTGCCTCCCAGAAGAAGCACCCTGCCTCCCAGTATTTTATTCACTAGAATTGACATATTTTGATTCGGTGAAAATGCTCCCCTATTATTATTTCTACGTACCGGTTTTCTCAGATTTACACAAATACCACGAGAGTTAGTCATTAGTGTGAATCTGTGCTTCAAGAATACTTTGCCACCGAATGATTACGTGAAATACTCGTGCCTATAAAAAAAAATTAATTTACTGAATTCAAGGGAAGAAAGTGTCTCAGATAAAAGGTTTCTTCGCAGATTCAGATAACTGTATTTTTGTTTAAAACTACACTCCGTCAAGTATCGTTCCGTGTCCCGAGTAAACATTCTCGAGGAAGGAATACATGAATATTTTACCGTCGACTCAAATCGAATCTTGCTTCAAGTGAATTCATATTCAAAGTTAATGCACAGGAAAAAAAATTCTGTACAAGGAGATTCTTTTGGAAACCAGTTGCCAAGGAATAGTTTGTGATACTACAAGAACGATATTGTAACTTTGTTAAAAACAAAGCTATGGTTATTTTTGCATATACATGAAATAGGGTTTTTGGAAGCAATACTGACTATTTCTTACTAAAATAATTAAATGTTTTAATTGAGGTTTTATTCCAGCATATTTTTTAAGACATAGAAAAAATAATTGAATTTTCAATTATATGACTATTTTGTTTGATTATATTTGATACTGTGCGCAGTTGAAACAGGGAAGCTACTTAGGTAACGGTTTCAAATAACTTCAACTATCAGCGGTACTCGGACAACACAAAGTATAAATGTCCGGGTTAAGATTCCGAACCCAGTGGAACTGCGAACACTATTTTTTAGTGATGCGGTTGTTTTCATGTAACAGCACAAGGGTAAAAACATCTGCAATTATGAATGAATATTTCTGTTCCGTTAAAAAAAAAAAAAAAAAAAAAAACATCGTTAATTCACTGCCTGGAAATCCTTGAGGACTGCCGTAGATTTGCGAAGATAACTGCAGTTGGGAATTATATACATGTAAAACTCGCGCTATTTTTCACAAATACGTCAATTGGCTGCCGCCACATTCTACCTATCGTTCGAGTCGCACGTGATTTTTTTTTTTTTTTAATGTTATCCTGGCTTCTCTATGACAAAAACATTTGAAGAAAAAAAAGATTAATTTTTATGTGTAAAATGCCCTAACATTAGTTTGGTGGTGGGGGGGGGGGGGGAAACTGCCGTCACGAACACAAATATGAACAGTGTCTAATTTTTTTTTGCAGCGTATCAAGAAATCGTGAGGCAGGACGAAGATGGCCGAACGCACGAGACATTGGGGCGCGCGCTTGAGAGAGAGAGAGAGAGAGAGAGAGAGAGAGAGAGAGAGAGAAAACGGAGAGTAATAACGAGAGAGAAAGAAAGAGAGAGATCATACATAGGTCAGCGCTAATTTTTTTTTATTATTCAGCTACCGCTCGCGTGCGACGGAAGCTGATTTCGTCACGGGTCGGCAGTCTTTGTGTCGACGCTGCAGACGTCCGCAGAAGAAGAAGAAGAAGAAGAAGAAACGAGGCGTCCGAAATGCCCGCTGGCTCTTCGCTCGAGAAGGCGAGAGCACGTGAGGCATGCGCTGTTCCCGAGTGCAGTAAAAAAAAAAAAACTTTGAAACTGAACGTGTGGAGTCACAACCGTGCAGGTTTAGCGATTACGTCTTTCAGAAAATTAAAATGGCGGTCACAACCACCATCATGAACAAAATTGTAGAGGATTAAAAAAAATTAAGAATTAAAAAAAAATTGTATATAATTTTCAGTGTTGTTAAGTAACGAATTACAAGTAATCGGATTACTTGTACCGATTACTTTTGAAGTAATTTATACTTGTAACATATTACATTTAAAAAAATGTAATTCGTACTTGTAATCAGAATACATATCATTAATTGTAATCGATACATTAAGGTAGTCGATACTTTATATTTACTTGCCGTTACTTTTATTCTCGGAACGTATAATGAATACAATTAAGAACAAGAAGATCATACACTTTTGTATTAGTAAAGTTTATAATTTTACGCTTGTAGTGCTACGATCGTATGCACAACATCTATGATCAAAAATGAAGATCCATAGTGACTTGCAGTGTCTCCAACATTACCCTATCCTAAAATCTGCATTTTTAAAATTTAACACATCGCTACCGTCAAGTGCTCCCGTTGAGCGTCTTTTAGTGTTGGTAAAGATGTTTTTGCCATCAAGAGAGGTAATCTATCTGATGAGAACTTTCAAATGCAATTGTTTCGTAAGGTCAATTCCAAAATTTAAAGAGTGTTACTTTTATTACAGGTAGCTACTTGTATGAAGTCTTTTGATGTTATTCAAGCAAGTTTGTACTCAAATATTATTCATTTAATTAAAGATAACAAATTTAATCATTACATAAAATCATCTTTTTAACAAAACATATATGTATGTATGTTTATTAATGTAACAAAAGTGTAAAAAAAATTGAATCGTATGTCAGTTTTAAAATGGTAGCGGAAAGTAATTGCAGTTGTAATTTTACTGATTACTTCTATATAAAGTAATTTTTACTTGTAATTAGTTACATTATCACCACAGTAATTGTAATTGAGCCAAATTACTTTTTCCGAGTACTTTTAACAACACTGATAATTTTGGTCTACAAGGTTCATAACAACTGTGGTACGAAATATACTACACTAAACCTCAGATGTAAAAGGAAGAACAACACAGACGTACTTTAGGAACCGAACAACCAGAAAACAAAGATGGCGGCATCCACTAGATGAAATCAAGATGGTGGTCTCCAGCAGACGAAAACAATATGACGATGCCATCGTAAATAAAAGTAAAACGCACATGAGAGGGCAACCCCCCCCCCCCCCAACCTATTTTGGATACATAATTACATAAATAGTGGGAAATTCTGAAAAGCAAAATTGTGGATTTGATGTAATAATTCAAAATGGTAGAAGGATCTAGAAAACAAAATGGAGGAATGTTCTTGATGGCCGGCAGGATCTAAGTCCAAGGTCTAGGTAATCCATAATGGCCGCCGGAAAATAACGTAATTCAAGATAGGCGTTGCGACTCTCTATATCTAAGCCTGAATAAATTGGTTAAATTTTAGGTATAGTGATTTACATGTTAAACTAGCATTCTAAAAAAAAAGGACAACTGTCTATCGTTGAGGAAAATGGCCCCTCCCTGAGAAAAATGTAACCAACCCTAAGGAAAAAGACCTCTCTCTGGGAAGCTTCTACCTCCGGATATTTTTCAGGAGAAATAAAAGGGAGATATTTTTTCAAAATGGAGATTTTTACCTATAAAAAAGAAATTTCCCTTTGAAATAGGGACATTTTGGGGCATAATAAGTCCATTTCAGGTTTTTTGCCGCCGGATATGACGTTATACTCTATTGCCGCCGGACACAATTCAAGATGGCCGCCGTGAATAGCCGAAAGCCAGTGTGTGCCACGACGAATCAAACCTACTTACTTATCGGCCAAGATTGTCGATCAAACGGCAAACGCCTACATTAGCTGACGATCTGGTGAATAGTGTTCGCAGGTTGTAGGGGGGGTAAGAAATAAACAAACATTTCAGTTGCGCGCTCAAGCAGACAAGAGAATCTAACATGGCGGCCAGTAAGGCGTCACTTTCTTTAACCTCTTTAAATCGGCAAGGTGCTCTTCGCCATTTTGAAAGTATCGTCGAGACGGAACACGGATGCCATTCCCGTTTCTTATTGGCCGACCGCGTCCAACCATCCGACTTATTTTACAACCCAATGCAAAAATTATTCGATGGAATTTCAAGTCATCGCAAAACTTGTCAACCGAACATGGCGGAGCTGGTGACGTTATAACCATCCAACTTTATTTGACGCAACACATTGGAAGGTAGTGGCTTGGCTTCTGGGTCTACACTGATGATGGCGACTGAAATGTCGAACGAAACTTCGGTTATATATATGTATATATATCGGTTGTTTGAAGCCTGTAAAATTACTCTGAAAACATGCGTTTTTAGCCATTTTTACTCTTCTTAAAATACAGTTTTAAAACAAATTAATCCGAAATTACAAGTACTTTTCGACCGTCAGCGAATTCTTACATTCTTTTTCCGTAAGGAGACTCCACTCGGATATCTTGAGTAGTTTTTGAGATCGCGTTGTTTTTTTTTGTTTTTTTTCCTGAAGCTCTGCGCACCAGAGTGTGTGCCCGGGTAGACGGGGGGGCCTTAACCCTTGTGTTCCTCACGCACGTTCGCGGACGTGGGATGCCGTTGACGAGGGATGAAGGACTGGCGAGGTGTCCGGGGGCATCCGGGAGGGGATCGCTATCTTGACCCGTCATCCGCCTGGCAGCGTGAGAGCAGCGCGAGTCGGCTGGCGAGATCTTTATACTGGAAAGGTGTTTGGAAGTGATAATTTGACAGTGTCACAGTGGGCCTTGAGTCCGCACTGCCAGTTACGACTTCTTTGGTTTGGTGTTACCTTACCTACCCGGGCTTTGGCACAGTTGTAATCTTCGGGCGGGAGACATGCTGATATTGAAGTACCCAAGGTCATCCATGTCCTGATTCGGGGGGGCTCGGCCGCCGTGAGACTGCCCGGGAAAGCACTATTCCTGAAGATGAAGGGTGCCGTGGGACTGATCCTTTACTGTGATAGTTCCCTGCTGAGATTTCCTCTAATGGCTCAGGATCAGGATTGGGAGTAGGAAACGTGGTGGTAGTGGTCCTCCTATGCTTGGAGAACACTCTGAAGGGTCTCCGCCCTGCTGACGAGTGGAAGTGTTGAGCTACTTAAGCTCGGGTACTAGCCTGATGAGCTAGTAGAGGTTGGATAGGCCTCAGCTGGATCACGAGTAACTGGTTGACCGAGGGGTCCCAGGGATGTGAGAGGTATGGTTCCGTGACGGTTCTACTCATATCCCACAGAGGGGGCCAGCTCTGTAGGTGGACTGGGGGTTTAACGGCGGAGCTGGTGGGGGGGTCGGTGGGACCGAAGCTTGTGATGGGTCTCCCTCAACCTCTCGACCTATAGCCGTGCGCTCACCAGTAACATGCCGCAATTGGAAATGGATGAATCTATTTCCCGGTTCTCGGAACCCATGTCGGGCACTGGTAACAGTGTCGGGCGTGTAAAAGACCCATCTTTCTCATAACCTGGTCCACGCCCTGACGGGATCATTTGCCTGGGGGGGGGGAGTATTGGTGAATTTGAGGTGTGAACCTAAGTTACATGCCAGTTCTGAGTGAGTGTGTGTGTGAGGGGGTGGGGTTGTGGGAGGCCAGGAGGGCTCGAACAGACAGGACGGGGGACGTGTGGTGTGTTGAGAGGGGGGGGGGTGAGGGGATGAGGTGGGCTGATAGACGTCTGGGCTCGGCGCCAGCCGACTCGGGCGCCGACTCGAGCTGCTCTCACGCTGTCAAGCGGATGACGGGTCAAGATAGCGATCCCCTCCCGGATTTCCCGGTCACCTCGCCAGACCTCCGTCCCTCATCGACGGCATCCCACGTCCGCGAACGTGCGTGAGGAACACAAGGAAGGCCCCCCCGTCTACCCGGGCACACACTCTGGTGCGCAGAGCTTCAGGAAAAAAAAAAAAAAAAACAACGCGATCTCAAAAACTACTCAAGATATCCGAGTGGAGTCTTCTTACGGAAAAAGAATGTAAGAATTCGCTGACGGTCGAAAAGTACTTGTGATTCCGGATAATTTTTTTCAACTGTATTGTTAGTACAGTAATAATTGCTAAAACGCATGATTTCAGAGTAATTTTACAGGCGTAAAACAACCGGTACAGATTCTTGAAAGCACTTAAGGACCGTGCATTACGAATTTATCTTCATTTCTCCGTCATATTGTGTTACGGTCACCGCTCAAATTTCACACAGTTGTCCTGTGACGACGAGAAGACGCTAAGAAGCACCAACGAACGTAGTGCTTATCATTCCGCCTCACTGACACAGATACACCCCTGACGAGGTGGGTCCCTTAGTCTATGAATAAAACTTATATTAATATATGAAATTTTGTGCCAAGTATGGTAAATGTCGCAATGGCTATGCGATCAAAGGTGTGAGTGATCCAACCCAGAGGTCCGAGCTGTGATGATTTGAATCAAATCACTTCCAATGTAGTTTGTATAAAAAATTATATTCAATGTGTCTATAAGGATTATAACAACAATTGTAGTTAATGGAACATCGACAATAGTGCACGTGTCAGAGTGATGCTGGCTATATGGCGAACATTAAGTCTTCCAAGATGGTGACGTCCAACAGAACAAAATAAATATGGAGACTGTGACTTAACTCAAGATGGTGGATTGATGCCACAATTGAAAAAATAATGGCTGTGACATTATGCAAGATGGTGGCCTCCAGCAGACGGAAAGAAGATGGCCATTGTGACATCATCCAAGATGGCGGCTGTGATGTTAGAATGCACAAAGGCGGAAGGTTCTACGATCGTGAGTTTAACAGTCGATTTTCAATATGGCTGAATTCAAGATGGCGGAATCCAAAATTGTGTATGATGTCAAGGTCAAAAGTCAAGGTTAAGGTCAAGACCAAGGTCATCCAAGATGGCCGCAAAGACGTCAGCTTGTGGTCGGTATTTGACCCCATCCACCATGAACATCCTGGAACCTCTTCTCGGAGAAACCAAAATATACCACTGCCCCAAATTTCGTAATAAATACTCAGTATTTGCTCTATCTAAACAACGTATTTCATAAATGCAAACATAACCATAGCCATGTGTTGTACAAAGTTGCAGTATTATAAAATATTTATTGGCAGCTAGTGTCCGAAAGGAATCTTTTTGTAAAAGTACAGTCCATTTTTTTTTCTTCATTCCCTGTGTTCGGAAGGTCGGGTAAAACTGATTCCTTCGCACGGCGGGAAGAGATTTACGCGCGTCTCTCCGTATGGACGTTTCTAAATTTGGGCCTGGGCCCTGCGGGGAATGAGCCACGTTCACCTTGGCGGGGCCTGTTCTCTCGGACGGCCGAGAACGGCCAAAGGTGGCGAAGTGGCCAAGTACTTTGTCCTCGCACCGCAGACCACGGGGAATGAGCCAGACACTGTCTGCATTCCGTCGCGGAAGCACAAACCTTATGAATATATATACTGTATACAAGTCGCGAGTGGATAGGATTTACTCTACGTTTTTCAGAAGTGTATGATGAGCAGCTTGGGAACTTCACCGCTGCAGAGCGCTGCCGTAACTCCCTGTATCGTCTTAGTTGTTATTTACACGTTAGAGAGCAGCTCTGTCGCCCGCTGTCATTCCCCGCACCACCCACCCATCATTCACTGCAGCTCGAGGACGTTCAACGGGAGGGGGAAGGGGTGTATGAAGAGTTCGACACTTGTCCGCTAGGGACCACCACAAGTCGATGCCCTAGAGATGGTGGCGATTGCGGCGGTGAATTAACCAACTACCTCAAATCGTATTAGAAATTTCAACCTGGGCTGGCGACTTCTATACAGTATATATATTCAAAGCACAAACACAACTTTTGAGTCTCCGGTCTTTTCAGACGCATGATCCGTCGCTCCGTACCGCCCGTTGTTTTAATTTGGTTTTATAAACCATTTTATTAAGCGGATATAGAGCACAGATGGCATAAGCCAAGAGGTACAATAACTAGAGACCTGCAAAATTCGCGGGTTTCGATGGCCTTCAGGATGGACTGCACATTCTCCTGTACACTCGGGCAAACAACGCAAGTTCATTGGTTGTTGAATTGGAAGTCGTCTCAGCTGGTTTGTCTGTGATTCGATCCTTCTTTCCTTGAAGGTTTATAATTGGTTGAGCTTCGCCAAGATGAACAGTAAGCCAATAGCAAAATTATCTAAGAGGTTTATGTGTTTGACTTCTAGCCTATCACCGAATGAATCCGCGAATTTTGCAGGTCTCTAACAATAACATATAGAGCGAATAACTAAACAGTACACTTTTCTTTTGTAGAGATTTAGCCATTTTCCGCCCTTACTACAACAGCACGCAAATGTTCAATGTCACTTTTAAAAGAGATTTAAAAAAAACAACATGGACGTCAAGAATCAAAACTAAAATGGCGGCTCACAGCTCGCGCTCAGAGATGAATCACATGAGTCTGACGACACGTGCACATGCGTCACGATGCGTCACGGAGAAAGGGAAAATGCGCCGTGGAATTTGAAAGGAGAAAAGGAAAAAAATTAATAGCAAAAGGGAAAGCAGCTGAACGAGAAACCGTTCTCAAGCTCTTGCAGTGTTGCCAAACATACGACAATTTTAGGATTTTTTTATTCGTGTTCGTGTCGAAAATATGTTACGGTTACATTGCGACCGGATAATTGAGTACAGTAAATTACAGTTAGTTTTACTTTTTATTTATTTATTTTTATCTCACACCTCCCTTGAAATTCTTCTAGAAATCCCCCTCCCCACTCCTTCTCAAAGGTTGAGAACCGCTGATCTACAGTGTCGATTTTAAACACTAAATCTACTTGAGTACATAACGGGCTGTTTGAGTTGCCATACGCTGCTCGATACTGTCCACTCCGCATGCAGACAGGCATTTGGGGAGAAATTATCGTATGAGTAGGCTATGTGTACCAGAAATAAATTATGGCACGCCCTCCTAGCCACTATTTCCTTCCCTCACCCCTTCACCACTAACAGTTTCGTCTGCCGCGATCTACAGCTGTCAACGAGCATGTCGTATGACGTCACGACCACCATTTTGATTCAATTGTTTAGTTGCCAGGCGGCACTAGTGTCGACAGCAGATGGTTCTAGGCAGGGGGTGGCCATGTCTGCATTAATACACGGTTATGTGTGAGAAGCCGTTTCCCCCCCCCCCCCCCGGTCCAACTTATTGTTGCGTCATGTTGGCTGCAGCTTAGTATGGAAACAGCTTTTAAATTACTTTTTTTTTATTATAAAAGTGACGGTTTTTGATGGCAGAGATTCCAATTCATAATTACTAAAACATTATCAGACGTTATCAAACACCATTTCCACAATTTTTGTTTGGGCGGAACAATATGGCGGTGGTGAGGTTGAAAAGTGACTTCAACTACGTCACAACATGTCGCCTCTTGACATTTCCTAACTCCATGGTACTCGGTGACTCGGGATCAAAACCGGAGTGATCTTATAAACACACGAGAGACGAGATTTTTTTTTCAATTATGTGTTTCTAGCTTATGATAGTTCCAAGTTTAAGTGTTTCTAAGCTATGGCAGTTATACGTTCTGGTTTATATTACTACTAGCTGCAGTACCCGGCGTTGCCCGGGCTGAACACAGGGTGACACATTGTCCGCGAGTCAAAGCAAAAATGAATAGCGCTACACGACAGTGCGTTGGAAAAAGAGAAAAGACGCACCATTGCTGTTTGTATGTCCATGAGCTATGATTTTCTGTTTGCCCACGGCGATCGGTTGAACGATTTAAAAGTTGACGCGCTGCAGCGCCATCTAGTGGCAGTTATAGTAAAATGGATATCGCGAAAATATTCTCCGTGTTAAAAAATTATATGCATACCTACGTTCATGGTGATGGGTTGAACGGTATAGAATTTGATGCGCTGCAGGGACATCTAACGGTGACGTACAACTTTCATGGCGATCGGTCGAACGGTATGGAGTTTATGGACGTCATACATCCTATTATATATGTACTAACTAGCTGCACGACCCGGCTTCGCACGGCTATAGATACTAATGGGAAAAAATTAAGCCACATCTCACATTTGCAGTAATTGTAAATAAAAAAATTCAATGAAAATTTATTACAATGCTGTATAATGTACCGGAGAGAAAATGAATAGCACCAATGGTTTCCCGACTCGTGCACGCAACGTACAACTAATGTACCCGTACTTCGCTACGGCAGTCTACAGGCAGATCACTCTTGCGCCGCTCATTATACATGCCCCTCCTTGTGGGTACGCCACTGCCGCGCGATGCCCGTTGCCATGGAGACGCAGAAGGCATGAACAATTCAAAATCCTGTTCTCATGCAGACAAAGTACCCACTGTTGCCTGGTTTTAACCACCCATGGGATCTAATTTTCGGAAAATGTCATCCTGCGTAACATAAGGAACATTACTGTGAAGTTTCAAGTCTGTAAAATATATATACTTGAAAAAAAGAGCAATTTTTGATATCTAGAGTACCCGCAAAATTTCAATGGTGATGAGGACTGCATTATCAATGAAATAGTCGTTGCTATAGAGACGAATGAATCATCAACAAAGCAACAGCCGTTGCCATGGTGATTTCCTACCGGGATCGGATTTCCGCAGAATCCGTTCTTAGTGAGCGTCTACATCACAAAATGAGTAACTATGCTAAATTTCAAGTCAATCGGGTGTATAGTTTTAGAGATATCGTGATGAGTGAGTCAGTTAATGGTATTTTGCATATATATATATATATATATATATATATATATAAGTCCTTGTCAGAATTGTAACGGGAGAGGAAAATTATTGATGGTCCGAAAAATGAAAATTAATTAAAAATAAAAAAAATAAATCTAGTAAAAGAAAAAAAACAAATTAAACGCAGAGAGAGGAAAAAAAACAATAGGTTAGGTTTGCAATTTAACATGAGAAAAAGTATTTAAATACTAATTGAACTCTTATGAGGGTACTGATTGCTTCGTTGTTAAAATATCACACGGTGTTTTTTACTTGTATGGGAAAATTAAGAATGATAAGGCATCTAGTGCGTGGCAACAATGTTAATAGGCAATAGGAAATAAACTTCTAGCGCCTGCGGCATTGTCAACACACACTTCGTACGTGTACTGCATGTTGTATCTAACCCCCTCCAACGCATTTGATTCTAAATTGGACTTTTAGTAAGGATCCCTAATGTTATTGATAATATAATCTAGCCTACAGCCTTCCTCGATAAATGTACTATCCAACACTGAAAGAATTTTTCAAATCGGACCAGTGGTTCCTGAGATTAGCGCGTTCATACAAACAAACAAACTCTTCAACTTTATAATATTAGTATATATATATATATATATATATATATATATATATATATATATACATACATATATATATACATGGGTCTCTAAGCTATGGAAGTTCTAAGTTGCATGTTTATAAGTTGTTGGTCTAAATTACAATGTTTCTAAGTTTTAGTTGTCTTAAGTAGTGCTGGTTCGAACACTTGTGTGATTCTAAGTTTGTTCTTATTTATGATATTT
Source organism: Bacillus rossius redtenbacheri (assembly GCF_032445375.1). Taxonomy (NCBI): domain Eukaryota; kingdom Metazoa; phylum Arthropoda; class Insecta; order Phasmatodea; family Bacillidae; genus Bacillus; species Bacillus rossius. The sequence goes on along the minus strand of NC_086345.1, from coordinate 11,898,746 downwards.
ATAATCCACGGAGATTTTTTTTCGAGCGTTTTAAGCTACGACGTTTATAAGTTGTGACTTTCTAAGTTAGTTCGGTGCTTCTTCCATCTCCCCTCCCCCCCTTTCTTTGCGCCATCAGACCTTACGCGCCAGACGGCCGGTGGAGGTCACGTTCAAGGTCAGACGCCTCACGTCGCCCGTGGCAGGAGACGTCTCGCAAATACACAACGATCGGTACACCGTCTCGTTGGGATTCGTTGCTCGGAGACAGGCGATTGGACGTTCTATAAGTAGGCTTGTTGTTTTTTTAAGCTTAGCCCAGTTTAGTTTCTAAATCAGGTCGTAAAAGCACTGTTGTTCTTAATATTTAAAAATTACAAATTTATCTATAAATATCGTGTAATTTTCAGCAAATATGACACGAAAATGGTTCTTTGAACTTACTTCACCAAGCTATTGTAGTTATGTAATATATGATAAAATTTTAATAATAATGTAATTGCCAATAAGCATGTACATATAAGGAAAAAATTCTTAGAACATATTTATTCAGGAAGCACCTATGTCTTTTAATATGTACCAAAGTTAGTAATGTAAAATGAGTTAATGGTTAATGCTAGATGAAATAATGTAAATAAATTTTTCCCCCCAATATTTTTGGACCATATACTAAGGTACGAAATTCTAGCGAATTAAATTAGTACATTGGATTAATATTTTTATTTAATTGGATCCAATATATAATTTTTGGAATTTGTTCAATTCTCGATAAAATTTTAATTCTGTACCTGGTTTAAGATGAATTCGGGTCAACATTGCAAGTACCTATAAGTAGCTACTCGCATGTCGGCAGTATGTGACACAACGAAATGTAAGATTCTTGACTCTTATCTAGAGTCTATGGGAGACAGTTTTCCCAGACGCTATATACACTATATCGGACGTTGAAAAAATTAATAAAACCGTGCAAGCCACTGTGTGTAACTTAGTTTTAGATGTTAAATTACAATATTAATTTATGTGCATGAAATTCTCGAATTATTATTGTTACATGTGGGGAAACAGGTCTAGGAAGGATAGCTAAATTAATTGCTTAGATTTTTATTTGTTTACTAATATTCCACCTTTTGTCTAATTCACAACAATCTGAACGACTGTCAGCAAATTAAAACTCACTTTCTGGAGTTTAATGTTTACTTTCCCCACTGGAGCTCGGCTCGACAACAGCTCTTACCACGCACAGTGTTGCCAACACACTGCTTCGCACTTACCACTCGTCCGCCGCACACACAACAAGGTCCCGAATGCTTGACTTTTCCGCACACGAAGCTCATCGCTCGTCGCCCACTATCGCTCGCCAAGAGGGTCACTCACACACTTCACTTCCTTCTCGTATCGCTCCGAGCATTCGCTGGTGTCGCCACCAGCATCTCTCTCGCCGCAGAAGAAAATGGGGATAGCCGAGAAGTAATGAAGAAATAGATTAAAACTGAAATAAGGCAAATACAAGAAGAGGTGAACAATATCACACGGAGAAATATTTTACGAAATGAAGAAGGGCCAAGAAAAGATGAAGAAGGCAAAAGAAGAAATTCTAAAAGAACAGAAGAAGTGCAGAGAGATACAGAATTAGTAGCTGTTCACAAATAAATGAAAAAGAAAATGGGAGAAAACCTTAATGAAGCTATAAAGAAAAGTGCAGTGCTCAGAAACAATATTTGACCCCGACAAGAACAGCTTCCATCTAAACGTGAGTTATTTAGACCAGCAGTTGGCCAAGTTGGAGCAGACCAACAAACAGCGCGTGGGAGTTGCGGCGTTACTCACCGGAAAGGTCTCGCAGCCTTCCGAAGTCGAAACTACAAGAACGATGGCGTCCCAGTTACGCCACTTCACGCGACGGTGCTCTAAGAACAAGCAGGAACGTTCCAGACAGGAAGGCGCTCCAGACTCCTGCGGGACGTTTGTGGTTCTCAGGGAGCAGCTCGCTAACGGGAGATCCTTGTGGTTGTAAAAGAAGAGGGGAAGGGGAGTTACGGGTGCTACCTGTGTGCAGGAAGAGGTGGGGTTATCCCTCGAAATCCCGCAGATCGTCTGGCCGTCCTCGTCTCTAGACGCCTCGTAACAATTTTAAAAAAAATTCTATTACATGTTGTACATGCTAATAATATTGACCAATCGAAGCAAACAAGGCTCGGTGATAGTGACAGGATAATTGCTGTAAGAAATCTTATCTAGTGGTCGGAATTTCAGTGAAATAAGAGCGAATACTATATTAGCTGTGTGTAATACCAAAAAGAAATAAGACCAATAAAAATTGAAATTCTTTTCTTGACTCTTTGGTAATTTTATTAGCTACATATAATGCAAATAAATACTAAAAAAATCCCACAGTTGCTACTTCGTATGCTGATGGTAAAAAAAAACATAAAGTTATTCCGTACAAATTTGACACACACTTAGAACATTCATCACTTACTTTAAATGAAGATTAGTTTTAAAACACATAATTTATTAATAACATAACATTTTTTTTCATGAAATAATCCTTTCAACTTATTTTAAAAGGTGAAAAAAAAGCTTTAGAGTGTCAAGTTTTCAATTTTTTTTTAAACAATTAAAACGGAATAAATATCAAAGATATAATAGTATTAAATGTCCACTCCGTACAAGGCATTTCTTACTCTCCGCTCAGAGTCTGCCAAGCAATGGCGCCTGGTTTGAATGCTGTACTTCCAGATTAAACTGGAGGTCACTTGTATCTTTGAATATATATATACTGTATAGAATTCGCCAGCCCAGGTTAAAATTTCTAATACGGTTTTGAGGTAGTTGGTTAATTCACCGCCGCAATCGCCACCATCTCTAGGGCATCGACTTGTGGTGGTCCCTAGCGGACAAGTGTCGAACTCTTCAGACACCCCTTCCCCCTCCCGCAGAACGAACTTGAGCTGCAGACAATGATTGGTGGGGGAGGGGGGTGCGTGCGGGGGAATGACAGCGGGCGACAGTGCAGCGCTCTAACGTGTAAATAACAACCCAAGGCCATACAGGGTGTTACGGCAGCGCCCCTGCAGCGGTGAAGTTCCCAAGCTGCTCATCATACGCTTCTGAAAAACGTAGAGTAAATCCTATCTACTCGCGACTTCTATACAGTATATATATTCAAAGCTTGTACACTCCCCCGGTGACGGCCGTGAAAATGGGGCACTTGTCTCGGAAGTCCCGCGCGCCGCGTGAGAGGAGCGATTGATCGGAGGTCGTTGACGGGGGAGGAGGGAGGTCTCTCCCCGCTGATTGGGTATTGAATATAGTTCCCCCGGGAGGATGGGCGTGGCCGGGGAAACTGTGCCGCTCCACGGGACCGCCGCGCCAACCGGAACAAAGCGCGCGCGTGGTCCTCTTAAGAGTTCAGTCCCCGCCAACGTGACTCGTCTTCGAAATTCTCTCGGTTTCTCGAAGTAGAGAACGGGAAAAAGTTCGCGGATTCATTTCGCGATATGATAAAATGCAAATAATTATACTTTCGTGCAGCTCCTGCTATTGTTACACTGGTAACATGGAGGACTGTGGGCCAATTATAGACCCTCAGTCAAAGCAATATCGAATCACGAGTCCCCCAATTGAGACGCCTCACAAGTCAGTAGCCAATGAACAGGTGAAGTTTGCCCCAGTATGCACAGGATCGTGGAGTCTGTCCTGGAGGTCATTGAATCCGCGAATTTTTCCAGTCCCTACCAATCCCTGCCATATCCACCGTTTTACGCATGGTAAGTGGTTTAAAGGTTGGTTTAGCAGAAGAGAAAAAAAAAAGATCGCGTGTAACTTAGTACACGGGGAAGCCTTCTTTTCACAGACGAGAGAGCCAAACGCCCGATCGTGCATTTTCGGTTTTTTTTGGTTCATTGTAAATGTGTTGATAAAAGGATACTAATGGTCAATTAGGTTAGGTTAGCTACATTATAAATACTTTAAAACATTGTGGACGTTTGATTTGGTTAGCATACCTACATCAAAGATACGGGGGGGGGGGGGGGGGGGGGGAAGCGAGCATGAACTTCGGGGAACTTCGGGTTTTGGCTCTCTCGTCTGTGAAATGAAGGCTTCCCTAGTACACGTGGTAGATGTGAATTCTTTGGCAATTAAAACCTCGACCCGTGAGTATATCGTAAGAGGTAAAACTGTAGAAATAGTTCTTTTAATACTACAAGAAAGATAACATTGTACAACACATGGCTATGGCTATTGTGTAAATGTGAAATACTTTTTTTGAGATAGTACATAGTATTTCATACGGTTACTTGGTGAATACTTTTAAAATTTATAGATGTTTAATTCAAGCAAAACATTTTTGAACTATTCAAACGATGATCGAAAATTCAACCATTTAACTTTATTTAACACTATCCAGAAAAAAACAACTTGAGAGGATTCGATGGTGTGCTTAAGGAGGAAGATAAGAATATTTTTGTCCTCCAAACCTTGTTTATTCCAATCCTTTCAGTCACGGTTGGTCGTATAAAAAAATTATTTTACTCAAAAGTTGTAAATAATGATGTATGGTTTTACAATAAATTCAAAACTAATTTTATAGTGTAGTTACATGGTACGAAAACAATACATATTATTCTTAATTCGACCCCTGGTTTTTTCAACCTCCTGCAGCAATGGCTAAAATTATGAAAATCTTTTTTAAAAACATTTTTTTAGAAAAATATAATAACATTAACAAGGATTCTGGACGGATTCGATGTTACGATTACTAAGGGAGCTATGATATATTTTTTTTTTGTCTTCCAACCCCTATTCATCCACCCCTTGCAGTTATTGTTGGTAGTATCAAAAACATATTTGGACAAAAGTTATTGGTTGTATCCTACGAGTTATAATACGTTCAAAAAGGATGCGATATTCGTCATATTATGTGAGCTATAGAGATAATTTCTGATTTTCTAAAAACCTTCCCCTTTTCTACCTCTGTGGTCGGATTTTGCCCAATACTTTATTTTTTGTATCAGTTTAGAAGTGATTTGTGAGAAATCACGGCAGTTAGCGTGTCCATAGAAATGCGATGTATATACACAAACATAAACTTTGTAGTTGAGGATGGTTTTGGGATCTATCGGTAGGGACCGGAAAAATTCGCGGGTTCAATGACCTGCAGGTTGAACTCCACAGTTCTACATAAACTCGGTCAAATGTCACCCAATCATTGGCTGCTGTCTTGTGAGGCGTCCCAACGTAGCAGCCTGTGATTTTATAAAGCTTTGGTCGGGTGTTTCTCATTGGCCCAGAGTCATCCAGGTGAGTTGTGAGCCAATAGCAGAGGCAGCACTGAGGTATAACTAATTGTATTTTAGCCTATCGCGAAATGAATTCGCGAATTTTTCCGGTCTCTATCTATCGGTAGGGACACCTGTATTTCGCGAATACATTTTGTGTCTAGGTACATCGCAAAACACCGTAGTTTTTTCCTTGTAGTTATTGGCTGTGGTCGGCGAGAGGTGTTTTCCCGCACTTGACGGGGCCAATGGGAATGTGGATACCGTACTGCTGCACGCACACGATTCGCCATTACTCTAAGAAAAAGCTACAGTGTTTTGTGACATACCTTGACACGAAATGTATTCACGAAATACAGGTGTCCCTATCTATCGGCCATGAAACTAAAAATAATATAAAAAATTTTCCAGTAGTCGCACCATGGTAACGGCTACAATAGGTAGAATTTCTTCTAAATCTACCTAAAATAGACGAGGAGGAAAAGGACATTATATTTCGTAATCCTTTTGACCTACTTCTCCGTGATGAGAAACAAGGCTCTTGGAATGCACGAGGAGAAGACTAATGGACGACAGTTTACGATCGAAGGCCTGGTCCCGACGGACACGGAAAAATTGACGACGAGTTTCATCCGGCTCACGACCCGATACGGGAACGACGAAATGCTTTTTGGGGTGAGGGGATTTCACTATTCCTTTCAGATGTGCCACCTAAAATACTCAGCGCGTTGGCCTTGCTATACCCTCACAAGTCAGAGCTAGCTATAGAGAGAGTTCTTCAAGTAGAGACCGAAAAAATTCGCGGGTTCAATGACCACCCAGGATAGACTCCACTATGCTCTACACACTCGAGCAAATGCCAACTGTTCATTGGCTGTTGACTTGTGAGTCGTCTCGACTGGGCAGCCTGTGATTCGACACTTCTATGAGTGAGGGTCTCTAATTGGCCCTCAGTCCTCCAGACCAATGTCAGAAGCACCACTAAGGTATAATCATTTGAATTATAGCATTTCACGAAATGAATCCGCGAATTTTTCAGGTCTTTACCTTCAAGCAATCTAGATGTGCTAAAGTGACCAACGATCCAAAGTTGCCGAGAGCACGTCAGGGAAAAATAGATAGGACTGACTTCTGTCCTGCATCATTCATAAAAGAAAAGGAAATTTAACGACGATCTCAAAGCACGCGAAATGTATAAAATATGCAAAGGCATTCACATTTGTCATTAACTACATAAGCTTATGCATTTTCTTGGCTTCTGGGTGTAGGCCGTGTATACTCTACCTGATGATGGCAGCTGCAATGACTGCCGAAACGTCTGACACGGCCTACACCAAAAAGTCAAGGAAATGCAGACAATGACCGTGAATGCCTGCGGTATTTATTACATAAGCATGGTTTAAATACTAAAACTAATGCCTGAACCGTTGCTATCGTCGTAAGGTGTACCATTGTCACTATTTCGTATAACATCATTGAAAGACTTAAACGCTAAAGTGTTTTTGAACATTCAAAGTTAGTTATGCAATAGATGAGCTTCATACTGTCACCTAAACAAGAACAGTGAAAAAAACCTGACAACTCAAAGTGTTCTAAAAGTCATTTTACAAGCAATGTGTTCATCGAAGGAGCAGGAACTATGTTCAAATGTTGCATTCGTGGGCCAACACCAACTAATGCAAGCTCACCGAATAGGGAAATGGCTCCTCTTGCAGACGGCCGCCAATTGCAAGGAAACAATCTCCAGCGCGGGCATACCTAACTACAGTCCAATAAGCGATCAGATTATTTCAAGAAGAAACCATGCCCCTACAAATTACAATACTTATCATCACCCAAGATATTGAAAGGGCTTGGTATGGGGCAGGCATTTTTCGCGAAAAGATCTGAACACTTATTAGACTGCAAAAAGGTATACCCGCACCTGTGGTGTCTTCCTTGTGATTGGCGGTCTTCTGCGAGAGAAGTCGTTGCCTTATTTGACCGAGCCACTCAGGACGCGTTTTATTCCGCACTGAACCACTGTGATTGCTGTTGTTACAATCGATGTGTACATGAGAGAAACTCTCCCAATCACAAAAAACAGACGATGCTACAGTGTTTTAACTTCCATTCTAGTCCCGAAATCTTTTTGCGAAATCTACATGCCCCAAGGTATTGGGTATGTGACATTTTCTATGGAACTATACCACCTACAAACTTGAAACTAGGCAGGAATTATTCTTATTCTACATGAACATTAACTAATAAGTACTGACTGAACATAACTAAATTTAAAAAAAGGGTCAACGTGGGTGTATTAGGGAAATTAAAAAATCATATTATATATACATGTTCGTATATCAATATTTTAACATTTTTACTCAAATATCAAATATTAAGAATAATGAAGAAAATTTGGCATCTGAAGACTTGAGGGTTCCATTGTCCCAACACTAGTGATTATGGACACATGTAAACCCCCCTTCAGCGAGAATTGTTGAAAACTCTGTCCAAACATGTCTACTGGTGTAATTATTTCTCACGTGTTACACCAGTATAGAGGAATCTGAAGCCAATCAAGGAAGAGCAGAATTTACGCGGGGTTTAATTCATCCGTAATGACGCGGAGTAATTGGGCAACTGCACACTGGTTTTAATTACGGCTCGGCCCCGAATGAGATTTGAGCCGGAGGTAGACCGGTGACAAATATGGTACCGGGGTCGCTTCCCGTTACCAAATTCGTGAAGCCCGCGCGTGTAGGTGAGAGTTACGGAACAAAATTAAAAAAAATCATTGTAAGTGCAGGGTACGCCACTCTTAACATGGGTCTGAGCACAAGCCTATCCTGAGCTAACGTCAGCGAGAATACACTGCAATGAGGTGTGCCCGTGCCAGCGATTGTAACCTACCAATTGGCGGCTGTCTGCGAGATGATCGGGCCATTCAGAACACGTTTCTGAAGGGCTGACTGTTTGGACTCGTGGTTTAGACTGGCGATACACACGGCAGTTCGGAATCAGGCCTCTCGAGCCCGAAGTCCGATATGATGACAAGCCATCAGTACGTCAGTCCACCAGTTCCGACTGATCAGTCCACCAGTTCCGACTGATCAGTCCACCGTCCTTGCTCACACGCGACAATTCCTGATGTTCAGTTTTAAGCAGGTTAGTCCGGATTGACAGTTCGGGCTGATAGTGTGTGTGGGATCTTTACTGTAATATCTAGAGACCGGAAAAATTCGCGTGTTCAATGACCTCCAGGGTAGACTCCACTATCCTCAACACTGCGCGGAACCCACTAATGTGTCAAACGGAAATTATTAATTATTTATTATCAATTTCCTAACATATGTTGTGTCCTGCCAGGATGAACGAATTGAATAGTGTAAATTAACCCTACGAGAATCCAAAATGAAAATATTTCTTAATGTAACTATTTTATCTGAGGTAAATAAAAGTATGTGATATCTGTAACAAATGGTAGTGCATTATCAAAGTGCTATTGTATCGTTGACATAACAATCATACAACATATTTGATTCACAGAATTAATAAGTCACACTATCGTATAAGTAAAATTATTTGCTAATCTAAGATAATTGGAATTCTTTCAGGGGTTTTAGTTACTCATCAATCCAAGTGCAAAGTAGTAATCAAGTTCCTAAAATTAATATTTAGGCAAAGATGTAAATCAGTTACTTCAGATCAAAAAAACTAAAAATTATCTCTCCTTTTAAGTTTAGTTCATGTTGAAAGTTACAATAAGCTAAAATCAATTATATATGAGTGTGTGCCGTTTAGTAATCAGACGGTGAGCATACCTCTGTGTTTCAGTGAAAACATACTACACCAGAATAAACATCCTACTCAATAGTTACTACTCCAAAATGAATTCCAATCATGTACTACGTCTAAAACTAATACTGGGATCCCGGTATAATATACGATAAATTAAATTAGCCAAGTTAGTACGTATGCAGAATAGGAGTTACAATTTTAGTTTAAACTTTCAATTCTTTATGTCTCTTTGAATGAATAATTGTCTATTAACGTGGATAGAAATCTTGAACGTAACGACGAAAGTTTATACAGCGACGGGATGGGACTGGGACAAACCAACCTCGGTTTCAGCAAACCACACCAGGGAAAATAGGCAATACTCGGTGACCACTGAACGGCGCGATCAACGGACAGCGACCTCCATCACTCTCGTTACTGGTAGAAACAGTCCTTCGAGCACTCCTCTCGAACGGTCTCCTGGGGCTGGTCGTCGGACTGGCTCACGGATCGTCCTTCTCTGGATACTCCATCGTCGAGTTGAAACGTTCTTCCACAGCTTCCTTCAGTCAGTCGTTGTTGGACAGGACAGAAGTAGACTCGGACATCAAACCTTCATTGGATTTGCCGGTTATTCTTTCGCAGGTCAATTTTAGATTATCCTCAAAGTTATATATTCCTGGTAAGTTATTTTCTACACGTCGATATCCGCAGCATATGGTTCAGGACTCGTTGATAATAACTGGTAATTCTTCGTAAATAATTTTATATGAATCCAATTAATTTCTTGCAAATATCAATAAATCTTCTCTAATTTTCAGCAATCCAGCTTGAAATATTTAATATCGTCATATTTCTTGTAGTAGATATTTGGAGAATCTAACTTAAAAACGTGCTTACTGACGAACATTCTAAAAGAACATTTTTCTCTATCTTGTTAATAACAACGCGATTCTCTAAATTTTGACAAAACATGAACTGTTTGTCCAGAAATTAAGTAATGCAAACTCCTATTCTTTACAAATGCAGAGAAAAAAAAGAATTAAAATAAAATTTAAGGTTTATGACCAAAGATAAAATAATAATCATAGACAAAGCAAAATACTTTTCAAATCACACACAATTGCATATAATAAGCGAACCATAATTTAAACTGATGAAAATGTTAAGCGTGAATAAAATAAACAAACCGATTTCTATAAAGTGTAGAAATTACCTTTATAACACACTCGAGCAAATGCCAACTGTTCATTGGCTGTTGACTTGTGAATCTTCTCCACTGGGCAGCCTGTGATTCGACACTTCTACGAGGGAGGGTCTCTAATTGGCCCTCATTACTCCAGATTAACAGTGAACCAATGGCAGAAGCAGCACTAAGGTATAATTATTTGAATTTTAGCATTTCACGAAATGAATCCACGACTTTTTCAGGTCTCTAGTAATATCATAGGCCCTCGTGGATGGAAGGGCGATGGTGTTTTTCGCTGCCAACTGAAGTCGTCGTGACCTAGCTCGCGAGACGATCCTTGGCCCGGGATCGCGGAGCATCGAGCGCCCCACTCGGCACTTGTTCCCCGCACCGAGTCCACTTACGTTCCTCTCCTCGCGTCCTCTCCCGCTGCCGGAACCTCCATGGCGGTCACGCGAAACCCAAATAAACATTGCGTCAAACCCCCAGTTGTGGTACACCTGAACACGATCACATTTGTCGAATACCGAGATCATTGCCACTGTTAACCAAGTAAAAAATCATGGTACGTCCAAACTATAACAAAGAGTATTGACAGAAAAATTAACTGTAGGTATAAAGAAATTATGTAAAAAAAACAAACTAAAAGAGCTTAGCAAAACTTTTTACAACAAAACAGTAAACGTAAATTAAAAAAATTAACCAACATTTATAAGGCTTTAAACAATTTTAACAAGAATTTAAGGAATCATTTTAAAACATAGAGTCGTAAAAAGAGAGAGAGAGAGCTGAAACCCCAACGCCTCAATTCTATAAAATTATGTGCAGTAATTTAATTTAGCCAAATAATTTACTTACATAAATGTTTCTTTAAAATCCGTCAAGTAGTTTTCGATTGCTGTCGGAACTGACAAACAAAACATAAAACAAACTTTTTTTTAATTCTTGATATTATTGATAGCCATCTCCAATAGTTTCATAATTTCATCCAATGCACAAATATTATATGTACCTCAAACTGTTTTATTTTGAGTATAGATCCCCGACTTCTAAGATTTGTATTTTGGATTCGAGGCACTATTTAAAGAATCGAATTTGAGAACATAGAAAATAATTTTCTGTACTTTTACCAGAGAATCCTTTGGAAACCAGTTGACCAAGAAATAGTTTGTAATACTACAAGAATTATGTTGTAACTTTGTACAACACATGGCTACAGTTATTTTTTGCGTATACGAAATAAGTTTTTTTCGCGATAATACTGAGTATCGACACATAAATTTATATATTTAATTGATGTTTCATAATTTTTTTTAAACCTATGAAAATATAATCGATAATCAAATTAGATTATTTTTATTATGATTGTTAATGTGTGTAATTAACATTGGAAAGCTATTCAGGGAACGGTGAACAAATAACTTGGAGCTACTGGGACAAAACAGAGCATAAATACCCAGTATATTAAATTTTGTAGCGATACTTTTTTTTTTGACTGAATGTGCACATTTACAAATATTCTGTACATTTTTTACGGGAAAGTACCTGTTTCATTTACAAAAAATAAATTAAATTACAGTGAAGAAATGCACTCGATACTGATAATCGTGTCGTTACCACAACGCCGAAGTACCATAACGCTGAATGTCAAAATTGACCACAACGCCGACAGCTAGAAAACTGCTGTGTGCCACAACGCCGAAATAACAACTGAATGAATTTGTGTGTGTTTCTTAAATGTACCTTAACGCCGAAATATTACAATCAAACCAAACCTTATCCAACCTAACCTAACCTAGCGTAATATAACCTAACCTAACTTAACATAGTCTATCCTAACCTATCCTAGCCTAACCTAACCTAGTCTAACCTAACCTAGCCCAACCTAACCTAGTCTAACCTAACCTTTGTGGCAGTCCTGCAATGACATTCTTCGGCGTTAGTGTATTTCGGCGTTGTGGTACACAGCAGTTTTCTAGCTGTCGGCGTTGTGGTCAATTTGGCATTTCGGCGTTGTGGTATTTCGGCGTTGTGGTGCGTCCCCCTGATAATCTGGCTTCTGGCAACGGTAAGGTACCCACTGCTGCCTCGAATGATCGCAGAACGATATCCGGTAGTTCAAGTGCCGCTGAACCGTAAAATTGGAGTCACGACCTCTGCGTCGCCCGAAGCTCGTAGGTGTTCCGACCTCAGGCATTCAGGCATTCAGGCATTCAGGCATTCAGGCATTCAGGCATTCAGGCATTCAGGCATTCAGGCATTCACCCCTGCGACCCATGTCTGCTCTCAGCGACGGGCAATGGATACCCCACAGGTGGTTGTTACTCACAGTTCTCTTAATTTTTTTTTGACGTGATAACGTCTTATAAATAGGGACTGGAAAAATTCTAGGATTCAATGACCTCCAGGATAGACTCCACGATCCTGTGCATACTCGGGCAAACTTCACCTGTTCATTGGCTACTGACTTGTGAGGCGTCTCAATTGGGGGACTCGTGATTCGATATTGCTTTGACTGAGGGTCTGTAATTGGCCCACAGTCCTCCATATTAACAGTCAGTGAACCAATAGCAGAAGTTGCATAAAAGTATAATTATTTGCATTTTAGCATATCGCGAAATTATCCGCGAATTTTTCCGGTCTCTACTTATAAATAGATGAACGCCGGCTGCACGCACGAAAAAGGATGACTCATTGTCACGTTCCGCCTGAGCCGAGCGTGCAAGAACCGGCCAACCACCGTGCGAGAAAATCTTCTATATCAAACAGATTAAGGCGGGCTTTTTTTAACTAATTTGTTCGTGATTATATTTAAACAAACTTATTTAAATTTAAATTTGCAAAAAAAAACCTGTAAAAATATTTGAAAATTAAAAAAAAAAAGTATGCAATTTTTTCATCAATGTTTTCTTATGACGTTGTCACGTTAAACTAACGTCCGTAAACCGACTTTACAGACAACCAATTTTTTTTTATAGAGGAGGGAGAATCTTTCAAAGACACCGCCTTGAGGGATGATACATGATGGTCGGTAATGTGGGATTTCCAGCCACTAAAAACCCTCCTCTCCACTTTGCCCGTAAATATTGCAGGGGAGACTGGGCCGAAACCGCATTAGCATTACTCCAACCCAGTCCGTTCCCGTTTCACTGGTCTCTCTCTCAGATGTTTTTGACGTGATAACGTCTTATAAATAGAGAACGGAAAAATTCGCGAAATCATTTCGCGATAGGCTAAAATACAAATAGTTCTACCTCTGTGCTGCCTCTGCTATTGGTTCACAACTCACCTGGATGACTCTGGGCCAATGAGAAACACCCAACCATAGGTTTATCGAATCACAGGCTGCTACGTTGGGACGTCTCACAAGACAGCAGCCAATGAGTGGGTGGCATTTGACCGAGTGTACGTCGAACTATGGAGTTCATCCTGCAGGTCATTGAACCCGCGAATTTTTCCGGTCCCTAATTATAAATAGATGAACGCCGGCTGCACGCACGAAAAAGCATGACTCATTGTCACGTTCCGCCTGAGCCGAGCGTGCAAGAACCGGCCAACCACCGTGCGAGAAAATCTTTAATATCAAACAGGTTAAGGTATACAATTTTTCATCAATGTTTTCTTATGACGTTATCACGTAAAATTATGGCCCGTAAACCGACTTTACAGACAACCCTTTTTTTTTTTTTTTTTTTTTTCTTGAGAGTGCACCGCACGTAGGCAGCGATTGCATTCCAGTTTTCTTCTCTTTGTTTCACAAGGTTCAATAGACTCGCAGCATTGAGAGTCTTGCCTATTGTCGCTTCGGTGTCGGCTCTGCGGTTCCTCCTTCGTTCGCACTCGAAAAAACGTGTGCTCAGAGAGGCCTTAAACTCAGTGTTTTTTTTTCTCATTTGGAAACCCCATGGGTCTTAAGGCGTACCGCCTCGTCAGGGGTGTATCTGTGCTAGCGAGGCGGGATGATAAGCGCGACGCTCGCTGGTGCTTCTAGCGCGGTGTCTCCTCTGGACTGGCGCGCAGTCTTCTCGTCGTGCACATGAGCGGTGACCGTAACATTATATGGCGGAGAAATGAAGATAAAGGTGCAATGCAAGTCCCTTAAGTGCTTTCAAGAATCTGTACTGGTTGTTTTACGCCTAAAAATTACTCTGAAAACATGCGTTTTAGCCCTTTTAACGCTTCTAAAAAATACAGTTTAAAAACGTAACCAGAAATCAGAAGTACTTTTCGGCCCTCAGCGAACTCTTGAATGTTTTTCGTAAGTAGACCCCACTCGGATATCTTGAGTAGTTGCGTTGTTTTTCCTGAAGCTTTGCACGCCCGTGTGTGTGCCCGGGTAGGCGGGGGCCTTAATATGCGACGCATCACCTGCACGACGGCAGTTGGCAACAATGTGTCTGGTTCGCACTCCCGGAAGCCGGAAGTCGTGAATCACGGCCGCGAGGCTGAAAGCACGCGTGTCTGTCTGTCCGTCTGTCTGCCTGTCTGCCCACGCGAAAGGGAAGAGAGACATAACAATTCGCCGAATGCAAAGCAGCACTTCTCGACCCATCCTCCTGCATCGACGCCGGACACAATAGTGCATTACGAACATGAGACGTGCGTACTGATGGGTCCTCCTTCCTCAACAACGCCTCGACTCCGAAATGTCATCACTAGAGACCCGGAAAATTCGCGGGTTCATTTCGTGTTATGCTAAAATTCAAATAATTATACCATAGTGCTGCTTCTGTCATTGGTTCACTGTTAATCTGAAAGACTGAGGGCCAATTTAGAGACCCTCACTCATAGAAGTGTCGAATCACAGGCCACCCAGTCGAGACGACTCACAAGTCAGCAGCCAATGAACAGTTGGCATTCGCCCGAGTGTGTAGAGGATAGTGGAGTCTATCCTGGAGGTCATTGAACCCTCGAATTTTCCGGGTCTCTAATCATTACAATCATCATCCCCACTCGTCACCAAACCCCCATTTAAACATCTCGTGCGACCGCCACATTATCTTTGAAAGATTTGTGCAATGGGAGGGAGTGGATGACTTGATGTAAGCTTTTGGGCATACGCCATTGCTGGAGACCCGGAAAATTCGCGGGTTCAATGACCTCCAGGATAGACTCCAATATCCTCTACACACTCGGGCAAATGCCAACTGTTCATTGGCTGCTGACTTGTGAGTTGTCTCGACTGGGTGGCCTGTGATTCGACACTTTTATGAGTGAGGGTCTCTAATTCGCCCTCAGTCCTCCAGATTAACAGTGAACCAATGACAGAAGCAGCACTAATGTATAATTATTTGAATTTTAGCATAATACGATATGAACCCGCGAATTTTCCGGGTCTCTAGCCATTGCTAAGAACATGTATGACCGTAGAAGAAAACTACAAAAAATACAAAAGACTAAAACACAAATTAAGCAAAAAATTGCTGTTGTCAACAGGATATAAACACCACATAATATTCCATAACAGGAATATGGTCAACAAACAAAGAAAAACAAAGAAAAATGTTAACAGCAATTTTTTGCTTACTTTGTGTTTTTTGTACATACATGTGCCTAGCAATGGCGTAGTATGGCCAAATGCTTACATCAAGTCATGGCCTCCACATTTGATTACGGGCCCTGGACCAAGAATCGGAGCCAACCCCCCCCCCCCCTCCCCCGCGTAATTTTACAGTTCACGTGCTACATTATAATTGCATGGTTGTTTCTTACATACACTGTTTTTAGAATGTCGTTTAACCTGAAAATACAGGGTATAATTATGGGTACTATTTTATTGGGTACTATTTTATAAGTCCAAACTAAGCTTTATTTATACTTTAAAATTACTACAGCGAGTATGTATATTAATTTCACACACTGAGATGTAAATAAACGGGGCTATGTCCGGGCCCTGGATCCAGGGGTCCATCCAGCCCCCACCCTTATGGGGGCCATGGTAACAACCACAATGAGTATAAGATATTTTCACAATGACTGTCATAAAAGCGTGCTAGGGCAGGCAACACAGCTGATTCTGTTCCAAAGAGATCCCACAGCCCGTGTTCCAGAATCTCAATCATCCATTTTCTCCCGACCAATGTTTTTAGAATGGCATTCAGCAACAGCGTTCGAGGCCCGACCGCAACCCGACCCGTTTACCCAGGTCAGCGCACCTAGGCCGGTGTTACAAGACCCAAAAAAAATAAAGGTTTGCGTGTAGAATGTGTTACACCTGTTTCTAAACCGCATTCCCACTGCACGATAGGACACGGACAGTACCTTTTGACGTGACAACGTCTAATAAATCGATGAACGCCCGCTGCACGCAAGAAAATGTGTCCCGTAACGCACATTGTCCCGTTACCCACATTGTCCCGTTGCGCTGTGTCCCGTTACGCTCATTGTACGCTTGCACCACATCTATCTCTCTTCCACTCGATTGGAACAACCATCGATTTGACTTTTTCGAGGCACGTTAAAATTGAAACACTCCCATTCGTTTCCTACTTTTCCTATCGTCGTCCTATCCTTAACAGAATAACACAGATTGGAAGAAGTTAAATAGCAAACATGTATGAAAGTTATAGTTGAAATAATATGTTCGTTAAAGTAATAAACATATTTGAATTAATGAGTGCAAATAAAAGTAAATTATGAATTAAATTCTAGATTTCATTTCGCTCCTTCTTTGTATCCGTACAAAATAGTGATAATTCAATAAAAAATGATTCAATTTTATTCATAAAAGTATGCAATCATTTCATCAATGTTTTGTAACGACGTTGTCACGTTAAACTATCGTCCGGAAACCGACTTTACAGACAACCAACTTTTTTTTTTTTTTTTTTTTTTTTTTTAGGCAACGGATTTCTGTGTCCCATCCGTGTCCTCTCTTGTGCCCAAACTTCCGCGCATGCGCAGACTTCACCTTTTCCTAGAGTTCGTCAAGATGGCGGACTCGCGTCATTAGCTCGTATGTATGGGATCGTCCATTAATCACGTGAGGCTCGAAAAGGGGGGGGGGGGGGGTGTCGGGAAAAATCACGAAATATCACAAGGGGGGAGGGGGGGTGTAGAGAGATGTCACGTGTATTTATTTTTTCGCGCGATTTCTACTAAACCGAAAAGGGACGCGTGACTTTGACTCGCCGTAGCCAGGCAACAATATCCCCGCCCGCCGCAACATGAACCACCCGGCTCGGCTTGCCAGTCGCCAGTAAGACTGTGATTTTGGCGCCGAATACATGCGTAAATCACATATAAGCCTTTCCTTTATTATTTTTATGCCAGTGAGAATAAACCTGCATCCTTAATGTGTGTCTGGACATTTTTATCACTGCTTAATTTTCCAGAATTAAATAAGATTATACCTATATTTAAAGATAATATTCTGAAATTTTTAAAAATATTTTGTACCAAAAAAATACACGTGATTTATTGGGGGGAGGGGGGGGGTAGTCTGAAACCTCACCACAAATCACTAGGGGGGAGGGGGGGTTAAAAATTTACTAAAAAAACTTTACGTGATTAATGGACGACCCCTATTCAACTTCGTGAACATCGGTGGGGACGTACCAAACGTATTGGCGTGCCAAATGAAACTTCATGGTAGCGAAACTATACTGGAATAGATTTCGTACTTTTGAATTTTCATAACAATAAATAGGGGCATGCAGATTTCGCGAAAAGATTCCGAGACTAAATGAAAGTTAAAACACTCTAGCACCGTTTGTGTATTCGTGATTGGGTGAGTTTCTCCCAGGTACACATCGATTGTAACAACACCAATCACAGTGATTCAGTGCGGAATCAAACGCGTCCTCCTGAGTGGCTCGGTCAAACAAGGCCGCCAATCACAAGGAAGAAACCACAGGTGCGGGTGTACGTTGTTGCAGTCTAATAAGTGTACAGATCTTTTCGCGAAAAACGCCTGACTCTAACAATAAATAATCGTAACTTGAAAGGTACTTGAGAAAATTATAACAACACCATTATTCGTGCGACGGTGCCGCTATCTCTAGGATTTTTTTTTTCAGAAACAATCGTTTCAATGCGTTGGAACCACTTTATAGCCTCAAGCAGGGCGCCGTTTATTAAAACGGTTTGATCTGTTACCTTACTGGGATTCGGTTTGGACGCTATCTGGATAACGGCCCGTGAGTTAATGTTACGGTTGTATTATCCCAATAAGGCTGTTGCTTATTCGCTACCTTTACCCTAACGGCTTCGGAACAACAACCTTGAACTTTGAAGTAGTTACCGCTTTCAAACCAATCGTTTCTGCATCTCGCACGCGCGGGAACCCATGGAAATCTATTCATCCCAAAATTATTAAATGCGGTACCTGGGACTCCTACACGGGCCTCGGGGTTCGATGCCCAGTTCGGGTGCTCTGCCCCTTGGGGACCGCTACTGGCGATGATGGTATCCCTGTTAGACAGTCGTGATGACTGCTTGGGATCGCTTCATTGAGCAATGATATTAAGCCCTCCACGAGACAGTGGTTCGATGCCCGGATGTAGCTGTCTAACGAGACTCGCAACTGCTCTGAAGACGACAGAGTTTGAGGCACACGTCTTGAGTAAAAAAAAAAAAAAAATTGGTTGTCTGTAAAGTCGGTTTACGGACGACAGTTTAACGTGACAACGTCATGACAAAACATTGATGAAATAATTGCATACTTTTATGAAAAAAATTTAATAATATTTATTGAATTATCACTATTTTGTATGGATACAAAGTAAGAGTGAAATGAAATATACAATTTAATTGATAAATTTACTTTTATTTGCACTCATTTATTCAAATATGTTTATTACTTTAACGAACAAATTATTTTAACTATAACTTTTATACATGTTTGCTATTTAACTTCTTCCAATCAGCGTTATTCTGTTAAGGATAGGACGATGATGGGAAAAGTAGGAAACGAATAAGAGTGTTTCAAGTTTAATGTGCCTCGAAAAAGTCAAATCGATGGTTGTTCCAAACGAGTGGAAGAGAGATAGATGCGGCGCAAGCGTACAATGAGCGTGACGGGACCAAGCGTAACGGGACAATGAGTCATACTTTTTCGTGCGTGCAGCCGGCGTTCATCGTCTTATGAGACGCTGTCACGTCAAAATGGACAGAGCTGGAGACTACCGAACACAACACGTGTGACGAGTACACCGGACAAAACAATTCCGCCCAAACCGGAATTTGCCACAATCCTTCACCTCCGTCTATCACGTGACCTGCAGCCAATCACGTGGCCCGAATGATTCCCGTCCGTCAAAATCTTGGTTTAACGTTCATACTTTCGACTGACTGGCGGAAAGGAATTTTAACCACCAAATGTTCTGCCTGGGTCATGCGTGTCGAATGTTACTACGTTTGAAGTTTTTTTTTAATTGTTAATATGCTTACATGATTATTTTTCTAATTAAGTTTGAACACATTTTAGCGTTAAGTGTTTTGAAACAAAAATCGTTCGATTCACATAAGAGTAATTTATTACGCATCATTAACTTTGATAACGTTGAAAAAAAATATACCAGAGTGAAAAAAAATGCTGAGTGGGCGCATAGCGACATCCCCCCAACCCAAATTCAATCCTAGTTCCTAATCCTAGTTTCCCAAACTTACAAAAGTATTATTTTATTGCAGTGCTGTAGATAATAGGTAGAGAACTGAAAAATTCGCGGGTTCATTACGTGCTATGCTAAAATTCAAATAATTATACCTCAGTGCTGCTTCTGCCATTGGTCCACTGTTAATCTGGAGGACTGAGGGCCAATTAGAGACCCTCACTCATAGAAGTGTCGAATCACAGGCCACCCAGTCGTGACGACTCACAAGTCAGCAGCCAATGAACAGTTGGCATTTGCCCGAGTGTGCAGAGGATATTGGAGTCTATCCTAAAGGTCATTGAACCCGCGAATTTTTCCGGTCTCTAATAATAGGACAATGTGTAAGGAAAGGCGTATCGCCTTAACTTCGCCACCAATAAAGTCGATGAACAAAATTAAAAAAAAAAATACTCGCCTCTGTGGCGCTCCTCTGTAGTGGTCCGTGTGCAGAGGGGCCGTAAAAAAACGTCCGAAACCAGGCCGGCACCAGGGTCTCCACAAGGAAAAAATATTTCGTACCAACTTAGGCGAGAAAAAAGTACTAGATTAGAAAAAAAGTACTAAATTATAATTTGTTATGGTTTTTAACAATTTAGGAAGTTATTATGACATTGCAATGCTCTAACTTAAACTTCACACCACACAAACGTACATTCCATAGTTTTTTTAAAATAATAACGCTTAATAATAAAACATATTGGAGTTACAATAATATTATTATATTAAAGAAAAATGTACTAGATCTGTACTAAACCACTAATAAAGTTATAAAAGTACTAGATCTAGTACGAAAGTACTAACTGTGGAGACCCTGGCCGGCACGACTGCGACAAGATGGCCTCCCAACTACCTCCGGCGGCGACGATACACGGGGCCGCGTCACGCGCATTCCAGGGCCCTGGCGGGAAGCCGTTTACCTGCTCGTGTGACGATTTGCTCGGGGAACCGGGTTGGAATAAAAGAAGGGGGGAAGCGAAGGGTACGCAAGGAAACAACAACCACCCTCCACCCCCCTTCGCCTTCCCGACACAATGACTCTTCCCAATAAAGATAACAATCTCGTAGTACAGGGAAGGAAACTAGCCGGGTCGGTTAGTTAGTAGGCAGATCGGACATTCCATCTTTGGATATTTTGTGCGGCCTTTCTCGTAAGCTACTCGAGGCATTTTTTTTTCTGGCTACCGGAATAAACTACACATTCTTTTACAGGGAATGAGTCGGCCAAAGAAATACGCAGGATTTAATTTGTGTGTAAATGTGATTGTTAGAGACTGGAAAAATTCGCGAGTTCAGTGGCCTTCAGGATAGACTTCACTATCCTCTGCCTACTTGGGCAAACTGCGCCTTGTTCATTGGGTGCGGAATTTTCAGGCGTTTTAAGTGGGTAACTTGTTGATTGGATACTTCTTTGACTGATGGTCTCTAATTGGCCAAGAGTCCTACATATTAACAGTGAACCAATTGCAGAAGCAGCACAACGGTATAATTATTTGAATTTTAGCATATCATAAAATGAACCCGTGAATTTTTCCTGTCTCTAGTGATTGTGTATGTGTCTGGTGACAGAAACACGAGTGTTTTTTTTTTTAATTTTTTTTTAAGTAAGTGCAGAAATGCTCTTGAACGTATGTAACCCCTGAATAATTACCAAAAATGCAGACACACGATTATTTGTGGACTCATTGGTAGAGACCCGGAAAATTCTCGGGTTCATTTCGTGTTATGCTAAAATTCAAATAATTATACCTTAGTGCTGCTTCTGTCATTGGTTCACTGTTAATCTGGAGGACTGAGAGCCAATTAGAGACCCTCACTCATTGAAGTGTCGAATCACAGGCCACCCAGTAGAGACGACTCAGAAGTCAGCAGCCAATGAACAGTTGGCATTTGCCCGAGTGTGTAGAGGATATTGGAGTCTATCCTGGAGGGTTCGGGTCTCTACTCATTGGGTACCAAAGTAGCAAGCAACTGCTTCGCGTTGATTATTGGACTACAGAGCTGACATTCCCTTGCAAACAAAACTTAAGTGGTTGCGTAATCACGTGTGAACCAACTAAATATCTGACTTTTTTTTATCGACCAATCAGCATTTTAAAATGGCTTTGTTGTGTACAGGCAAGTTGATTCTAATCTGTGGCGAAATGAAACCGGAAAATTATCGCGGCTCTACAAGAGTATTGTGTTGTTTACTACGATGATGGCACACTGTTCCTTTCAAATGTTACATGCCATGATTAAATTATGGAAATAAAAAGTTATCGAGAATACCAAGCCACATTAATATAAAATTACCCGAAGAAAAACCCGAACAAATTCCTTTATTCGCTTGATCAGTAGTAATTACTGCTCTCATACTACTTTTATTACATGTATTAGCAGGAGCAATCACTGTATTATTAACTGACCATAATATAAAAACATAATTTTTTTGATCCATCAGGAGGATGAGATCCAATTATTTATCAACATTTACTTGGATTTTTTTGGCCACCCAGAGGTATGTATTCTAATTATTCCTAGGTTTGGTAGAATATCACATATTATTTCACACGAAAGAGGTAAAAAAAAGGAACTTTTTGGTAGTTTTGGTCCTCAAATCTTCATAATAAATGGCGCGGTTTGAAAACTGCTCAAAATACCCGAGAGGTTTCTGGTTACGAAAAGCATTCAAGAATGCGCTGAGGGCGGCACAGCAATTCTGTTTACGTTTTTCGTTTTTTTTTTTTTTCAGGCGAGTGAAAACGGCTGAATATAGTGTTTACAGAATAATTTCAAGGCATGAGACTCCCGCTAAAGATTCTAGAAAACACTAAAAAAAAAACTAAAAAAAAATCGGTTGTCTGTAAAGTCGGTTTACGGACGATGGTTTAACGTGACAACGTCATAACAAAACATTGATGACATGATTGCATACTTTTATGAATAAAATTGAATAATTTTTATTGAATTATCACTATATTGTATGGATACAAAGAAGGAGTGAAATGAAATCTGCAATTTAATTGATAAATTTACTTTTATTTGCACTCATCAATTCAAATACGTTTATTACTTTAACGAACAGATTATTTTTACTATAACTTTTATACATGTTTGCTATTTAACTTCTTCCAATCTGTGTTAATCTGTTAAGGATAGGACGATGATAGGAATAAAGTAGGAAACGAATGGGAGTGTTTAAAGGTTAATGTGCCTCGAAAAAGTCAAATCGATGGTTGTTCCAATCGAGTGGAAGAGATATAGATGCGGCGCAAGCGTACAATGAGCGTAACGGGACAAAGCGTAACGGGACACATTTTCGTGCGTGCAGCCGGTTTTCATCGATTTATTAGACGTCACGTAAAAAAAAATGCAATACACCTTTATCTTTATTTCTCCGCAATATAATTTTTATGGTTTCCACTCGGATCTCACAGTTGCCGTATGTGCTTGACGAGAAGACAGCGCGCCAGTTCAGAGCCTTGCGCTTAGAGGCGATACCGCGCCAGAAGCACCAGCGAGCGAGGTCCTTATCGTCCCGTCTCACTGACACACAAAAAAACACCCTTTGACTGGGTGGACCTCTCAGGAGAACACTTCATGTCATATCTAGACGAAGGGAGAATAATCTCGAAGAGCTTGGGTAGAAAAAAAATTCTCCAGGTAGCAGTCAACCTGATCGTATATTTTAGAGGGATATCGTTTCAGAAACTTTCTTTTTTTTTCCGCCAGCTTCAAATCGGTTCTGTACAAGAAAAGGAAAATAGTTTCCCAAAAAAGAGGCAAACAAAAGAAAGGTTTCGTAAAGAGGAGAAAGAGAGAGAGAGAAAAAAAGTGAGAAAGAGAGAGAGACCTAACCAAGGACAGAAATCTCTCACGACAATCATTATTTTAAGGGGTGCCTCCCATTTCAGGACATGATTTTATATTTATATTAATCACTGATCAACTTTTAGACTTTTTCAATTGTTTAATTTTCACGAAATGAAAAATATAGGATACAGCGCATACTTTTTGCGTAATAAGCTGCCAAAGTTTTTTTTTTGGGTTCTACAAATAAGAAGAATTTAATGTATTGAAAAATTGAAACTTTTTAGGTCTAACTGCAGTGCCACTGGCTACTTCATGATATGGTTTGCATTTCTACCACAAAAACTCATTTCATGTTTTTTTGGCTGTCAAAATCGTAACAAATTTGAGAATTTTTGAAATTCCGGGTAAAAATGAATTAATATTTTCTGAAAAGATCTTCAAACCATTTCACGAAGTAGCCAGTGGCATTGCAGTTAAAACCTAAAAAAAAAAAAGTTTCAGTTCTGCATTAAATTAAATTCTCCTTATTTGTACAACCCAAAAACGTTTAAAAAATGTAACTTTGGCAGCTAATTATGCACAAAAAAAGTATGCGCTGTATATAAATTTTTAATTTCGTGAAAGTTGAACAATTGAAAAAGTCTACAAGTTTATCTGTAATTGCTAGAGACCTGCAAATTTCGCGGATTCATTCGGTGATAGGCTAGAATTCAAACACATATACCTCTTAGATAATTTTGCTATTGGCTTACTGTTCATCTGGACGAATCTCCACCAGTTATAAACCCTCAACCAAAGAAGGATCGAATCACAGACAAACCAGCTGAGACGCCTTACAAGTCGGCAGCCAATGAACTTGCGTTAGATGTTTGCCCGAGTGTACAGGGGCATCGTGCAGTCTATCCTGAAGGCCATCGAAACCGCGAATTTTGAAGGTCTCTAGTAATTGCTGTCAATGTAAAATGTTGACCTGTAATATGGATGAGGCTCTCCACTTGACGAGTGGATTGTTGCGTGTTCTAGCTCGACTCACCCGGGCTTCATCTTGCTGATGTACACCACCGCCCTGGCGTCGCTTGACGCCTCCGAGGAAGACGCTGAAGATGCCGCAACCGCCGCCGCTGAAGACTCCCCCGCCGCCGCCGCCGCCGAAGAAGAAGAAGACGTCACGACGCGGTAGCGGAAGCCTCTGTGGTGATGGCCGTGGTAGCGCTGTTGTTGTTGTTGTTGTTGTTGTTGTTGTTGTTGTTGTTGTTGTTGTTGTTGTTCTGGCTGGTGGTAGTGACCGCAGGCGACAGTCGCCACAGCGAGGAACACCAGAGTCTTGAAGCTCTTCATCGCCTGTCGACCAAACAGTTTCTTCATGTAGCAAATGTCGCATGGTACTGCCAAGGTGCGGGTACATTTTCCTTTAAAAAATAAAACAAACTGAACGCTAGTTAGACCTAACGCTGTTATTTTTTTTTGACGTGACAACGTCTAATAAATCGATGAACGCTGGCTGCACGCACGAAAAAATGTCCCGTTACGCACATGATCCCGTTACGCTCATTGTACGCTTGCGCCGAATCTATCTCTCTTCCACTCGATTGGAACAACCATCGATTTGACTTTTTCGAGGCACATTAAACTTGAAACACTCCCATTCGTTTCCTACTTTTCTATCATCGTCCTATCCTTAACAGAATAACACAGATCGGAAGAAATTAAATAGCAAACATGTATAAAAAAGTTATAGTTAAAATAATCTCTTCGTTGAAGTAATAAACAGATTTGAATTAATGAGTGCAAATAAAAGTAAATTTATCAATTAAATTGTAGATTTCATTTCACTCCTTCCTTGTATCCATACAAAATAGTGATAATACAATAAAAATTATTCAAATTTTATTCATAAAAGAATGCAATCATTTCATCAATGTTTTGTTATGACGTGTCACGTTAAACTATCGTCCGTAAACCGACGGTACATACAACCAATTTTTTTTTTTTAAATTGAACATAAATATTCATGTAATATTACAGATATTTGTGCATTTACATGAGAACTTTACAACTAACTACAAAATAGTGTTTTTATCCCAGGTACCTTCAACAGTAAAAGTTATTCGTAAAAATTTCTTAGAACAGCTTTCCAGTATTAATTGCGCACATTAACGAGCGTAATGAAAAAAAAAATTAAACATCAATGAAAATATAAAATTATGCAATGATTCTCGTAAGATATGCCTACTCAGTGATATCTCCAAAAAATTATTTAATATGTGTAAAAATATCTATAGCAAAGTTTTGTACAACATATACAACATAATTATTGTGGTATTATAAACTATTTCTTAGCAATGGTTTTCCAAAGGAATTTCTTGTAAAATTGTAGCAAATGTATTTTTTTTTCTGTTTACTATTTGTCCACGTCAAACATGTGTTAGCCGCTCGCACAGAATGGCTGTGAATCCTGTTACTACAGTAGACAGGTAGCTGAGATAATCTCAGTCGATTACGGAACACAGACGGCGCTACAATAATTGAACACAGAGCTAGCTCAGAACATTTTCTTAAAAAATAAATGGCCCTAATTTATGATATCAAGGCAGCTGAAATTTTCGCATTATATTCTCCAGAGAGGCTAGAATGCATGTCATCATACGCCTTAACTGCCTTCAAATTGGACCATAGGTAGCTTTGTTTGACACGACCCAGGGGCGCAACAACAGGGGGGGGCAAGGGTATTTTGCCCCCCCCCCCCCCTCTGAACCTAGAAGTGGGGGCAAACGGGGGCAAAGAAAGTGCTGTGTAATCAATTTTTAGATGATAAAACTGCTTAAATAGCACCATTTTCCACCTTGAAATACAAATAAAAAGGTATATTCCACCCCTTTGGAAATTTAGTTGTTGCGCCCCTGACACGACCTAAAGGACAAAAATAAAAACAAACATTAAACAACTCAGATGATCGAATCACATGCTATCCGGCCGTAAGGTAAAAAATGGCACACCAGCCGATGGACAACAGACAACTACTTAATTTTGTACAAGTGTATGAAATTAATTGTGGTGCTAAAAAATTTCTTAGATTTCGAAGGGTTATGGTGTATAAATATTATGTCTGTGTGCATGTGTGCATACGGTTGTAAAAGTTGCATTCAAACGTGAAGCGCATCACTTGTATTTTAATATACCGGTTTTAACTACCTTGCAACATCCTCATTATTATCTGGCGTTCAGGGTACACTGCAAATACCTGCGTTAGCTAAAGAATTTTATATATATTTTACAAAATGTAGTTTTATCTTTTTTTATGTCTGGCAGGATATAAGGGATACTATCCGTAACGATTTTATAAATTATGAATAGTTAAGATATTCCCGACGAATATATTTATTTTGAAGAAAGAAAAAATTAAATCCACGTGTTAATTGCCAATAAATGTCAAGGATAAAAATTTCCATTACATGTTTATAAAACGAACGTATTTTTCTTTAAGAGTAATTTACACTAAAGGTATCGAACCATGGTCTGTGAGGAAAAGTGAACAACAAACGTCGATAATTGTCCAAAAGAACAATGGTCTCCGGTTCGGTTATTACGAAAACTGTAGTGTGTACGGACCCGCCAACATTTGCATTATGTATTTTCTGGTTTCAGGCTGAGACGCGCGCACACCAGTCAAACCATTTCCTTTTTTTAAATTAACTAACGTCAGCAACATGTCATCATCTGTCCGGATGTCTTCAGGTTGGGTAATAATAGATTGGAGGTTTGTGAAACTACCCACGTAGTAACAAAAAACATTTGTCATTCTTCGACCTTACAGTGGTATGCAATCTGGCGCTTATCCTGTTGATAACGCGTATATTTGACATACTGTAAATTATTATATATATATTTTTTTTTGCAAATGGAACATAAACATTTTATATAAATTTGGTACATTTAAATGAAAACAACTTCGTCACTTCAAAATAGTGCTCGCAGCGAAACTTCTGTTCGGATTCTTTCCCGGGAATTCATGCTTTTTTTTTTTGCTGTCCCATCACATGCAAACTGTTCCCTGAATATCTTTCCGGTACTAACTGCGCTACACAATTAAACAAAATTAAATTAGAATTTTTGTCTATCAAATCATCCATTCAATTTAAATATCTTTTTTGGTAAATATGTAGTTGGGCGGTATTTGCGGAAAAAAAAAATGCTAAAAATCCGAAAATACTTTTATTCTATGCTCTTTCACTTCCTCTTTTCAAAACAATCGGCGGAGATAAGAAATTCCAAATACTTTAGGAGATATCGAATTTTTTAATTTTGCAATACAAGACCTGTGCAACCATTCGACCGGAGACATTTTTGTTATTTTGCCGTGTGTTCCTGATTGCGTAATTAATAAAGTGGTTGATTAGGTCAGGCCAGTTACGTTATTTATACTTTCAAACTAAGTCGAAATTAAAAATAATGTGAAATTATTTTAATGGCTGTTTAGTTTTAAAATATTTATAATGTAACTGACCTGACCAAACAAACCGGGACAGAGGATGAACAGTAAACTAAAATGGTCGATTATGTCAGGTCAGTTACATTATAAATACTTTCAAACTAAGGTGATATTAAAAATAATGTGAATTTATTTTAATTATTCTTTAGTTTTAAATTATTAACAATGTAACTGACCTGACCTAACCAACCGGGACAAAGGATGGACAGTAGGAACTCACGTAATTTTTTTTTACTTATTACTTGCGCAACAATATTCAAATAACAAATAAGACTTTAAAATTAGAAACGTTAAAAACTCACCTAACTTGGAGGCGGTAATTAAACACCTTTTTTTTTAAACAATAAATGAACTAAATGATCACGTATTGGTTCATTTGAATTCTGGCCTATCACGAACAATCACGTGACATCATTATCCAATAAAAAAAATAGATACTCGTAAACAACAAACAATGGTGAAAGCCACATGAATGCATTGGTATTGTGATGAAATTTAAAAATTCGTTATCCCCTTAAGTATTTGGAATTTCTTACCTCCGCCGCTTTTAATAAAAAGAGGAAGTTAAAGAGCATAGAATAAAAGTATTTTCGGATTTTTAACATTTTTTTTTCTCGCAAATACCGCCCAACTACATATTTACCATATACTTTTTTAAAATTATGCTTGAATGAAAAAAATCAATTAAAAATATATATATATATCTATATACATGCAAATTGCAACTGCAAACTGGTTCTCAAAGGATTTTTTTTGTATCTTACTGCGATTTTTTTTATCCCAGGCTCGGCGTCCGACGCGCCTTCTCTTGAAAAAAAAAATAAAAAATTGGCGGGAACCGACACCCGGGAGTGGAACACCACGCACTCGCACACACACTCGAACCGGCGCGGACAGCTGTTCTGGCTGTTCAGGAGAATCCGAGGTGTTCGTCCATGCCTCGTGCGTGTATTATCTATCCTCCCCCCTCCTCTACCCTCTTCAGGCCGTCACGAGAAAATGCGCGCCGCGGCTACCTGCGGCCGAGTCTGCCGGCGAACTGGCTCTTCTCTTCCGCAGCTGCGCGGGAAAATAAAGAACGTGGAAGAGAGAGGGAGGGTGGGAGAGAGAGTGAAAGACGGTTTGTTGAAGGAGGGGGAGAAGAGGATCTTCTTTCCCGCACGTGTGGCACACGTGTGTGTGTGTGTTCTGGCGTACGTGCGTGCGTGCGTGAGCATCTGCGAAGGGGATTCCACGGGTGTTAGCGCGCAGAGGAGGGGGGAAAATCTCTGGAAAATTGTGAGCTTCCAGGATCAACCGCAGCACGGCGCTGCTAGTCGCCACCGAACCGTACCACCAATGACACTGTATTCTTTTTTTTTTTATTCCGTACTGTAAAATTACAGATGTATTTGTAAAGATGTACATTTACCAAAAAAAAAAAAAAAAAAAAAAATCTCGTTCGCAGTAACACACTCGGGAATTTACGTTCTGCGTTGTCCCAGTACCTACAATAAAAAAAAACATTATATTGAATTTAAATAAATCGCTCTTTTTAACTTTCGTCTGTTTTTTCTGTACTGTAAAATTACAGATATGTTTGTAAAGTTGTACATATACAAAAAAAATATTGTTCGCGGTAACAAACTCGGGAATTTGCGCTCTGCATTGTCCCAGTATCTCAAATAAAATAAAAAATATATTGACTTTTATTAAATCGGCCTTTTTAACTTTCATCTGTTTTTTCTGTATTGTAAAATTACAGATATTTGTAAAGCTGTTCATTAAAAAAAATGTTGTTCGCAGTAAAACACTCGGGAATTTACGCTGTGCGTTGTCCCAGTACCTACAATAAAAAAAAAACAACATTTTATTGAATTTTAATAAATTACTCTTTTTAACTTTCATATTTATCAATTTAATGTAAGGTTTCTTAGGTTATATTTTATATATTTATTTATCAGTTATTATACATTTATAAAAGTTTACATTTGTCGAAATACCGTATGTAATTTGAAGTGACTAGATGCACTCGCATACAAGTTTGCTTCCGTGAGTGGTAAATTTCCTGGTTAATTAAGTGAATATTGTTAACAAAGTATAAAAAAGGGGTGAATAAATTATTATTTTTAAGTTATTTTCAACTGTTCCCTGAATAGCTTTAGCGGATGAACTGCGCACATTAATAAGCACAGCAATAAAAAAAAAAGTCCAACTATTGAATATTCGATTATCTTTCACCAATATAATATTACGCGCCAATTTTCGTGCGAAAAACTAAGTGTTGTCTCGGAAAACGTATTTCATATATGCAAAAAATCACCCTAGCCATGATTCTACAAAGTTACAAAATATTTATTGTAGTATTACAAACTATTTTTTTGGTAACTGGTTACCATTTGAATCTTTTGTTAAAGAACAGAATTTATTTTTCCTATACAGACACACATGAATGTAGTCCCGGATACACGCAATTGCTAAATATGTCACAAGAAACCTAAACAATATACAAGAGAGATTAATATGCAAACACACAGAAAACGAGCCAAAATCAGTCGATAAAAAAAAATTACAGCGCAGAAAATTCATTGGATGGAAATTAGTCAAACAATTAATGAAACACAAACGGACAGTATGGGCTAACAACGAAGAGACAGTAGAAAGAATACCAGTAAATATAGACAAAAAAACACCTGAAAACACAACGACCAAAAAAATGTTTCTTATGACATTAACGGCAATCAGCAATTGTGTGTGTTCAAAACTATGTCTTGAATCGATCTTCTCGACTGCATGAACCATTCAGAGAACAATAAATTTCTTACAATAAGTTTTTAATGTCAGATTATTTTTGCCAGTTCATATAAAACATGTCATCGAAATAAAAACCATACTCCTAAAAAAATTGAATCTAAGAATTATTGTCATCAAATAGCGTTCATAAATTTATATAAAAAATAGTTTCATTGTTTAAGTGAGAATATTAAGACTTGAGATCTCTGTCTCCTGACAACTGATTATTAGGGGCAGGCATTTTTCGCGAATAAATCTGAACGCCTATTAGACTGCAACAAGATATATCCGCACCAACAGTTTCTTCCTTGTGATTGCCGGTCGTCGCATTATTTGATCGAGCCTCTCAGGACGCGTTTGCTTCCGCACTGAATTACTGTGATTGGTGTTGTAACAATCGATATGTACCTGGAAGAAACTCACCCAATCACGGAATACAGACGATGCTACAGTGTTTTAACTTTCAGCTAGCCTTGGTTTCTTTTCGCGAAATATGCATGGCCCTACTTATTATGCATATGGAAACAAAATACTGGCTAGTACTGGCAAGAAAGTATACACGATATTATTTTTGTGTTGACATACACATGGAGGTAGTAGTCTTTGCCACGGGTGTCTGTTATAAAGTTGAAGTCGCTCTGGATCATCAGTTGGCGAAACAAAACCCGTAGCTTCGTTAGAAGGGCAATGTTAGAGGTTTGTGTAGTAGCTCAAAAGGAACGCGCTGCGAATACTCGTAAAAAAATGGGGAAGCCTAAGATGCACATAAAGTTCTGCCATTCCCGATTACACCCGAACAATTCACCTTCGGCCAACTCCGGGTTTATTTATATATATTTATATTTCTCTGTTTATTTAAATGTGGCTATACTAACCTAACTAACCGTCCATAGTGTTTTAAAGTGTTTTAATGTAGCTAACCTAACCGACCACTTTTAATATTTGAATTCATTTTTCCTGCGCAAAAATAAAACAAATCCCGAAGTTGGCCGAAGGTGATATTGTTCGGGTGTAATCGGGAATGGCAGAAATTTATGTGCATCTTAGGTCTCCAGTAAAAATGCCATCATAAAGTGATTGTTGTCAAAAAGATATTGTAACACATCAATAAGGAATTAGCGTTTAACATCTTTATATAAAAAAATAATTATTTTACTCTTCTAGTGAGAAAAAGCGGGATATTAGTTAATTTGAAGTCAATTATTATTAGATAACATTGACTTATATCCAGTTTCTCATACTATACGCAAGAGACTAACTTCGGTTCAGGATCTTCTGTCAGAACTGACAATTTCAGATGTTGTGAACACTTGCACGTGCGTTTGTATGCAAATAAAATAGTCAAACGGTTATTTTAAATAATATAATTAATGAGTTTTAAAGTTATGTCGTCACGGTCCGCAAAGCATGGCCGTCTAAAGCGATTTTCTCAAAAGGCGGTCGAGCAATCGATCTCGCTCGATGTCGAGTCGAGAGTCGGCTGGATTTGGAATCGATTCGGGTTTCGATTCCCGGAGTTCGTTTCTCGCGAGTTGGAAGAGCGGTGGAGTTAGGGTTCCGGTGGGGTTTCCTTCGGGAGCTCCCGTATTTTCCGCCATTACACTCTGCCGCTGATTCTACTCTCCGTTCCGATATTTCATACATCGAATCTCAATTCTTAATAGTCGGGAATGAAATAATGTACAAGAGAAAACAGAAATGTTTTATTTGTAACATTTCATTTTTTTTTTAAACGTTAAAATTGAAAAGGGAACCCAACCACACAAAATAGTACACACACACACACACTCACATTCACATTGAAAGAAAAAAAAAATGAAATCATAGTTTTTTTTATGTAGACTGAAAATAAAACGTGGCCATGCTCACTTGCACATTACTTTCTCACCAACAAAACCAGATTTCGGTTAAGTGATTCCCAAATCGAAAACAAACATACTTTTTTTAAGAACTTTTTATAACTTGAAATTTTAATTTTTTTAAAGTGAAATTATTGCGGGAATTTTAAAATTAACACAATATTTTTTTTAATTTGATGTTTTAAGTGGATGACATACTTTGATACAATTGGTTTTCAATATCTGTATGTTTTAAGCAGCCAGTTATTGTTTTACCTAATACAAGAAGAAAATTGTCACATTTTTAGACGTGGCATTAGAGGAATGTAACGAATGGTAAAATTGAACTAAAAGTATGTTCTTCTGAAACCAATAGCTGGACATGATGAATGAAATAATGCAAGGGATTTGCCACGTAGTGAGGTTAGCGGTGTTATTTTGAGTCACGGCAAGCAGAGCAATGTGTGTGTATCTTTCGCAAGCGATATGAAAACATTAAAGGGTATTCCGGATTCGAAGGGCGGATTATATGCAGCCTTACCGCCAGAGGAAAAAAACATTTAAACACCCGGAAATAGCCCAGCAGAGCACTTTATCACTCGCTGGTACCATATCATCACGTGGGAAAAAAAAAAAAAAAAGTCATCCTCTCACGTCTACAGACAACGATCATATGTAATTTGCGAGTCAGCGGTGCGCGCACGGCTGCATAACCACCCAGGCGTCGCCTTGACTTGCAAAATGGCTCGACCCACATTTCTTGCATTAATTCTACAGCCGAAAAGTAGGGAAGAAAAAAAAAGAATGAACTGCGATGCTATCTGCCTAATTCACTGTTATACTGCGTGGCGTTGCGATGGCACGATAGTTGCTGTACGAGGATGATTGAGGCTGCTAAACTTAACTGTTACACGAATGCTTGGCACGGGGTCAAATTTGCTTTCAAAATGTCCCGCCCTTTCTGCAGAGAAACAAAACAAGATACATCGTAAAAACAAATACACGTTGGCTAGCCTCTCAGCACTCGCCATAGATGTGCGACATCTAACCTCTGTAACGAGCAAATTCATGCGTTCTTGTGTTGCAAATACATTTGCAATACAAAATTCTGACACGTAATTTTATGTTGATTTTTGATGTGACAACGTCTAATAAATCGATGAACGCCGGCTGTACGCACGAAAAAGGATGACTCATTGTTTTGTTACGCACATTGTCCCGTTACGCTCATTGTACGCTTGCGCCGCATCTATCTCTCTTCATCTCGATTGGAACAACCATCGATTTGACTTTTTCTAGGCACATTAAACTTAAAACACTCCCATTCGTTTCCTACTATTCCTATCATCGTCCTATCCTTAACAGAATAACACAGATTGGAAGAAGTTAAATAGCAAACATGTAGATATAAGTTATAGTTAAAATAATCTGTTCGTTAAAGTAATAAACATATTTGAATTAATGAGTGCAAATAAAAGTAAATTTATCAATTAAATTGTAGATTTCATTACATCAATGTTTTGTTATGACGTTGTCACGTTAAACTATCGTCCGTAAACTGACTTTACAGACAATCAATTTTTTAACCTCGGGGGCGCAGACGAGAAAAAAAGATTCCTTGAGTATTTGCGGTACAACTTTTACATTTTCCAGCAGCAGAGACCCCGCTTCGCCCAAACGCAGCAGTTGCAGCAACACTGTTAAAAAAAATGTCCCCTTCAATTTACCAAGACCACTGGTTACAAATTATCCGAGGATCTTCGTGAATTTTCCGTACACTAAGTTCACTTACTTTCAACATAAATGTAAAATAATATTCTTGGTTTACTGACAGAACTTTTAAAAAAAAGCTTGGTTAAGTCTACAGTATGGTATGATGATCCATTATTATATGTTATTTAATTCAAGTACAAATTTTGATAGATATTACTTAAACGCACTCTTCAGACCAAAGCCCGTTATTATTTTCAACGGTCCTGTGAGGGTTCGTAAAGGAATTCACAATCACGACAACAACGCTGTCAAAATTTTAAATGTCGTATTTGCTGTCAGATATCGCAACGTCTAAAATTTCTCGATAGTAAAAAATACTTTTTTTATTCTCTGCCCTGTAATTATTCCAAAAACTATATATATCGAAGAGGAAGCCAAACTCATATCAAGGTTAATAAATTTAAAAAAAATTATGAACTATAAATCGTTAAACGTGTTATTTCAATGAATAAACCTTAAAAACTCAAAAGAACTGTGACTTTAAACTAAACAAGTTACAACAAAACGATGTCAAAATGCGATGCCAACTAATAAAAATGCGTAAAAGGATGAGAAGAAAAAAAGAAACACGCTTTTGATCCACTACAGTGAGAAATGTTGCTTCATACAAAAATAAAAAATAGAATAAAATTTCGTATGAAGATCATACTAAAAATATTAAAATGTTTCAACTTGGTGGTTTATGTAACTTTATTGAACCATAAAGAAGCAAAATATTCTACTATTCGATTAATGAATTTCTAATTCTAATTCTAAAAATACGCGTATGGAAGATGTCGGCCGAATTGTAATGTTATACACTTAATTTTGTATTATTATAGGAGACAAAATTTTCTTCACATTTGGGAGTAAAGAAAAAATTTTTTTTGCTTACCCTAATATGCAATTTTTATCATTTGTGTTGTAATGAATTAATGATATTGTAAAGTATTTCTGGAGGCGATGTCTAAAGCAATTCCACTGCAGTTGGTGAGATATTTGTGCGGGAGTAAAATGATTTCGGAACGTCACCTAAGAACGCCATGTTTGATGCTCAAGTAGTAGAAACAGTGGTGGGGAGGAAGAGCTGTCAGAAACGTCCAAATGTTTGAACTGATGGGGCGCTTGCGCAGGGCTTACGAGCAGACAACTTGTTTACTCAGTCCGTATCAAATAATGTTATTGGCTCGGAGCGACAAAAAAAAAAAAAGACGAAAATAAACATCTACCCGAAAAGTCAGTAATGGGCCCGTCTACCAACGAGATAAAGAAAGCGAGTGTAAATATTTCCCACATTTTTTTAAAATTTATTGTGAGACCCGTCTATTTACAATGAAATAATAAAAATACTAAAAAGGCTCGTGTGATGCATTATCACACGCTGTCGAGTCTTGTGTTTGCCTTTGAACTTTTTTGACCTCTCTCTCTCACCTCCCAACTCACGTGCGATGTGAACTCTGGGGTCAACGGATGAAGAAAGTTTCTGACCAAACAGCCAAACACTGCCTTTAAGTTTTATTTTATGGTATATGTAACTCACGTAAAGAAGATTTATACCGATATAAGCCACACGATTTTCATAAAGTACTTTAATGCAGCTATGGAAATCAATACTAACCGCTTACCTATCAAAAGTTGGTTGTTCGGACAGCAAATATCGCCGCCGCGACATGACTTTGTCATGACTGGAGCAGACTTTGAGGGATGATTCTTCAATGGTTTTTACGCTGCTTTCGCTGGTGTTGAGATCTGAAATTGATCCCAGGACATTTGCAACACCAGCCAGACACTTAAAACACTTGGCCAACGGTTTCGACCGGTTTACCATTTCAGACAGAACTACGAGTAAAATTTACTATTGATTTAACATTTTACGTGGGAAATACGCCATTGCTGATTTATGTTGGTTGTCATTGTACCTTCCGCATATCATGTTACATTTATTAAGTAAGTAATGAAGAATTTGCAGTATAAATAAAAAGCAAGAACTTCTACTGTCTATCAAACTACCATGGATGCGATAGTAGATAATCTACAAGGTTTATTTGGTAAAATATCATTTGTATTAATTAAAAAATTTTTACAGACTTTACGAAAATACTGTATGTTTTACAGAAAATAATAAAACTCATAAGAGCTATCTTGTATGTGGAAGCTACTACTCTATGTCTTCGTGCTGTATTTTCTTTAATATAGAAACCTTTCTGTAAAAACAAAAAAATAATATTATTTTATTATTTAAAACACGATTTTTAAGTAAATACAATTAATTGTAATGTAAGATAAAGTAGTAAATTGTTTTAAAGACTACTAATTTGAAAATTACAATTGCTAGAGTAACTTAACATCGAAGAATATCATAAGGGAGATGTAATCATAACTAAACTATCCAGCCATAGTTTTACCAGATTTTTGAAGTGAAACTTCTTTGTGTGCAATGGGAGTAAAATTTTAAGGCCGAATTTTAATCCAACGTTTTCGTGAAAATTGTTTTGAAAGGTTTCTACGCCAAAAATATATAAAGAGTTCACTTACGGATTGAGGTTTGAATTGCCAAATAAGTTTCACTTCTATCACATGTACTGAGTTACACGCACTCTTTTTTTTAATTGCATAATTTTTCAAAAATAGTAGCTAAAATGTTTGGAAACAAAAATTTTTAAGATTACTGTGACATTGTTTTTCGAAGCAGGATAAAAATGTGGTGAAAAATTTAAATGAATTTTACTCATATTAATAAAGGTTATTGATGCTATAATGTAAAATATTTGATCACATCACTATCACAGAAGTTTAAAAAGTCGGACACATTATCGTCTGGTGTTCCTAACGTACGTACGTAAACCACGTTTCCTGAACTTCCCTGCTTGTTTACTGTTTCTGGTAGGCGTGTGGTCGGCTAGTACACATAACAGGACCCTTCAGTAAAGTTTTATTGGGCTTTAATTTTGTGTACGGTGACTCTTTCCCCCTACCCACGCCCATTAATTTTTTTTTTGTTAGGGCGCCGGCCAGTGCATCGCTGCACTAGTCTCCAAAAAAAAAAAAAAGACTTTTTAATGTGATGCTCGTAATGAATTCCGTCGCGCGGACAACAATGGCCTGGCGCGGGGCGTGTGGGTTGTTGTTATTGTTGTTGTTTGTATTGTGTCGGTGTCCCCGCGTCTTGAGAACCACCTCCGGGACAGACACACGCCCCTCCGAGAAGAATAAACACACACGCTGCCGTGGTGGGGGAGCTGAATTGTTGCCCCTTGGAAGGGCAGCTCTTCAGGATTTTTCTGGCAATGGTTTGTTTGTACAGCGACTGGAAGGGCAGCCCATCCAATTTCAGAAAACATTTTTCTTTAAGCGTTTAAATAATCCTGAAAACTTGCCCCCTTGGAAGGGCAGCCCATCAGGATTGTTCTGACAGTGGTTAGTTTAGGTTAGGTTAGGTTAGGTTAGGTTAGGTTAGGTCACTTTACAAACTAACCACTGTCAGAAAAATCCTGAAGGGCTGCCCATCCAAGGGGAAACAATTCAGACAACCTTTCAAAAACACTACTGTCAGAAAAATCCTGAAGGGCTGCCCATCCAAGGGGAAACAATTCAGACAACCTTTCAAAAACACTACTGTCAGAAAAATCCTGAAGGGCTGCCCTTCCAAGGGGCAACAATTCAGACAACCTTTCAAAAACACTACTGTCAGAAAAATCCTGAAGGGCTGCCCATCCAAGGGGAAACAATTCAGACAACCTTTCAAAAACACTACTGTCAGAAAAATCCTGAAGGGCTGCCCATCCAAGGGGAAACAATTCAGACAACCTTTCAAAAACACTACTGTCAGAAAAATCCTGAAGGGCTGCCCATCCAAGGGGAAACAATTCAGACAACCTTTCAAAAACACTACTGTCAGAAAAATCCTGAAGGGCTGCCCTTCCAAGGGGCAACAATTCAGACAACCTTTGAAAAACACTACTGTCAGAAAAATCCTGAAGGGCTGCCCATCCAAGGGGAAACAATTCAGACAACCTTTCAAAAACACTACTGTCAGAAAAATCCTGAAGGGCTGCCCATCCAAGGGGAAACAATTCAGACAACCTTTCAAAAACACTACTGTCAGAAAAATCCTGAAGGGCTGCCCTTCCAAGGGGCAACAATTCAGTCGCCCAGCCGTGGTGACGCACAAATTGGGAAAGAATACAGACGGAGCTTCAGCCGCCAAACGTTGAAGTCGTCTTTAAAATTGCTTCCATAGTGGAAGGCAATTTAAAAAAAAAACGAATGACAACAAAATCGAGGGATAGAGTTTGGTGTTGCAGCTACATATCTATCATCTCCATAGAAAATTTAATCACACCACTGGATAGCTGAATGATCAAAGAATACCGTTACGCCAAGTTGAGCACCGTGACGCTTCGCGCGCGGTGTAGAGGGAAAGCGCCGCCATTTTGAGGTCATTTTTGCTGCGTTTCGAGATTTCCATTTAGTATAACTTTTGACACGGAGTAGCTACGACGTTCGTTTGGATTTCAATCGTCAGCTTTCGTCAAAATCTATCGATTTGAATATATAAAAAATTAGTGTAAACAGTGAATATATATGGTGTTAAAATAAAAAATGTTTAATGTCACCCTATACGCGACTTTAGTGTTCAAACATTATTATAACATACATAAAATAGCGTATTTTATATTTTGTATACAAAATATTACCTGTTACGTACACGTATTCACGTACAACACACGGCCATGTCCATGACACAGCCACAACCCATTTTTTTCTTCTGATTTTTCACTTACCAAAATGGTGAACGCTTGTTTATACATTTCAGCTGTTCTAGCTTATTTTTTTTTTTTTCGTACTCCCGTAGTTAAGCTGCTCGGAAGAAGATTATATTAAAAATAAATATTACTGGTTAATCCTTACTAATATTATAAGTGCGAAAGTAACTCTGTCTGTCTGTCTGTCTGTTTGTCTGTTTGTTTGTTACCTTTTCCCGGCTGAACGGCTGAACGGATCGTAATGAAATTTGGCAAGGAGATAGTTTATATCCTGGGGATGGACATAGGCTATCTTTTGTCTAAAAAAATAAATTTTAAACGTGTTAAAAAAATATATCTTAATTTTATGTAATGTGTGTCATAGATATACAAACTGTTAGTGTCATTCCTCTATGTCTGCCAAACAATAGCTTTCAAGCCATTACGTTACGTTTTGCTATTGTAAGGAACTAAGTAGAGAGTTAGAAAGAAATAAAGATCTTGACAGTTTGTAGTGTCGCCATATTTGTTTCAATTTTCAATACCGTTTTTTAAATTGCAGAAAAAAATCATGTTTCATAGACACATAAATAGTGAGTGTGTGTCATTTCTCTATGTCCACGAGGTCTCGCCGCGTCAATTTTCTCCTTGGGGCGAACCCGTCCGCTTGATTAAATAAACAGCTTTTATCGTTGAATGAATTCATGATTTATTTCATGAAAATCTGCTCTCATAAGAAAGTTAGTTTTATAGACATTCAATA
Source organism: Bacillus rossius redtenbacheri (assembly GCF_032445375.1). Classification (NCBI taxonomy): domain Eukaryota; kingdom Metazoa; phylum Arthropoda; class Insecta; order Phasmatodea; family Bacillidae; genus Bacillus; species Bacillus rossius. The sequence continues at coordinate 11,858,793 of NC_086345.1, read as the reverse complement.
GGTCTCTCTCTCTCTCTCTATCTCTCTCTCTCTCTCTCTCTCTCTGAAGATCAATCTATGAATCGTTACAAATTTATTTCCTTTATTTTTTTAGTTTGATTTTATACAATATGATTTCACTAAAAATCAATTTCTACCCCTTCCTATTTTCATTTCAACATTACGAAGTTTCACTTCTTCCGCGCGGAGGGACTCCACTCAATATGTTTGCATGCAATTAAAAACTATTTTTTAATGATGCCAAAGAAGTATAACTTCTCATGCGCGTACCTAAGTACACGCACCCATTTTTTTTATTTAATTTCTTTTATATATATTTTTTCTCCCTACCTAGGGCACTTATAATTCTTTTAAATTTCACGTGTATGTTTTCAATGTCATTCGAGTTGTACAATTTTTTTTTTGTCAAATTGGTCATTATTTATCCTTTGTTTCATTTTGGAAACATACGTATTTTAGATATTATGACAAATAGAAAAATTAGTTTCACTAACATTCTTAGGTTTTTATTGTGTTGATAGTTTCAAGTTTAATATTATGTAGGTACATTAATTCTTAAACTTATAAATTTCTTCGAAATTTATTCATAGGTTGGTAGGGCCTACTAATATTTTCTATTTGTCAATATTGTTATTTTTTTTACAGTACCTACTTATTTGCAAGGAGTTTGGTTTAGTGTTTATAATTTATCTGCTGAGCGTCAAGAGTCTTAGGGCTGCTGAGACCAAAGACCAGAAATATTTATCAATTATGCAATATATTGTTGAAAAATTTGAATTTTACTATTTCAGGAAAGTTGATTTTTTTATTAATTAGAATAGCTACGTGTAATTGCCATCTTCCTTTATTTCATATTAAACATTATTATGTTTGGTTGAGTGTGAGATAATTTTATTTATGTATGTTTTAATTTCATTTAATGTCTTATATATATATTCTTACCTACCTACTTCCATTAAATTACAGGCGGATGTTAACATTGTCATTCCAGTTGTATAAATTTTTTTGTCAAATTAGTTGTTATTTATACTTTTTGTTTCATTTTGGACTATGTTTGTTTTTACTTAATTCAAAGATTTGTGGTGTGTACAGGGAGTGATATCTCTATTAATTTCTATACTTCTTTGGATAAGCGGAATATTGCCACCACAGTTTTACATATAAACAAATCCTACAAATGTTTTAAACATTATGACAAATAAAAAATAGTTTCACAAACATCCTTAGTTTTTTTGGTGTGTATAGTTTGAAGTTTAATATTATGTATGTACGTAAATTCTTAAACATACAGTTATTTATTAATTTATTTAGATAATTATTCATAGGTAGGTAATAAGCTTTCTATTTGTCAATATTTTTATTATGGTAGATAGGAGTATACAGTAAATGCCTACATTCTTAAATTCCTTTATATCTCTTTCGATTTGGAGTGTTTCCGAGCCATTCGGGGTCCTCAACATAACCCCCCCCCCCCCCAGGTGCTTAAAGCCCCAAAATTTCGAAAGTTTAAAAATTTTTAAAAATCTATCTCTTTCGAGTTTAAGTGTTTTCGAGCCATTCAGGGTCCTCGAACCCCCCGCCCCCCTCTGGGAACAAAGCACCAAAATTTCGACAATTTCAGGAATTTAAAATATCTATTCTTTCGAGATGGAGTGTTCCAAACCATTCGAGGTCCTGAACATCCACTTTCCGCAAAAGTGAAAGCCCTAAAATTTCGAAATATAAGAATATATATAATTGGATGTTGGCATGCATGACGTCGATAAACTCTTACACCGTTTGACCGATCGCCATGAAAGTTGGCACATCGAAGTGTTTTTATCATGGAGAAGGTTTATATGCTAACCATTTTTTTGTAACTCGCCGCTAGATGGCGCTGTAGCGCATCAACTTCTAAACCTTTCAACCGATCGCCATGGGTAAACAGAAAACCATAGGTCACAGATACACAAATAGTAATTATGTGTCATTTCTTAATGTCCACCACACTGGACATATCGCTATCCATTTTGCTGTAACTCGTGGACAATATATCACCCGGTGTTCAGCCCGGGCAAAGCCGGGTACTGCAGCTAGTATGTTTATATATATTTTAGAAGTAGGAAAAAATCTTCATAACACATACCTATGTAATGATATGAGTTGCCTTTTTTCCCCTTACATTTTAACCTCCAATACAGTTAGAGCCAATACATTTTTTAAAAAAACAAACGGTCGCAATATTGGTACGTGTTGTTCACTGAAATCCCTCTTCACTTTTTGGCTTCACCTCCCCCCCCCCTCCCTCATCTAGAATCGGACACCCCACTCCGTCTCCGTTCACGTGTCATCATTTCAGGACGGGCCTTAGAGGCGACAACGCGCTGGAAGCACCGGCGAGCGTCGCACTTAACAACCCCGCCTCGCCGACGCAGATACGCCCCCTGACCAGGTGGCCGCGTGGCCGGGGCGACCCCGAAGAAGAGTCGTCGACGAGATGAAATAATAAAAAAAAGGGAAACGACTGGAAGCAACTTGACCCGGACCGTAGAGAAAACAAAAAAAAAAAAATCCCACCCGGTGAGAATAATTACCAAGGAAGTCACATTTGGGCGCGGCGCGCTGTAGAAAAAGGTGCGCCTTGGAAATGAATGGCCGTTCTCAGACCAAACTCCCACGTGTTCCGGTGCCTATTTTGTTTTATTAAAAAAAAAAAAAAAAGAACGCTGAGTTCCTTTTCCATATTGTATGTCTTTGCCCGGAACGGCCTATTGTTCATTCCACACATCTTTACACGCTATTGGTAGATGGAAGGTCCAATGAAACATCATTAAACATTATATGCTGCATTTCGAATAGAATTGTATCAGATTATGAGTGAGTTTGTTAGAATTTTGTGTCGTTAGGGTGGCTGTGAGTGTCAAATATTGTCAAAAATAATACAACTGTAAAAAAGTTCAAAATATCTTAATTTTCTTAATATGTTCTAATATATAAATCTGTAACGTCCGTCTGTTCGTTTGAGTAATTTTACCAATATGCGTGAAATAGTCATCTTATGACTCACTGTTCCCAATTCTGAGATTTTTAAAAATTTTGTCTGTTTGTCTGTGTGTATGTACCTACGCTTAAAACTCGAAAATGGCTTGACCGATCTTTCCGAAATATAGAATACAGTATGATCATGCGGTTGTGAAAATGATAGGCTATCTGTCATGCAAGATAAACATTTTCCAGTTTATCATAACTACATGACAGACGTGGAATTCCGTGACAGCGATTTGTTTTATACGATTGTAGTTTTATGATGAAATTCATAACCAACAAATTCTATTTATAACTGACATACGTAATTATCAGCATTGTCCAGGGATCGTACTGAGGAGAGGAACCGATCATATCAAAGAGTAAATTAATTAGTAATTTTTTTATTATTTTTTCCCTTAAATTTCTAGATAAAAATTTACAGGATTTTAAAATGGCGGCCAAGATGGCCGACAATATGGCGGATACCGTGGTATACTACTGCACACTAGCAGGTAAAAATTAAATCAATATGGTGGCAGCACAATCTAGCAGATGGGATTTGTACTATGTAACACTATCGCTCCTTTTATTGATTACTGAAAACAAGATGGCGGCGGCGCCCTCTAGCACCTCTAGCGCACCTGGTATCGAATCATGAAAATAAAGATGGCAGCAACGTCCTCTAGTGGATTATGCTATTATTCCTTCAAATTAAACACAAAATTTTCAAGTCCGAATATGTGTGTTATTTTTAAATACCTTATTTAATTCTCGGTCTGGTAAATGTCTCGACGGCCATGCGGATTAAGTTGTATGTTTCCCAACCCAGGAATCTGAACTGCATGGTTCGAATCACGACGGTTCCAATGTATTTTTTATAAACAAAAATTAAATGAAATATGCTGATAAGGACCATAATAACATTGGCAGGTAATGGAACATTGACCTTATGTGCTTGAGAAATAGCGATGCTGCGCTCTCTAGGAACAAACAGAAGAAAAAGATGGTGATATCCAAGATGGCGGCTTACATCGGAACAGAAAAATCTAAGAATGCAGTAATGACATCAAATAATATGGCGGTCTCCAGCAGACGTAAAAAAGATGACTAACATTACGTTATAATCGAAATAAGTGGTTGCGCAATCAGATCCAAGATGGCGGCCGTGACATTAGGTTTTTTTTTTTAAGATTGCGGGCATAAAGAAAATTGTAACGTTCGGGTAGTGGAGCGCTCAATTTAAATTTGGCGGAATTTAAGATGGCCACTGAGGTAATAGGTCAAGGTCAACGTTCATCCAAGATTTCCGGCGTGAACCAACCTTACACCTCACCCAGGACCCTGTCCTCGGAACCCCTTATTTATACTACTTATGTCACTGAAGTTTTCTTACGTCCTTTTTCAAACAATTTTCCTGGGTAAAAAATTGGGATGGTTTACTGTTACCAAAACACAGAGTTAGGCTTTCATTTTAATTATCAACAGTTTTCAGTTGTTTTATAAATTTGATGGTGTTGAATAAAGAATGTTAAATTCCTTGGTAATTTTTCTGATAAAGAAGTCACTCGATCTTTGATTTTTTTAAGAGAAGTATTGCAACGCTCTCCAAGGTATGCGGTGGCGTATTTCCTCTTTCTGTGTTTCGTCTGCAATTTCTCATTTCTCCTGAATAGTATTTAAAAATACATTAATAGATTCATAATGTTCGCAGGCTTTCACGATCATTGTATGAAGTAGCTTGGCCTCTGGGTTGTAGCCGTGTCCTTGGCGAATACTTCACCGACATTGCGGTCGACATTGCAGTCGCCATCATCAGGGAACAGATACCTACTGCAGTTACCTACTCAATAGGTAACTGCTCCCTGATGATGGCGACTGCAATGACGACCGAAACGTCAGTGAAGTATTCGCCAAGGACACGGCTACAACCAAGAAGCCAAGCTACATTAATAGATGCCACAATACAGTGCTGCCGGTGGCCATAGTTAGTACAGAGGTAGTACTTTCTTTTCTCCCGCTCTTTCATTCATTCCTGCTCCATCCCATTACATTCTGATCATCAAATTTTCAGGCTGGCCTGGACGATATGACTGTCCCTCGTTCATATTAACCGCCTGAACTCTACACCAACCTTCAATCATATATATTAACAAGGATATTTTCATGTCCATATACCCTAACTTACGAGGCCTACTAACAAGTAAAGATTGTCTTCACAGGAGCCCTCAAACCTGAAAGCTAACTTAATTACAATAGATTACTTTTAAATTGCATGTAGAAATATTAATATTGCTGCAGCGGGGTTAGTAATAACAATTGCAGTTCCACAAAACCAGAAACGAAACATAATAAATTATAATTAAATCCTGTGCATATATATACTATAAATATTTTTATTCAACAGTTTTAAACAGCTAAATCAAAGATATTTTGTAATGAATTTTTTTATTTTTAATCAGTTTTATGTTACGTAATCTATAAAGTTAGAATAAAGACCACAATGAGAGCTGATTCCGTGTAAAATTATTTTTGGCCTAAAAAAATATACTCGCACCGCACTTTTGCAACATTTATTTATAACGTACTTAATATTCAGCATAATTATTTCCTTCAAAGATATATATAAAGTTTTAATGTATTGATTGGTTTTAAAGAAGCTTGAATAGACGTATCGTTAGTAAAAAAAATTACTCTAAAAATACTGCATGGGACATGTTGCAACATAACTGGGGCAATGCACACATAAGTAAAATCTTATCTCTGCGAAACCATTTTCAAAACAAAAATAAATATCGCACCATGTTTATATACTTAAATAAATAAGCTTTCAGCAGGTTACTGATTTAACCTATATATTACAAACTTAATGGTTACACAAAATTATTTTTTTTTTTCAAAAAGTAAAAATTTACTTACCAGCACAAAAAAAAATTAACTTTCCGTGTCACGTAAAACACAAATTTCAACGTCCTCAAGGGAATCTAGCCAACTGGGGGCCTTCTAGTTCATTATTTCACCGCAATGTGCCGCCACTTGTCCTGATACACGCTCAGTAAAGTGAACTGTTGAAACCTCCCCCTGTTGAAATAAGCCCGTTTTCTCCCCTACCATAATTTACTCGGACAAGGTGGCTTTTGGGGAAGGTGGAGTGAACATACTATAATTTAGGGAATGGGGTACAATAATTATGCTACCGCGGGCTATGATTATCTGTTGTACTGGAAAAAGGAGTTTGAATTCCTAAAATTGAAACAAAGTAACCTATGTTTATGCCTCTGGTATTAAATGTGTTCGAAGCTATTCAAAAGGAAATATGTTCCCGATATCGCGGAACATAATGTCTTTAACTAGATAGTTGTGTCGGATGTGGCAATAACGTTTTTGTGCTCTGTAATTACATCAGTAATTATCTGTAATATCCTTAATTTCGTATGCCATTCTGTGTGCCAACGTCTAACGTACTTAAAACATGTGACACGTTTCCTTGACTACTAAAGACTTAATTAAAATGAAAACGCTGGAAAAAAAGTACTTTTTTTACGTGATATCGTCTTATAAAACGATGAACGCCGGCTGCAATCATGATAAAGCATGACTCATTGTCACGTTCCGCCTGAGCCGAGCATGCAAGAACCGGCCAACCACCGTGCGAGAAAATCTTTTATAATATCGAACAGGTTAATGCAATTATTCATCAATGTTTTCTTATGATGTTATCACGTAAAACTATCGTCCGTAAACCGACTTTACAGACAACCCCCTCTTTTTTATTTTAATGTTAATATAACCTTACCAACACTTCTTAAAATGTACGTTAAACCTACTTAAAAAATAAATTGATACATCACAAATAAAGTATTGCACAAAGATCAGACAAGTTGATTTAAATCATTTCTTGGCTATACGCTATTGCAGGATTGCAGTGGACGTCATAGGAAAACCTCAAGAATGGACAACAAAGATGAATATATAAACACACATCTAATAATCCAAAATAATTTTATGTCAAATTTTAAACCTTATATTTCCAATTGTACGAACCATTCTAAGAAACATTATACAAGTTCAGTATCACCCAGCACAAAAAGCACATTGTACAGAAAAAATTATGTTTTACTTCAGTATACACCTGTCCAATAATTTATCCAAATGTACGCGTATTACCAAAAAAAAAATTACTTTGAAATAGAAGCATTTCGTTTTATAATCATAATTTAATGAAATCAATTTAACATTAATAATATAAATGGATATTTCTATGGTATAAAAATGAGAAACCTACTTCAAACTGCACCACTGTGTGTGATGTATTACGTTTATTTATGCCTGGTAATAGTAATTTTGTAACACAATTTTTTTAAATCAAAATCTTTTAAATTTCCGTCACTGAAATGTTTATTAAAGAATATGTAAATTACGAATTACATCAAACTGTCACGCAAATACACACCAGCGTTAAACAGACTATTCATTATTTTGAAAAATTGCCTGAACTGTCACATTTTTATCAGATGAAATGTTAGGGAGGAGGTATGTGCCAAATTTTAACAACTTGCAGTTAAAATGAGAACGATCTCCCCCCCCCCCCCAATACCCTACCAGGGGAAGCAAATTGTTTGCTATGGTGAATTTTAACGCTATTAAGGTGCTTATTTGTTTAGCAATGCTCACGTCATTGAAGCTATTTTTACGATCCATCCTAGCGAGTTATTAGTAGAGATCGGAAAAATTCGCGGATTCATTTCGCAATATGCTAAAATGCAAATAATTATACTTTTATGCAACCTCTGATATTGGTTCAGTGTTAATATGGAGGACTGTGGGCCAATGATAGACCCTCAGTCAAAGCAATATCGAATCACGAGTCCCCCAATTGAGACGCCTCACAAGTCAGTAGCCAATGAACAGGTGAAGTTTGCCCGAGTATGCACAGGATCGTGGAGTCTATCCTGGAGGTCATTGAAAACTGCGGTTTTTTTCCAGTCCCTAGTTATTAGCCTACATGAATCCAGGGTCTGTTCGGCTGACCAACAGCTAAGGCTAGCCAGGTTGACTTCAGCTTCACAACAGATCCTACTCTACGTGGGGCAATAACACGGTGTGTGATAGCATCTGCGGTGAACGTCGGGGTAGAAGAGAGTAGTAGCCCGTGGTGGATGGAGCGCACAAATCAAAGCCAGAGCGCAGTCCAGGGAGTTAGGTTGTAGCCGGCACCTCGCTTATCAGATTCATTGTTCCATTGTTCCCGCCAAGCTTGCGCTTCGATTTCTTCCTACTCCCAATTTCCCCCTCCCCCTTTTCCTTTTAGTGATCATACCAAAACCACTATTAGCCCCCTCCCCCCTTCAAAATCGCCCCGAGCACCCAAGAAAGTCGTAACTGCAACAGTTGGCACGGAGCCAGACCAGACCACCAACGATGCTAATAAAAGGTTGCTGCATGTTCCATAATTAAAAAAATCTTTGAAGAGAGAGAGTCCGTGATTTGATCGACCGTTTTCATAATCAAAGTTGACGCGTGTCACAATTTTTTTCTTTTTCTATTAATGCACGTGCATAAAATCTTTGAATATATATACTGTATAGAAGTCGCGAGTGGATAGGATTTACTCTACGTTTTTCAGAAGCGTATGATGAGCAGCTTGGGAACTTCACCGCTGCAGTGCGCTGCCGTAACGCCCTGTATCGTCTTAGTTGTTATTTACACGTTAGAGCGCAGCGCTGTCGCCCGCTGTCATTTCCCCGCACCCCCCTCATCCATCATTCACTGCAGCTCAAGTTCGTTCAACGGGAGGGGGAAGGGGTGTTTGAAGAGTTCGACACTTGTCCGCTAGGGACCACCCCAAGTCGATGCCCTAGAGATGGTGGCGATTGCGGCGGTGAATTAACCAACTACCTCAAACCGTATTAGAAATTTTAACCTGGGCTGGCGACTTCTATACAGTATATATATTCAAAGATAAAATCGGTTTAATTATCAAGACTTGTAACTCTTTGAACGTCAATTTTTTTACAGGAGAGAGAGAGAGAGAGAGAGAGAAGAAAAAAACTGGAAATTCCATCCTTACTACTAGTTGTAACAAATATTAACTCTTAAGCTTTTACGTTTTACTGAGAATATTAATAATACTAGGGTGAAAAACACACAATTATGAAAGCTTACAGTGATATAATACTTACATCAGTCTTTGACATATGTAAAGAGGTTATTTTTGCTAAGATTGGAATTGCGTTTGATAAGAAAATTGATTTTTTTATAACTGCACAGTTTTTACCGTAGAGATTACATTAGCTTACAAAAAATAATAAGAAAATTTATGGAGTGATGAATAAAAATATTTCAGCAGACAGTGAAAGTTTATCATTTAAAATAACATATACATGTTATTGATATATTTTAAACGTTAATATTAGTTTTGACAGAAAAAAAATGTTTAAAAATTGCAATTACCCCTGATACTTGGAGAAGTATAACGTTATTAAAGATAATTTAATAAACCAAAGGGTTAGTTTAAATATAGCATTATAAAGTTGCATTTAATATATTTTATAAAGGAATTCAATAAAAAAATCACACGATTAAATCATTGAACACATTTTCATTTTGTTGAAAAAAAAAAAAGTTAAAGTATTGGAGTGTTGTTGCTAGTGCGAAGCAAGTGAAATAATGAATGCATTTCATTTGAAATCTACCAAATCGCCAGTTACAAAAATATACAAATTTACCTGTTTTTTTTATGTTTTAAGAATTTTTGCTTAGATTTGAAAGCATTTCACAAAAAACAAAAAATTCACCGCTTAAAGGGCCGTAGAAGTCCATTACCGAGAAAACGAAAGATCAGTTCCGTTTCTGGTGCGTAGAGATGAAGAGACGTGTGATACGCAAGGCATTGTCACCCTTAGTGCCTCCAACAACGGGATGGAAAAAACACATTTTGAGATATAAGACACAAAAAAAAAAAAAGGACATTTAAGTTACCGCACGAAGAAGCTACGTGAGAACGAACAAAAGTCAGACTATTAATTAAGTTTTGAAATTTTACAGACACACTTGGGATGTTATACACGTTGTCGATAGAAGAACATCACATTTTCAATGGTATATTGTAACAGCTTATTTTAGACTATTTACAAAAAAAAAATCATACATCAAATTGAAGGTGTATTAACGCGTTTTTTCACATATGTTTAATGTGTGAACCTTTAGTTATACGGCACACATATAACCTAAAGTCAAATTCTTCCTACACTTTATTTAACACGTCCGGAGAAATGGAAGCAGTAGCCTCTTCAATTCTGTGTCTCAACTCTGGAAAAATCATTAGGTAGTGGCGGAACTTAAACACTATCTTTTATAAAGCCTCTAAATGAAAAAAAATAATCGCAAGGCGTTATGTCAGGTGAACGTGGAGGTCAGCGAAAAAGAGCTCTTGTCGTCTCGACCATTACGACCAATCCAACGGTCAGGGACTTCGACGTTCGACCACTCTCGTGCAAAGAGATTCCAATGGGGAGGGGCTCCATCTTGTTGCCAAATAAAGTTTACAGGTTCACCCTCTACTAATTGGCGAAAGAACAATTCTTTCGCGCTGCAAGCGAGATAACAACAAAGCTGAGTTCGCGCATGCGCTTATACAAAACTGTTTGAGAAACTCTATAATTGTGACCTTGAAACAACACTTTTGAACGCTTACAGTTGATGCTATTAAATTTTATAACTTGGACATTCTTTTATAGAGAGATTGTATATACCACCGTTGCTAGGTTATTTCCATGTTTGTATCAACTGGTGTTAATAATAATATACAATGTAAGCGATGCAATTTATCCTTAAGTATTAAATAATGTCAGACACATATTTTTTAGTTTATTAGCAACCCAAATAATCTCAACTGAAGTTGCGCATAACCAATAATTATTGAGTGTGGATCTGTTATTGTAATGATTTTTTTTTAAATTTATGGTTTCGTTTTTGCTTTGAAATCCTCACATTTAGAAAAAGTAGCCACAAGCAAATTTTCGATAAAATTTTGTACGAAAAGAATACGAAACAATTAGTCAAAATTTAAAATGCATAAGAAAAGAAAGTAAAAAGCTAACAATAAATATGCGTGATATCAGTGCAAAAAGTAGTATGTTTTACTTATAAAATTGTCTATTCAACAAAAAAAACTGACTTTTGAGCCGACGTCATGACGTCATGAATTTATACCATGTCTCACTGGTCTCGTGGATTAAGATTATACATAAACACACTCCACATCATAAAGGTATAAGTCTGTACAAGGGAGTCTGTTATTAATTCACTCTAGTTAGCATTTGGTTAGCATAACAGAAAGAAAGCAGCACCATAAAAGTTAATGCTTGAAGTATGTTTAATAGCTGAAATGTAATTCTCCATGAACCGTAAAAAAACCTTCATTAAAAATTAAAAAAAGGGTTTTTAAATAAAGTTGTTTACAACATCAGCAAGAAATTAGCATTAAACTTCAACGTAATGAAAAACAATTTATATATAGATAGGAAAAGAGGCAGTATGTTGTTATAACTTCGACTTCAATCATTAACATAAAAAAAAGAATGCACACACAAATTCCCTTACTTATTTCATCCATGAATGTGTTTTTTTTCTAGTTTAGCTATTGTTTCATGTTTGCATGGCAATGCCTATTTATAAAATAGAACATAAAAAAAAGAATGCACACACAAATTCCCTTACTTATTTCATCCATGAATGTGTTTTTTTTTTAGTTTAGCTATTGTTTCATGTTTGCATGGCAATGCCTATTTATAAAATATAACAAAAAGTTTCTTACTTAACTATATAATTACCAAACATATCAGCTATAACTTGAAATGATTCAGATAGGAAAGTATAACAAAGTGAGGGTAACACCTCACCTCGGAAGCGAGCAGTCACGTGGTCTCATGTTGCCAATACACTTATAACACGAAACTTGCGGGCGACTGAAATGCTGTCCCTTGGAAGGGCAGTCCTTCAAGATTTTTCTGACAGTGGTTAGTTCGTAAAGTGATCTAACCTAACCTAACCTAACCTAACCTAACCTAACCTAACCTAACCTAACCTAAACTAACCACTGTCAGAAAAATCCTGAAGGGCTGCCCATCCAAGGGGAAACAATTCAGACAACCTTTCAAAAACATTACTGTCAGAAAAATCCTCAAGGGCTGCCCTTACAAAGGGCAACAATTCAGACAACCTTTCAAAAACACCACTGTTAAAGATAATATCTTTATCCTGATGGGCTGCCCTTCCAAGGGGCAACAATTCAGCTCCCCCGAAACTTGGACACGAAGTTTGACATTTATTTATTTAAAAATATATATGTAAAATATATGCAAATTTAAGTTTCGGCTGACTTGCGTCCACACGTAGTTTCCGCACCCGCCGCTAGAATTCGCTGCTGGAGCAGCTACGTCGACCATCGAAATATTGTCTTTGCAGACCGAAATTTTAAACTATTTAATGAAATGGCTCAGAAAAAAGAGAAAAGACTTGATAAAAAATAATGACATAACACCCGCTTTGCATCTGATTTTCAGACAAGGAAATTTTATTAAATAGCTGCCCATCTTTTTAAAATTTCATATAAAATTTAAAACTCTAATGTTTCCCTTTGGCTTTGTGAACTTCGGTTCGCAACATCCGCCACAGATAGCAGCACTGTTGTTCAAATTTCCGTTCCGAGCGACTTATGTTCAATTCACGAAATTACTTCTACCAAATTTCTCTGTACCTACAGCTGAGATGTTACACATCAACAATATTTTTTACAGTTTTCATTGAAGAAAGTTATGTACATCCGACAGAATAGGCTGTTCAACAAAAATTACTAATACCATCAGTTGATATTAACTATTTAGTGGTACCTTGCCCTCTGATGTTATAAATTCCAAAAATGGTTAACAAGTTCCATGGACTATAATAAGACTAATGGTGTCGTTCGTCTCATTCTGTTCGACGTTCCCATTCGTCTCATACGTTTCGTCATTAAACAGCTTTGAAGTGTGGACGAGTCGAAAGGGTTGAAAGTGATAGCCCTGTTAATTTTTAATTTTGCGTTCTGCTACTTTCTTATCAATTCCAAATGAAACGGAAATTTCCGTTAACATTTCACGTCTATGTATCTTGTTTTTTTTCATGAATGTACTGTACCTTATATCCCATAATGATATCCGGGCGCGTTGCATTTCAATGAACTTTCAGGCTTTTTCGTCACTCCACTACGTTATTTAATTCAAAACAATCACTTGAAACTGAGCACTACGCGATGTTCACGCACGGACTGAGAAAGTAGGACTGGGGAAGTTGCCGCGACGTGATTCGACAGGATCCAACACGTCCGGACGAGGAAAACCCCCATTCGATTTCGTCTTTGAAATCCGACCGCTGCTGTCGGGTTGGGTTCGTCGCAAACTCGTTCGTCACGTCCGGACCGGGGGAGACTTTCTATTCGATTTAGAGTCGAACGACTCGACTCGCTTTCGATTCGTCATAGCGTGGATGCGCCCTATGGCCAAAATAATCTTCGTCCCGCAATCCAATGATCTTAGCCCAAGAACGATATAATGATCATACCGCTAAACGTTGCGTCAACACATACTGGGACTGCACCATCTTCATTCGCGAGAAACTATAGTCCAAACGTTTCCAATCTGCGATAACAGGCAGCAGCATTGGCGAAGAAATGTCAGGTGCTTTTTTTTCCGTTGGCGGGCCGGATCGATATGAAGTCTCTACATTCGATTGTGACAAGGCGAGAAAATAATTTATGAGTTTTACACGTGTAGTTGTTGCCTTGTATTTGAAGTCTAATAACGACTAAAAAAAAAAAAAAAAAAAACATGCTGGTATTTAAAATTTTGTACAAAACGAAGCAGTCGGAAATATGAATAGGTTCTGACTAAAAATGCCGCTTCTAGTTAATGCTTAAAGTAATCATAATGAAATTAACTATTAAAACATTAAACAAAAAAAAAAAATTCAAAAACTTAAAATATTGGTATTTCGCGTGAGAAGAGATTGTAACACAAGAATAAGTAACACTGTTGATACATGAATTATATATAAGAAAATTTACAAATAATACTGTAATATTTAGTTCTGATTAATTTAACGTGAATAAGGTCCGTGGGAAATGCTGGCCATGTGTGCTCGCGCTGTGTCGATATGCGATCATTGCGATCGAAGTTCCCAGTTATCGGTGTTCAGCGCTCACAACACAGTGGCGCAACAGGAAATGTGGTTGAACGGTGATCACGCCTGGACTCTTTAACGCTGAACCTGGCCACTAGCGGAACTCGTGCTGGTCCAGAGTCATCGGCAGTGCGAGGGGAACAGGCTGCCGCCTGAATCTTCTAATTTATGCCTGTTCTAAGTTGTGTGTTTCTAAGTTATGACAGTTCCAAGTTATGTGGTTCGGCGTTGCGTATTTATAGGTCGACAGTTCTAAGTTATACCAGTTATAAGTTGTGAGTTTCTTGAGTTGTGATAGTTCTAAGTTATGACTTCTTAAGTTACGACGTTTCTAAGTTGTGTGGTTCTGCGTTGCGTTTTCTAAGTTATGACAGTTCTAAAGTTGTGTGTTTCTAAGCTGCGATAGTTCTAAGTTATGACTTTCTACGTTACGACGATTCTAAGTTGTGTGGTTCTGCGTTTCGTGTTTCTAAGTTACGTGTTTCTAAGTTATGTTCGTTCTAACTTATGACTTCTAAGTTACGTGTTTTTTTTTTTTTCGAGGTTTCCAAGTTATGACTGTTCTAAATTGTGTGTGGTTCCAAGGGCTTCGCCAGTTGGGGTGGGTGGGTAGTGGGGCAGTTGCCCCCCCCCCTTATAGCCCTAGAGATTCAAAAAAATGTAGCCAAATGCAAAAAAAAAATACATACTTTTCCTACAACTTGCCGCCCCCCTCCCCCCCCCCAGGCCATCGGCTGGCGACGCCCCTGTGTGGTTCCCCGGCATCACGAGTCGCTGCGGTGTCGCGGGGCGGGGGAGGGGACCATGTCTGCAAGAAGCAACTCGCGGTCGAAGTATGCTGACGCGGCCATCACGCGCGCGCCTGGCGGGGACTCGGCACACCACACAGCTGCTGACTGCTGACGCCTCCCGACCAGGAATTCCCCGTCCGCCGGCACCGGGTCGATGACCCCCGTCGTCGTACAGTCCGCTCGCATCGAAACACGCACATCCCGACACCAACCTTAAGGCCCCCCGCCCACCCGGGCACACACACACGGTGCGCAGAGCTTCAGGGGAAAAAAACAACGCGATTTCAAAACTACTCAGAGATATCCGAGTGGGGCCTTGCTTACAAAAATCATTTAAGAGTTCTTTGAGTTCCGAAAAGTGCCTTTGATTTCGTATTAAGTTTTTAAACTGTATTTTTAAGAAGATTTAAGATGGCTAAAAACGCATGTTTTCAGAGTAATTTTTTAGGCGTAAAACAACCGGTACAGATTCTTGAAAGCACTTTAAGGGACTTGCATTACACCTTTATCTTCGTTTCTCCGCCATGTAATGTTACGGTCACCGCTCATGTGCACGACGAGAAGACTGCGCGCCAGTCCAGAGGAGACACCGCGCTAAAAGCACCAGCGAGCGTCGCGCTTATCATCCCGCCTCACTGACACAGATACACCCCTGAAGAGGTGCCACATCTACAGGAGACGTAACCAACGGGGAAGTCCGTATTGTCCAGACCCCTCCCTTCCAGGATTTAAATATTAAACAAAGAAAACTCAGCGAAGGCAGAATAAGAAAATGACAGAATATTAACTACATAAAGTCACAGAGAGATTTATTTGGAAATAAATTTTGTAATCATTATATTGGGCTACAATAAATGCATTTCCTCCTACATCTAGCCCATCATGTCTGAAAACACAGAAGCTGCAGGAATTGTGTGTTCGCAAGGAGTCTACATTTAATGCCGGTTTGCACAACGTGCTTGTTGTAAGCATGTCTTTCATACAAACGTGATGTGTGTGTGAGTGTGTTTCATGTATAACATAACACTTATCACTAGTGCCAGGTAAATATCCACTTAAAAAAATGAAGGTTTCTTCGTATTTTCTGATTACGTAATCGCAGAAGCTACTTCAGGCTCTGTCTACCTAGCTCTTGTGTTGCGTTGTAAACCGTTCAGATATGTGAACGTAATGATGAAGAATTTTTCTTCTGTGGACTTAACAAGAGACAAGTATTTGGTTGTTTCTTTTTTTTTACAATTATATTCACTAATATTATCCTTGTGAACTGAAGCTAGAGGTAATTTAACTCACGGCCTGTAGATATACCTATCTCAGGTAGAGGCCTGGATAGTGTAAAACGGTCAAGTTGCTAAAAAGCTATATATATATATATATATATATATATATATATATATATATATATATATATATATATATATATTTCTATTTCTAACAATCGAAGTCCGACGCACGTTTTATTGGAAGTAGAGAAGAGACTACAGTGCAATTTATTCACATGTCAGTGTCGCCACTACAGATTTATGAATTTATGCTTGAATAGATTAAGATTGGCGGATAGTGTCAGCGAAAAACGTGAACCACAAGCTTTGTCAATGTTAACATTATCCGATACGTTAAAAATAAAAATAAAAGCATATATTACTAAGGGTAAAGGTTTGTGAAAATTCTATAATTTCAGTTGCAATATGATTTGAATTTTTTGCGACCAAACTTTAGAACATTTTTACAAAATTTAATTAGAATCATATACACATTAATTTTTTTTTGTGTGTTACAGAACCACCGAGCGTTCTCGGATCGACAAAAGTTTCTGTATTTGTCCGCTAGATGCCAGCGGTTACTTACTGTACATGGGTACTGGTCGATTTTGCTTTGAATCAGTTTCGTCGAAAATGTTTTCATGCAATGTAACATTCGTAAAAATGTAAGAATAATAATACAAAGTAATTTAATATTAAGTAATTTCAAAACAAAAGATTTCTTCAGTCAAAAATAAATCATTTTCAATAAATCGTCATAAAGTAATTCAGGTTAGAGTGAGAGTTTACTCGGAATTTAATTCGATAAAAAAAATTAATTATAACGAAAATATATTTACAACACATTCAAACTAAAGTAGAATGATAACTCAGACAAATGAAAGAATGTCCAATTATAAAATTTAATAGTGTCAACTTTAAGCATTGTAGAGAGTTAGTTCAAGGTTACGATTATAAAGTAGCTCAAATAATTTTAGGTAAGAGCATGCGCAAGTACTGCAACGCCACCTACGCAAAATGGCGACGCCTGAGCGTAATAAGTAGAGGGTGAACCTGTAAAATTTATTTGGCAACAGGATGGATCCCCTCCGCATTGGAATCTCTTTGTGCGAGAGTGGCTGAACTCTTAAGTACTTACTTTGAATATATATACTCTATAGAAGTCGCCAGCCCAGGTTAAAAATTCTAATACGGTTTTGAGGTAGTTGGTTAATTCACCGCCGCAATCGCCACCATCTCTAGGGCATCGACTTGTGGTGGTCCCTAGCGGACAAGTGTCGAACTCTTCAGACACCCCTTCCCCCTCCTGCTGAACGACATTGAGCTGCAGTGAATGAATGATGAGGGGTGCGGGGAATGACAGCGGGCGACAGCGCTGCGCTCTAACGTGTAAATAACAACTAAGACGATACAGGGCGTTAGGGCAGCGCACTGCAGCGGTGAAGTTCCCAAGCTGCTCGTCATACGCTTCTGAAAAACGTAGAGTAAATCCTATCCACTCGCGACTTCTATACAGTATATATATTCAAAGGTACTTACCTGAACGTGGGATTGTTTTTAATGGTCGAGACGACAGAGCTCTTCTTCGCTGGCCTCCACGTTCGCCTGACATAACGATTTTTGGGGCTTTATAAGTAGGGACCGGAAAAATTTGCGGATTCAATGACCTCTAGGATAGCCTCCATTATCCTCTGCATTTCTCAAGTAAACACGCGTGTTCATTGGGTACTAAATTGTGAGGCGTCTCCACTGGGTAGCTTGTGATTTGACGCTTCTTTGGTCGATAGTCTCTCATTGGCCCAGAGAGCTCCAGTTAATTAAACTGCGAGCCAATAGCAGAACCAGCAGAATTGTACACATGTTTGAATTTCAGCCTATCACGAAATGAATTCGCGAATTTTTCCGGTCTCTATTTATAAGGCCCGTTCCACAATGACACGGAAACGGAGACGGAACGCGGAAACGAATACGGATTTCACGGAACAGAGCTTCTGCAATAGCACGCAAACGGAGACGGACCCGTACGGACCTGCTCAGAAGTGCTGAAGTCTTCCGTTTACGTTACTCCGTTAGACCAATAGGAGCACATTATTTATTCACTGCAGTTGTCAAGCTACAGTTGCGCCTTTGAATATATATACTGTATAGAAGTCGCGAGTGGATAGGATTTACTCTACGTTTCTCAAGAGCGTAAAATGAGCAGCTTGGGAACTTCACCGCTGCAGTGCGCTGCCGTAACGCCCTGTATCGTCTTAGTTGTTGTGTACACGTTAGAATGCAGCACTGTCGCCCGCTGTCATTCCCCGCACCCCTCACCCATCATTCACTGCAGCTCGAGGTCGTTCAACTGGAGGGGGAAGGGGTGTTTGAAGAGTTCGGCACTTGTCCGCTAGGGACCACCACAAGTCGATGCCCTATAGATGGTGGCGATTGCGGCGGTGAATTAACCAACTACCTCAAAACCGTATTAGAAATTTTAACCTGGGCTGGCGACTTCTATACACTATATATATTCAAAGGTTGCGCGTTCATGTTAATTAAGATATTAGTTTTGACTAATGTTGGTTTCCGTATTTCTCGACTACTTTTTTTATGCGTGAACAACAAAACATGATTTGTTTTGAAATTTGAATTGTGCACGTAGGTTTCATCATGACGAATTTTGAAAAAAACTTTTAATCATCATGGTTAAAGATATACCTGCTATATATGAAAAGACGGAGGAGGACTACTTTACCACCGCCACACCGCAAAAAAAAATATAACAAATCGACTTACTACATTACCAAGTTAACAACCATACATTTCGATTCAACAGGTAGTTCACTTGATACTCGTAGTTTTCAGTTACGTCACGCTCGCTCTTTATTGGCCAAAATTTCTTACGTGTATTGTAGAACGAGAAAAATACGGACGGAACGGAACAATAATCCGTTTTCGTCTCCGTTTCCGTCTGTTCCGTTTAGGTGTCATTGTGGAACAGGCCTAAAAGATCATGTCTACGTTCCGCCGCTACCTAATGATTTGCCAGAGTTGAGACACAGAATCAAAGAGGCTATTTGCTTCCATTACTCCGAACCTGTTAACCAAACGTAGGAAGAATTGGAACCTAGGTTGTATGTGTGCAGTACAACTAAAGGTGCGCATATTGAACATTTGTAAGAAAAACTTTTTCAGTTTTCCTTTAATTTTATTTTTTGTAAATAGTACTTTTTTTATAACTTTTATAATTTAACATTGAAACTTGGACATTGATTTATGGATATACTGTATTTTATGGCCATGGAGCATTTTAAATAACGCTAACTTAAAAAACTTTCACTTAAGTTATGATAATCAAGCCCAAACTAAACTACCATCCCGAAAAAAAATATTTTTATTTTGACGTGACAACGTCTAATAAAACGATGAACGCCGGCCGCATGCACGAAAAAGTGTCCCGTAACGCAAGGGGTTACGCTGTGTCCCGTTACGCTGATTGTACGCTTGTGCCGCATCTATCTCTCTTCCACTCGATTGGAACAACCATAGATTTGACTTTTTCGAGGCACATTAAACTTGAAACACTCCCATTCGTTTCCCTCTTTTCCTACCATCTTCCTATCCTTAACAGAATAACACAGATTGGAAGAAGTTAAATAGCAAACACGTATAAAAGTTATAGTTAAAATAATCTCTTCGTTAAAGTAATAATCATATTTGAATTAATGTGTGCAAATAAAAGTAAATTTATCAATTAAATTGTAGATTTCATTTCACTCCTTTGTATCCATACAAAATAGTGATAATTCAATAAAAATGAATCAATTTTATTCATAAAAGTATGCAATCATTTCATCAATGTTTTGTTATGACGTTGTCACGTTAAACTATCGTCCGTAATCCGACTTTACAGACAACCAATTTTTTAAATTACACTGTGGAACTTCGGAACTGTTCAAGTTGTGGTAGTGGCTTTCATTCCTTGAACGGAAGGCTGTCTCAGAATTCGCTCTGAGGTATTTTGGGAAATCAGGGGTATGATAACGGACAAACTGATTCTTCAGGTAGGCCTGCGCGAGTCCATTTTCCTGCAACGTTATCAACCAACTCGCTCCATTGGTGGGCTGTGGCGACAGAAATGAATCCCGCCAGCACTATTCTGGAACGAAGTGGACTGGCATGCGGAAACATTCCGCGTTTTTCAAAGCCTGCGGAATTGAAATCGACAAAGTTCTGCAGGAAAGTCAGTGCGTTAAAGAGGTCGCATTTGAATCTCTGCGAATAGGCGCTGTGGCCGTTATTCGCTGTCCTTTTTTAACACTTTCCCATTTGAGAACTGCCAGCGCTTTCTAAAAGGCTCTTTCCTTTCCGGCGTAACTCCTCCTCGCCTTTAAAAGGTTTCGGGAATTCGAAAACTTCCTGATCCGAACGAAATTTCACGATTAGCTTAAAAAAAAAAAGTCTCTGAGATCGACCGAAAATCTTCGACTGCAGGCAAATGAAGTAACGAAAAAAAATAATTGGAAACATGAACATGGCTTACGGTCTAAAGTACATCCCATTTGAAGTTGAAGTTTTGAACCATCAGTTTTTTTGCAAATTGAACGAGGGAAATATTTAAGATGGAACACTAGTCCTTGAATAAATTTTAACTGAACAAAAATTATACACACACCACAGAACTAGTTGCTTTAATCAAATTGTATTATTGAAGAAAAAAAGTAGTCGTAACCCTTATTAATTTAAACGATTTTTGTTACTTTTACTGAATAATTTCCAATGATTTTATTTTACGACAAAGAAAAGTTTTCCGTTTGGATGGAATACTTTGTTGAATTTAATATTATCTAGAAAAATTATAATTTGTCTTCATACTTTCAGTTTATAAATATTTTTAAATTTAAAAGTGTTTCATTTCGTACTTCAAAAGCGTTCAGGGTACTAGCGGTAGCCTTGGGAAGTACTGTTATCAACATGAAAATTGCAACTTATTATTAAACCAAGAAATACATTGATAATTTTTATGGGTATTAAACTAATTTTTATTATGAAAATAATACGAAAGTAATTAAATTTGTTCGTTCTATACTGTTGGGATTATTACATTTATAATTATGTGTGTTTAACTGTGTGATATAAGCTGTATATTAACTTTTCTTAGTATTGTTACGAGCATGCTGAAGACGGGGCCACGAGGCAGGCCAGTAGACCTGATAGCGGGCAGGTGGCCCTTGCAGAATTAGCGGCCGTCCCCGATAACCCCCCTTCCCCGTTTAAACCCTTCCATGGCGCTTTGCCGTTGAGCCCTTGGTCCCTCTGGAGGGTTCTGCGGGTCCATATAGCCCCGCCCTTCGTGAAGTGGCGTGACTATGACGCCATTGTTCTGGGAGGTTCGTCTTGAAAATCTACCCTGACGACGTGAGACTTCAAATGGATGCGAGACCATTCCAGAAGGGAACCTTGAGGTGTATAAAACCAGCGATGTCAGCCCTTAAGATAGAGAGAGTTAAGTGCTAATGGTGAGTGATGACCTTGGTGAATGAAGGTGGGCGTGTATCCGAGATCCAGAGCGCTGATACTGATTCAGGCCTCACAGCAGTGCATGCACCGAGTTCACAGAAGAAAAAAATCCTAAATGTCCTTATAAATTTTATTTGCATAATATTGTACAGGTAAAAATCCATTTTACAGATACTATTACACACATAGGTAAAAAAAAAGTTATTTTAATCAATGTTTTAAACATTATATTTTTCATCAGTCCACGAATCAAATACTGGCTCCTGGAAAAGCCATCGGATAGAGGCCTCCCTACTCTTCCGTTTTTTCTACAATTTTTCGACTTGAAAAGTGTCTGGAAAACTAGTTTTTTTTTTTTTTTTTAATTTTCTCTTGGTAAAAACCACCTAATATTTATTCCCCCTTCCCGTCTTTCAGAAAATAACTCCGATGTTACGTTTTATTATTATTATAAAAACACAATATAATATTCGCCAATCCAGTTTCCTTTGTCGGGTCTGTGGAAAACGCACGAGTGAGAAGTGCGAGGCAGTGTGCTGGGATAAGCGAGGTGCGAAATACAGAGACACGCTGTAAGGAGAGCCACACTCGAATCGATCTCCAGATATTACGGTAAGCTGTGAACTGAATGAAAGAGTGATTAATTTGTTTATAGACATTTTAAATGTAATTTAATAACGTGTAACTACTAGTTAATATAATAAAATGTATTTAATTTTTTGGGCATTCATTTCTAACCCTTTTCCAACCCGTAAAATAATCATATTTTTTTTTTCAAAAAATTAAAAATATATATAATTCTGGATGATATTAAAAAAAAAATGCTACAAAATAAATTGTTTGAAGTTTTAAATGTTCAGTGAGTTTTAAAGGAACACGATGTTTTTTACGGTGTTTGTCAAAAACCAAAAAAAAGAGCGAAAACATGTTAACTGGCCAAATGGCATGTTCACAACCGCAGGGTACGAGTACAGAATTACTTTAAGTGGTGCTAACAACCTTAGCGCGCGTGTTCGAAACACTTTTTTTTTTTTTTTTTTTTTAAGAAAAATACAAAGTTTTCACCGAAGGCTGCAGAAAATTCGTGTAGTTGGGCACCTCAGAGATCATGATTGCGGTACGTAGCGTATCATTAGCTGGTTAAGTACTTATGGAAGCCTGTTGCGGTAATAACGGCTCTCGGAAAAGTGCAGCTTGTAAGAAGCTGGCAGTTTGCACGTAACGAAGTAAAAGATGAAAAGCACTTCGCGTCCGCTAAGCTGCCGGGAAGAAAGAAATTATAAAAAATTTACTTGCAACTCTGGCCGTATCTTTCAAAGCAACAACTTGGCAAAGCGGCACACAGTAGCTATACCTTTGAAATAAAACACACACACATTTAAAACGCAAAATCCGGACTTAACAACTGCTAATAGGTATTATCTTTGAAAGATTTGTGCAATGTGAGTGCATGACTTGATGTAATCTTTTGGACATACGCCATTGCTAAGCACTTTTTCTGTAGAATAAACTAAAAAATACCCAAAATACAAAAAAAAAATACAAATTAAGCAAAAAATTGCTGTTGTCAACAGGTTATAAACACCACATAATATTTCATAACAGGAATATGGTCAACAAACAATGAAAAACAAAGAAAAAATGGACTAAGAAAACAAAAAATCCCCACAAATGATGACAGCACAAAAATATTGAACCCAGAAAAAAATTCAGCACAACAGTTGAAACGAGACAAAAACACGACAAAACGAAAAGACAAAACAAACACAATAGTTATCCCAAACAGAAGAGAACGAAAAAAAAACCCACAAATGATGACAGCTGTTAATAGGCAATTAAAAACTGGTATGTAGCACGGATGGAAGTTAGCAAATGTTTAAAGCCCATGCGATGGAAGACTTCACATTGAGCTCAAACATTTATTTCCCATATTTAGTGTTTTTGAGAGACAAATTCCGTTCACAAAGCAATTTGTGGCAAAAAGTTTTACTAGTAGGTTAATTAAATATATAATTGGACTTAATAGAGATATTAAGTCAAAAATATAAAAAAATAGGGTGTGGCTGTGTCATGGACACGACCGTGTGTTGTACGTGCATACGTGTATGTAACAGGTAATATTTTCTATAGAAATCTTCAGAGGCGTGAATCAGTCTTTGGAACCACTTAATATCATCAGTATGATAATGTTTCATTTTTTAAATTATAACGATATGTACGGCATATAAGATAGCATGTTTCAAACTGGTGTTTGTACAAAATGCATGCACGTGCGGTTATTTTGTTAATATCCGTAACGGTTGGATCAGATTAAGCTAAGAAACCAGTTTGGTCGCTAACACTTTTTATTTTATCAAAGAAATTTTTTATCTCTTACGAAAAATATTTTTCTTATCTCCATTTACGATGATAAATGATTGTTCAAAACCGTCCAGTACCTGGTTTACGAGTTTTTTATTCTTAAAAACGGATAAAGAAACTACGCATTCTTCTTTATGATATAAGTCTGGAGTCTCTGGCAAACTTTTTTGGAGCTGCAAAAAAAAAAAGAATCTTTTTTTCTTCCTTTCCCCTTCGTTTCCAAACACACACACACACACACACCTCGAAGAGCGGCCAGATATTTTGCCTGCAGCAGTCCATATATCCCATGCCTTCGAGGGTAGCCTCTTTGGGAATGCTGGGAAATGTTTTCTACGGCCTTCCCGCTCAATCCTTACAACTTCCCCACTCCTGGTCGCCGATTCATAACATCGAACGGGAGGATGAAGATTATGTCGACGGCTATCGCGAGTAAGGGGGTTGAACGTGGAATAGGGAGTGCAAGTTCTGCAAATTCTTTCGGGCTCGCAAGCAAACTCGCGAATATCGTATATAACCTGCCAACGTTAACTCTGGGGGAAAAGAGTGGATCAAAGCACCATCAATATTCGGGGGCGCGTCGTTTTGCCTAAAATCGTTTTGCCTAATCGTGTTTCCCCACCTTCGTTTTGCCTAAAATTCGTTATGCCTAAAGTCTATTTGCCTAAAGTCTATTTGCCTAAAGTTGTTTGGCCTAAAGTCATTTTGCCTAAAGTCGTTTTGCCTAAAGTTAGTTTGCCTAAAGTCGTATTGCCTAAAATCGTATTGCCTAAAGTCGTTTTGCCAAAAGTCATTTTTCCTAAAATCGTTGTGCCTAAAGTAGTTTTGCCTAAAATTATAATCGCATGCTTAAGTTTCCCTAAAGTAGTTTTGCTTAAAATCGTACTGCCTAAAATTCGTTTTGCCTAAATTCGTTTTGCCTAATGTTATTTCGCCTAAAGTTGTTTTGCCTAAAGTTTCAGCACTTCGCTTTCTTTAACAGACAGTTAACATGCCGAGCAGTCGTTTTGCCTAAAATCGTTTTGCCTAAAGTCATTTTGTCTAAAGAACATTTTAGGCTAAATGACTTTAGGCAAAACGACGTGTACTACAATATTCGACCGAACGGTATTAAGTCGTTTATAGGTGTTCGCATGAAACGAGAGTTGTATTGCGAAAACATTTACCCATGCAATATGTGTCCTATTTAGCTAAGTCATTTTTAAATTTAATAATCTATAGATATGTTCTGTAATAAAAGTGTTTGTTAAGTACTATGTCCAAATGAAGTCGCAATCATTCTCATCAGACCTAACAATTAAACACAAATAGCGAATAAATCTCTTATACAATTGCATTTAACATGGTGGTGAAATTATTTACACTTGAAGATTACGCATAATTAAAACAAGAATATTACTTATCATTAGAACATTATTTTGGGTCTAATTAATTTTAACCTACATACAAAATATAAATGAATTAATACATGTTTTTTTCTGACACTTCGTTAGTGATAATGGACTTACATTTCTGCCAGTATGTGTTTTATCGTGTGCATTATCACCCACATAGCTTCTAAATACCTAAAAATTTTACTGGTAAAATTTATAATCAATCTATTTTGATATTTAAAATGTAAGGAATGCTTTTGTGAGTGCAATATAACATTTTATTTCCTGTATTAGTTAGTTGTCACTTATAAAACATTAAAAACAAATTCGCAGTAAACGTTGTTACGTAAATGGGCAATACTTGACAGTATTTTTATAAGGTATTTTACAGAGTTTGGGCATTTAAATGCTGTTTATAAAAACGCAATTAACTCATTCTAAAAACGGTAACATTCATCCTTTGATACTTACAAAGGTTTACTTAAGAGACATAAAATATGGTTTGGATCATCTATGGACAAGGTATAATTGATCATCATTTACTCCAACACTCCAACACTCCAACACTCCAACACTCCAACACTCCAACACTCCAACACACTAGCACGTCAACACTCAAAAACTCAAAAATCACTTCGAAATTTCAAAACTCCAACACTTCATCATTAACTTCAGAACTTAAACACTTCAACACTCCAACAGTTAACACATTAATACGGTTAAACATTCGGTCGCAAACAAGATTTCACTGTAACATGAAGGACTTGTTTACTATATATTTTTTAATCCTACAGTGACAGGTATATAAAATACTTTATGGTTGTTGTCGACTAACCGATAAAATGAGGAAATAAGACTTAAATTCGATTATTATCAACTTTGATTTTTACGTTAATTATTTTAAAAGTAGTTAAGAACCAATTTCAAAGCTCTTCTTCTCTCAATATGAGAATAACAATAATCACATTTATATATTGAAAATAACTGTTCGGGCAGTTACAAAATCTGTGGTTGAAAAAATTGAATAATACCAATGTACTGTTAACGTTAAGTCACTTACAAGATATTTTAATATATAATATCGAAGCGTAGTATTTATGTGTATCACTATAAAAAGGAATACAATTAAGAAAAATTAAACTGGTTAAAAGTTTGCAGCAGCCAGTAGTTGCTCGCGAAGCTTAATTTTATTAATTCAGTAAAAAAACTCAAAACACGGATGAAAATTTAACAAGACAGACATTGTTGTAAGAATAGCAGATTGGACATTCGCTGGTTTCCAGGTAAACGTGTGCTGAAGCGTCTTTCACCAGCCTGCAAAATTTGAAGTGGAAAACGGTTTCGCTACGCAAATTGAAAAAAAAAAAAACGCGGAAGAATGGCGGATATTATGGGTTTCATAAACAGGATGTTCAAGTCGGCGATTGAACGGGTGACCATGCATGGTAAGCGGCTTCTGCAAGCAACAACTAGTCAATGTTTCTGGAATGGGAACCTGTATGATCTACTATATAATATCATAAAATGGGGTGCAGTAAAAAGAAAAAGAGTTATTTTGGGAACATATTAACTTGTCCGTAAAAAAAATCCGAACAGCATGTTCTTACTTTCTGACATTTTTTTCCAAACATTCTGTAAAAGGGTGTTAGATAAAAGTTTACTATAGGGTCGCGAAATATAGCGGTATACACCAAAATATATATATTTATTCAGACCCTTATTTTGTTTCTATTCATTCTGTGTAGGTGCAATCAGATATTTCAAGAACTTCACACGTAATTAACGGTTTTACTTTGAGGCCGGGCCCCATCAGAGTCCCAACTCCCACTGCAAGCATCAACTCTTGTTACTTTCCACAAGGTAAACACTTGCCCAGATGGGGCCTAACCTGCATATTAAATTCAAACAAATGGATAAAACCTATGCTGAACGTGTAAGGTGGCAGAACATTGACCAAACACATAAAATTAGTTCCAACGTTTATTGCTAATCTTTAACATATCTCATAAATAACTTCCAGTACAAAAATTATTATATCTTTGATGACTAGTTAGTCCAAGCAAATATTATAATTTACACACAATAAATACTATATCTAAACTTTATACTTTGGTATAATCTCTAGGCTAGAAAAGCCAACATTTATAAGCTACATTTGAATTCTTAATAAATTTACCAATATTAAAACAATTACTAACCAGCTCATAAGGCAAGGTCTTTGGAGCGCTAAATCAAGTTATTGAAAACAATATGGCCGCCAAACAAGAAAATGCACAGGAGGTACAGAAAATGGAACAAGTGCCAAATCCACATTATGAGCACCTAAACAACAATTTGAGTTTAAACAGGTGCAACATATTGACAAAAAAAAAAACACAAGTCAAACAGATACTACACACACTATCAAGATTATTATCATCATCAAATATTCAAACTCTAGTGGCCATTCCATAATTATAACCCTACCAATACTTAGCTCTCCAAAACACCTTTCCTGCTGTCGATCTCTCTCTCTCTCTCTCTCTCTCTCTCTCTAATGCCTCATGATGTTTGTGGTAATGGTCATGCTGCTCCATGCCTAACTGGTCAAAACCCCGAGCTTATATACCCATTTTCTCTCCCCCCCTTCTCTCCAATTGCCCCTCCAATTCTCTGTTTTAATTTAATAATAGAGATGATTCCAGAATGTTCTAGAAGGATCATTACACCAGTTCACATAATCGACATATATATAACCGATTTTAGGGATTTATTCTTCTTCTGCCTAAATCCGGAGTTGGTAACACTGAATTCAATGTTATTTTGGAATGAAGTATCCACTTTTGTCTATGGTTTTTGTGTGAAAGTACACTGTTTTTGCCGCACACAGCCGTAGCCTATCTATGAGTCGTGATGTCACAAGATGTC
The DNA here is from genome assembly GCF_032445375.1 of Bacillus rossius redtenbacheri. Classification (NCBI taxonomy): domain Eukaryota; kingdom Metazoa; phylum Arthropoda; class Insecta; order Phasmatodea; family Bacillidae; genus Bacillus; species Bacillus rossius. The sequence goes on along the minus strand of NC_086345.1, from coordinate 11,830,374 downwards.
AGTTTATTCCTACCCGCTAACATGAAAGGTAAGCTTCTTCATGTCCTTAAATGTTTGTGTGTAGAATCTTAAATTAACGTCTCGTGACCATACACGGTCTGAACTTTCGCCTGTGCAATAACGCGGGCAGCGACATGCAAATGTGCCGACTCTGCTTGCAAACTGCTTCGATTACTAGGCATTGTTATATTAGGTTAACCACATTAGGAATACAGAGAAATGGTCAAAACTGGGCAAGGTTAGGTACTGTTGCGGGACTCTAGCGACGATGCTGGCCCACCAAACCCACAGCCTGCCTTCGTGTGGGAACGTGGTCCATCAAAGTTACACGCCTAATCCGATTAGCAGGGTGCAATCGCTGCGACGCTCCATCAAGCACTTTATCATTCGGCCCGGAGAACTCTCTGTGGCTCTGGATAGTTCAGCAAGTTTCCATAGCCCTTCATGCGTGAAGTGGCGTAACTAGGACGCCATTTTTCTCACGCCTTCGAGTGAGAGGTCCGGGATTCTGATGACGATGACAGTTGTGAGAGCCACGACGTTCCCAGGGCAATGACTCGGCAGGTGTGTGATGACTATAGAGACCGGAAAAATTCGCGGATTCATTTCGCGATATGCTAAAATGCAAATAATTATACTATTATGCAACTTCTGCTATTGGTTCACTGTTAATATGGAGGACTGTGGGCCAATTATAGACACTCAGTCAAAGCAATATCGAATCACGGGTCCCCCAATTGAGACGCCTCACAAGTCAGTAGCCAATGAACAGGTGAAGTTTGCCCGAGTATGCACAGGATCGTGGAGTCTATCCTGGAGGTCATTGAATCCGCGAATTTTTTCCAATCCCTAATGATGACGTGATTGGGCTGGTAAGTTTATAAAACTGTGCTTGTTGCGTAAAGGAGGTTAAGTAAAAAATGGTTTTAAAAAAATGAGTTATTATCACATCAAGTTAGCGAAATTCAGAGCTTTAATTTTAAAACAATAAATGAGTTTCCAAATTTTCTAAAGCTAAAAAATATTAACTTCTAGAAACCTGATAATTATCAACCGCGATTTTTCTAAAAACTATACGATTTTGGACCTAACCCCTTTTTTTTACGCAAGAAGCACAGAAATATCTCCAGATTAATTTGTAACCAAGCGTGCGTTGTAAAATTTTAGTTGAAAACCTTTTAACGGTGCGAGGTCCCCTGCCTTTAGGCAGGGGCTAGGACAGGGGGGAGGGGGGCAGGGGTTAGGGGTTCAACCCCCCCCCCCCCTTTAGCACCAAATCTTTAATTAATTTCTTATTCATCACTCAAACAAATTTCATATTAAAATTAATAAAAAAAATTTACCATTACAATATTTAAATTTAAGTACCGAAAACTGTTAAAATAGCACTATTTTACACCTTAAAAATCCACGTTTTCCCGGGGGAGGACCCCCGGACCACCCGCTTTAATTCGGGGTGGGTGGGTCATGTTTCTTAACACCCTCCAATACACAAATCCTGGCTACGCCACTGCCTTTCAGGAGGTCCCGGACGGAACACGGACGAAGTCGACGCCGCCAGCGGCGAGAACTTCACCGTCGTCGGCGCCCGGCGAGACCTCGGCCGGGCCCTGAAGGTCCCCACTTGCCGGGCCCTACAGGTCCCCACTTGCGGCCCCCGAAGCGAGCCGTCGCCTCAACAGTCCCTGGATTCGACGGCGACTCGACAGCAGCTGACAGGCCAGTGAACCACGGTCACCAATTATTAAAAAAAAAAAAAATCGGTTGTCTGTAAAGTCGGCTTACGGACGATAGTTTAACGTGACGACGTCATAATAAAACATTGATGAAATGATTGCATACTTTTATGAATAAAATTTAATAATTTTTTTATTGAATTAACACTATTTTGTATGGATACAAAGAAGGAGTGAAATGAAATCTACAATTTAATTGATAAATTAATTTTTATTTGCACTCATTAGTTCAAATATTTTTATTACTTTAACGAAGAGATTATTTTAACTATAACTTTTATACATGTTTGCTATTTAACTTCTTCCGATCTGTGTTATTCTGTTAAGGATAGGACGATGATACGAAACGAATGGGAGTGTTTCAAGTTTCATGTGCCTCGAAAAAGTCAAATCGATGGTCGTTCCAATCGAGTGGAAGAGAGATAGATGCGGCGCAAGCGTACAATGAGCGTAACGGTACACAGCATAACAGGACAATGCGCATAATGGGGACACTTTTTCGTGCGTTTAGCCGGCGTTCATAGATTTATTAGACGTTGTCACGTCAAAAAAAAAAATTCAAAGCATTCATGAGGACTGCCGACAGAAAAGACAACTTTTTTCGCAAATGTTTACGATAAAAAAAGGGGGGGGGGGTTTGTCTGTAATGTCGGTTTACGGACGATAATTTTACGTGATAACTTCATAAGACAACATTGATGAAAAATTGCATACTTTTTTTTTAATTTTTAAATATTATTTAATTTAAATTAATTTGTTTAAATACAATCACGAACAATTAGTTATTTAAATAAACTGAAATCAAATCAATGTCAATAAATTGTTAATTTGAAATGACGAAATTGGACAAATAAATAAAAAAAAAATTTTTAATTGCTGCTTTTAAAAAGTCCGCCTTTACCTGTTTGAGATATTATAGAAGATTTTTTTCGCTCGGTGGTTGGCCGGTTACTGCACGCTCGGCTCAGGCGGAACGTGACAATGAGTCATGCTTTTTCGTGCGTGCTACCGGCGTTCATCGATTTATAAGACGTTATCACGTCAAAAAAAAATAGAATTAAATTAAAAATATCGTCTCAGTTTAAGAGTTATTGGCTTTTTGAAGTTTTAACTTCTTCTTTTACTGAGGGGGGCGTAACGAAAATTCCGAACGCACGAGGGGAATAGTCAGGTACGTGGTGGGGGAAACCGGCAGAGGAGGAGAGTGCGTCAGCGGCGACGCCACTCCAACGCATGCGCTAGCGGTCGAATGGGAAGACGTAGCGTAGCATGCTGTATGCTAGTTGTAGCGGCCAGAAGGGGAGACGGCAGGGGAGAGGTAGAAATGACGCAGCAGTGATCCTACGGAATTCTCGTAACGCCACTCCTTAGATTTCGTAACGGCTAACGATTGACGCTACCATATGTATATTTCATTTTAGTAACTACAGTTTATTTATGCTTTTGGAAAAGACTTTTTGATTTTTGAATTTAAATTACTACCACATCTACTAGGTCGGATACAACAACTAATGCTGTATTTTGTAGGAGTTTTTAACGAATTAAATCCCAAAACTTTGTGTCGTGTATGATCCCTCATGAACCAATTGTCACTATGATAGATACTGATAATTCAGCGGATAATGATTCATTAAAATGGAAAACCAATTATAATATATTATTCAAATTTTTGTCTTATTAGATAACGATATATTTATATTTTAAATATAATATTTAATTTTTTTTCAGTTTTATTTTCATAGGAGATCATATTCACATACTTACTATTTTATCTCTTACTAGCTGCAGTACCCAGCGTTGCCCGGGCTGAACACAAGGTGAAGGGGAACTGTTTAGAGATCAAATGTAGTTAGTAATTGTCTTCTTAATTTGAATGTCAAGTGTGCAAAATAATTTATACCACTTTCAGATCCCGACAGATATTGTTCTGCCAGTTTATAGTGATTTACCTGGTCTGTATGTAATCTAGACTCTATAAAGCAATATAGAAAAAAACTGAAAAAAATGGGATTACTAATATTGAAAAGATTCAATTATCTAGCTAATGCTCGGCATGCATTGCAATGCCTCATTCAGTTTTGTTTTGTAATATGTTTGAAGTAGTTACACATATACAAATAATCTATCCATGTCTCTAAATATATGTTTATCTCTATCTACATCTATAGTCCTATATATCTATGTATCTCTCTATCTGTATTTATCTCTTTATATCTACATATATACCTCACACTATCTCTATGTATTCTATATGAGGGTACTGATTGCTTCGTTGCGTTGTTAATATCACACGGGTGTTTTTTTACTTGTATGGGAAAATTAAGAATGATAAGGCATCTAGTGCGTGACAACAATGTTAATAGGCAATAGGAAATAAACTTCTAGCGCCTGCACTTCTAGCGCCTGCACTTCTAGCGCCTGCACTTCTAGCGCCTGCGGCATTGTCAACACACACTTCGTACGTGTACTGCATGTTGTATCTAACCCCCTCCAACGCATTTGATTCTAAATTGGACTTTTAGTACGGATAAATGTTATATCCAACACTGAAAGAATTTTTCAAATCGGACCAGTGTATCCTGAGATTAGCGCGTTCAAACAAACAACTAAACAAACAAACTCTTCAGCTTTATAATATTAGTATAGATTTGGGGATTTTAAAACTTTTGATAAAATGCATATAACTTTTAAGCATGTCACTTTTGGAATTTTAGTTTTTTGATTTAGATCAGCAATTGCCTTACTGCTGTAAATGTCTGCTCTATTATTTTTAATTAATATACTGCCTAAATTGTTAAGCTTCACTGAACAATTAATACTACAGATTCCCCTCACCTTTGTGAATTTTGGCTCCCGACATCCGCCACAGATGACAGCACCATTGTTGTTACACATTCCTCTTCTTCTAATGGTAGAAATTTCGCATTCACGAAAATACTGCCATCAAATGCAGCATACAAAAACCTAGATGTCAACATCATAAATGTTTGTGGTAAAATGCTTAAAGTAATGGATTGACATTTGTAATTTATGAACAACTAGTAAAAATGTATCTACCATAATATTTAGAAAATTACTATAATAAATTTACAAGTACCATAATAATGGCACACATACCATAATATTGCAACATGTACCATAATAATGGCACATATACCATAATATTGCAACATGTACTATAATAATGGAACACACGCCATAATATACTATAATAATGCAACATGTACCATACTAATGGTACATATACTATAATATAATAAAGATATGAGTACCATAATAATGGCACACATACCATAATATAAGGTAGTAATGACATGGGTACCATAATTATGGTACACTTTTCATAATATACTATAATAATGCGTCAAGTACCAATGCATGACTCCTGCGCGCCCACAACAGACGGCTCGGAGCTGGAGGAGGTGTGCCGCATCTGCCACGGGTCGCAGGGCCGACTGCGGTCCCTGTGCGGCTGCCGCGGCTCGGTGCGGCTCGTGCACGGGGACTGCCTGAAGAAGTGGCTGGACGTGTCGGGCAGCTCGTGCTGCGAGCTGTGCCGCCGCCGCTACCTGCTGAGCGTGGAGCCGCGCTACTGGCTGCTGCAGTCCGTGTGGGTCTGGCTGTCCACCGAGGTCAGCCCGTGGCAGGTACTCGACCGCTTCTCCTGCTCTGCCATTCCACTCGCTCACCCGCCATCTTCAAGTTCGTTATTTTAAATAATACAATTAACAAAACAAATATATAATAATCTAACAAATAATTCTCATGTTACGTTGTTCCAATTAGGGAGTTTTCAGTATGGAAAACTTAATATAATTTATAAAACAATTTAAATAGTATTTATAAAATTAGTATTAATAAGTCACCATATTAAAAGTACACTTGCATATTTAAAAAAAAATTAAATTAGTCAAAAAATATTCTGAAATTATTTATTTAAAAACTTTTTTAATAGTTATTGAATTGCAAGTGAATTTAAATGTTATACTACTTAAAGTTCCACAATTTTATTATGTTTTATTTTAATGAAGGCTTCGGTTTGGTCATGCCTACTCGGGTAACTGCTCCCTGATGGCGACTGCAATGTCGACCGAAAACGTCGGTGAATTATTCGCCAAGGACGCGGCTACAACCCAGAAGTAGAGACCTGAAAAATTCGCGGATTCATTTCGTGAAATGCTACAATTCAAATAATTATACCTTAGTGCTGCTCCTGCCATTGGTTCACTGTCAATCTGGAGTAATGAGGGCCAATTAGAGATCATCACTCGTAGAAGTGTCGAATCACAGGCTGCCCAGTGGAGAAGACTCACAAGCCAACAGCCAATGAACAGTTGGCGTTTGCCCGAGTGTGTAGAGGATAGTGAGGTCTACCCTGGAGGTCATTGAAACCGCGAATTTTTCCGGTCTCTACCCAGAAGCCAAGCTACTTTGGACAATGGCCCGCGAAAGCCTGAGAACTTTATTAACATGTTTAAAGTTGAGAATTTTTCCGGACTGTCTTGAATGAACGCGAGGAAGTGCACTGTGAGCAGAGGGGGCAGAGATAGACTTGCCTTGCAGATCGTGACGAGCCAGGCCAGCTGGCTGCTCGAGCTGTGCGCGTGCCACATTTTGGCCTGCTGGCTGGCCCGCGCCGTGCGGAAGGGCGAGAACCAACTCGTCGACCGACAAAACTGGTACGCGCCGGCCGTCGCCGGACTCCTGAGGCTCCTCGTGCGCGTCTACCAGCTGGAGCGCAGCGCCATGTTCCTGGAGGTGAGGTCCATCGGACCGAACTCGTCGTCGACATGTTCCAAGGCCGGTGCTCCAACACAACCACGAGTTCTCGCCCCCAAAATGAATCACGAGAACCACAATTGATGAACTGTTAAAGCCGGTGTCATTAGCGTAGCTAGGATTTGTCTATGGGGGGGGGGATAAGAAGTTTTGTCCCCCCCCTTTATTAAAGCGGGGGGTCCTTCCCCGGGAAAATTTGGATTTAAGGTGTAAAATAGTGCTTTTTGAACAGTTTTCGGTACTTAAATTTAATTATTGTAATGGTAAAAATATTATTAATTTTTTAATAAATTTTTTTTGAGTGATAGGGTAAGAAATTAACTAAACATATTTTATTCACTCCAAGTGCCTTGTCCACGTCCCACTCAAAATCATAAATCATGCTCGAAGCTCGACAGTACAAAAAAAAAAAAAGGAATAAAAATGGTTGGGTTTCGTCAGAACTGGCCTATTCCTGGAAACAATTAGCTTTAGCTTGAAGAGTTACCCAGTCACCACCTGTATAAAGGCAGTAGGTGTAAGATATTTGAAAGCTTGAGACCCGTCACGGCGTCACAACCTTATATAGCTTCTGCTCGTGACAGGGGTAGGGGAAGGGAAGGAGAATGGGTAGTGGCTCGCTTACTTTCTCTTCCCCTTCAGTGCAGTGGCCGGTGATAGCAGTAAGACATCCAGGCTTTTAGCTTACCTGCTTTCAGATAAGAAAAAAAATGGGGAAGGAGGGGGGTGGGGGTTAGAACCCCTAACCCCCCCCCCCTTCCCTGGCTACGCCTCTGGCCGGTGTAGTTATCCCTCGTCGTTGACATGTCCCAAGGCCGGTGCTCCAGGAAGCTTACTTAAAAAAACCACACCCTTTAGCCATTTTTAACTCTTCTTTAAAATACTGTTAAAAATCTTGAATCTGAAATCAAAAGTACTTTCCGGCCCTCAGCGAATTCTTGAAGCTCTGCGCTCCTAACGTGTGCCCGGGCATACGGCGCCCTTGAACCAAGCGGTTCAATTTATTTTTTTTTTGGCCAGATAACCCCATGATCGATTTTTTTTTTTACTTTTGCCGGAACCCCAGCTCCTTCGAAGGAGGTTATTATTTGACAATGTTTGTGCCCGCTTCACACGGCATTAGTGCTGACTCACACACGGAACCCCGTGTGAACATATGTGGGGCTGACAACGATGGTTACAGTTTGCAGCAAGAACAGTAATAAAGGCGCAAAAAAATTTTAGAAAACGTAGCGACGAACGGACGAACACAGACAAAACAGATGCCAGGTTTGTGGAACTTTAACATCTGCTCCCCGTCATCATCCAGGCACAGACAAGACAAATGGGCAGTCTCAACAACGCAATTTTCAAATGTTATAACCGCTTCATAGTTAACTAGCTAATAACCCGAGGTTTTACCCCCACAATTTATGAGAATTGCTTAAAATTCTGACCATTAGAAAAAGTTATTGGTCAATTCCAAACATTTTTTCTGAATTAATTGTTAGATACATATTTATTTCAAAACATAACTTCTTAAGAATGATAATTTTTTTAAGTAGTAATGTCTAGGCCCCTTTTTTTTAGTATACATTAACTACCTGATTTTATTACTTTTGTTTCAGAGCGTTCCAAGATATATATTTAACCTTGATGAAATCACACTTAACCTCCTTTTCAATTTCACGCGGTAGTCAATTTGAAAAAGAATTCTCCAACTGTGCTGTGACTTGAGAGGCCAGATCTTGGCTTCCACAGGATTGTTAAGCTGTCACCCCCCAGGTTCCGAGGAACATTATTTTTTTGGTAACCGCTGATTTTAACCAATACGGCGCGACGGTAAGGTGTTAAAAAAAATTTTAAAGCAGTCATGAGGACTGCCGACAAGTGAAAATATTTCGCAATTTTTACGAAAAAAAATATTATCACACAACAAATTTGTTATATCACGTTAGTAAAATAACTCCTAAATTACTATAAAATACGCATTGCATAGTAATTGTAGGTATTAAAAAAATAATGATGTACTTAATTTTTAGGTTTTATTGCTACAAAGACTCTGTTTTCTTCGTTATTCAAAGTATTATAATCTATATGAGAATATTAATATATTTTATGCTCAGTTTTTACTGCACAGTAATCGTTTACTTAAGATTTAAAAGTGGTGTCAAACTAACGGAATGAAATTAAATGTAAAGAAGATTAAAATAATATCATGTTCTAGGAAAACATATACGGAAAATTTTAACTATGTAATAAACAACAACATAATACAGAGAACTTATTGTATGCGTGATCTAGGTATTCTCTTAGATTCTAAATTTTACTTTCATCACCACGTGGATAATTTAATTTCAAGTGCAAATAAAATAATATGGCTTATTAAATATTTAACTTCTTTGGCTAGCTCTCTTGATTCAGTAATTAGTCTTTGTTTTACCTTAGTAGGATCGAGATTAGAGTATGGCTCTGTCATCTGGAAATCTATAACTACCACTGACTCAAATAGATTTGAAAATATACAAAATAAATTGTTTAGATACATTTTTAACAAACATTTAATGGATGATGATTCAGAGAATTTTAACTACGACTTAACCCTTGAAACCCTGAACACGCATACACTGCAGTTTAGAAGGAAAGTTTCTGATACTGTTTTTGTAATAAATTGATTTATAAATTTTTACCACAGCACTGAAATATTAAACAAAATTGGTCTTCAAGTTCCTTCATTCAATCATAGAACAAAGCAACCTTTTTGAACGTATCACATAAAAAATGAGCTATCAAAACGGTGTACTGATAATTGTAATGATATTTTGAAAGATTTAGACCCTTTCAAAAGGGCAAAAATCTCAATGAAAGACATTTTGAATTCTTAATTTTCTTGCAGTTAAGATCATTTCTGATGTAAATAATGTATTATTGTTATTTCATTGATAATGAATTAATTTAAAATTGACAAATTTTGTTATTATAATTTTTTTAAGTGTCTTTTGTCATGCGTTTATGTTTGTGTTGTCCCATTTTATTGTTATGTTATTATTGTTTTGTGTATGTTATTGTTATTTTTTTGTAATATTTGTTAAGTGCTCACCTGTTAAAGACTCTGACTGTTGGTAGGCACTCAAATAATAATAATAATAATAATAAATAAAAGCGCAATAAGTTACACTAATAGGAACAGATATATTGTTATCGTTAACACGTCACGTGACCATGTCGATGACGACTTGCATGAATTTGCTTCCTATCGAAACCTCCCCATAGAAGTTTTCACTTCAAAAATATTACGGCTTCGTGCAGTTCGCACGTGTGCCTCGGCGTGTGTGTGTGTGTGTGTGTGTCTGTCACGTGTCCACGCAGGCGGCTGCCTGGTTGGTCCACTCCTGGTATCTCTGGTGGCTTACCACGTTCGACGTCGGCGCCTGCGACCCTCTGGACTCCCCTCTGACCGCAGACGCGTCCTTCGAGGACATCGACTGAAGACCCGGAGCCTTCCAGCATGTCCTCGGTCCTTCGTCCTTCGCGCTCGGTCGCTTCTCTCGCCTCGAGCTTCATCCAGCGTCGCTTCCTCAACAGGGAGATAGATGTCAATAAAGTTTTGCTACCGACACGTGTGTGTACTTGACTTCCTTATCCACAAATCTGATCTCATATCAACGTATTTTTTTGACGTGACAACGTCTAATAAATCGATGAACGCCGGCTGCACGCATGAAAAAGGATGACTCATTGTCCCGTTACGCTCATTGTACGCTTGCGCCGCATCTATCTCTCTTCCACTCGATTAGAACAACCATCGGTTTCACTTTTTCGAGGCACATTAAACTTGAAACACTGCCTACTTTTCCTATCATCGTCCTATCCTTAACAGAATAACACAGATTGGAAGAAGTTAAATAGCTAACATGTAAAAAAATTATAGTTAAAATAATCTCTTCGTTAAAGTAATAAACATATTTGAATTAATGAGTGCAAATAAAAGTAAAATTTTCAATTAAATTGTAGATTTTATTTCACTCCTTCTTTGTATCCATACAAAATAGTGATAATTCAATAAAAATGATTAAATTTTATTCATAAAAGTATGCAATCATTTCATCAATGTTTTGTTATGACGTCACGTTAAACTATCGTCCGTAAACCGACTTTACAGACCAAATTCTTTTGTAAACGTAACTGATATGTTCATATAAATTTACAGATATGAGTAAATATGAACATTTTCATGAAAACAACATAATTTTCGCAGTAATACTGGGTTCAGATTCTTACCAGGGCATTTATACTAGGTCTCCTAAAAAAAACGAGTCCTTGCACATTATTACAAATATATAAAAAATAATATTAATTTTTTTCTGCGTGTTGATAACTAGAGATAACAATTAAATGATAAAAACGATCATGGAATGATCCAAGGATTACACGCTCGCGAATGACACGCGTATGCAAATAAGAAAAATTCACAACACTCTACAATGCTTACAGTTGATAGTATTATATTTTATAACTGGCATATTCTTTTATGGACATACTGTAGGTACTAGTGAAGACAATCCAGTGAAAACGCCTACCTACGTATGTAACCTGGACGACAGGAGTGCATTGCGGAATGCAGATAATCAAGAAGCCTGTCTGACCAACCGCACTAATGGAGTATTATATTTTATAACTGGCACATTCTTTTATGGACATAGTGTACTAGTGAAGACAATCCAGTGAAAACGCCTACATACGTATGTAACCTGGACGACAGGAGTGCATTGCGGAATGCAGATAATCAAGAATCCTGTCTGACCAACCGCACTAATGGAGTATTATATTTTATAACTGGCATATTATTTTATGGACATACTGTACTAGTGAAGACAATCTAGTGGAAACGCCTACATACGTCTGCAACCTGGGTGACAGGAGTGCATTGCGGAATGCAGATAATCAAGAAGCCTGTCCGACCAACCGCACTAATGGAATGCATGTAATCTCGAGCTGCTATGCGAAACTCTATGCCATTACCGAGTAGAGTATTCGACCGGCTACTGCGGTGACCTCAATGTGTCCTCACGCGTCTAGAGGCTGGGTAATTACTTCAACAACAGACCGTGCTGTACTGGAGCTTCTGCTTGCGATTTGGCGTGGAATTTAGGCCGTTTGAAAATCACCTCGAAAATTCTCTTATTGCCACATGTTGCGTTCGCTTTCAAACTGCCATCATAGGAGAAATTTCTATCTATTTTTTTTTTTACATTTCGTGGTACCCAGACAGCAAAAAGAAATCGTCAAATATTTTTATTTATATAATAAACATTTATGTACCTGATTATGTTAAAATGCGCACTAGAATTTCCGTAGTTTAGCACAAACACGTAACTAATGATACATTAAATAAAGAGAGTTTCTTTTTAGATCGTTAATGGGACAATTTGGAACGATTGGGTAAAAAAAAGCGGGTTTCCAATTTGAAATTAAATTATTCCAATAAATTACACGTAACTATAACTTTATATATAGCAAAATTAACTGACAATTATTTCCTGATAACACCAATAATCAGCTGAAGGAGTGGAAAAAGTAGTGATTAAAGGCCGAACAACTAATAAATATCTCAGTATGTAGGTATAATATCAAACCCAATATGAGATAATGTAAGCGTTATGAATAAAATCTTAAACCTTGTTTTCAGAATATTTTTAAAGGTTTCCATAACAGATTAGTTGCAATTGTGCAACGGGTTGGATATGTTAAAAATGTATTTTGAGCCTTTTCTAGCCAATTAAGAAAAATATTAACTGTTAAATCTACCTACAGCTTGGCCTTAAGAAAATGCTTTATTTTACCCTAATTTTATGAATATTTGTAAAATGGTACTTTTTAAACTAAATTTTATACAACACTTTTTTTGTGGAATTTCGAGAAGTTCTATATAAACTCTAAAATTCCGGTTAAGTACTTAAAATATTGCTAAATGGCAAAACATTACACTTGTATTTTTAAAACGGTGCCACAAATTGATAAATGTATGTACAGGACAACACTTATAGTTTGCTTAACAATCAAATTATACTTATCTTATTAAGTTTACTTCTGCGGAACGCAATTAGTATAGCCAAAGTTTGAAAATAGTAATTAGTGTGACATTTTGCAAAGCGTAAATGATATGTAGCACATGTACATTATACATTTTGTTACGAAAAGTTATAGAAAAATATTAGTTAAAAAATAACGAAACTAAAATTCAATATCTTAACATGGTGGGTGATTTTTCAGTCGGATCCCAGGTCTAATAGGGCCATTGGAAATGTTGGTGTGTTATTACTTTAGTGAAAACTATATTTAATTATTTGAGTAACGATTTATAATTTTCTTTATTTAATTAAATAATTCCTAGGTATGATTTAAATGAGCTAAGGCATGCGGGAAAAATTTATTTAAGGAATTGTTTTTAAGTATAATGAACTAGATGGCTAAGTGCAATAAGTACTACTTCTTATCATTTAATAAATGCTAGCTAGATCAGGACACATTTAATTTCTTTATTTTATTCCTATATTCACAATGAATGTATTATTTTGGGAATAGACATCGCACTTTAAAATGGAGGAAATATAGGATTTTATTTTTAGTTTTAATGAATTTTTAAGGTTTATTTGATACACTAAATGTTTTAAAAAATATTTTACAGCATATGTGCAATGTGTGTTTTGCTAATTATTATTTTTTTAAGTTGTGATAAAAAAAAACAATGATACTGGCAAACAATGCGAGCATTGACCACACTTGCTATTTTGACATTTAAAAACTATTATATCTGATTAATTGTAGCTGTAGACTGTGACGCATCGCGCGCGGTGGAGGGGGAAGCGCCACCATTTAGAAGTCATTTTGCATGCGTTCAGAGATTTCCATTTAGTATAACTTTTGACTCGGAGAAGCTACGACGTTCGTTTGAGTCTCAATCGTCAGCTCTCGTCAAAATCTATCGATTGCACGTATAAAACATTAGTGTAAAATAGTTACAGTGAATATATATGGTGTTAAAAAAAATAGCGTATTTCATATTTTGTGTTGAAAATATTACCTGTTACGTACACGTATTCACGTGCAACACACGGCCGTGTCCATGACACAGCCACACCCCATTTTTTTTTGGAATGACCTACAAAAATTTTAAATTGCAGTTGTAAGTACATTTTAATTGGGACGAAATAAAAAAATGTGGAAGTGATTTTTTTTTTGTGTTCGATTTTGCTAATTGTTTTATGGCTTAGCGGGTACCTGCGGGTCTATTTCCACGGTTGTACAACAAACATTTTTCGACCGCGATGTTGGTAGCCCTCGCTGGGATCACCCGGACGCAAGTAGAATGGGTTGGCAACGACTTCACTCCCTCGACACTTGACTCCGCCCCCTATCCCCCCCTCCCCCCCTCAACCCATCACGAGGACGACAAAGAAGGTGCTCTGATGGGAAGGATTATCCTTGATGCATCCTGGGATGTCTTGTCGTATAGCGAAACTGTTGGGGCGGGCGCATTTAGCCACGCGAAGAGGATGACGTGGCCTGGAGCAACAACCGAACAAGCGGAAATAAGTATTTTTTTTTTTTTTTTGTGATCTGGGAATGTTGGCTGCAGTAGGGTTGGCTAACTATGGGTAAAACTTTGGGGAATAAGCAAATGTGTAGCATTTCTGTGTCACGTAACACCTGTTTCGACTAATAAATTAATGAAATATTACAGAGAACATGAAAACAAGCAGAGATTAACAATTTGTTCCCGAAAATTTTATATATATACTAGGCGGCTTGTAGTTTTACTCGTTTTACTTAACAGAAAGAAAAGATATTTTTTTTGAATAATATAAGTAGACCAAAAAAATGTGTGATAGATAATAAATTATGACTGCTCATATAAATTTTCACTTCTTTGTCTGTGTTAGTAAATAAGTAGGTTTTTTTTCATGTTTTTTTTGTGCTGAGAACCGGCCAGCGCAATATCGGATATACTAAAATTGACTCACTTCACAGAGCAAAATTGCTGTTGTACTCCTTCAAAGTTAGTTTTTTTGACGTGACAACGTCTAATAAATCGATGAATGCCGGCTGCACGCACGAAAAAGGATAACTCATTGTCCCGTTACGCTCATTGACCCCTTACGCTCATTGTACGCTTGCGCCGCATCTATCTCTCTTCCACTCGATTGGAACAACCATCGATATGACTTTTTCGAGGCACACTAAACTTGAAATACTCCCATTCCTTTCCTACTTTTCCTATCATCGTCCTATCCTTAACAGAATAACACAGATTGGAAGAAGTTAAATAGCAAACATGTATAAAAGTTATAGTTAAAATAATCTGTTAGTTAAAGTAATAAACATATTTGAATGAGTTCAAATAAAAGTAAATTTATCAATTAAATTGTAGATTTCATTTCACTCCTTCTTTGTATCCATAAAAATTCGTGATAATTCAATAAAATAAAAATGATTCAATTTTATTCATAAAAGTATGCAACCATTTCATCAATATTTTGTTATGACACTGTCACGTTAAACTATCGTCCGTAAACCTTCTTTACAGACAACCAATTTTTTTTTAAATGTGTGTAACATCTTAGCTCTCGGTATACATCATTTGGCAGGAGTAATATCGTGAAAGGAACGGAAGTCGCATGGAACGGAAATGCTGAAGTAATCAAGATGGCGGACCCACGTGTAGCAACATAAACCCGGTTATAGTCACTTTCGTAAAAATTAAAGGACATCCCAAACGTATTGATGTGCCAAATGCAACTTTATAATAAGTAAACTACCCTGTAATATATATGTAACAAACTAAAAAAAATTGGTTGTCTGTAAAGTTGGTTTACGGACGATATTTTAACGTAAAAACGTCATAACAAAACATTGATGAAATGATTGCATACTTTTATGAATAAAATTGAATCATTTTTATTTTAATAATAAAAGAATAAATACTTGAAATTATACTAGTAATCAGATTTTTAAAATGCAAGAATAATGAACCTATATTGCCGAAATTGTTGTTGTAATAAGCAATGAAAACCACATTAACTTTACACTTCACTTCATGAACAATCGACGAAACAGTTCACGTGTAGATGACTTGTAATTAATTTTAAAAACTGACGTTTAGCTATAAAGTTAAAATATAATTATGAACAAGTTTTCATATAAATAAACTATAATCAAATATCTATCATCAATTATATGAATCACCATAATTTTTTTAGACAATTGTAACATAACCTATTATCACTGCACTCGCTAACAGCGTAACGGAACAATGTGCGTAACGGGACACTTTTAGTGCGTGCAGCCGGCGTTCATCGATTTATTAGACGTTGTCACGTCAATAATCATAGTTGAAGGTCATCACAAGATATTAATCTACGTAATAAACAGTCTTTACGTGTTTATAACACATATTCTCCTATAGCAACAATAGTTTCGGTAGCAAAGTGGTAGAGCGTGATTGTTTAAGCTCAAGAAAAAAAATTCTTGACTTAGTTCAAACATCACTTAAAAAAAAACTTTTTTAATAATAGATTACTGGACTAAAAAAAATTATTTTAAGAACATAAGTAATAACATTTTATTTGTTTTCTTGTGACTATATAATTTTTATATACGTAGCTAAGTCCATTCGATCGATTTTTTTCATACTTGGTAGGCTTATAACCCTAATTTTTTATTAAAAAATATATTTAATTATATGTTTAAAAAAAATTTAACAAAAATGTTAATTCTGTACTAAAACACATTGGGTCACTAAGAAGTGAATGTTCATGAATTATTAATAAATAAACTAACACTTTATAGAAACATCACACCTGTTAGCCTAAAAGAAAATGCGAGACGGGTTTCCTTCACATTAAATTAAAGTTGCACACTTTATTATAATTTTTACTAGTGTAGTATAGAAGATAAAATATAAAGAAATCTTCACCATATTGCATAGCTTTTAAAATAAACAGCAGCAATTTTCGTACATTTTCAGTATCTGGTTAAAAGGATATTAACATGTCTACCCAACCCTGGTATGCTTGCTTTAATCGGCAAATGCGTTGGCTTGTTTTGTGTTAGAATTCTAGGCATCTTGTGTTCAGAGTCACGAATTTTTTTCTTCTCTTCTGGTAAACAAAGTTCCATGCCTACTTTTATACCTATGGGTATAAAAGAATGTATAGTAAAAATTGGGCATTGTGTGGGATGGGATCAATTGTTTGATTAATTTGAACAATATGGGCAGTAGTTTAATAAAATCACTTGTCTAAATTCAGATCCAAACCGGAGCTTCGTAGTTGTTAATTTATTTTTTTTTCGCTTTTATCGGAGCTGTTTCTAATAATTTAAAATTTTCGTCATCTATTGAAATGTTTCGATGTTAAGTTCTGTTATCTGTACGTGAAGGTGACAAGCCGTTTTTGCAATTGAGGCAGTGAATTCTCGTTGCATGTTGTTGTATACTATGTACTGTAGCAGTTCCCATGGTGTGACTTCCGGGAAATTTTTACAGAGTTTTTCGTTTCATGGTCCACAGACCATAAAAACATCGTTAACTCAAAAGTTCATATATTGATATATCTATATAACAGGGTAATTATAAATTCCGTGAAACATTTCAGCGAAATGGAAAAGAATAACGTATCAAATTATATACGCGTGAAAGAACAACTCTCAAAGTTTTTTTTTTTATGTAGCGCCAAAAAGCTATTTTAAAAAACAACCGACAGGGACGCTAGTGCATGCAGTTGTTGAAAATGGCTGCGAACCAGGCAGAGAAAGCCTTTTGTGTGCTTGAATACGCCCGTAGCGAATCGGTAGTGAGTGTCCAAAGAGCTTTCCGTGGCTAGTTTAACAAAACACCACCAGTTTACAAGAGCATAATGAAGTGGTACAAGAAATTCGAGGAAGACGGCTGTTTGTGCGACGTAAAACGGTTGGGTCGCCCAGGCGTGTCACAACAGACAGTGTATTTTGTACGGGACGTGATGGTGCGGAGTCCCAAGAAGTCAACTTATCGGGCTAGTGCAGAATTGAACATCCCTCAGCCAACAGTGTGGAAAATTCTTCGTAAGTGATTAAGAGTGAAGCCGTACAATTTTGTGGAAACTATTACTGTCGCCATTTTTCTCAAATCACTTTCAAACTGATACATAAAATCTAGTTGTGGAGAATCTCGGTAAAAAATCGTTAATGAGCTAAATCCGACCAAAAATGAAATGAAATGGGAAAGGTTAAAAAAAACAACATAAAAATCATTCTAACTCCTATAATATGACAGATATATCATCTGTTTGAACGTTTTATAACTCGTAGGAGTAATGCCAAAATATTTTGTCGAAATAAGTTTTTAATACGCCCAACCATAACTGCAAGGAGTTGAAAAAACAAAGGGTGGTGAACTAAAAACATCATCTCTATGTTCGTAGGCAAAACATCGAATTCGTAGGGGTTGTGTATAAATCTTATAATATTTTTATCAAAATATTTTGTCGTAAACAATTTTTTTTATAAAACGAACAATTGTTGCAGGGGGTTGAAAAATTAAGGAGTAGAACTAAAAATAATATATAATTTTGTACCATAACACATGTTTAATCCATTCTGATTTAATTTAAAATCTTTAATTATTATCTACAACTTACGTCACACTAATTATTTATACGATAAACCAATACTGCAAGGGGTAGAATTAACAAGGGCAAAATAAAATCATAACTCCATTTGTAGGCACAACATCGAATTCGTACAAATTGTGTATTAAACTTATTATTTATCTAAAACATTTGTCTGAAACAATTTTTGGTTATACGAACCATTGCAGCAAGAAGTTAAAAATATAAGGGGAAAATTTTTAAAAACAAAATTCATAACTCCCTTTGTAGCTTTGTAGCTACACTATCAAATCCGTTCAAATTGTTAGTAAATTTTAAAATTTTTACCTAAGACTTTCGTGTGAAACAATTTTTGATGATTCAAACCCAAACTACAAGTAGTGGAAATAAGGGTAGAAAAACAAAATGACATTACTTTTTTTAATACATTTACTTTCATTTACTTTACTTTCATTTCCATTATAATCTATTGTAAAATTGGCTGGAACAATTTAGATTAAACGATAAATTACCGTAAACGCAAAGGTTAAAATTTAAAAAAAATTAAACGTTTTTAGTATTCAATTATTTTGAATTTAGTAATGACTATCTTAATACCTATTACCGTAAACCTTTGTCCAAAAAACTTTTTATACCATATTAGTGCAAGGGATTAAAAATAGTGTTTGAAGGTCAAAAATAATTGCATGACTACATTACTAGGCATATTAGGAAATTAGATAAGGCAATCAATGCAGGATGCATAAAGTTAAAAAAAAACATTCAATTTTTTTCATTTCATGGAAAATGAGATGTTTAAATCGATCTTTTTTTGAATATTGGCGAACATATAGGATGTAATGTCGGCAACATTCAGTTCTTAAAATGTTCCAGGGGTTTATTAAAGTTTCCAAAAAAAAATAGGTACTTATAAATCTACCTACGCCTGTAGGCTATGCCAAAGGGGAATTTTCTATTTAATTGATATCTTTAATATGTTACTTATATAATTAGTTATTCTGTTATTTAAACTACTGGTTAAGAAAATTTCCGTGGTGTTTTTATTTCAAAGTTGGCATAATATATAAAGGACGACCGAGAAAGGACTAGCCTAGTTGAGACGGAAAATAAAACTGTCAATTTAAATATTTAATGTTAGTTTATTTTAAGGACGTTGAATATTTTTATATTTTTTTGTTATATTTGTATTTTGGCGCAGAAATATTTATATATTTAGTAGTAAATACTGATGACAACGTTCCTTATCACTTATCCAGTTGTATTTTGTGAAACAAAATATTAAAATTATAAATGTGTTTGTGATGCAAAGCTGTATAGTTACCAAAATACATTTTATTTTGAAATATAGGTATGAAACTTTGAGGAACATTGTTTCCGTAAGCATTTGTCCTGTGTAACATAGCCCATTTTATTTATTTCACTGTAGTAAATTAAAATAAAGTAAGCTATTTAATGTGTTCGTGATTTGAAACTATAACAAACAGTCGAAATAATTGTGATTTATAAGATATGCATTATAAAGATTTGATGCAAACTGTTATAAGTGAACACGGTAGTTCACGGGAGCAAATGAATCGGCACGTGCTAAAAGGGCCTCAGTCACAAAAAAAAAATGGCAAAATGAGTTACGCATGAAAATCGCATGTTACAGGATAGCTTCAACAATATATGCTAAAAAGGGATTGACTCACACGCGCGAGTTAGCTAATACTAGCCAGGGAAATCCTTAACGTACGCTAAAAGGGTTTGCTTAGAGACAAATTTATTCGGTTTTTCTCAAAACTGAGTTGCTTGGACTGAGGCCCTTTCAACATGTGCCGTTTCAATTGTTCGTTTGACGTATCCAATTGTATCTGAACGTAACATATTAAAATGAAGTAAGCAGGTTTGTTTGTAGTACAGTTCTGTATGTGACGAAAAAAAAACATTACTATAAAAATATTTATATTTCATTGTGATAATATGAATTTGTTAAACTTTGATATAAACTGCGTACGCAATAAGGAACTATTGCCGATGGGAAGCCTTCTTTTCACAGACGAGAGAGACAAACGTCCGATAGTGCATCTTCGTTTTTTTTTGTTCATTGTAAATGTGTTGATAAAAGGATACAAATGGTCAATTAGGTTAGGTTATCTACTTTATAAATACTTTAAAACATTGTGGACGGTTGATTTGGTTAGGATACCTACATTAAAGATACGGGGGAAAAAAGCGAGCATGATCTTCGGGGAACTTCGGGTTTTGGCTCTCTCGTCTGTGAAAAGAAGGCTTCCCATTGCCGATACTGTGTAAACTTTTGATGGTCCGTCGGAACTACTTTCCGTGGCGGAGGTAGAGGTGTGACGTGAACAGACAGCGAGGCAGGGGATAATGAATTGAACGGCCGTTGGTGACAAGCAGTTTCATCCACCATTCTCATTCCCTACTTAAAGACACTACTCATGGAGGAATGGGGCTATGACGTGGCGAGGTCATGTACGCCAGCAAGGGATAACATGCGCAGAACTATATCTGGATGGCACCGTGGGGAAGCCTAAGATGTCCATCAAGTTCTGTCCCTGCCCGATTACACCCGAACAATATCACCTTCGGCCAACTTCGGGATTTGTTTTTTTTTTTTGCGCAGGAGAAATGAATTCAAATATTAAAAGTGGTCGGTTAGGTTAGCTACATTAAAACACTTTAGAACACTGTGGACGGTTAGTTAGGTTAGTATAGCTACATTAAAATAAACAGAGAAATATAAATATATATAAATAAACCCGAGGTTGGCCGAATGTGAATATTCGGGCGTGTTCGGGCAGGGACAGAACTTGATGGACATCTTAGGCTTACCGGCGCCGTGAGCGAAGACGATTACATTTGACCATCAGACCCGCGCTATTGAAAGTTTTATCTTTCCGCCTCCGGACTACACACGACGCACCCCCCCCCCCCCCCAAGCCCTCCAAAAAAAATTTACCAAAACTTGGCATTCAGGACCCGCCTACCTGCGGTTGTGACACCGTCCTGGTTGAAATCAATCTGTTCGAACGTCCAACTGTCCCGTCCGAACATAACCTATACCTACAGGCAATTAGGTTCTCTCGGTTTGAGTTCCACGGCCGTAATCTTGGAGATGCGAGCCTGGAAGTAGCGAGGGAAGCGAGGCTCAACCTTAGATGTGTATGTTCCCAGCTTTGTTGAACCTAAAAAGTTACAACCACGTTTACAAAATACCTGCCTTGTTGAAGAGTGAATTAAACATATTTACGAACATTTTAACAATTTTCTGACGTCGTTCAAGAATAAATTAAAACTACCATTGGGCTTTCAGACGTCTTGCGTACACGGTATACTCGTCAAAAAACGTTCGTATGAAACATACAAAGTTTTAAATATATACATAATTTATTAGCGTTTTATTTGCTTGGTTTTATAAAATGTATTAACTGCATGGTTGGACGAAGGCATTACAAAATCCCTCCAAGAGAAACTTAATTTTTCTTTCCCGTCAGCTGGAAAATTTTACTTCAGCATAAATGCGGTGGTAACGAGTATTTCCATAAATATGCAAATTCGTCAAAAATTAAAAAAAAAAAATAAATAAAAAGTACTTCATTGGTAATCTGCAAGCCAGATTTCAGAGCGAATATTTTTATTTCCTTTCAAAATTTACGTACCTGCGTTGGAGTTCGACCCAGTTTCAAAAGTTTTGTCAGGCTGAAAAAAATTCTGAACTTTTACATTCCACGGGAACAGACATGTGCAAGTTTCTAATCCGGTTGGATATTATCTTTCTCTTCACATGCGGTGCGTGCATTTCATAACAGGCCAAGAAGGCATTTTGTAACTTTATTTTAGTTCTTATGATTTGGAGTAAGTTCTCAGTCATAAATACGTGAGAACGGTATTTGAGTATCTTACCAACCATCTTGGATATTTCCATTTTTTTGCTATAATATTCTAATTTGAATTTTTATATCCCAATTTTTGGCATGCCAAGGTATAAATCATGTCTCCCAGAACTACTTTACCTTGTTGCAAACACGCATTTACTAACAGGCTCCGGTCTGTACGTAGGTGTCGCGAGGTGATTAAATCTATCATAATAATCACACCAGTTCACAAGTGTTGACTTCAACCAGTAGCCGAAACTAATTTCTATGCAATGTCGACCCAAAAAATTTAGAACGTAAGCTTTATTGCAAGCAGTATCAAAAAACACTTGAAATCGTAAGATGGAGTGAGAGACCTAATCCAAATTAGTTCATTATTTGATTACCAATAATAATACAATGAATCAAATCAAATTAATGCTCTATTTTAATTATACGGTAATAAAATTATAACTTTCATAGTATTATCAAAATTTACTACAATAAATCGAAAGACTAAGTGCAATAAATTTATAAATTATTTTACTGGAGTTTTTTTTGGAGCGTTATTAAATTATTATATTTTCATTTTACATGAATTATATTATGTTATTAAGACCACTTCATTAATAAATTATAATAGAATTTTAATCGTGAAAGGGTTGTGTGTTTGAGCCCACGACCTTCAAAAATCATAGCGACACTTCAGCGATAACTAGAGACCGGAAAAATTCGCGGATTCATTTCGCGATATGCTAAAATGCAAATAATTATACTTTTATGCAACTTCTGCTATTGGTTCACTGTTAACCTGGAGAACTGTGGGCCAATTATAGACCCTCAGTCAAAGCAATATCGAATCACGAGTCCCCCAATTGAGACGCCTCACAAGTCAGTAGCCAATGAACAGGTGAAGTTTGCCCGAGTATGCACAGGATCGTGGAGTCTGTCCTGGATGTCATTGAATCCGCGAATTTTTTCCAGTCCCTAGCGATAACTGTCCCAGGAAAGTCCCTTGGTCAGTTTCCATCAGTGCTTAGTGCACCCGGTGTGCCGAAAGTTCCTAGCATCCGCCACACCCTGGGGCCATTTCGAGCACAACCATGTTCCATTGGGGCGCTCTTTTGGATCCCAGGTCCTTTCGCGTGCACTGGATGAGATATTGAAAATGTTAAAGTTCAACTTTGTATTTAATTACGTGGATGATATTGTGGGAGGAACACTGAAAAAAACAGTATCACTGTGAATCCAGACAAAGTAATTTCAGGGAAATACCAGATCAAGTTCCTCAGGTATATTATTTCGAGGGGAAAATTGGAAATGGAATCCTGAGAAGGTGTTCCCGATGGTGAATTTCTCCGAGCCAAATAATGTCAAAGGAGTACAGACGTTGAAGGTACACTGGGGTATTATGCCCTTTTCATGGCTGATTTCTCCTGTATCGCCGAACCATTGAACAGGCGGGGACGCACCACAACGTCGAAATACCACAACGCCGAATGTATAATAACGCCGAATACCATAACGCCGAAATGCCAAATTGACCACAACGCCGACAGCTAGAAAACTGCTGTGTACCACAACGCCGAAATACATTAACCCCGAAAAATGTCATTGCAGGACTGCCACAAAGGTTAGGTTAGGTAAGGTTAGCACACAAATTCATTCAGTTGTTTTTCATTTTGCTCCTGTGACCCCCCTACCCGCAGCAACATTTTTCGGCGTTACTGTATTTCGGCGTTGTGGTACACAGCAGTTTTCTAGCTGTCGGCGTTGCGGTCAATTTGGCATTCAACGTTATGGTATTCGGCGTTATTGTACGTTCGGCGTTGTGGTAACGACCCTGAGCAGGCTGAAGCATTAAGGACACGTGTTCGAATGGGACGAGGAGCAGGAGGTAGCTTGTGCAGAAGAACAAACTGGCTACTCATCTTACCGGACTTGGACCAACGCTATCCAATTGGACGCGTCATCCATGGTCTTTGGAGCGGTGCTCGGGCATGTGGAGCAAAGGCAAGTTACGCCCTATCGCTAGGGACACCTGTATTTCGCGAATACATTTCGTGTCTAGGTATGTCACAAAACACTGTAGGTTTTTCTTAGAGTAATGGCGAATCGTGTGCGTGCAGCAGTACGGTATCCACATTCCCATTGGCCCCGTCAAGTGCGGGAAAACACCTCTCGCCGACCACAGCCAATAACTACAAGAAAAAAACTACGGTGTTTTGCGATGTACCTAGACACGAAATGTATTCGCGAAATACAGGTGACCCTACCTATCGCCTTCGCGAGCCGAAATCCTTATCGGCACACGAGCGCAAGCTAGTCGCTTAACGAGAAAGAGGCCTTGGCTTGCATTTTTTTTGGCGCGGAGAAGTTTCGCTCTTTCCTAGACTTTGCTGAGTTTCGTGTGCACACCGACAACCAGGCTCTCATCAATAGAGACCGGAAAAATTCACGGATTCATTTCGCGATATGCTACAATGCAAATAATTATACTTTTTTGCAACTTCTGCTATTGGTTCACTGTTAATATGGAGGTCTGTGGGCCAATTATAGACCCTCAGTCAAAGCAGTATCGAATCGCGAGTCCCCCAATTGAGACGCCTCACAAGTCAGTAGCCAATGAACAGGTGAAGTTTGTCCGAGTATGCACAGGATCGTGGAGTCTATCCTGGAGGTCATTGAATCCGCGAAGTTTTCCAGTCCCTACTAATCCGGATGTTAAACGATCCCCAAACAACTTGATAAATTAGACAGATGGGTGCTTCACTTGTCACGTTTTAGCTTTCAAATACTTCCATGTCAGGGGTGTGGAAAATGTCACCACGGACCCATTATTTCGCGCGCGCAATGCAGGCGAGTTTGACGTCACAGACGTCAAGGGAAGGGAAACGGCTGACGTGTCGACGTGTCGGCGGTGCGAGCGATGCCTGAGTCTTTCGCAAACTTAAAGGATAACACGTTTTGACGTGAAGACGTCTTGAAAATTGTTTCCATAGTGGAAGGCAATTAAAAAAAAACGAATGATAACAAAATCGGGGGATAAAGTTTTGGTGTTGCAGCTACATATCTATCATCTCCATCCAAAATTTAACTGCACCACTGGATAGCTAAAGGTTTAAAGAATTCGTTACGCCAAGTGAGGACTGTGACGCATCGCGCGCGGTGGAGGGGAGAAGCGCCACCATTTTGAGGTCATTTTGCTGCGTGTCGAGATTTCCATTTAGTATAACTTTTGACTCGGAAAAGCTACGAGGTTCGTTTGAGTTTCAATCGTCAGCTCTTGTCAAAATATATCCATTGCATGTATAAAACATTAGCGCAAAATAGTTAACAGTGAATATATATGGTGTTAAATTAAAAATAGCGTATTTTATATTTTGTATAAAAAAACATTAGCTTTTACGTACACGTATTTAAGTACAACACACGGCCGTGTCCATGACACAACCGCACCCCATTTTTTTTTTTTTTAAATTATGATTAAGGTAGTCTTCTCCTAGGGTCACGAGTTTATACTCTTGGTGCAGCGACTTTTTTAACTCTGAACATTGACATGACGAGCTCAGATGTCACGTTTTTTTCTGTGCACCAGATTTAGAAGACGTTCGATACTTTGTGTTACAAACACGCAGGGAGTTGGGGAAGACAGCGGCTCGTCACGAGAGAGTGGTTAAGGCGCCTTCGCCCTAATTCGTACGGATTCAAACTTTCTCAACATTCTTTACAATAAATACAACATATATTGCCTCAATAACATGCCATAACCTTTCCTTGCCCGGGCTTGGAACACACAGCCCAATGCACCAACAGCCGTCATAGATCAATATAGTTTTTTTTGTTTTATTTAAAATGATTTTAACTACATTTACAACAGTTGTGACTTATTTGGACGCTTGTAAATCTACACCAATTCCATAGTCAGCATTTTAAATTCGCAACAAGTGCATAACTGCACCACAACGAAGGTCATCATAAATGACATTTTCCTTAAAAAAATATTTTTTTTTTCCATCAGACATTAAAGAATACCAGCCATGTATGGCCAACTCGTGGCCACTGTAGTGTGTTTCACGTAATTTTTTATCATTTTGACAATCTAAAATGAAGTGGTCTAAATATCCTTATACCACTGGAATATCTCACCCTTAAGCGATATTACCCAAATTTTTTTAAATTCCATAACGTCTTGTTTTTGCTGGTTATTTAAAAAAATTCTTAATAGGTATAACTGCCGTTAGTTATTTATAAAATTTATCATAGAATAATAACTATTTACTGGTGTTTAGAAACTTAAAAAATAATTTATTGTAAACGCCAGCATTAACTATTAAAAATGATATCTTTGTATACTTTTTTTAATTAAATGTCTGTGTGTGTAGCCTTTGAATGTATTACGTAATATTTTTTACATCATTTAGTTATCAATTTTTCCCAATCCTGCAATCCTAAGTTTTGCAGGGTTTTGGGAAAGCCAAATTTTTATTTTATAGTAAAAGGTATTCTGAAAATTACGTTATACGTAGAGACCTGCAAAATTCGCGGATTCATTCGGTGATAGGCTAGAATTCAAACACGTATACCTCTTAGATAATTTTGCTATTGGCTTACTGTTCATCTGGACGAATCTCAACCAGTTATAAACCCTCAACCAAAGAAGGATCGAATCACAGACAAACCAGCTGAGACGACTTACAAGTCGGCAGCCAATGAACTTGCGTTGTTTGCCCGAGTGTACGGGGGTATGTGCAGTCTATCCTGAAGGCCATCGAAACCGCGAATTTTGCAGGTCTCTAGTTATACGTTATAAAGGTTACATAAAATAAATTGAATTTAAAAAATTTAATAACGGAAAACTTTTAAATAAACACGTATAAAGTTTTATTAAACACTTAATATGATTTAATGCCTTCATGCCTTTATATTAAATGTAGATTAATCGAACATTGTATATTTTTTAATACTTATTCTAAATATTAAATTCAAACTTTAGTGACAAATAAATTTGTATCACCCGTATGCCTTCTTTGAGTACTTAGTCACTCGTAGTTCATCCGGCGTTTGTATTATAATAGTTAAATAAAAATAAATTTAAAAATGAAAAAAAACCTTAATGTGTTTACCAGTGTTCGTCAACAAAAACATTATGTATTGAAGTAGCCATGCTTCTGGGTTGTAGCCGTGTCCTTGGCGAATAATTCACTGACGTTTCGGTTGACATTTCCGTCGCCATCGTCAGGGAGCAGTTACTTACTAACTCACCGACGTTACCTAGGTACTGCCAATAGGTAACTGCTGCCTGATGACGGCGACTGTAATGTCGACCGAAACGTCGGTGAATTATTCGCCGAGGACGCGGCTATACAACCCAGAAGCCAAGCTACTTCAGACAATGGCCGTGAAAGCCTGAGAACGTTATTGACATTATGTATTCATTTGAGATTCGGAGTTGGGAAATGTGTACTGTCGGTACTGTTCGAGAGATATCGCAAATTCGAGATGAGTTACACTGCACAGGTTATCCGTGGTTATTCCTCCTTGGCGCAGCTCAAGTGTGACTTGCGTCGCTATGCCGCCAGGCGGCAGGTCGGCAGTTTTGAAGCGACGAGGGTGCAGCGAGGTGTGAAAGCTGATAGCGGAAAAGGGCAAAACTCCTCCCTCCTACCCCCCCCCCCTCTCTTTTTCATCACCACCCAACTCCCGGTCCGAAACAGCGCCCTGGAACAATGGCTGGATGCAACTTCGCCCACAATCCTTCCAACCCGCTTCATATTTTTAATTCATTTCCTTTTTTCGTCTTCTTTTGTCTTAACATATCTGACCGCCATTAATTACAGTGATACTGACTGGTAGATATATTTTTTTTACTTTAGAAGCATTGTCTCCTTTGAATATATATTTTCAGAAATTTTTACATCTCATTAAATTTAATTTTTCTGCCTTAGAGAACATTTTCGTAGTTTTAAATCATTTTTTGAATTAATTTACGGGTAAAATTTTAACTGTGGTCGTTCTGCCCGTCGAAAATATAGCTTAAGAGGAAAGAAAAAACTAAACTCACCTAATTAGTTTAAAAAAAATTTATTTCAATTTTATTTTTGATATTGAAGTTCGGCCTCTTTTAATGCTTAAATGAAACGTAGATGAAACATACAGTGTCTACCGACAACACAATAGCATGCAATGACAGAAAAATATTTATCCTTAAAAGTGTTGGCACTAAGATAGCGTGTTTCCGTTTTATTAAACTTACGATCTTTACCGTGAAGTATGTTATTTTATTTCGTTGTAACTCTTGCATGTACGATTATTTGCACTCTAACAAAATCGTAATCTGTATGTTCGTAACCCTCTTATTGTTAATTAATGGTGGATAAGGACGCACCATTTCTCAGGGGATCTTCGTCAAAGATTAGTTTTTTTCAAGAAATAAAATGAAATGTGACACCGCTTCAAGTTACTGCATTGTGCTTGAATGCAACTTGGTACTGGAGGTTCTCTCTGATGTCACACTTAGCACTTTTTGGTGTCAAAGATTATTCTTTCTGGTGTCACCCTTAATGCTTTATGTTATTAACCTTATCAATTTCTGGTGTTGCCCTTAGAGCTTTTTTTTTTTGTAA
Source organism: Bacillus rossius redtenbacheri (assembly GCF_032445375.1). Classification (NCBI taxonomy): domain Eukaryota; kingdom Metazoa; phylum Arthropoda; class Insecta; order Phasmatodea; family Bacillidae; genus Bacillus; species Bacillus rossius. Next base: position 11,801,746 of record NC_086345.1, on the reverse strand, counting down.
AACTGTACCTACAATAAACTATTTGGCATTAAAATTCTGTAATTTAAAGAATTTTATAATAATATGGAGAATTGCTATTAACAATACTCAAAACTCACATAAATATTTTATTCTTGTTGGTTCTGCCATAACTAAATAAACTGCCTTTGATTTATCTCGATAACTACTGAACGGAATTGCATGGTGAAAAAAAAAAACATATTTTTAATTAAAGGTTTTCGGCTAACTTTAACACAAGACCATATATGTATACTTACTAAATGTCATCCCTAAAATAGTGAAAGTTTGTGTATATGGTTTTTAACAATATTTAGTCTTATTTTAGAAGCAAATCAAACTGAAAAATATTGATTATGACTAGTAAAAAACAAATTATTAGTAATTTTTACCATTTTGCAAATTACACCCGGAAAGATGTAAAAAGTGAGGGTTTAGTTTAAAAAAGAAATGTAAATATTTCCGAATCACTCAGATCGGTAGATAAGAAACTCAGCATAAACAATGTGCGTACTGAGCTACATACTGTAATTTCCTTCGAAAATGACCGTTAAGTTAGTGAAAATGTAGTAACACATGTTTCATTTATATATCTGAGAAGCCAATAAGCAATGGATAAGATATTACCTACGAGTACTAAAAAACCGAAAACTACCAACTAAGTTTTTTCCCCCTGGATTTTTACCTCTAAAAGGGTAAAATATGTGATAAAAAAATATGGTTTTAAAACAATAAAGCATATTTTCTCTGCGAGGTGAGCGTTTGGATGTTTGGGACAGAATTATTTGTCGTTGAAATATTGGAAGAACTGCAGTTTTTTTCCCCTTGTAAACATCTGCTTCTCACAAATTTGTATGTACAGTATGCATGACTGAGCAGATTCAGCTTGTAATATTTTTGTCTATAAATAAACAACACGCTTTTGCTGTTTTTACAGTTATTTGTTTAACATTGAAACCTTAAACACAATATATTATCTACAGAAACTCACAATATTCTCTATATAACATCACCATATTCTTTACATAACCTAACCACATTCTCTACATAACCTCATTTAAAGTTAGTTGTTTCAAACTATATGAAAGTGTACCTATTCTGAAAGTGTTAGAAAACTAAGTGCAAGTAATAATGTTTAAATAACATAATTTGAAACAATTTGGTTAAGTTTTATTATCATTACTAGACATAGTAATAAGGAACTTGACATTTTGTCTAATCATTGTTATGCAGGATAATGGTAAATTTATAACTGTTATTAACTTTTGTGTGAAAATTTAAAAATCCTTTATTACATTTGGTAGGCCAAGTCATATTTAAAAATTGGTTTGGCTTATAAAGGTTTGTTAAAAAATATTTTGAGATATTTTAAAATTTTAAGCACATTATGAAGTAACCAATCTGTACCCATCCTCAGTCTATAACATCCTGAAGTTTATCTGGGTTGTTCTCGTTTAAGGTTTTTCAGCAAATGACTTGTAAGAAGAAAAAAAATATTGAGAGGTTAGTCCCAACCACATGAAGTATAAAGATTAAAGATTGCAGCTAGACTCTAGGAGAAACTTATTAAAAGCATAAAAATCCTAAGACATAACTTGCAAGACTGGTCATAATAAAGATAAACTGCCGGGGCATGAAAAATAAGATTTTGTTTTAAATATGCCTATAATTAGGGACAGGAAAAATTCGCGGTTTCGATGGCCTTCAGGATAGACTGCACATTCCCCTGTACACTTAGGCAAACAACGCAAGTTCATTGGTTCACGACTTATGAGTCGTCTCATCTGGTTTGTCTGTGATTCGATCCTTCTTCAGTTGAGGGTTTATAATTGGTTGAGATTCGTCCAGATGAACAGTAAGCCAATAGCAAAATCATCTAAGAGGTATATGTATTTTAATTCTAGCTTATCGCCGAATGAATCCGCGAATTTTGGCAGGTCTCTACCTATTATTGATTAAGGGCTCACTCGAACTAAAACCAGAGACTTTACTAACAACATTTTTGCGGTAGCTAACAAAAAAAAAAGTAGTTAAGCGATTCATGCAATACGGAATTTTGGTTTAAAATACAATTGCATGGACATACGCCATTGCAGTTTTGCACATTTGCACGGGGAAAAAAAATATTAAATGCAAAATAAGAGATAAAAATGAAAACATAAACACACAGAAGACCAGCCTAAAACAATTGATGTCAAACAGATAAACACAACGATGAACCTAAACAGGTATTATGGACAAAGCAACAACGAGAGAACAGACGAACACATTCAGTCTTCAACATCAGACAGCACAACTGTTTTTATCATAGGAAACCTGCTGTGTTCGCCGGTGTTCTCATCCTTGTTTTGTCCACGACATCTGTCCATCTTATAGTTGTGTTCGCACATTTGCTGCGTGGTCCAGGTTTTGTCGTCCGTCTGCATTTACCGTTGCCGCTTAATCTGTCCAATCATTGTTAGCCCACTGTGGTTCGTCTGCGCTGTTATTATTTCAATCACGATTAATTTCTTTAACACGGAATTCCTGTAACATATATAAAATATTCACTACCGGAGATCGAGACAAGACTGGTGGTCTGTAAGGAAATGCTACTAGCTATGCTTCAGCAAACACGGCTTTAAGACGCTCCGCAGTAATTACTGCTTAAAGTTTCTTGTTTTCCGTGTGTGTTGGATGATTAAAAAAAAAAAATGGAAGTACCTGAAAAAAGAAAAAAAGAAAGAAACCTTTTTTTTTCCTTCGCCGTACCGGGGCTGCGCTTTTTTTTTTTTTACTTATTTTTTTTTTGTGCGAGTCTGGTCCGTGGAAGACGAATGAACTGCCTTCTCGAAAGCGACATTCGCTCGCGCCCATTTGCCCCGCGTGAGAGAAATCTCTCGACGCCACTGTTCCGGCACGGGAAAAGGACGGGGGGGGGGGGGGAAGGGGGGGTAGTTGTGGGAGGAGTTTCCATTGGACCGACGCGACGGGACGACGCACACTAGATCGTGGAGGAGGCCCCCACTGTGGAGGTAATCCTCTCCAACACGCCATTACGCCCTGGCCGCAGATTAAACAAGCGAAATGTCCGGGGTATTAGCTAAGAGAAGTTAGATCGACCCGGGCATTAATTCTCTCTCTCTCTCTCTCTCTCTCTATCCACCCCACCCCCAACCTCCACTTACTCTCACCCCATCTGACCACACTCGGATCGGACGGACGAGAAATACTCTTAGAAATTGCTCTCGAGACTAGAGAGTTAGTTCCCTTGGATTCTGAATTCACACTCGTCGGCGTGTCTATATATATTTTATTATCTTTGAAAAATTTGTGCAATGGGAGTGCATGACTTAATGAAAGCTTTTGGACATACGCCATTGCTAAGCACATGTATGTCTGTAGAAGAAAACTACAAAAAAAAAAACACAAATGACAAAACCACAAATAAAGCAAAAAAATTGCTGTTGTCAGGATATAAACACCACACAATACTCCACAACAGGAATATGGTCAACAAAACGAAGAAAAACAAAGAAAAATGGACTAAGGCCGCTTGCACACGCAACGGCAAAGCCGGTGCCGGTGCCTGCGCCGGCACCGGATGACTCACAAGTCAACAGTTATTTATGGAGTGTCGCACACACAGTCCGGGACGGCACGGAACCGGGGCTGGCTACCGGCATGCCGGTGTGCAGCCGGGGCTGACCTCGGCAAATCGGTGGCCGGCCAGATGTCCGGCTCGCTGGGACAATGCTAGCTTATACACCTCTTGCACACGAGCACGGGAATCCCACCCGGGGAATCCCACCCGGAAAACGTCCCAGCTCATCAAGACTGTGTAAACATTCCACGACCCGGTAGCAGTGTAGCACAGTTTGCAAGATGAACAAGTTTACTTATGATATCGTGACATTGATAGAGTTGGTGGAAAATAGGCCTTGCTTATGGGACAAGACAAGTGATACTTTCAAAGATCGTACTGAGAAACAAAAAGCATGGGTGGAAGTGTGCACTTTTTTAGAGCCTGGATTCAACGATCTGGAGAAAAAAGAACAGACTAGAATAGGTATGTATAACCTATAGTCCTAGTAGAAAGTACGATACGTTTTTATTTCGTTTTTCAGCTAATTTTTTGCCTTTCATTACTTTAAGTTTTGGCTTTATATGAAAGAGGAATTCCAGTATAATTTTGAAATCGGCGCCACTGTACTTAGTAGTATTTAGTGTGTGACAAGCCGGAATAATTAATTGCATGTATCCTCATTTTTAATGTAAGTCTGTTTCAAGAATGTAATGGGGTGATGTACATACCCTCGGAATGTTTACACTAATGTGATTGCGTGTATATATATATATATATATATATATATATATATATAATATTTATTTATTTACTTTTGTGTAAGTTTCGTTTAACTTACGACAGTATGATGGTAGGAGGTAGCTAGGAACGAACACATATTACAGTTTCGTACATTTAAAAACAGTTTTTATTGTAAATATTTTTTATTACTGAGTACGAATTAAAGTAAATATTTAAAGCACAAATCATACAAAGTTAGATATGAAATATACACTAGTGGCACCACAATACATTTTTGAAAGACAAAACAGTGTTTAATCTTTGCTCATATTTTGCTATTTTGCCATGGCAACGCTCCTTCCGGACTAACGAAATATTCTGCAAACCCGTCTCTAATGTCCTCGGTATTTTTCGTTGCTCTTGTCGACCTAGCCGCAACCACATCCAGTAGTCCATTCGTAGTAAAGAGGTCGTCATTCTGTGAGCCGTCTCTCTCTCGCACTAAATTATGTAAAATGACGCAAGCCTTCACAATGTCTTTAGCGAATTGTTTTGATACATTCAGGGGCCTGTGGAAAATTCTCCATTTATTGCTGAGGATCCCAAAGGCACATTCTACATATCGGCGAGCCCTACACAATCGATAATTGAATACCCTTTTTTTTTCGCTGAGGTTTCGTCCTCCATACGGACGCATAATGTTCTCCGAAAGAGAAAATGCCTCATCGCCAACCAGAAAAAATGGCATGTTGTAATGGCTATTTTCAGTTAACGGACACGGCGGTGGTAAATTCAATCGTCCAGTGAAAAGTAATTCATAAAATACAGTGTTTTTAAAAACAGAAGAGTCACAGTCTTTTCCATAAGCGCCTATGTCCACATACACAAATCTGTAATTTGAATCAACCACCGCCATCAAAACTATAGAAAAGAAGTGTTTGTAGTTCATGTTCATTGACCCACTCCCAGGGAATTTAAATATTCTCACATGTTTACCGTCAACCGCAGAAACACAGTGCGGAAAATGCGCTGATTTGTTGAAGCCATTGCTTATAGCCCGCCAACGCTCCTCTGTAGGTTTCGGCAACTGCTCTTCCGTGAGGCAGTCCCACAACGCACAACATACTTTTCTCACTATCTTCGCTATTGTACTTGTTCCGAGTCTGTAACTGTAGTGCAGATCTGTAAAAGTTGCTCCACTTGCGAGGTATCTGAAATATAAAGAATATATTTTTTTACAATTTTGCAATATTTTATTTATTTATTTATGCAAGTTTACGTGAATTTCTAAACACGTGCAGACAACATGCAACAACACAGTATTAATAATTATAAATTTTAAAATAAATGTATTGGGTATTATAGTGAATAAAGGAAGTGTTTTGTTTTCATTAATTACAGATAAACGAGAAATTATTCTTTTGCGTATTCCATTTCAGGTCAACTTGTGCAAGGAAAGTGGCACAACATCAGAGATTCCTTTGTAAAATCTCAAAAAAAAAAAAATCAGGTCAGGGTGCAACCAAAAAATACTTATATGCCACCTATCTTCACTTTCTATTGAAAGTCATCGAGAAAGACGACACCGAATCCAGTATTCCTGATCCAGAGACACAAGTGGAGGAGTTGCAAGTAAGCCACCAAGAGTCCAACGTAGAAGAAACAGGTTTCGATGATGATACTGAAGTCGTACACACAAGACATATAAATCAAGGCCGGGGCAAGAAACGCAAAACTACACAACTAGACATAGACAGAGAAATTTTGAAATCTTTGCAAAACACCAGACCTGATGAGGATGAAGCTTTCTTCATATCTATAACGCCAGCCGTGCAAAAAATGTCAGCAAATGACAAACTAGAATTTCGAATGGGTGTTCTGGGGTTGATAAGAGACATTAACAGAAAATCCACAAACTTTGAGTTTAATTCTTTGGCACACTCCTTTTCAAGCACATCCTCATCACCTTCTGCCAGTACATCCTCATCGCACACTCAAGGAGCTATTTTATATAATTCTTTGCATAGTGTTCCATCAAATGAATCCCATTTCCCTGCATACTCTTCTCAATTGCAAAACTATCCCAACGCAAATAGCCAGCAAGATTTTTCCGCAAATCATGCCACATAATTTTTTTTCTGTTAACATATGTGTTTTTCAATTATTTTTAAAAAGAAATGCCAACGTTTTACTGTATACAAGACTTGAAGTAATTATAATAAACATCACTAATTAAATCCATATTGCGTTTGATTTTTTTAAAAGTTATAATACAGCATCTTTGTTAAATTATTTATTAGAGTTATCCTTAATATGTGAATCAACTCTTATCTACTGCACTTGGAAGAAATGATATTTGCAAAGTGATTTATGGTTGAACTGCAATTATAATTGTAGGTATTGGGTTCATAATGAAACAAAGAATAAAATTTCACACAAACAACTTCAGAATTAAACTGACAACCAATTAGGATAATGATTAATCTAGTTTACAGGTCACTGAAATTTCGAATTTTCAAGTGTCTATAGCTCACGTACTAATACTGCAACAAAACGGCCAATATTACAACAATGTTTATCTCACCTGATTGTAACTGCTAGCATTTCTTTAGGAGGAATGCAGAGCCTCATCACGGTATCTTGTCCTTGTATGCAGCCAGAAATATGTGCAACAAGATAGTTGAATGTTGTTGTACTCATTCGAAAATAGTTAAAAAATTTTGTTTCGTCATTTTCTATCTTCTCAAAAAGAGTATAAAAACTTCCTTCTAAAGTTCTCACTCTTACTATAGGATGCAGCCAATACTTTCGTCGATATGATTTACTACGATATTTGCGGCGTAAATGGAGCAGATACAATAAAAACAACCTTCGGTTCCATACGGGACACATCTTCCTTCTATGATTTCCGTATCCACACTACTCAATAGGTGTGACTACGGCGCCGGTGCGGCGCCTTGCCGGTGTGTGCAAAGACCACTCCCGGCGCCGGCGCCGGCGCCGATGCCGGTGACGGCACCGGGGAAAAGCCGGTACGTGTGCAAGCGGCCTAACAGACCGAAAAAAACCTCACAAATGATGACAGCACAAAAATAAATTTTTTATAACCCTTTAAAATGCAATTAAGTATGCAATTAATATATTTATTGGTGCATATTTCGATGCTATAAAATATACCAAAAACTCCATGTAAAAAAAATACAGTTTTAACTTTGTACGATATGTGGCAACAGCGCGCTATCCGACAAGGACAGCGCTAACGGAAGCCGGCGTGTGCTAGAGAAAGAGAGAGCAACCATTTACTTCCACACTGCAATCTAAGGGTGGGATGCTCTATACCTAGAGACCGGAAAAATTCGCGGGTTCAATTACCTCCAGGATAGACTCTAATATCCTCTACACACTCGGGCAAATGCCAACTGTGCATTGGCTGCTGACTTGTGAGTCGTCTCGACTGGGTGGCCTGTGATTCGACACTTCTATGAGTGAGGGTCTCTAATTGGCCCTCAGTCCTCCAGATTAACATTGAACCAATGGCACAAGCAGCACTGTGGTATAATTATTTGAATTTGAGCATGACACGAGATGAATTCGCGAATTTTTCAGGTCTCTACCTATACCCCACCTCTCGCGGCACTTAGCGGAACTAGCAAGCTGGGTGATCATAATGTCTTCAAAGGGGGTTTTCAATTCTAACTTAATTTTGTGTTGCCAAAATAACAACATTTATATTGAAATAAGGCGAACCCTTTCGAATCGAATAAAAATTCGTATATTTAAAATATACCGTTACAAGCGACCAGCTCACAACAGTTAGGCCCCCACCCACCCGGGCACACACACGGTGCGCAGAGCTTCAGGAAAAACAACGTGATTTCAAAACTACTCAAGATATCCGAGTGGCGTCTGCTTACGAAAAGCATTTAAAATTTCGCTGAGGGCTGAAAAGTACTTTTGATTTCGGATTAAGTTTTTAAACTGTATTTTATAAGAGTTAAAATGGCTAAAACGCATGTTTTCAGAGTAATTTTCAGACGTAAAACAACCGGTACAGATTCTTGAAAGCACTTAAGGGACTTTAATTACACCTTTATCTTCATTTCTCCACCGTGTAATGTTACGGTCACCGCTCATGTGCACGACGAGAAGACTGCGCGCCAGTCCAGAGGAGACACCGCGCTAGAAGCACCAGCGAGCGTCGCGCTTATCATCCCGCCTCGCCGACACAGATACACCCCTGACGAGGCGGGCTCCTTAGTCAACTTAACGAAGTATAAATCTTGTGACTTGCAATAAAAGAAGAAAATTAACTAACTCGAATTCAACTATAAAGATTTATTATTTAAAAATTACATTAAAATTACATTTGAAATAAAATAACTTTCTTTCAAAGCTAGATATCATTTATGTCCATTGATCACTGATGACCCTCTCTCTATTTAGGGAATCTTTTTTTCACAGACGAGAGAGCCAAACGCCTGATCGTGTATCTTCGGTTTTTTATGTTCATTGTAAATAAATATGGCGGTGTTGATAAAAGGATACTAATGGTCAATTAGGTTAGGTTAGCTGCGTTATAAATACTTTCAAACATCGTGGACGGTTGATTTAGTTAGGATAGCTACATAAAAGATACGGAAAAAAAGCATGAACTTCGGGGAACTTCGGGTTTTGGCTCTCTCGTCTGTGAAAAGAAGGCTTCCCCTCTGTTTAGGTGAAGTCAAAGAAAAATTCACATTTCACGTGATGTTGCTTTCCCCCCGCCCAAGTTAGCTCTGTCAGTGCCCAGTCGACTGTGGCGATAGCGGCGGTGGAGTTGCCAACTACCCATTCTCCATGGAATACCGTCCTCGGCTAACGACATCTCTACATCGTTAGAAATTACAGTAAATTTACGTACTTACCAACGACGAACTAACCTCAAACAAATTAAATAGTATTTATAATTTTTTTTTTCTTCAAATAACTGATTTTTCTTAAAAAAACTATCCCTTATTTTGATTTCCGACAAAGATAAACTACCGCGTGGACCAAAGAAGGGTGTAATCAATAAGTTTTGGAAGGTTTGTTAATATACCAAGAATACTCTTTTTGAATTAACGTCCAAAGAAAGTGATCCCAGTGTCCGTAAATTTACGAAGATAGCCTTCAATTCACGAAGGAATCTGGATAATTGAAGTTATACTTCTAATGCGACTTCCAACAATGTTGCGTTAAACGTTTAACGCTCCTGGGGAGGGGGAATAGAAAGAGAGAGAGCGAGAGTGAATGCTATTGTAAGGAACTAAGTAGAGAGTAAGAAAAAAATAAAGATCCTGACAGTTTGTAGTGTCGCCATATTTGTTTCAATTTTCAATGCCCGTTTTGTATATATTACAATTTAAATTGCAGAAAAAAATCATGTTTCATAGACACATAAATAGTGAGTGTGTGTCATTTCTCTATGTCCACGAGGTCAGCCGCGTCAATTTTCTTCTTGGGGCGAACCCGTCCGCTTCATTAAATAAACAGCTTTTATCGTTGAATGATTTCATGATTTATTTCATGAAAATCTGCTCTCAAAAAAAAGTTATTTTTATAGACATTCAAAAGGTCTCTCTCTCTCTCTCTCTCTCTCTCTCTCTCTCTCTGAAAATCAATCTATGAATCGTTACAAATTTATTTCCTTTATTTTTTTAGTTTGATTTGTTACAATATGAGTTCACTAAAAATCAATTTCTACCCCTTCCTATTTTCATTTGCACACTAGCTGACCCGGCAGACTTCGTACTGCCTAATTAAATTGCAATAAAGTCCTGTCAAAATGATTTGTAATGTGACTTTTTTTGTTCCTACATATTTTATAGTCGGGGCAAAAAATTCTCCTGAACAGAACCGTCACCCTGGTGATAGGGTGTTGTGAATAAGAAATATAATTAAATAAAACATATAAATAAAAAGATAAATAAAAAAGTAATCCTTTATTGTTAATCATGTGAAACATAATAATTTTTATTTTCATTGTAGTGCATGATTAGATCGGTAATTAGCTTGGTTTGTAGCATTTCGGGTTCTTCTACCTAAATTGATTCGTCTAATAGGAGGCATATCTATATTATAGATTATATTGTCACATGCAATAATTAGCGATCATAGGTAAATAAACACTGCACAAAACACTATATAGGTAAGAATTTGTTTCGTGTATAAGTTGACAAAAGCAAACTCATTAGGGTAGGTAACCTAAAATCCAAGAAAAAAAAACACTGACATTGACAGTTTGTTGTTGTTTCAACTTTTTTTTAAATTTGATATGACTTGGAGTCAAATCCTTCAAGCCGTATTTAAAATAGGGAAATGAAATAATAAAAACTTAAACTTATGAAATACTTTTGGTAACGCTGGTTTTGTTTGACTGATGTAATGACTTGAAAACTGATGCATTTTAAAGTAAAACAAATGAAATAATATCGCGAAGCCGACCAAATTGAACTATTCGATTTCGGTTTATTTTTTTTTGTTTTTTTGTTTATCTGTGCTCCAACGCACACTGTTTTGATAGATATGATTGAACTTTGTACAGAGTTAATAAAGTGCAAATTGACTCTTTGACGTTAGGAACATACCTACATTGTTTAAACAACAATGAGTGCTCGTTTTAGTTAGAAAACGTTTGTATGGGAAAAAGAAAAGGGCTGGTTTTAGGGTTTTTCCGGCAATTATTCGAATTTTTCTCGCCGTAAAAACCATCTTTGATCTTCAACGAACATTTAAAAAAAATTGGCCAAATTGGTCCAGGCGTTGTTGAGTTTTGCGCTTACCAACACATTTTGCGATTCATTTTTATATTATAGATTACGAAGTTTCACTTCTTCCGCGCGGAGGGACTCCACGTATTATTTTTGCATGCAATTAAAAACTATTTTTTAATGATGCCAAAGAAGTATAACTTCTCACGCGCGTACCTAAGTACATGAACCCATTTTTTTTAACAGCGTTCTTCGTAAATTGAAGGCGAGATGTTTTTAACAGTGTACTTACATATATTTATACATAAGCACAAACGGAAAATTCTCCAGCGAGGAAGAGCTAGTAGTTTGTTATGAATTCATCTCCTGAAAAGGGGGGCCATTCAAGAGTGATTTAGTGTCGTGGGAATGAAGGAGTTTAAAGGGATGCGAATCGCGAGAGAATAGAAATACAGTAAAATCGGGGGGGGGGGGGGGGGGGTCGTTTGTTGGTTGGGCTGGTTTCAAGAGCTCAAGTTATGGCATAGTTCGCGTAGCTCGTATAAGCACAGGGCCGGAATGTAGAATTATGACTCAATAACCTTTTGAACGCACGGTGCTAAAGCCACAGTAGAAGGTTCTTTTTATAAGGCTGAGAGGTCTGGGTTTTCAATATTTATCGAATTACTTAGTTTTATTTAAGGGAGAAGAGATATGACTTCAAAGACGCCCTATTAGTTTTAACAATTTTTTTACGCCACTGTTAATATGTATCGTTAATTTATATACAAAGCTTCGTTGAAGAATTGTATAAAATGTATTATGATACTTGAAGTTATTGACTTAATGCTGCACATTATTAGTTTTTCCTGATAATTCATTGGCATTTATTATGAAATTTAATTTTGGGAATGATTTCAACTGCAATAATTTTATTAACATTTAGACATTATATATGTTACGGTATTTTGAATATTTTAAAAATATTTTTTCATAAAGACAGCAGAGTTTCAGTATTAACCAACCAAATTTTTATGGCATATATACTTTGTATTGTTTTTCTGCTTCTATCTCATCATTAACAGCAATATATTTCAGAAGGTTTTATTTTATTTTATTTACTTTTGAATGCTTGCCAAAAGCTGTAAACCAATCAGCGGCCTCTTAATTTTTGGCCAAACAATGTGGAATGTGCATCATTTATAAATTCAGAAACTACAACAGCGTTTTTTAGGGATAAAACTCAATTTTTATGATATATTTCGGCTCAAAGCGTCCAGCACTAATCAACATCACGACAGAAAACAATCTGGTATAGAAATAAAAATTTTTTGAAGTTATACTTCTCTAGTCGTGTTATGAAGAAACGATGAGAGTGAATTATTAAGATGCGCGCGCACGGTACAACGAATTTTTAAAAATGATAAAAAAAGATTACATAAAAATAAAAATTATATATGTGCTTTTAAATCTTATACTTTAGCGATTGATATTGAATATTGGTCCATATAATTTAAAAACATTTATTATTAGTGAATATTAATGTATAAACATTTTCAAGTGTATTTATGAAAGTGAAGTTATGTCCCAGTATGTAGCTATTATATTTTTGCATTATAAATTATAATTTATTTAATATTATTTAATAAATTAATATATTTATATATAAAAAAACATTGTTTTTAAAATCCATTATTAATTAAAATTTATCTCGATTACTTTACTAAATTATATAATTATATTTATATTGTATTTATAGTAATATTGAATATTATTTATTTAAATGTTTAATTTGATGGAATTAATATTTTACCAGTTGTAGTTAAAATATCACTCCAGGTTTTAATTATTTTATTTCTATTAACTATTTGTATGCGAAAATAACGTTAGTTTTTCACTACGCCATAATATTATATAACAGCCGCAGCTGGTACTGTGGAGTCGGAAGGAGGATTGAGGATTGAGGATTGAGGATTGAGGATAGGGTCAATGACCGACCACCCTGATGTCACGGCGGCCATTACGGATATCTTTGACCTTGACCTTCAAACTCAGTCGCCATGTTGGATTCTGCCATCTTGTCGTCGAGCGTCCAATCCCCAAAAATTGCAATTTTCGTTACGGTCGCCACCTTAATTTCTAATAACATATCCGCCATATTGAATCTTATGTCAACTACTTGTTTAGTTCCCGATGTCACAGCCACCATTTTGTTGTCGTCTGCAGGAGGCCGCCATCTTGGAAGATGTCACAGCCACCATTTTGTTTATTTTTTTCCTGTTCTGCTGGAGGCCGTCATCTAGGATTCCATCAATTATGTTTTTTGGTGTTTGTTCGTAGAGAGCGCCAGCATCGTGCTGTTTCGTGCACATAAGGTCAATGTTACAATGCCTGCTAGTGTTGTTGTGGTCATTATCGACACAATAAATTTAATTTTTTTTTAAATACATTTATTTTGTAAAAGCAGTTTTCTGCACTCTAAGGATTTATTTGCAAGTCATTTCAAACTACAAGCTTCACCCGGGACGCAAAGTTTGTGAACATCTTTTTACAAGATTTTTAGACATTTTTAGTAACCCTTAAGCGTAACTTTCCCGTGTGGCGAGAAACAAGTAATTTTTAATGAAATATGATATGCATGCCTCAAATGTGCAGAACTACTGCTATTAGTCTGCAAAGCCCAAACGTAAATAAAAAAAGTTTAAATTTGTTGTTAAAATGTTTCATTCTACGTAATAATTATGTGATGGGCATGTCAATACCTGTTATTTTTTTCGTGTCCATTTGTGTCACTTTAGTAATTTACCTGCATTAGTATTTAGTTTTATTTATATTAGTTTTAGTAAAGTTTATTATAAAGCAATTTTATTGTTCATTGTATCGTCAATCATTTTATATTTTTACGTTACCGTTAAAAATTAATTTCGTTACTTTAATTCGGCTCATCTGATTTCGCCCCTTCATCAACTTTGTTTTACCTTTTCTTTAACATCTTTGGTTTTTGGACATATGTTTAGTTGGAGTTAAGTGCGTGTTTGAGAATTATTTTTTATATTTTTTTAAGAAAGAGTTTGGACACGTAAACGCTACTCCCGGTGGGTTTTTCGAGTTTTTCGAGCAAACAGTAAACAAAAGCGGACGTGGAGAGCGAAGAAGATTTGCCACCATGCGGATAACTGTGGCCAAAAGCCCAAAGGGATGCCTATAATAAGTTTATGGAAACGATTTTTTTTATCTGGTGCGCGATCTGTTGCGTTGATTGATGATTGTCAATAACATGAAGCCACCGATGGAAGTGCTATATCCAGTATTTTGAGTTAACCTAGGAAACATCCGGGGTTGACAGCGCTACCTACCAACGTATTCTACGCACTTTCTCAAAAGTATTGACAGCGAAACTGTTGTACTCATCCCGTGGAGTTTATAAGAAATTATGGAAGAATTTCCGCTGGTGTATTTCCCTGCTGATAGATTTACACGCTGATATCTCTCCCCCCCCCCCCCCTTTTTTTTGAGAAGGCATGGTGGAATTCTACTTTTTACAGAATTGTACATTTTCGCGCGCCCCGTGGGCCTACTACAACGTGTAAAGACTTTGTAAATGTATGCCCGAAATTAAACCTTTATCGCGGTAAGAAAACAAATACACTGAATATTTACGCATCGGGCAATAGTAAATTACCACGATTTTTAGAAATTGTGAAAAAAATATTTCTTGAAAAAACTTATTTATAAATAAAATTTATTCAATTCTAATTAGGAATTGCATATAATTCCGTGTTCTACACCACAAGATACGTTCTTTGCAAACAGCTAATTTTTTTTTAATGTGAGAATCATAAACATTTTTATTTCCAAGGAAGTTATTTTCTCATTCAAGAGAAAACAGATTAAATTGTTAATAATTAGTCCGCTTCAGGCTAGCAGATGACGCACGGTCACCCAGTAGTTCTGCTGCTGGCCACACTGCGCCGCCACTCGCCAACCAAAGATCTAGGCGTGTGAAATGATTGTCCGGAGCTGACCTAGAGCTGACCACTGATGGCCTGGGGGTATCATGGGCGTGTCCAGTTATAGTCATGATACAGAAGTGTCCAGTAATGGTCTAGAAGTGTCTAGTGATGGTTTATAAGTGAGTGTCTAGTGATGGGCTAGGAATGTGCAGTTATTGTCTACGAGTGTCCCCTGGTGGTCTAGGAGTGTTCATTGTTGGTCTAGGAATGTCCAGTCCTTGTACAGAAGTGTCCAGTTCTTGTCTTTGGGTGTCCAGTTCTTTTCAAGCAGTGTCAGTGTTTGTCTAGGAGTGTCCAGTTCTTGTCTAACAGTGTCAGTGTTGGTCTAGGAATGTCCATTTCATGTCTAGTATTGTCCAGTTCTGGTCTAGGTGTGTCCAGTTCTTGTCTAGGAGTGTCGAGTTCTTGTCTTTGGGTGTCCAGTTCTTTTCAAGCAGTGTCAGTGTTGGTCTAGGAGTGTCCAGTTCTTGTCTAGCAGTGTCAGTGTTGGTCTAGGAGTGTCCAGTTCTTGTCTAGCAGTGTCATTGTTGGTCTAGGAATGTCCATTTCATGTCTAGTATTGTCCAGTTCTTGTCTAGGAGTGCCCAGTTCGTGTCAGTGTTGGTCTAGGAATGTCCAGTTCTTGTCTAGAACTGTAATTGTTGGTCTAGGAATGTCCATTTCATGTCTAGGATTGTCCAGTTCTGGTCTGGGTGTGTCCAGTTCTTGTCTAGGAGTGTCGAGTTCTTGTATAAGAGAGTCCAGATCTTGTCTATGAGTGTCCAGTTCGTCTCAGAGTTGGTCTAGAAAAGTCGAGTCGAGTTCTTGTCTATCAGTATCAGTGTTGTCTAGGAGTGTCCAGTTTTGGTCCAGGAGTTTCCTGAGGTTGTCTATATAAATGGTATTCGGGTGTTGGGTACGGAAGGGGGAAATTACAGAGAAGGATTCTAAGTAATATAAACCCAAAGTTTCCCAATCCACAGTACGTTAAGCAGATGTGCACCAAAATATTTGATCCTCCTGTCAAAACATGCACGGGGTAAGGATGACTAGCTGCCTTCTTTTTCTTAAGGATACTAGCTCCTCATTAGTTTATAGTTTAGTATTGAATTGATCCATGTAGAATGGTAGACTTTCAGAATTTTCCGCAAAGTAAAAAAAAAATCCGTTTCATATTTTAGATAGTTCTAAAGACTTTTAAATAAGATAATTAAATATATTAATATATCTAAGTTAAGTCTAAAAAATGTTTACCTATTTGTAAAAGATTATATTTCTCATTTGAAGAAAGCTAAAAGCTAACTGAAGTATGTGTGTTAATTTATTAAGTATGTGTGTTCGTGTATTAAGTAGGTGTGTTAATTTATTAAGTACTAGCTGCAATACCCGGCGTTGCCCGGGCTGAACACAGGGTGTAGTTAGTAATTGTCTTCTTAATTTGAATGTCAAGTGTGAAAATTAATTTACATCACTTTCAGATCCCGACAGACGTTGTTCTGCCAGTTTATAGTTATTTACCTGGTCTGTATGTAATTTAGACTTTATAAAGCAATATAGAAAAAAGCTGAAAAGTAATAGATTACTAATATTGAAAAGATTCCATTATCTAGTTAATGCTCGGCCTGCATTGCAATGCCTCATTCAGTTTTGTTTCGTAATATGTTTGAAGTAGTTCCACATATACAAATCATCTATCCATCTCTCTATATATATTTATCTCTATCTACATCTATATACATCTATGTATGTCTCTATCTCTATTTATCTCTTTATATCTACATATATACTTCCCACTATCTCTATATCTTCTATATATAAGTCTCTATATAGTTCTATACATCTATAGGTATATCTCTTAATCTAACCCATTTCATTATCTATACCTCGCTCTATCTCAACTTATCTCTCCGTCTCTATCTCACTCTATATATATATCACTCTATCTTTGTCTCTCTTTTATATTTAAATAAATTGTGTCATGCGTGCGCACTTATACAACAAAAACAGACGAAGTGCCGCTATATAAAATGAAATAAACACATTTTTTTTGACACGATTCGTGCTTCAACTATTGAAAATTAGGTATACCATCTCAGTAACCTTCATGGGCATGCGCATAACAAATCACCAAAATTTCATCGCAATCGGATGAATGGTATAGGAACGCATACGGCACAAACAAACGAAAATTAAAGACATGACAAACGCATCAAACGATAGTGCGTTTAAAATTCAAGGCAACTCTATCTATTGACGAAGTTAAGAACAAAACTGTTATTAGCGCCTTTATTTTGCTAGCCGCTGCAAGCTCCACTAAGCGGGCTGGTCTCACCAAGGAGAAAAATATTAATTTGCCAGACCTTACTATGTGTATGATCGTGTGGCAGAAATAGAGAAATGACACTCACTCACTATTTGTATGTCTATGACCTATGTTTTTTTCTGTTATAAAATGAAAATATCACTTTTTCACTCCCTTAGGGATGGAATTTAATATTAATATTGGGTCTATGTGTTAATCCAGGTTATAAGCTAGCTGTAGGCCAAAATTTCATTCAAATCCATTCAGTAGTTTTTACGTGAAAGAGTAACAAACATCCATACTTACAAACTTTCGCGTTTATAATATTAGTAATATATGTGTTAGTGTATTAAGTATGTGTGTTAGTGTATTAAGTATGAGTATTGTGTTAGTGTGTTAAGTATTGTGTTAGCGTATTAAGTATGTGTTAGTAATGCGTTTTCTTTTATATGAAAGAAAAGAAGCTCCAAGCCTACGGTGAAGAGACTATCCTATTTGCAGTTGAACTCGAGTTTTTTTGTGATGCTTCGCTCGGTAGGTAACCTGAAGATGATCGGATTTTGCGGAATGAAAAAAAAATAATTTGAATATTTTGCCTTGGGGCCTGAAATGGAGTTCTCTCTCAAACTTCTTCGGTGGCAGGTGTTCATTATCTTCTTGTAGCTGATGGTCCCGTGATCAACACGGAACACTCTTTCACTGCTCATTAGACATGGAGGGGGTGAAACATCATGTCTTACGTTTGTTGTGCAGTGACACGGAAATCTAACTACGCTTTAAGGCTGTGCCGAAAGGGAATTTTTTACATGGATTCCAATTTTTAAGCACATTTATATAGGAACCAATTGATCCACCAATTAATAAAAACTACAAGATACAATTGGAATTATTAGAAAGGAATATTTTCTGATCAGATGTTTGTATCCAATGTCTGGTCTCTTACGATCTTCTATTATAAAACTTTTTTTTCTTGTTTTCACTGCATTATAACTTAATTTCATATATATATATACATATGTAGCTAGATATGTGTAATTCGATATTGACGCTACGACTGCTTTAGATTTAGTCTAAATCCATCAATTACTAGAGTCGTTGTTGAGTAACAAACTTGTAAACATCCAAAAAATTACATTTGTAAAATAAAAATGTTTAATCAATAATGTCTAGATAATGTACCAAAATATTTCTTCCTTTTATTTTTTCGTTTCAATTACCAGTTTTCATTCGAAACCACTTAATTCACTATCAATAAAACAGTAAGTATTAAAAAAAATTAAAATGGTAACTGTTCATTATGTGCTAACCACATGCAAGTATTCTTATGAGTGCAAGGCAAGTTGCATGAATATTGTGGCAGAAAACTACAAAGATTATAAATTTTTCTGTGTTTCTAGAAGTGGGCAACCAAATGAGTGCTACCTTAAACAATGTCCACCATTTATTTCTAAGTTGATTCAGTCACCAAGCAAACATTTACCTATTTAGCCTAACATGACATTTGTTACTGCGAAGAAACGTTTTATTTAAACCGGCCAAAAGCCGAAAATAGAAAAAAAGAGAAAAAAGGTATCCTATGTTTTAACTCAATGTGAGGGGCAAAAAAATATATATATATTTTGCTTTATCACCTTAGTTTTGGTGTGGAACAACTTCTAACTATGTTGTTGCTATGGACCGGAGAATTTCGCGGGTTCAATGACCGGTAGGATGAACTCCATAGTTCTACTTACACTCAGTCAAATGTGACCCACTCATTGGCTGCTGTCTTATGAGACGTCCCAGCGTAGCAGCCTGTGATTCGATACAGCTTTGGTTGGGTGTTTCTCATTGGCCCAGAGTCATCTAGGTGATTTGTGAGCTTGTATTTTAGCCTATCGCAAAATGAACTCGCGAATGTTTCCGGTCTCTAGTTGTTGCTGGCCATTTTACCAAAACAATATCAATCCATTTCACTCTACTAGAATTATGATACGACCCTTTGGCCTACCCCAACCCCTCCTGCAGTGGTCGTCTACTGTAGTCGGCCATGTTTAATGACGTCATGGCTTCAACCGTGATACCAATGTTCGCCAGTAGGCAGTGCTAGTGTCGACTACAGGTGTCGACCATGTTGGATAACGTCTCCAATGGTTCCGCAGATCGCAGGTAGGAGCCGCTAGTGTAGCTCTGTGATTTACAAAATTATTATTTTAGGTAGATGCTACCTATTGTTGCCGTTACCATGGTGCGACATCCGAAAATTTTTTGACGTGACAACGTCTAATAAATCGATGAACGCCAGCTGCACGCACGAAAACGTGTCCCGTAATGCACATTGTCCCAATACGGATGTCCCACTACGGATGTGTCCTGTTATGCTCATTGTACGCATGCGTGGCATCTCTCTTCCACTCGATTGGAACAACCATCGATTCGACTTTTCAATCATATTTTCGTCGTGTGAATTATTAATATTATGTAATTTAACGATCGTCCACCGAATTTCAGCACAATCGGTACGGTTATTCATTTCCCGCCTACCACTATAAGAAATAAACATGGCGGACTACATACGTTTCTAAAACTTCCACAGCACAAAACAAAATTTTTATAAATATATATAGCCTATAACATCTGAAACAATGCCTCGTGGCCATGCGGTTAGTTTGAATTAATGAATGCAAATAAAAGTAAATTTATCAATTGAATTGTAGATTTCATTTCACTCCTTTGTATCCATACAAAATAGTGATAATTCAATAAAAATGATTCAATTTTATTCGTAAAAGTATGCAGAGGTAAATTTTATCATACAAAAGATAGAAAAATTAAAAAAAATATTCCTCAAAGAATATAATATTTTCAGTGCCTAAATGGTTTGGTTGCAAAAACGTATTACGGCTAAGTCTCAGGCCGAATATGATATTTCATTTTCTTCTGGATCAATCATTTCATCAATGTTTTGTTATGACGTTGTCACGTTAAACTATCGTCCGTAAACCGACTTTACAGACAACCAATTTTTTTATATAGATTATCGTTTCATGGTCCATAGACACCAAAACGATCAACTAAAAATTGCGTTCGAGAATCTTCTCCACCAAATACGTGTCGGGATGCGTCGCAGGTTGAAACTTCCCGCCACAGAAGACACCGCGAAAAGTGCACGTGTTCCATCATCTTCGATAAAGTAGGATCTGGGCTACAATGGGCAAACTTGGGTCACACGGAAAACATTTTTGGGACTGCAAACGAATTTCTGCTCAGAGATCCGCAGAATGTCTCTGACATTAGCGTTGAGCTATCAATTAGAGACCTGGCAAAATTCGCGGTTACGATGGCCTTCAGGATAGACTGCACATACCCCTGTAAACTCGGGCAAATAACGCAAGTTCATTGGCTGCCGACTTGTAAGTCGTCTCAGCTGGTTTGTCTGTGATTCGATCCTTCTTTGGTTGAGGGGTTTATAACTGGTTGAGATTCGTCCAGATGAACAGTAAGCCGATAGCAAAATTATCTAAGAGGTATATGTGTTTGAATTATAGCCTATCACCGAATGAATCCGCGAATTTTGCAGGTCTCTAGTTATCATGAATCTTTTTTTCTTCGTGTTGGGAAACTATTCGAAGCAGTCGATGGTCCCTCACATCTTTAGGCTTCGTTTTCGTGGTAGAATGCACCAGGGAATTGTATTCACGAATGTTTGGCAATACATCCACCCACTTGTACGTTCCGTTAGGCGTGAACTGACGCCACATCGGGAGTGGGGCACTCGATGATGAGTTGAGGATATACAGTTAGAAGGCCATTTTGCGAACATGAATATTCGAGACTAACTTCTTTTTCTTTTAATTCGTGAGTTTGAATTTTTTTTTAATTCGCGCTCGTAAACTTCTTTAAATATTGAATGCGTTAGAGAATTTTTAATTAATATAATTTTTGTCGGTTTTTCATGTTTGTTTTTGAAACTGTCTCATCGTTGTTAGCCAATTGTGTTCGTCTGTGCTGTTTATTTTTCATGACTGAATACCTTCCTTGGAATTCTTGTGATTGTTGATATGATATTTTAAGTTTTTATGTGTTAGTCTGTGCAGTCTTCATTGTGTTGTCCATAATACCTTTTAGTTTCATAGTTGGGTCCGTATGCTCGACATGGGTCGTTACCACAACGCCGAAATACCATAACGCCGAATGTCAAATTTGACCACAACGCCGACAACTATAAAACTGCTGTGTACCACAACGCCGAAATAACAACTGAATGAATTTGTGTGTGTTTCTTAAATGCCGAAATACCACAATCAAACCTAACCTTACCTAACCTAACCTAACTTAGCGTAATATAACCTAGCCTATCCTAGCTTAGCCTAACCTAACCTAGCCTAACCTAACCTAGCCTAACCTAACCTAGCCTAACCTAACCTAGTCTAACCTAACCTAGTCTAACCTAACCTAACCTTTGTGGCAGTCCTGCGTTAGTGTATTTCGGCGTTGTGGTAACTCGGCGTTGTGGTACACAGCAGTTTTCTAGCTATCGGCGTTGAGGTCAATTTGGCATTTCGGCGTTGTGGTGCGTCCCCATTCGACATCAGCTGACTTAGACTTGTTATCCGTGAATTGATATTTATTTTATTTCTTATATGGCATTCTTGAAATTTTTCCATAACGAAGAGTGTAAAACTGCTATGGCATATGCACAAAAATTTGTATTCAAAATCAAAGACTTTTGCATGTTTCTTCATTGTCATATATTTTTTTTTACAATGCTGTGTCATTTCATTGTTCAGTTTTATCGTTCAGGTGAATTATTGAATATTTCGTGTTATAGGTCAAATATATAATTAAAGTGTAATATTTCCCTTCTAATCCGCTTGAAGGCTACGCACCCTTTACTGTTTTTTCTTATTTTTGGTTTAGATTGTCTCATACTGTTTTACAATAATTTATTGACGACTTAGTGGCAATGTTATTTCTTTTTTATTTTCTAACAGAGGAGTCAAAACTTATTATACTGGGATTAAAAATGCATGTTATGTAATATAGTTGTTCCCATGCACGTGTCCGTGATATGACATCAGAAAAATTAGTATCTTTCACTTTATTGTCATACTTGTGGGACCCTGCCTACGAAATGTTAGTATGTTATATATATGTATATACATACATACATATACACACACGTTCCCATCGTGGGCAATAAATCATCATCCTTTTTGTTCCTTCTTTCCCACGATGAAAGAGAGGGGGAGAGAGAGAGAGAGAGAGAGAAATGGTATGTCTACATTCCGGATATTTTTTTTTACGACGTATCTGTGCAGTTTTACAATCGCCGCCCCTTCGCTGTCGAATCCCTGCAACCCGCAGTACATCTCCCCCCCCCCCCTCGTTCAAGCTCTCGGCCGTTGAGGGCATGTGGAATAACGCGAGGAATTCTGGGATGGGTCATGTATGGAAGATGGTGGGGGTTGGGGTTTGGAGGGGGGAGCAGTCACCCGCACTGCGGTTCGCCTAGGGTCACGACAACGGTTTTTTCCCTCCCTCAAAATCCCCCCTCCTCCTTCCAAAAACTCCTTTTCAACCCACACACAATTTTTTTTTTTTTGACCCCACGCCATGCCAACGCTCACAACCCCACGGTAATGCGAATTCCTCTCTGAGCTTCACGGCCGAAAATTGGGGGGTAACAAATTCATCGCACCAACAACGCATTTTGGCAGCCATTTTCCGAACATGAATATCCGAGACTAACGTCTTCTTTTTTTTTTTTAATTCGTGGCCGTAAACTTCGCCATTTTTCCTTCCCGTTCGAGTCGGACATTAGTATTTGCGATCCCGAGCAGAATATAAAGTGATCAGGAAAATGCGTATGCAAGATTACAATCCCATATTCTTAAATATAAAAATAAAAACCATGTAGACGATCAAAACAAAATTGCTATAAGTAGGGTTGGCAGATAAGTACCCAACCAGAAGGTTTTAGGTTCAAGGTTTTTTTCAATAAAACACAGCTGAAAAAAAAGTCTATTACTTACTTGGTTTTTTCAATATTAATATATGTTTTATTACAATTTAATCTCAATAAAACATAAAAATTACGTACCTATGTACAAAAAAAAGGCTGATATCAGCTTACTTTCTCGTATTTTTACCAAAGCCTGTAGCACAATTCGGATTTTAAACATTTCTGAAATCACAGAAACTGTACAAATTTATAAACATTACACCACAAAAATATAAATTTACTAAATTATTTTATATGTATGTTTACGAATATTTTAACAGTAGAGTTAACGAACCAACTCTGTTCTCTTTTATTAATTAATATTTTAAATCACGTGGCTTAAAATCGTAAGAAGCAAACGATAACAAATTTTTGAAGGCAGCTTTAGTTTAACTTTCAAAGCGAAACCTATTGCATATTATCGTTTAGCGTGAATGTTTGCTACCAACCGAATAATTTTACTAGAAAAATAATCTCTTTTGTCTCCTTGTTACCTTCGATCCGGAAATTTTTAGGAATATCACCCATAAAATACTTAGTAATTATATGAACGCCATGAATATGATATGAATAATGGTATGATTGTTTTATTTACAAAGATCATATGCATATATAAATCATTAACCCTTTTTTAATTACATTCCTCTTCCCCCTTCATTTTCCCAATCCTTGTATATTGGAGACAAATTAATATCTCATTTTTTTAAATACGATCAAGTTTAATTACAGAAAACTTGATCAGAAATATTTTTCTATTTGCCAGCACTAGTAAACTGTAACTGATATAAAGTTTAAATGTAAAATTATTCTATACTTTTTGGTTAATGGAAACTTTGCAAACAATCATGGTTGTAAATTAGTGAATCATTCGATGATTTTTTTGTTTAGTTCACTATTATTTTTTAATTATTTATAAGCAACCTTATTTATAAGCAATTATTTATAAGCATATAAATGTTGACTATAAAAATTTAAGTTAAATAATGAAACAATTAATTTAGTTAAACTTGCCTTTTAACCAATCAAAGACTCCTACCCATTTGATAACTAAGTACCTCTACAAACATGCAGGAAATATTTGCAATAAATAAAAGATTTCTCAAATAATTTTTAAGACTAAAAAACAACTTACAAATGAACAATCGTGGGATTTTAAAATGTTTGGAAGCAAAAAAATAATAGATTTAATTATTAAATGGTTTTTAAGACAAAAATTATTATTTTGTTTCACTATACATTTTTTCAACTGTAAAAATTTTAAAAACACGTATCCAATAATTTAGTTTTACATTATTTTTTAATATGTAGTTAAAATATTTGGCGGTAACCCAACACATGTGTTTAAAATTTTATATTACTTATTTCCAAAATTTATATATTACCTTCAGCTCAGTTATTATGTTTGGGCACAAAGTGAATTAGAGTAGGCCTATTTGAATTGTAACAAGAAATTTCAATTACAATTTGTATTAAATAATTAGAAATCCTATGAAGCAATACACTGTAGCATGATGTTTAACTTTTCGATCGTAATTGATAATGTGCATACTTTTCTATCACTTCAATTTTGGATTCCTTGTTTCTATAGTGCATATTTTTATATCACTTAGAACTCAAGAAAACCATGTTCACACGATGCGATCGCTAGCTTCGTAAAGGTTTTAAATGTTTACTAGTTAATTTTAAAATAGTTTCATCATATTTTTTGAAACACATTATTAGTTAATTACTGATTACAGGTTACATCAAATCATTCATTTGTTAAGAAACCAAAAGATTTAAAAAAACAACACATTGTGCAGCCTGTTTGTACTAAACATCACACAAGGTGGCGCCTAACAAGATTTGGGAGCATTTACATTTTTTACTTTTCCTGGCGGTCACACATGTATCAAAAAAAAAAATCCATCAACATTCGTCGGGAAAAGGGTTATTTTTTCGAGGTCTTCGTGTTATCCCCTGTCAACACATTCCGCCTCCAATGAAAGTGAGCTACGCCAAAACGTCAACCAATACGTCCGGAATTTAAAAAAACAAACAAATTGGTTGTCTGTAAAGTCGGTTTACGGACGATAGTTTAACGTGACGTCATAACAAAAACATTGATGAATTGATTGCATACTTTATGAATAAAATTGAATAATGTTTACTTTAATAATAAAAGAATAAATACTTGAAATTATAGTAGTAATCAGATTTTTAAAATGTAAGAATAATAAATTAACCTTTTATTGCCGAAATTGTTGTTGTAATAAGCAATGAAAACCACATTAACTTTTAACTTCACATTATAAACAGTCGAATGGAAGAGAGATAGATGCGGCGCAAGCGTACAATGAGCATAACGGGACAACGCGTAATGGAACAATGTGCGTAACGGGACACAGCGTAACGGGACACTTTTCCGTGCGTGCAGCCGGCGTTCATTGATTTATTAGACGTTGTCACGTCAAAAAAAAAAAAATCAAATTTCGAACTCGGCCTTGAATGGCAGGGATATGCCTGCAGGTTGCTCCACCCCCCCCTCCCCTGGTATACCATGACGGCACGTGGTGGAGTCCCGGGGGATTCCTGGGAAATAGGTCACTGGGTCACGAGGCAAGCCCTTGTGCAGGGTCGCTCCCTCCCTCCCCTCCCCCCCCTTCTCCCGCGCTCATTCATCCAATCCCGTGTTTCCCCCTGCACCCTCCCCACCACCCCCACCCAAGCAACGCCGGGGGTGGATTGGAGGGGGTAGCCGTGGTTCGCGCGCAGATCTCCTTGTTGCTTCGACCAGGTGACGCAAAACTGCGTGGGCGGAATACAACCACTTGGAAACTGTGCGGTTTGAGAACTGCCAACATCAGAAACCAATTAAGTTCCAAACACGAGGAAAACATAACATAGAAATCGCTTAAACACAATAACGTAAATATATATATATATATTTACGAACATTCTTAGTTCAGTATTTACGTAATTTTGTATCAACAGAGTGGAGCAATGATCATAAAGGCAAAAAAAAAAAAAAATCAGATAAAAAGACTGGCAACACAATGCTAATAACTTACGCACTTACTAAGAGAACTATACTGGATTTAGAGGCAACCTAACCACCTGAAAGTTATTAACTTTTCGAAAGTAACGTTGGCAAACGTGATCTTTTTTGTGTGGTGGTTTGTTGCTGGGAATATTAGTAACACGTATAAGATTATTTATTTTTCAACACAGATCAATATTGTAACTGAAAACATTGACTACTCACCTGACCCATTCACTGCTCTCTGGCAATGGAGCAATGCCTTCCATTTCGTCTCCTGAATAACCCGTATTACAGTCGTCATCACTACTATGACTGCCACTGTCACTGTCCACACCTCCTAGGTTGATGATAATGGGATCAGTTTCTATTTCGAAACGTGAATCCCGGTCGTTGTACTAGTTTTAAAGTTTTTTTTTTCACATGCTCACAGTACGGTCTCCAGTCGTCTGCCCCCCATACTATTAAATGTTTCTTATTTTTCACGTCTTGTAAATTACAGGTTACATTGTGCGATGCAACTTTGCCTTTCACTTTTGCCCTTATATTTTCGATGGGATTTAAGTCAGGGTGATATGGTGGCAAACGAAGTGTTGTATGCCCGTAACATTTAAAAAAAATTAATCTACTGAATAAATGGTTTGCTTCGGCTTGTGCTGCGTAAAGTGTTGGCTTGAGCATGTCATCTGCAAAAGGAATACCATGCTCTCGCAACCATTGTTGCATGTCGTGTTTAGTCGAGTTAGATGTTGGCGACTTATTTATCTTGACGTTGTGATACGGTGCATTGTCTAAAACAACAACAGTATTAGCAAGAATATTGGGTACAAGTTTTTTTTTTCTTTTACTCACTTTTCGTAGTTTTTTTTATTCATGTTGTGGTGGTACTCCTGTAGCCTGTTGAGATTTCCACATTACTAAGGCATTAGGGACAAAACCATTTTCACCGCTAGCATGAACCATTATTAGAGACCTGCAAAATTCGCGGATTCATTCTTTGATAGGCTAGAATTCAAACACATATACCTCTTAGATAATTTTGCTATTGGCTTACTGTTCATCTGGACGAATCTCAACCAGTTATAAACCCTCAACCAAAGAAGGATCGAATCACATACAAACCAGCTGAGACGACTTACAAGTCGGCAGCCAATGAACTTGCGTTATTTGCCCGAGTGTACAGGGGTATGTGCAGTCCATCCTGAAGGCCATCGAAACCGCGAATTTTGCAGGTCTCTAACCATTATTAGTAGAGACCGGAAAAATTCGCGAATTCATTTCGCGACAGGCTAAAATACAAATAGTTATACCTCAGTGCTGCCTCTGCTATTGGCTCACAACTCATCTGGATGACGCTGGGCCAATGAGAAACACCCATCCAAAGCTTTATCGAATCACAGGCTGCTACGTTGGGACGTCTCACAAGACAGCAGCCAATGAGTGAGTGGCATTTGATCGAGTGTACGTAGAACTATGGAGTTCATACTGGAGGTCATTGAACCCGCGAATTTTTCTGGTCTCTAATTATTATTCTTTGCCCTTTAGAGACAGAAGTCAACAGGCCGTGGGTGCAATCATCACTCCGGGATTTCTGTTTAACAATGGAAGACAATGCATAACACTCGTCCATGTACACAATAATACGATTTTCGTTTCGAAACTTCGTATATTTCTCAAATACTCGATTCGCTTCTGTCGTATATCAGACTTTTAAGTCAAAATGAGACGTTGTGACTTAGTTTATTGCCACCTAAAACCAAACGTCTTTAAAATTTTTCCGTAAATTGGCTTTGCAACCTTGGAAATTAATGTCCTGTTGCAGTTTTGTTCATTTTTGACGTGACAAGGTCTAATAAATCGATGAACGCCGGCTGCACGCACGAAAAAGTGTCCCGTTACGCTGTGTCCCGTTAGGCTGTGTCCTTTTACGCTCATGGTACGCTTGCGCCGCATCTATCTCTCTTCCACTTCATTGGAACAACCATCGATTTGACTTTTTCGAGGCACATTAAACTTGAAACACTCCCATTCGTTTCCTACTTTTCCTATCATCATCCTATCCTTAAAAGAATAACACAGATTGGAACAAGTTAAATAGCAAACATGTATAAAAGTTATTGTTAAAATAATCTCTTCGTTAAAGTAATAAACATATTTCAACTAATAAGTGCAAATAAAAGAAAATTTATAAATTAAATTGTAGATTTCATTTCACTCCTTCTTTGTATCCATACAAAATAGTGATAGTTCGGTAAAAATGATTTAATTTTATTCATAAAATTATGCAATCATTTCATCAATGTTTTGTTATGACGTTGTCACGTTAAACTATCGTCCGTAAACCGACTTTACAGACAACAATTTTTTTTCCCCCCCACTGTGGAGACACATTTTTCTGTTACATAAAACTTATATACAGTTTTGTGAAGTACTGCTTGGTCAAAATTATCTAGGTCGTTTATACAGGTCTTCTGTCTCTTCTTATCAGGTGTAACGAAAGAACGTCCTCCTCCAATGCTCAACTTTTTTGCTTCCACTTTTATTCTCTGCACTGGGCTACGAGACACGCCAGTAGCTGCAGCTGTCCTCAACTGTGCCTTTTCTTTTGGAATAGATTGTTCCACAGTGTTAGCTTCATTCCCCATAAATGACAATACATTATAAATTATTTCACGGGCTTGCGAATGCAGTTTATTGCCCTTCACCGTCGATGATATATAGGTGGCATCGTTATAACAAAACCCACAAAAAATGAATTAAATTAGGCACGCACTCGAAAGTGTTTCATAAAACACGTATTCACAAGACAAAATGAACACTAGCAACAAGACTTATATGACAACGTGTCCGGACCGATTACAGCAAAACCATGTTGAATATAAATTAATCGCAAAACCAAAAACATATAATGTAGCGAATTCAGATGACTCTAAGCGCAAACAAAATGTGACAGTCTAACCTGGCTGAATCCTGCACGTAAACCACAGAAAAAGGTTGATATTTTCTAACGGTCACTCAGGCTTATAGACGTAATGCGCTTATTTGTATTCGCGGAAACAGGGAGAGTGTTTTTCCCCCTTGCTACTTGCTTCATATTTAGAGAGTTAAATTTCTGTTTCGAAAAGGTTCGTCTTTTGCGTTCGCGGGTGTTTACTCCCGTCAACAAAATACCGTAAAATTCAGTGCTACCCACCGCGAATGGTAAGTGAGATTTTCCTTTTGTTTTGCTTTTTTTTTTTTCTTTTCGGTTCCAATTCTGCACTTTTTGAGCCTTATTTCGTTTTTACTCGCTACGCATGATCATTTTCTCTGCGTAGTGTGGGTCCAAATCCACCCTCTTTTGGCCTAACTCATCTGATGGGCCAGCTACCAAATTCTCCGTGCGAACTAGGTACCCTGTAGCGCTTGTTTTTCCGGCCCCCTTTCTCTTGTCCGCGCCTCCTGTCTTTTCGACTATGCATCACCATCTTCTCCACGTGGCTGGCTCTAGTGTGAGCGAACACAATGTTCCATAAGCCTAAATTATTGTTATTGAGAACATTTTATAGATAAGTTTAATTTAAACAGCTCTATTTATTTACCTCTATTATGCAATCTGATAATATAAATTTATTTTAAGGCTGTCCATTGCTTTTGCGATTTCAGTTTTCTACCTGATGAACTTCAGAGATTTTACTCACAAAACTAATTTTGAGGTTATATATTTTCTTGTTCAACTTCAAAATGGCATCGCCCACATAATAAATAATTCCAGACGAACTGAGATTTCTGTGTTCATGTATACTTGTTTACCTATGTCTCACTATTGAAATTCTTTTCAATCGCCTAGTCAACAATGCAATCGCCTAACCTTCTTGGCTGTAACGAATTATGTTCATCTTTTTTATTTATGGTTCATTTAGTCACCAAGAATGGTATCTACGGTCCACAGTAATTCTACAACAGTGGCTTGTAGAGTTTAAATTAAATTTACGTCACACGTCATATTTAATTAATAAATTTATTTTACCTTGTCATACCTATCAAAGAGGTGCTCAGAATCAAGTGTTACATTGAAAAAAGTCGTGATCAACCACTGCAAAATGAGGTTGCTGGTTTTCAAGATCTACAAGTGCATTGATTCGTGCCCTGTAATTAGAGACCCGGAAATTTCGCGGATTCATTTAGTCGCAAGCTAGAATGCAAACCTTCACACTCTCGCACTGTGTTCACGATTGGCACGCAGTTGTTTGGACACGCCCGTCTACGACTGTGAGCCAATGATGTCCAGCTAGGAGAGAAGTGAGCGAATCAGGTAGTGCCAAATAACAAGGATAAAAATGTTCTCGCTAAGAAATCAACCAATGGGAAAGTAAACATGGGTCGAGCACACCTTTAACTTTGAATTCTATCCTGAGGCCAGAGGAATCCGCGAAATTTACGGGTCTCTACCTGTAATATTGGGAGCTGTTTGTCTACGGGCACGCCCTGTGTTAGGCTTTTAGCACACCTGAATATGAAATCTACCATGACTTGCAAGTACATGTTGGCCCACCATATAAGCGTACGCCCCTGAGTAAACAGTACTTTTTCATGACCGCATGAGTGAGAGAAGAACACCGTTTTCACCTTGGATTCGTGAGACTGTTAATACCAATTAATAAACTCCCGCAAAACTAACATTTTAGTGTGTTTATTAATAAATCTCCGCCACCTCTTACCGGCCAGGTTTTTTTTTTTTGGAAAAATAATCTTTAAGCACACTCAAAGTGTTGAACTGACTTGACTAAGAGGCTTCATATTTTTGAGTCCGGGGTTTAAAGTTTAATGTTTGTAAAAAGGTAGCCGTAATTTTTATGAGGTTATTATAAATATTTGTTATTTCTTTTTTTACGTAATTTTATATTACATATTTAGTATTTTTCGTTTTTTAAAATATTTTTATTGGGTTAAGCCCTGTTATAGAGTTTTTTGCAAAACATCTCAAACCCATGCGTCCATTCCTCTTCAAGATATGTTTAATATCTTTCTGATTTATTGTAGTGAAACGTAAAAGTATAATTTTGGATTTTTTTTTTATGCTGCCGCCTATCCGTACTCCTATATTTCTCTGCTGAAATGTTTTCCAATTCCGTGGCTGTTTGGTGTTATTTTACTGGCTCCCTTTTAGACGCGAGTACTAACTGTTTGTTTACTGCGGCGCTTAAAAAATTTTCTTCATGTGTGCTCCGCAGGGTGATGGTTTATTTTTCACTGACTCAGAGCAAGGGCAGTGGTAACATTACTTTTAATTTATTTCTGCCCCTATATTAACAGTTTCTTTCCTACAACCATGTACTTTTCTCAGTCAAGAACATTGTAAAAAAATACTTTATATAGCTCACGATTTCTGCATTGTAATTTCTATCACATGTATTAGTTTAATTAATTGAAATTGTGGGCACAAAATTGAGAATTAAGATTTTTTTTATTTTTTAAATTTGCGTGCTATTAGTAGTTGATAAATCATTAAAGGCTCCACTCATTAACTCTTAATTTATTCACGCCCATTGGCAGCATTAAATACAATTTATTCTATGTCATTAAATATAAAAATAAAGTTCTTAATTTCGGTCAATATGGTAGATTAATATACAAATATTTTGGACGTTGTAAATTTTGAAGCTTACTTACGAAAAAGGTTTTTTTTTTTTTTTTACAGATTTTAAGATTGACGAATTAAATTTAAATTAAATTTAAATCTTTTAAAGTAGATCTAGCTATGAGCTTAAAAAAGTGGTTGATTAATGGATTTTTTTAAAATCCATTATCGCTTCTGCACGCAAAGTAATTCACAGACTTTAGGTCACCCTGATGGTTATGCGTCTCTAATGATCTTCGAGATCTTGTCCTGAAATTTACTGGCGTAGTTAAATTTTTCAGAAAAAAGAACCTTAACTTTTTTTTAAAGATTGTCGGTTTGAATTTACTTTCTATTAAAACTTCCGTTTTACCAAACACTATTTTTTAATCAAATAATAGTGTACACAAAACGAGAAAACCAAACTTAATCTTAGCGTACGAACGTGAGAAAATAAATTTAATTAATGAGTATTCTAACATTAACAAAAGAAACTGTTTAGTTTAGTAAATATTTTTTCTTAAATAACATTTATTTTCTGTGGAGCGTAAGAGCACGCCAGTCGGGACAGTTAAATGTGTGATAATTAACCATTACCACTTTTCTAACTAAGTTTCAATTAACTTTCAATCTGTAGATACTTCAATAAATTGTCCAGTGATAGTTATCACATCTTGATGTGAGCTTTTGGACATACGCCATTGCTAAGCACATGTATGTCTGTAAAAGAAAACTACAAAAAACACAAAAGACAAAAAACACAAATTAAGCAAAAAATTTCTGTTGTCAACAGGATATATACACCACATAATATTCCATAACAGGAATATGGTCAAAAAACAAAGAAAAACAAAGAAAAATGGACTAACAGATTGTTAGTCCATTTTTCTTTGTTTTTCTTTGTTTACTGTTAGTCCATTTTTCTTTGTTTTTCTTTGTTTTTTGACCATATTCCTGTTATGGAATATTATGTGGTGTATATATCCTGTTGACAACAGAAATTTTTTGCTTAATTTGTGTCTTTTGTCTTTTGTGTTTTTTGTAGTTTTCTTCTACAGACATACATGTTCTTAGCAATGACGTATGTCCAAAAGCTCACATCAAGTCATGCACTCCCATTGCACAAATCTTTCAAAGATAATATAGTTAGCACATGTTTAATACCTTGCGACGAAGATGAATAGATCCATTTGAAGACCTCAGCTTGCTGTGGTAAAGCAGTCTTATTTTTGGCAGTCCATGACGGCTACACTCTAACTTCGGCAAACCATTCAACCGATGAGAAGAAAAATAGTATCATGGTGAATCAGTTATTAAATGTAAAAATACAAACAATAGTACCTTGGTTATTAATATCATAAATTTTATTAGCCAATATCACGAATGACTTTGGATAAATTTTGTAGCGGAGGTAGTCCATAACCTGGATGAAAATATAGGCCACAAGTAATTAATATATTCCACCTCAAAAGCGTATTAAAATAGGGGGGGGGGGGGAGGGAATTTCGTTTGGAATATAAAACAGTTTTTAAAATAAGTAATACGCTTATCATCACAAAAATCGCACCTGTTAAAAATTTATATTCAAAGTTAGAAAGGTGATTAAATCAACTTTAAAAACTACATAATTGGTAGGTATCTATTTTCGTTTATTAGTGTTAGAAAAATTAATTGTGAAAAAATAACATTTTTTTCTGAGGCAAAATTTTACAATCAGAAACATACATTAGACAAAATATAGCAAAAACATTGATACTGTATTTTCTCTACAGTGTTGGAGTATCAAGCGAAGATTCTTCTCATGTTACAAGTACAAAACTTTGCGATATTCATATGATCTCAAGCTAAACTAGCATCACCTTTTGCACTACTAAGATAATTTATTAAACATTACGTTAGTTACAGCTGTTTGCCAGAACTGTTATAAATGAACCAAGGCAGAATGCGTGTGAAAAATTAATAGATATTGAGTATGAACAACAAACATTAACAATATCCACAATACCCACTCATTTTTTTTCGTATATGTAGTTAGTTTTATAAAAAATCTTACATCTGAAGCTATTGAATCAAACGTTAAGATATCAGGTAAATACACAAAAACTTTTTTTTTACATTATATGACAGACCACCTCTAAGGCAGTGAATGTGGATTAGCTTTATTTCTACAATGTATAAAGAAAATATTCATACTGTCAATTATAATATGGTTGATGTTAACAAACTAATCATGAAACACATACATACATTCTGACACAAAATTATATATTTATTATTCTTCAAACTGAACTGCAAGGGAGTGACTAGTGGTAATTATGATTTTATAATAATTAAACGTTCCTAGATAAACAAGAGGAGGTAAGATATTGCGTATAAATTACAATATCTAAAACTATTATTTGATTTTTATCACTTTTTAACATTCCATACGTAAGAAAGTTAGAGAGTGTTTCAAGTAAGTTACTTTCTTAATAAATAATCATATTTCCGAAACATATGGAATGAAAATTAAGATTTTTTTGTTTGAGCTGTTTTCGAAGGATCTGGTATTAATAGAGCCACTAAAACAACAAACGTCTCTTCACCATTTTAAAAATTATAAAGCCTACCTATGAACGTAAAAATTAGGTAGGTTTATTTTAAAAATAAGTATTTATATCACATCAACTCAAGGGGAACGTAAGTACTAAGCAACAATTATGTTACTAACAAGTTACGAACTCTTTTTTTTTAATTA
Source organism: Bacillus rossius redtenbacheri (assembly GCF_032445375.1). Lineage (NCBI taxonomy): Eukaryota > Metazoa > Arthropoda > Insecta > Phasmatodea > Bacillidae > Bacillus > Bacillus rossius. Next base: position 11,767,125 of record NC_086345.1, on the reverse strand, counting down.
AACTGCTGAAGTAGTGAAATGGAAATAAGATTTATAGTGAAAGTTTGGTTGTTTTGTTTCGAAGTTACGTTTTAACTACTACTAAGGCAAAACAGCAGCAGGAAACAGTTTTCTGATGATGGCGAATCCAGTGCCGACCGAAACGTTGCTGACCGAAACATTTTTTTACGCCGCTAAAACTCACAAGCCAAGTAAACTCACTTATCTTAATATATATAAATCCAGTGTCCTGATGTTTGTTTCCAGTGAACTCTTCACCAAGTCAACCAATTTCGATGAAAATTGGCATTTATGTGTAATTTTTTCCAACTTGAGAGATAGGATAGCTTTTATTTCGATTAATGGTCTTAATAATTTATAATTAATAATAAACTGATTATCCATGTCGATTGGTGTTTAAGCCCGGGAAACAATGGGTACTTCGTCTCCATGACAACGTTGCGTGCTCGAGAGTCGGGAAACCATCGGTGCTATTCGTTTTTTCTTCGGTACATTACAAAGCATTGTATTAAGTTTTTGTCAAAATTAATTAATTTTCATTTTATTTCATTTATTATAACTGTAAATAAGAGATTTGGTCTCATTTTTTTTCCGTGCGAAGCCGGGTCGGGCAGCTAGTGTATTTATAAAAAATTAACCATGATAATCGTGTGAATAGTTTTAAAAAAAAATGAAAGAAGTAAATTAATTAATTGCATCAACTGACGTCTTAACGAGAGATGGATGGTAGCACACATCGTGACACCGGCCAGTGGTCAGTGAAGAGTATATAAAAAAAAAAGCAGGAGGATTTAGATCGCCCCGCGCATTAACTGCAAGAGACATGCTTGGAACTGACGGGTACCGGATGTTTTTTTTTTATCCCTTTCTTACAATCATGCCCCGCCCAATCGCTTTATCTGCCCCCCTCCCTTTTCCCCCCACCCTGCTTGGCACGACCGGAACCTTCTTCACCCCCCTCCATCTTCAAATCCCTCAAGAGACTCCTGTCGCAAACACTCCATGGCCCATCTTCCCCATCTTCCCCATCTTCCCCATCTTCCCCATCTTCCCCGGCTATCCCCGGTAATTACCCGACATTGGCGGACTTATGGGAGGGGTAATGAGGCAGATCTACAAACCTACCCCCCCCCCCAAGTAAAGCCCTTCAAAAATAACAAAACTGGAGCTATGACAAATATTATGTATTCATTAGTTTTTTAAAATGATTTTTTCAAAGACGTAAAACCATGCATTACATTTAAACAATATGAATTGAATTATTTTTTTTCTTCAAAACTTTGTACTCCGCATTTAACTGGATGGTATTCCAAATCACCCAACTACAATTTACAATAATGATTATAATTGGCTCATTTAATTGGGTTATAATATTTAAAATAAAATTTGTATCACACAAAAGATTTTATTGAAGCTCTTGTTGAACCGCATATAAGAGTTCTTTGTTTATTATTTTAGTGAGATTTTATATAGAAAATACAACGTTAAATATTAAAAAAAAAATACAGCATCAGATTTGTATACAAATGTTGTGACATGTGACAACATTGTTTACACGATCTGCCAATGAGCAAGCGGCCTAAACTAAAACAAAGCACTAACTCTTTCAATGTCGAGAAATAAATGCTTTACGACTGTCACTCGAATCTACGACTAAGCTAATCATGAGAGAAATGCGTGAAGATAGTATTTTTTTTGTTTGTTTTAAAACCACTGCGACAAATTTCTTATAAATTAAAACACTAAGGTCTAAGTTAAAATATTTCTTGGAGGGAAGTTAATACGAAAAGGAGCCTAGTATCTCAGCATGGCACGACGCCTTTAACCACATGTCCACCACAGTGACCACGGGAAGAGATCAATTCAACTAGGAATGTTTCAACGTTTCAATCAAGCGATTAAGTAGTAGGAATTTATTTTTATTTGTGTGGTGAACCACTGCCAAAACTTTTCCCGTGCAGGAAAAAAAAAATGGTCCACGGGATACGGTTCCGCCACGACGAACTGGCCTGGAAAACGGTTCGGACGGAATCCATTTATTTTTCATGTGAAGATATCAACGTAAAAAAAATAAAATAAGGTTCAGTTAAAATTGATTCAGTTCGTGAGTATTGCCCAGTTTATTTTCAGCGCCGTCTGGCCACGAGTGTGTTTGAAGTGCGGCGAGGAGGGAAGCATGACGAATAGACAGTCCGTAAACGCCGATCTCTTAGGGTTTCAAGGGGTGAAGGGGCGATTGTGGCGCCCGTAAATGCGGATCCGTGCTTGCGGTTTACGGCCTTGGCCTTGCGTGGCGGAGGGGCGCGGGACTGTTCGTCGCAGCTGACGGGACATTTTCTCGGCTGTACGTTGTCGGGAAACCTCCCCCCATTCCCCTGTCCTAGCACCAGATACTGCCTGCAGTTGGCTGAGGTGGATTATTACCGCATCTGGGGCCTGCAGATGATGCCTCAGCAGCTCTAGATTTAGCGCCAAGTTCCTCAATGCTCACGGAAAGCGCACAAATTAGAATTTGATACCTGCTGGATAACCATTATTTTTTTTTTTACGTGACAACGTCTAATAAATCGATGAACGCCGGCTGCACACACGAAAAAGTGTCCCGTTACGCACATTGTCCCGTTACGCTGTGTCCCGTTACGCTCATTGTACACTTGCGCCGCGATTGGAACAACCATCGATTTGATTTTTTCGAGGCACATTAAACTTTAAACACTCGTATTCGTTTCCTACTTTCCCTATCATCATCCTATCCTTAACAGAATAACACAGATTGGAAGAAGTTAAATAGCAAACATGTATAAAAGTTATAGTAAAAATAATCTGTTCGTTAAAGTAATAAACGTATTTGAATTGATGAGTGCAAATAAAAGTAAATTTATCAATTAAATTGCAGATTTCATTTCACTCCTTCTTTGTATCCATACAAAATAGTGATAATTCAATAAAAATGATTCAATTTTATTCATAAAAGTATGCAATCATTTCATTGATGTTTTGTTATGACGTCACGTTAAACTATCGTCCGTAAACCGACATTATAGACAACCAATTTTTGACGTGATAACGTCTTATAAAACGATGAATGCCAGCTGCACGCTAGAGAAAAGCATGTCTCATTGTCACGTTCCGCCCTGAGCCGAGCGTGCAAGAACCGGCCAACCACCGTGCGAGAAAATCTTCTATAATATCAAACAGGTTAAGGCGGGCTTTTTAAAAGCAGCAATTTAAAAAAAATTGATTTATTTGGCCAATTTCGTAATTTCAAATTAACAATTTATTGGCATTGATATGATTTCAGTTTATTTCTATAACTAATTGTTCGTGATTATATTCAAACAAATTACTTAAATTAAATTTGCAAAAACTTTAAATAATATGTGAAAATTAAAAAGTATGCAAGTTTTCATCAATGTTTTCTTATGACGTTATCACTTAAAATTATCGTTCGTAAACCGACTTCACAAACAACCCCCCTTTTTTTATGGCAACATTGTGAACTCTAACTCTTTTTTTTTACATTGAAAACATTGACAAATAAATCTGCGTTCGTATATCTTGCGGTTTTTCGGAAGTGAAACTTCTTTGGACGCGATGAGAGTAAAATTACAAGGCCTAATTTTAATGCAATGTTTTGTTGCACACTGTCGTGAAACGTTTCTGAAGCAAAAAAGGACAGAGGATAGGTAGGGGAGACTGTTGTACCATGGAACACTTTTTTGATTCTACTTTTTTTAAATTTTTTATTACACTTTTTTGAACCGAAAAAATATGTATTATAACTATTGTAGATCCTTTAACAACTTTCTATTTGAGTTTATATGTTTCACGCCTTTGTTTAAGAACAAAAAAATTCTATATAATGTCATGCAAAGTGTTCCATGGTACAACATGGTCATGTACCACGGAACACACCCTCTTGTACCTTGAAACACAGGGTTAATAGTTTTAAAATATAAGTAAAAAATACAGTTTTAAGTTCTACAAATACAGTTGTGATTTTATATATATTACGCATTATTTACAATAATAGTAAGGTACATGCATATCATACACAAACTACATGGTTCAATTTGTAAAGTTATGCCATCGTCACTTATTTCTTTCGTGGAAAATAAAGTTTTTTTATCTTTTGCAAAAGTCACAAAGGTAGGTTTTCCACCCAAAGGTACCGGTATCAGCGCATAGTTCATGTGCCCATCGTTTGCAAGATGTGCATCGAATCCATTGTTCACCTGATGCATCCTCTTTAAAAGTTCCATTACAAAAAATGAAAGCCTCTTCTTCACTGCTATCAGTTTCAATGAAGGTGACAGCTTCGTCTTCTTCTTCAAATGATGAAGCCCGGGGTCCTAATAGATAGGTCACTGTGACGCTTCATGAATCCCCTCATCCATTCTTCTCCAGCTAGTTGCTGCTCATCCCAATTCTGAGGATATTTTATGTCATTCGCACAGGCAAACTTGTATGCTAACTCTCGCACACCCTTTTTTTTTTTTTTTTTTTTTTTTAGATAAACCATTGTTAATTTTTGCTAATTTTTAAATGTAATTTAGCAAAGCATTTTCTTCAGCATCAGAAAATATTTTTCTTATGTCAAGGTTAGTTTTGTAATGAAACATTTCACTCTCAGAATTACGAAATTGCGAAATTTGTCTTGACAAAGTAGCCAATTTAACATTGAATACTTTGCAGGCTTCTCTAACTGATATTTTCGTTTCAGGAGGTGCCAAAACAGCTTCTACAGCCTTTTTCATAGCAGCTGGATCAACTGGGGCCCTCTTAATGCCACACTTACTTCTTGGCATAGCGATCTGTAACAAATAAAGATAGCATAATGTACCTTGGAACATGTTCAAAGGTACAAGATGATGCGTGTGCCGAGGTACAAGAGGTAGCGAAAATTAACAAACATGGCGCCCTAAACCAGTGGTTAGATGAAAACTTTGATTACAACGTATGGCTCTACTCACCACAAGTTCAGCAAAATATTCTAGGTGATGATGATTTCAAACACATATTTGTTTCCGTTAAAAAATTAGAAGAACTACGCATGAAATATTTACTTTCGAAACTTCAAAAATTGTTTTATTACAACATCGCACAATTCCCAGTAAAACGAGACAGAACTGCCGTCAGAGACACCTAGCATCATTCTTCACAACCAAGTTATGTATTGAGCCCGCTAGGTGGTAGCACTTCCTCAAATCCACCAATGTTCCAAGGTACACTATGCTCAAGGTACAACAGTCTCCCCTACTTGGCCAAACATATGTGAATAGAGCACTATGCTGCATACGTTTCTGGGATTGTTTTCGTGCTCCTCTTTGTGCGATGAATCGTCCCCCGCCCCCTCCTTCATAAAATAGAACCGAAAGAGATATATGTAAGAAAGAATAAGACAGAGAGTGTTCACATGTGCTTGTTTCAGAAAATATATATACGTATCATATAAAGTCAGCTGTGAATGTTTGTATTTTATATTTTATATTATATATCAGAGCGCTCACGTTCCTCTGTGTTCAACCAGCAGTGTAGAGAGCGATGTTGAGACAGTCCCTGCATTTCCCGTATAGATAGCACTACCTGTTATGAATTTCATATTTCGTTCAGATATTCAGCGAGTTCCAAAAGACAGAATTGTTTGAAAAAGCAGAAGCACACGCATTTTTTTTAAATTGTCTTCTTTCTCTCACTCTCACTCTCACTCTCACTCTCACTCTCACTCTCACTCTCACTCTCACTCTCACTCTCACTCTCTCTCTCTCTCTCTCTCTCTCTCTCTCTCTCTCTGCCGTTTTATCCCTTATGATATACTTACGAGTCGATGTTTGAATTCCCAAAGAACTTTTACTTCTATCACGTGTACTGAATTACAAATACTCTTTTTTTTAAATGGTTTTCTGGTGTCCCGAAATCAAAATGGCCGGATTGATAGAAGAAGAAAAGCAGACGATGTGGGTTATTGTAATATATTAAAAATATTTTGAAGCGCAATACGCAATGGTGTTTGTAAAAGTTTTAGAAGAAAACACGAAGTTTAAAATAAGTACAATTCAATCGTGTGTCTCAAAATAATAAAAAAAACACACGTCGTGGATTTGTATACAAACCATACTGTATTTTAGGAAGTGTTTTCCACAATTATTGTCTAGCAATTGTGTAAATTGTTTGCAGATTTTATACATAAAATACAATATAATGTAATTGGTTTCTTGTTCTTGAGTTGTGTCAAAACATACTGAGGTGTTTTGAGTACCCAGTTCAAGTGCGTTACTGGTACGCATTTCAGCTTCTCCAAAAATAATGAAAATTCCGCAGATTCTGTTTCTTCATCCGAAACCCAACTTACGAGCTTAAAGCTTGTTCAAAAGTGTTCTCTAACTGAAGAAGAGTAATTATAAATAATAAATTAGGATTAAACTATTTTTTTAAACAAAGATGTTAATATTTCATGATGATCGTGTAAAGGCAATGATAATGACAAATGTGTATGCAATTAAATATAATTAGTAATGTAAATGTTGCTGTATGGGATTTTAGAGCATGATTATTTCTGACTGTATGTATTGCAGTTACATCTGGGGGCATAATGTGACGTCATTCGAAGCTGCAATGATGTTAGGTGGTTTAGGAGGCCCTTCTACTGATGGTTATCTTTAGCGGGTATATGTTTGCTGTGATGTGTATTTCTGGACCTCCGGACTTAAGTAGGGCCTATACAGGTGGCATGCACTTCTAGTCACCAAGTCGTGCTATAACTTTAATCGATAATTTGCGTCCGGCCCACATACTATGTATAAAATGTAATACTCAGGAGAATATAGATAAAATGTTGTTAGTTTAGGTTTTAATGGACTTAATTGGAATTATATTATTATATTTATTAGTTATTTTGTAAACTAATGAACATTAGTTTTACATTTTTTCTACTTTAGTTAGTTTCGATCGGCAAAGTAGGTTCAATGGCTCATAAAATTTTTTTTTTCCTTTTTTTATTATTGACTTTTAAATTCTGGGATTATTTGATTAGAAAAATTTGTGTATATATAAAATAATACAAAATTAGAATTTTGTTTTATTAAAAAAACACAAAAAGCCGCAAATATAACTCCTAGCGGTACTGCCCCACTGATATTGCATATTTTATTCCAGCTTTCGTCCAAACCAAAAATCTCTTTGACGGACAATAATTTCATTCTCTCGAATTAACCAAGCAAGAGTTATTAACTACGCGTACATGCTCTCATGTTTGCCCTCACCACCCGTAGTTATACTTGTCGTTTTATTATTCTATTTTTTTGAATAATTAACTATTGTAACAAAACTCTTCTTCAAATGCTGTAAGGAATAGGCCCAGTTATTGATGTTAACTCCGTGTAAATCAGCCTGTGGAGGAAAGCTCGTATAAAATACGATGAAGTTACAATAGTCAACTATCAACAAGGATCTCTCAAATGAAATTTAGAGAAGGGAAGAAAGTGGAAGTTGTGGAAAAAATTGCACTATAAATAGTAGGTACTATATCTGAAAGGGGCTGCGATAGAAAAAAGTGAACTGAATAATGAAGCAAAGCCAATCCGGAAGCATAAATTAATCGTTTGAAGGAGCTTTGAGGTAACTTTCATATGTTGACAGTAAAATTGCTCAAACATCCACCTGGAGTATTTACTTAAACATAAAAATTGCTTGTGCTGAAGTTCGTTATAATTTTAAATACCAAAATTTATACACTTCATTATTTCCGATGATGATTTAGATTGTTGCCTCAATAACAACTTTGATTTTGATTCTGGATCACTGGTTTACAAAATCTATGAAATAAAAATTAATTACAAATTTTTAAAAATAGGTGTCTAATAGCTGAGGAAGTTAGGTAAGGGTTTAAAAACATAACTAAATGAACTGCATTTTTTGTTTTAAAAAATCCTCTATTTGAATACTATGCTGTGGCTTAATTAGCATTTAATTGTGACTGGTCTGCATGAAAATATTTATGATATTTTTACACTTCACTCGAGATATTTCGATTGATATCCGAGCAAATGAAATTCTTATAACAATTACATAGGCCAATTTTTAAGAACTTTCGCCACATGGACTCCAAAAATGATAAAATTAAATAATTGATTGTAACTAAGTTTTAAATGGATAATTATATTTTCCATGGAAAGGCTAAAATGTGCAAAAATATTATTTCGGGTACCCTTAATTTTCGATATAGTTTACACTTATATAATAAAAGAATCAAAACATTTATAAATATATTTTAACATCAATAGTTGCAGTAAAAATTGCTTCCCAGTTCCTAGCCACAAAACTACTAGAATTTGAGAGAAAAATCACTGCAGCCTAAGAGCTTGCGTAATGCATCTGCACAAATATATGCGACTAAATCCTACATCGAAATTCTAGGCAAATAATTTGCGACATCCAGAATACGTTCGACAGTTCACCGAAATGACAGACGGGCTCCTGTGACAAGGTATTTCATTACAATGCTGCGACACCATAAGCGTACACGGTGGTAAAGAAATCACCACAAACATTATGCTGATTATTTCATTTTAATAACGCGAGAATAAATTAAAGTGAATACCTGTGAGGTATTTTAATAAACCTCTTGCATTTACTGCTGGGTCAGGAATTTCCTCACTTCTTACACTTTTGAATATCTTTTGAGAAAATTTAAGAAGAAAAAAATGGATAAATAGTGCTGAATAAAAGCAATGATAAAAGAATAAAGTAACCGAAAAGGCGTGTGATATCGTGTCTTACACTGTAATTATTATTTTTTTAAATGGAACAGAAATACTCATGTAAAATTACAGACATTTGTAAATTTGTTCATTTACATGAAAACAACTGTATCACTACAGAATAGTGTTCGTAGTAATACTGGGTTCAGATTGTTACGCGGACTTTTATTCTTTGTGTTGTCCCAGTACTATCAATAGTTAAAGTTATTTATAAACTGTTATTTTAAATAACTTTTAACTATTAACTGCGCACATTAATTAGCACAATAAAACAAAATAAAGTTCAATTGTTAAATATTCAATTATCTTTTCCATGGTTTAAAAAAAGTGATTAAATGAAAATATAATGAAAATATTAAATTATGCCTCAATGTTTGGAAGAAATACTTAATATTAATTACAAAATATGTTTCATATATGCAAAAATAAACAAACCCATTTGTTACAAATCTTTCTTGTAGTATTACAGACTATTTGCTGATAAATTGTATCCAAAGGAACTAACTGGTTATCGGACATTTTTTAAGTACAATTATTTATTAGTAACGTGAATATTAGTAACTAATAAAACTGTAATAAAACTTATTTGGCCTATCCTTTACGAAACCAGTTCCCCCACATCAAATGCCCTTTACACAAAAAAAAACCTGTACCTTATAAAAGGTATTTTTTTTTCGCAAGTCACTATATGTCTGTCAAGTTATACAGATAGCATTCCGAACTGGAGCTAGGCTCGACAGTGGTTCGCCCCTTACCTCGCGCCTGTCCACACACACAGTCTCGCGCCACTCAGTCGTCGCAATCTCACGATCCAGTCGAACTCCGCGTCGCGCCACTCTCGAGGGGGGGGGGGGTGGTCTCTCGCACTTCCCTTCAATCACGGAACTCTCCGAACTTTCGGAACTCGCTAGGAGCTACCGCAGAAGCCGGCGTCGCTGTTTAAATTACCCGTGGCACACCCTTCTCGAACCGACGAGAGCGGCTTGGCGAGTCGCGTCATCCTGGACCCGACTCCCGAAACATCGAGAAAGGCGGTGTTCATTCGCGCCACTCCGCGCGGCGGCCTCTGAAAGCTCAAGGCCGCTCAGCGATAGATGACAAGCGTCGAGGAAGGACGATGAACGGTGAGCGGAGTGGGGAGGGGTTAGCGACGACCCTTTGTAATCCGGCCAGACGCGCGTGGCATGGCTAACGTCAGTGGACGACACTTGACGTGCAGGGGCTCCGAACCTGGCATCGCTGGTCTGGTCTCTTCGCGTTCGTAACAATACGTTGTTCTCAGTTCCAGCGTGGCAGGTGGACTGGAGCCGTAAACGCGCGCCTCGTAGTTCCGAGAACCGATTCAGCTTCGTCCCACCCTTCCACGTAAACCAGGGACCGCACCGCTGCTCCCGCGAACAGCACGGCGGAACTACTTCCCGGAAATCAATACGCCCACGTCGCGCAGTGGCGATAAAGTGACGTTTTAATTTGTAGCGCCCAAGAGATAACACACTTCTATTTTACAATAAAAGGGCTGAAAAAAGTACTAAAACAATTTAAAAAAAAATTGTTCCATGGTTAGCTAGGCTTCGCTTTATTCCTGGAAATTTAATTGGAACAGTTAATTTCATGCTCCGATGTTTCACCACTGGGATTTAGGTGATTTCGGTGAACAGAAAATTTCTAAATAATTAATTTTCATTTTCTTTTTTGTTTCCACTGTTGCACATTAAACTGCTGCCGAAGTGATTCGTTTCTTTTAAAAGTTAAAAAATAATTTCTGCTTTGCACCTTTTATTTAAACATACAGAGTTTCCTAAGGGCAAATCAATTTTTTAAAGTTTTACACATAAATTTTTAGCTAGATGTTTAAGATTTTCAACAGTAGCTAGTATAAGTTTGAATAACTGCATAAATAATATCAAGCCTTGCAGACATGATATCGGTGGCTACTCCGGTCTCGATAATTTAGCCAGGCCGACGAAACAAGTGTGGGTCAAGAACTGTTAACGATTAATTTTATTTAAGCTCCTGATTTGAGTGACAGTGTTTTGAAACCTTCTTCACTATAAACAATGGTGCTTAACCGTATTTCTTATGGAAAATGCGGACAAAGTCTATCAGATTAACAACCAAAGTACTTTATTGTTTTACTTGAATCCTGAAAAAGTTATATTAAAGTGAAACTGTTAAGCTAAAATTGCTCATCTTAGGCCTGTGTGTGTTACGAAGATCTTCGTCTTCTCACACTCTAAAACCTGTGGAAACAACTGTAAATCAGCGGAATTTCAGTGGCTAAGTTTTAAAATTGCTCTAAACCGATTCTTAACTGAGCAGTTTAATTGTTGTAGGCAGAGTTCTGAAAAATATTTCCTATCGCAGTCGTTACCACGTTGATATTTTAGGAACCTAGTGTCAAGATTCGTGGTTCAAGAACCACAAAACCACCATTAACTAAAATTTACAGTTATACTGTGTCATTCGTGAATTATCTTCTAGCTTTGGAGCCTATACAGCTCAACAGAACCTTTTAAAGGAATTCATCATTCCTTACATGGTGTTTTATGGGAGATAACCCTTAGGATTTCTTAAAAACAATTTTACTCTAGGTAAAAATAATAACATTTATTACAAATATACAAAATTATTCTATTCATAAATCCGTATTTTTGTTACAAAAATTATTTAAAATTATTATTATGAAATTTATTAATTTTCTATTAAATTAACATTAAAATAAACTCCTAAGAAGTATCAAAATCTTTTCAGTCTTAACAATTTCCAGATGTTTAAAATTTCAACCAAATCCCAAGAATAAATTTATTGTTCTCTTATTTTAAGGAGTAAATCTCCTTAGTGTCTTTGAATTACATATTTCTTCTTGATCTGCTAACACCCTTGAATACCCAGCCCTCTTTGCCGTGCGAATCTGCATTGTGACGAGTTACTAAGGGTTCCTCCTGACCCGAGTGAACTTTAATGACGTTACATTTTTAATATTGAGCCCAGGCTACGAAACCTACAGACTCGTTTCCAGGGAGGTATAGCCAGGGTGGTATAGCCAGGGTGGTATAGCATGGGTGGTATAGCCAAGGTGGTATAGCTAGGGTGGTATAGCTAGGATGGTATAGTCAGGGTTGTATAGCCAGAGAGTTATAGCCATAGAGGTATAGCCAGGGAGGTATAGTCAGGGCTGTATAGCCAGGTACGTATAACTAGGATGGTATAACCAGGTGGAATAGCCAGGGAGGTATAGTCACGGTTGTATAGCCAGGTACGTATAACTAGGATGGTATAGCCAGGTGGTATAGCCAGGGAGGTATAGTTAGGGTTGTATAGCCATGTACGTATAACTAGGATGGTATAGCCAGGTGGTATAGCCAGGGAGGTATAGTCAGGGTTGTATAACTAGGATGGTATAGCCAGGTGGTATAGCCAGGGATGTATTGTCAGGGTTTTATAGCCCGGGAGGTATAGCCAGGAATGTATAACCCACCCAATGAGCCTCGCGTAACAGCTAACACATGGTTAAGAACCCTCTGTCAAAGATTCCAGAACCTTTCAACCGCGCCCTACCCCAATTTCTAAATCAGGTTCGGACTAGCTAAGTACTAGGTATTGGGAGTGTTCCTGTGTCCTGCGGGAGAAGGTGCCTGCCGATTGAAGTGTCGTGAGTTGTTGCCAGTTCTAATTACCCGAGACACAATCCAACATGATGACGGAAATGGATGCGAACATATAGCCTCTCCGCACCAAGGCAACTCACTACATCCCTGTGGTAACAGAAGTGTTTACCAAAGTGAGCTATGCAGAAGATACCTCGTACCTCGGCATCCTCAGATTTTGGAAAGAAGTATCTGGTGAAGTGGAGAATCTATCTCTGCAGGAAACATCAGATGGTTCGGAAACTTTACCCTGGAGGGGTTAGCATTACCGTCGGGTCCCAAAAGCCCTTGGCTCATTGTGAAGAAACTGTGACGTAATGGGAAACACCAATGTGGATACGGCATTCTGCTGTGGAAATGGAGACAACCGGGCGTGAAAGAACACTGTGAGCGCTGTGGCACCGGAGCCGGTGGAGTTATCAGAGGGCCGTGTTCCCGAGATATTCCCTGTGTCCCGGACCATGTTAGCTCCACTGGCTAGCAGACCGTGCAAGCCCGCAAGTCCACGGAAAGTCCAGGTAGTAACTTCTATTCATTTATGGTTTTATTTGGTCTACTTTTCCCCCATGGCTACTACGTATATTTTCTCGTGTATTGTTTGTCACGTATGCTATGGTAAAATCCCTTTTGTATTTTTTATAGTGTCATGTACTGCAGGAAGAGACACTGACCATCTGGTATTGCAGCTAGTGTGCGCTAAATAGTTTATTGCATGTCGTTTATTGTATTTCTTGACTTTACAGCCATGTGTAATCTATTGCCGCAATATAAAGAAATTATGAGAACGAGAATCAGGTTGTGGTGCGGGGCGACCCTTGTTGATGTTGGGACTCCCCGCTGAGGTGTCCTCCATCGGTCCAGGTCACGTGACAAGGACTCGCACCGGATGCTGGTGGCTCTCGATTGCTTGGAGCTCGTCCTGAAGAGCCCCCTCTCCGGCGAAGGGCGGATCTCACTGGCGGCGACACAGCTCCGGTGCTGGCCCGGACAGATATCAGAGGCTGAGTACACTTCGGCCAGATCACTGGATCTCCCGGGTTGTCCCGAGAGATGAGATGGACTTGGCCCGAGCACCTTCTGATACTCTTTTAAGATGGCGATTCCTCTGGATCGAGCATTATGTTGACTGAATGGTGGCAGTGGTGCTTGGGTGGGTTGCCCCAGTCTCTCGCTGAATGACGTATCCATTTCCCAAAATTGCTCGATGGAGCCCGTGTTGAGTCCTGCAACACTCAAGGGAGTAGTTATCGGCAAGCCCCCAGCACGTTGAACTCATCACGCAATTGTAGCCGAGTTATCCATCTGAGTAGTTCGTAGTTCAACTGCAATGATCTTTTTGGAATATTTGCCATAATTTTATGTAAATAATTATAAGTTTTTTTTAAAAAAAATAGTAGCGAAAATGACTAATAAGATGGCAGATGCTACGACAGCTGACGTCTTGGTGATTTAACACTACTGCAATCTAGCGGGTGTGAGTTTGACCAAGTTGGCGGCAGTGCGCTCTTACAGACAAAGTGTGCAATACACGACTCAAGGGCTACTAGTAGCAAGTTTTGAAAACAAAGTTGTCGGCAGCGCACTCTAGCAGACAGCATGTACAGTACGCGACAGTAGTGCTTCTAATAGCAGGCATTGAAAACAAAGTTTGTGGCTCAGCCTACAAACCAGTTCTACTATTATTCCTGAATAATAAAGTAATTTCCGGTCCTAAGTTATGTTATTTTATATATATGTACCTTATAAATTCTTAATCTTGTATAAGTCTCAATGGTCGAGAGGTTAAATGCGTATGTTTTTTCATCCTACCAGAGGTCTGACCTGTAAAGGTTCGAATCACCTCCACTGTAATTTGTATGAAAAATTAAAAGTAATAAGTCTATAAGGGTCAAACAAAACTGGTAGTTAATGGAACATCAACCTTATAATGTGAGATGGAGTGATGCTGGCACACTCTAGGAACAAACAGCAGAAACAAAGATGGCAAACATTACATCATCCAAGATTACGACCTTCAGCAAAAAAAATGCTGGAATTAAATAATCAAAGATGTTATCATCCATCAGAATAAAACAAGATGACGGACATGTCATAAACCTAACATGGCAAAAATATCTCGAAAATGTTTTTTTTTTTAGTATAAATACTATTAAAATTGTTTATATTACATGAGTATTATTATGACTAAAGTTCTCACGTTGCTTTATGTTTTAATTTTATTGAATATGTTAATTCCGATCGTATTTCCAAAACGTTTCAGTAACTTACTTCAAATGTCGGGAGAAATTTTAAACTGAACCACGACGTTTGCAAGTCAACTTTATAAACTTGCAATTGCAGGTACCGTTTTTACAATTTTTTTCTCACACAATTTCCCAAACAATGTCGTTAGTTTTATCTTTGAAAGATTTGTGCAATGGGAGTGCATGATTTATGTAAGTTTTTGGACATACGCCATTGCTAAGAACTTTTTCTGTTGTAGAAAAACTAAAAAAATATTAAAATAAAGAAATAAATAAATAAAACCCAAAAAAGACAATAAAACACTAAATTAAGCAAAAAAATTGCTGTTGTCAACAAGGATATAAACACCACAAAATATTCCGTAACAAGAATATGGTCAACAAAACAAAGAAAAACAAAGAAAAATGTACTAAGAGAACGAAAAAAAAAACCACAAATGATGACGACACAGAAATATTGAACCCAAAAAAAAATTCAGCACAACGGATGAAACGAAACAAAAAACATGACGAAACGAAAAGACGAAACAAACACAATAGTTTTCCAAAACAGAATAGAACGATAAAAAAACCCACAAATGATGACAGCACAAAAATATTGAACCCAAAATAATTCAGCACAACAATTGAAACGAGACAAAAACACGACAAAACGGAAAGACGAAACGAACACAATACCTAGTTTTACCAAAACAGAAACAAGTGACGTTTCGGGAACTGCTATCTGCTCCCGTCCTCAGGCAGAGACGCACATGGTTCGGAAACACAGGTGCGACTGAGTAGGGGCTGGAAATCCAGCAGAACCAGAACCAGAATCCAACAGAAAAAGTTCTTAGCAATGGCGTATGTCCAAAAACTTACATCAAGTCAATCTCGTTAGTTACCGTCCTACGCGGCGTGGAATCTGCAGACGGAGAGCGAAAAGTAAAATCTTCCGCTTCCTAATCAGTTTCCATTTTTGCGTTCCTGCATCATTGTGGAATGGGCCAAAAAAAAGTTGACCCTGTTTTAAACCGACGAATGACTGGTGCACGCCTGCAGTATGAAGCACCTTCGGCATGTAAATGACATAGTGCCAGCCAGCAAAGCGCTTTCTTCCAAGGTTTTCGCTGCCCACTTTAAAATACGTTTAATTTTCCTTTTCATCTTTTTTTTATGATATGAGGGGGGGGGGGGGGAGGCTGGAATTTGTTTTGCCTTATCCATCGCTCTTCTCTCTCTTGGGTTCATGAGAACAAAATTACCCCTGAGCGAAATCATTTCGCCTCCGAGTCAAAAAGTCTTTCGTGGCGGAATATGAGGTCAAGCGGGGATGAGAGCTATTGGCGGTGTTCTGCATGAAGGCTCTTGAGTAGTAGAATACAGGGAGTACGCGCACACTTGGCGGGAAGTTACAACTGTAAGTAGAGATTTCATCCGGGGAACTTTACACAAACGTTATACTGGTTCGTACCCAAGATAAATATAATTTACCAGCTTGTAAAATAAACATACAAATTTTTGTTTTACAAAAGCACTCGCATGCGAGTTAAAGATGCGAATTTTCACAAGTTTACTAGTAAGCTACTAAAAAAAACTTAGTTACAAAAATTGTAGCCTATAATAAACCTATTTTTTCCAACAAATATTCTACCTTGCTCTCATCTTCGGTAAGTTACTTTTACAAATTATTAATAATTATTCCAAAACATATGTTGTGGTCTAGTTATTCATAAACTCGGTACAAATGTTTGAAAAAAATTTAAAATCGTAAACATGTTTATGCTAAATTAAAAATTATGTTTCCATTACGTTAATGTTACCAAACCTAGTAACTTACATGTTAATATTTATCTAGTAATGTTGTTAAGTTAAATGTGGTATAATCTTTTCAGTTTACAAGTGTGATGATTTCATACTTGTTCTAAATAATTTGTTGTTACAAAAGCTTATTTTTTTCACTTTTCAATTACAAAAATTGAAATTTATGTAACTGATTTATCCTGTTTAGCATGGCAATTTAAAACTTTATTACTACACAAAAAAATTTTTAATGGGTTATTTTGAATAAAATTATAGCTCATGTAGCCGTCTATCGCCTACAATGTAAATTCGTGTTTTTTGGGTAACAGGTTTTCAAGAAATCAATTTTTAGCCTTAAGTGATTGGCACTGGGGCAGGTTCAACTGCACATGCAATTTGCAGGGAGTTTTAAATAATATTAGTTTATTAATTATTAAAACACGCTCATTTACGACAATGTGCCTTCGCTGAGGTATGCTGGTAACACTGAGCAAGTGGCTGATGGTTGTACAGTACACTCCCAATTATCCGCGAAATTAAGTGGCAGGGCCACCGTGGATAGTGAAAATCGCGGATAATGGATAATCCGCAAAAGAGCCGAAAATGGGTGGATTGGGGGGGGGGGGGGGAAGGAACATTAATTTCAACTTAAAATCTAAAAATTTATGAACAGTAAAAGTTACAATTAACAGTAAAAAAAATTAAAACGATGCTAAAATTTTAGTATTTTACTGAATAATTAACATACAATACATTTCAGTAATGTAAACATAATAGTGCTCAACCATACGACTAGACACAAAATGCGATAGATATAAAAATAGCAACGCATGCCAGCTTACTGCGTGAGTTCCGAGAAGGCCTGTGGCGTTTTACTGTATACTGCACACAATACACTCGACAGTAGAGTTCAAATTTGCTCACTTTAAATAAAAAAAATACAGATTTATTTATGTGCTGTATTTTTTTCGTAGCATGCGCCGATAATAGGGAGTTTACTGTAGTTAGGCACACTTGCTGAGCGGTTCACTGCAGAAGCAGAGTAGCTGTGTACAAACGAGTAACAATCCGTAGTGTGAACGATCTTGGAAGCTCTGGCCACAAGTGTTTGCGGAGTCCTCTCGACAGCTGAAAGGCTCGGGGAATTGAATTACCGTGGCTGTCCGGCGGTTCACGGGAAGGGTAAATACCACCGCACTGTTGAAGGAGCTCGGGGATGGGAATATAGGATGACCAAGAAAGGACAAGGGGGACGGTGAGGAGTGTTGTACTGGAGTGTGAATGAAGTCGACCATCGAAGCATGTCGTCCTTCGAGTGAACACTCGCAACTCATGAGTGCTGTTCTTCGTAGCATGAGGAACTTGGTTATTCTCAAAGCAAGCTTCCTTTTTCTGCCGAATTCTATCTTTGGAGATAAGTTAATGTCCGACTTACACTTATACTTCTTGCCTAGTCGGTGTCTGGTTGATGCCCCTTCCTGTTCCAGGTTGTTACATCCAGACAAATATTGTAATGGATTTACCTCCGATAGAACCAGATATATCAATGGGGTGATCCAGTCTTTTTAAAACGAGTTGTCTGGCTTATTCAGAAAATACTGCACCCGTGGTCTTCCAGTTAGGATAGGTTGACGAGTGAGGTTGTTGTAGGGGCCCAGCTTTGGATGGCAAATGGTATGTGCCATCCAAAATACCCTTTGCTGAGGTATCCTGGTAACACTGCTGCAGGTTGAGGGTGGTTTTAGTTAGGGACACTCGCTGAGTGGTTCGTTGCAGAAGCAGTTTCATCTTCAACTGGGATATACCTGTACAACTGATGTTGAGGTAGATACTGCTGGTGTTGCTGCTTCTGTGGCAACTGCTGCTTCTGTGGCAACTGCTGCTTTTACAGATGTTTTTGTGGTCGGTCCTGGTACTCCAGACAAGAGATAAGATGCCCTCATCGTAGACCTTTGACCTGGGAGGCCGCTGATCCTAGTCGGCTCTTCTGACTTTTGCAGCTCAATTGGTGGTTCTGTCTTCATCCTCACTGTCCATTCGCTGCCGCTTTTCCTCACCAGTTCTTCTGGCTTCCTTTCGATCCTTTGTTGTTATTCCGGAAATGTGGGATGTCCTGTTTTCTAGGCTTTGTGAACTTCCAGCTTGCTATGTTTACATTAGCCTTCCAGTTTTCTGTGTTGCTACGCTGCCACAGTTTGTACATTGAGCAAAGCTTGCGATGTTGTGGCCAGACATTTTTCATGCTGTGCAATCTTCAACAGCCACTCCAGGCGATAGAACGCGAGGACCTGTTCTCTGAATTCCGTGATGTTGGAGAACTGTCTGCCAGTCAGGTAACGGGCTGATTACCATTGCAACGCACTCCTCGTCACCCATCTCGAAATCTAGGAAGTGAGTTCTTTCAAACATCTGTGACAAGTGTGACTCTAGCAACTTATTCTTCCTTTTGTAGAATCGCCCTGCACGTAATATGGCACACAGATTGCCCTGGACTCTAACATATATATTTTTTCAGTCCTAGTAATATTATTTCTTTAAAAAAAAATGGTTTGGGATTTAAAAGAAAAGGTGGAATTAAATAGTATAAAACTAGCGTAATGGGGTGGGGGTAACGGGACCATCTTCGCGTGCTGGCGTGCCGGTCGCTGCAGACAGACCCAGCACAACACTGCGCTGCGGCCGCGGCAGGCACCGGGAGAGAGATGGCGGGCGATGACGTCATAGGCGTGGAAGTTTAGGTCCAGGGTTGTGTGTGCTGCGGAGCGAGGGCACGATGGTGGGGGGAAGTAGGCGGGACGGGGGGGCGGGAGGGCAGCTCCCGGGCCGCGGTCGGGTGACGTCACCGCGGCAACCCCTGCGCATGCGCGGATCCTTCAAGAGGGGAGGGGAGGGGAAGCTCGGCGGGCTGCCGGGATCGACAGGGGCGCGCTGCGAGGCCTTCGCTTCCCCCCTCCACCGGTACCCGGGCGAGCTGGGGATCGGAGGGAGAGAGCGGCGCCTCCTTAACCCCGCCGGTCCGGGCGGCAGTTGCGCACGGCCCTCGGTTCGAACCGCTCCGGTTTCCTGCGCGAGGGAGGCATGGACGCAGCTGGCTTGTTCCTCCGGGCAGCGGCGACCCGAGACCAGTAGCCGCAAGCTTGCAGCGAGGCGCCAGGGGCTCGGTCGCTTGTGCGATCCTCCAGGGCCCCCGGGAGCGTGCGCCGCAGAGGATTCCCGTCGCCTTCTGTGAGTACATACTCCTTCCCTCTTCCACCCCCTTATCCAGATCCTCACCGCCTGCAGGCGAGGTCATGGCACGCACAATCATCCACGTATCACTTCCCCCGGGAACAACACATTTAAGTTTTGTTCACACGTCAAAATTTTTATGCTAGTGAATTGCGCTACAGTTGTTATACCCAACTGTCCGTGCGAGAATATCTAAAATTGAGCAAACAAGTGTGATTAAATAATGCTCATTCCTTTTATTTGCATAGAGAAACATTTTTTTAAGCGTTAAAAAAAATGTGTGATACGATCATGAAATTAAAACGAATATCCTCAAAAACATTTTAATGCCTCACTGTGATAATTGGAGTGAAAATTATTATTTCAAATATGAACATCGTGTTTTTAAGTAACTGGAATGATTTAAATAGTTACAATATGCTCCCATATTATACACATTGGTAAATTGTTTTTATAAATGAAGTTAGACGATAAAAAAGAAATTTTTTTTCTTTTCATTTCGCAAAACCTTAATCAATCAGAACTGACACATATATAGTTGTCAAATTAAAATTGTAAAATAATTCCAAGTAGTATTACCCGAATTTAGCCCTATTAAAAAAAAGGTTAAGAGTTGTTCAATTGTATTGTTGGTGGTATGAATAAGAAATTCTCGCGTATTTTATTCTTATACGGCAGCCATTTCCTGCTTATTTATTGGTGAATAACGAAAGTATAAGCTTGCATGGGCCATCTAACAAAAGTACCTCAACGTAAATCAAATACAACTTTGCTAAAAGCTTCATTTGTTGCCAATGCAAACATTTTTTTATATAAAAATAGTTCATGATAGAATCTTATCTGGTTATAACTTAAGACATAAAGCTCACAATTTTCTCCGTAAAATATTCGTACTTCGTTACTTAATAAATCACGAATCGACAAATATATATACTTAAATGCTTTCTTAAATTTATAATTACATATTAACAATTTTTTCCATAGCATAAACAGCTATTGCAAGATACATAACCAAAGAAGGTCATTCTTAAATAATAATGATAAAGATTTAAAATTTTCCAATGACCTGAAAAATTTTTTTTTGCCCAGTTAATTTTAGTATACTTATATTACAATAATTATTTTTAAATACAGGAATTTTATGTGTTTCAATATTAAAATTATTATTTTTGCTTTTTGACATGACACATGGCATGAAAAATATATATTTTTTAATAAACACGTACTAACATAATTGGAACCAAACACATCTTGTGGTCCACCTAATTATGAACACTAGAATTCTTTACAAGGCTAATTACAAGAGCTCAAATAGTAGCTAATTACCCTTTTGATTTTAACTAAACGTCGTCTAACATGTGGTAGGAACATAATTCCCATAAAAAATTTTGTAGTTCTACTGTGATAAAAATAACGTATATGTACTCAAATAAATATATATTTATCTTTTAATACACAAATATTTTGGCTTTAAACACTTGTCCCTAATGTAGGTACTCATTATCAAACTAAGTGGAACTAATTTCCTTTACGAAGTTGTTTTGAATTATCACCAAATCTTATTCAAATATCCACTTCTCTGGTTTTCACTAAACGAGACTGTATTTAAATTTCAAAAAAAGCAAATATATTTTAACTATTATTTCGAACCTAAAATTACATTTTCAAGAAATTATGTATTTATACATTTTTACAAAAAAATAAGTTATTGATTTAACATTTTTTTCTTCAAGTTATTAACAACTACTTAGGTGAGATGTAGGCTGCATAATCTCAAAGAGGAAATTAGTAAGCCTATGGATCATAACCAAATGAAAATTTGAAGACATGTAACAAATAATCTTGTCAAGCTATGTGACATTGGTTGATATCTATCATCATAATCTTAACCACAAAATAATAGCACTCTCAGCAGTGTCTAAAAGATCACACATTTGGGGACTTGAAGCTAATTGTTTTACTACTGAAAACTATGCCAGATGTAGTTTGTTATCTATGAAAGTTCAATTAGTAATGAATTTTAATTTTCTTCTATGAATTACACGTACGGTGTAAATATTTTAAGTTGTTCTTTAAATGGGATCAGAGTCATGCAATTATAATGTAAAATGATTTTTTGGCATTATTTATACTAACAGAACGCTTTATTTATATGTAAATTTATCGATAAACTGATACTTTAATATTTAGGTTGATTTCCTTGATGCCATGCATTTTGATTGTGGACTGTAGTATTAGGTATCTTATAAAGATTTGTATTCAGAAGCTACGTAAATCTCCGGCTAAGGTAATTTAATGCTATATTCCCCGTTCACAGCTCCGTCCATGTTATTGTTGTTCGTACACTGTCTCCCATTTGAACCTAGTGTTTGAGGAAGTGTGTAAACATCCACTTAATTACCAAGCAAACACTCGTCGAAAGCATGCGGGAAGAAATGTGGGTAAATTTAACAATACACTGCAGACAATGATAAATTATCTCTGATAACTTGAATTTTTTTAATATTATATATGTATATATATATATATGTATATATATATATATATATATACACAACAGCAAATATATTTCCTAGCTTTCTTTCAGAAACAAAACTCAACCACAATAAATTTAGTATATACGAGTTGGTTATTTAAATGGGTAACTACAAATAAGTCAATGTGTTTAGTTATTCCACACACACTTTAAAATTACCACCGTTTATATTAAGTGGGCAAATAAAATTTTTGAACCAAACTACCTAGATAAGTGTTTTTTTAACATTTTCACTTTCGATCGGTTATAAATAAATATCACATTAAATACTGAACCTTGGTTAAATATCATGCCATTCACTATCTTCCATAGATCGCATCCCTCAGGAAGAATATTAGAAACAAAATACATATATTAACAGCTTATTATCATTGTAAAATTGATTGAAAACATCTTCATTGCATGAAATGTTTGTTCACACATTAAAAGTTCTATCCTAGTAATGATAATATAAATTTTAACTGTTCTTTTAACAAAATTTACTTGTAACAGTTTAAAGAAGACATTTTTTTTCTAACAGGGGTTTTAATGCTATACTAACAAACATGCTAACAAGTTATAAGTGTTAATAACGTTTTGAATAATTTCCATACGTAAACCACTCAAGCAATTACTAAAAACTCGTTTATTCTTTACATGCATGTAAAGAACTGTTTTGTATTACTTGCAACAAAAAAAAAAAATTGAACTAATAACAGTCACTCTTTGGTCAAACAAAAATTTATATATGAGCTACACAAAAAATTAGAATATAACTTATTACAAAATTGTACATAACATAATTTTTATTTATCCCATGTTTTAACTGTTTTTTTAACATGTAATGCATGGGAACAATTTAATTATAATTCTTAGGATAAAAGTTAAGGTCTTAGTGTAAAGTTTGAATCATTATTTTAAAAGAATGTTAGTTTGGGATTTTGAAGATTACATAAAATTTTATTTCTTATGTTTTTTAGAATAAACTCAATCTTAGAAATGAAAGAAAATTTATTTACTTGATCTGATATTGTTCGCACCTCTTTTAGGAATAAATTTGTGTGTGCATTTTGAAGAAATTTTTTACATAAAGTACCAAATAAAAATATTTCTTCAAAATGTGTTAGTTTTCAAACATATAGCTGTACATAAACCAACATATAAACTTAAAAAAAAATAAAAATTGGTGGTGAAAGGTTTAGGGAAAGCATTTAGTTTAACTTCATTATTTAATATTTACCTTAAAAATTATTAAACTTGTAGATATTTAGAGAGTCTGTATTTACTTTAAAAAGTTACACACATTAAAACTTTTGGCGTATTTAACTGCGAAAGATAAATATTAAAATAATTTGCAACAAAAAAATGGAGAAGTAATTGGAAAACAAAACTGAAACTTTCCCGTTTTAAAATAATGTAAAGGGCTACTTCTCGATAATTTTCATGGATTTCTTTCAGAAGATTTTTTATCCTCGTTTTCCAAACCTTTGAACCTCTAAAAAAAATTCGTTGTCAAAAGTTTCTATCATGTAATCCTTTAAAGTCTCCTCATTTATAATTCGCAAACTTTTAAAACTGTAACTTTGGCAGTAAATGATGAAAATTTGGGCAACATTTATATATATATATTTTTTAAAATTTTGTACAAGTTTAGCCAATAAGAATATTTATAAAATAGTTTTTCATTCGAATTAAAAAAAAACATGTCTACGAACCCGGACACGCCGCCTTATGTCATGGTTCGAAATAGTCAAATCAATGGTTGTTCCAATCTAGTGGAAGAGCGCAAGCGTACAATGAGCGTAAAGAGACAAAGCGTAACAGGTCAATGAGCGTAACGGGACAATGAGCGTAACGGGACAATGAGTCATTCTTTTTCGTGCGTGCAGCCGGCGTTCATCGATTTATTAGACATTGTCACGTCAAAAAAAATCCTCCCACTTTACATAGCTATCATCTAACATCTATGCCAAAGAAAATGTTTTTCGTGGCGTATGTGATAAGGCTAGGTTACACAGGGCGCTACGCTATGTTCGCTATGTTCACTGCGCCAGGTGCCAGACAGGATAGTCTGGTTCGTGATGTCGGAGAGACGCATGCCGTGGGATTCCAGTGGTGATTCCGACGATGATGATATTCTGATGGATCTCTCAGCATGTGAACGTAAAAAAGAAATGGGTTCATGAATTTAATATAAAAACAAAAGATTAAAAAAAATAGTGTTTGAAGTAGCTTCTAGTGAGGACGAAATCAACGTTATGGATTATTTGCGGACAAATTCAACTAAATTTGATAGGATCCATTTGGAATAAAATCCTAGGCATTGCCCTGCATGTCCTGCCTTCTATATTCTTCCATGGATGTGTTCTATAAACATGGATATTCTCGTAATCTTTCAATAAATTTTCCGTCGACTTGACTATTTTAAAGCACAGTATTGAGAGAAACTGAACTTCGTGAAAATCAAAGGCAGAAGTAGAGCACAAATCCGCGCGAAAAACGGATGTTTTTTGTTTATATGCGCTTGCGCGAAGCCAGCGACGTTTTTTTAGAAAAAAATTGCCGAGAACCAATCGCCCGGCAGCGTCGCCAACATAGCGAACATAGCGAGCATAGCGAACATATCTTTGTGTAGCCAGTAACACCTGACATGCATCTGGCTATATTTTACTCTCGTAGCGAACATCGTGATCATAGCGGGCATAGCGAGACCGTAGCTTTACATAACTTGTCTGAAATAATAATTTAAAAAAAATTGGTTGTCTGTAAGTCGGTTTACGGACGATAGTTTAACGTGACGTCATAACAAAACATTGATGTAATGATTGCATACTTTTATGAATAAAATTGAATCATTTTTAATTGAATTATCACTAATTTGTATGGATACAAAGGAGTGAAATGAAATCTACAATTTAATTGATAAATTTACTTTTATTTGCACTCATTAATTCAAATATATTTATTACTTTAACGAAGATATTATTTTAACTATAACTTTTACACTTGTTTGCTATTTAACTTCTTCCAATCTGTGTTATTCTGTTAAGGATAGGACGATGTAGGAAAAGTAGGAAACGAATGGGAATGTTTCAAGTTTAATGTGCCTCGAAAAAGTCAATTGATGGTTGTTCCAATCGAGTGGAAAAGAGATAGATGTGGCGCAAGCGTACAATGAGCGTAATGGGACACAGCGTAACGGGACGATGTGCGTTACGGAACACTTTTTAGTGCATGCAGCCGGCGTTCATCGATTTATTAGACGTTGTCACGTTAAAATCCCCAAAGGTTTTACCACGAAACAGTTAAACAAATACCACTGATTAAACAACAAAAATTATAGAAGGATATGTGGGTACAGTACATTTAAGAGCTGTCAAAGTGGAGACATGTTACAAGACACAGACGGTATGAACAATAGCGCTGTATGCGCAGCAAGTATCATTCCATTGCTGGAAACTTAATACCATTAACTTTAGGCTGAGGAAAGTTACCTCTCAGTGAGTAGTACTTTGCTTCCCTTGCAGACCAGATTGACATGTTAGCCGAGGCACCTACTTTTGCTACGGTGGTGAAAACCAATGCCCAAGTATAGTATGTCCATAAAATAATGTCCCAGATATAATATTAAAAAGTATAAACTGTAAGTGTTGTAGTGTGTTGGAACAAGGCCACTATTAAATAGTAACTCAAGCAGTTTTAGATAAATTAGCACATGCGCGACTACTGCTTTGCTGTTTTCTCGCTTGCAGCGGGAAAGAATGGCTCTTCCCCCAATTAGTAGAGGGTGAACCTGTAAACTTTATTTGGCAACAGGATGGGATCCCTTCCCTTTGGAATCTCTTTGTGCGAGAGTGGTTGAACGTCGAAGTCCCTGACCGTTTGAACTGATCGTAATGGTTTAAACGTCAGAGCTCTCTTTCTCTTGCCCCCGCGTTTACCTGACGTAAAATACTTTCTCCTTTGGGGCTTTATAAAAGATCGTGTCTACGTTCCCCCGCTACCAAATGATTAGCTAAGAGTTGAGACACGGAATTGAAGAGGCTTCCATTACTCCGGACGTGTTAACCAAAGTGTGGGAATAATTGGACTTCAGGTTGCATGTGTGCCTTACAGCTAAAGGTTGCGCATATTGAACATTTGTAAGAAAAACTAGGTTAGTTCACTTTAAATTTGATGTATGGTCTGTTGTAAATAATCTAAATTTGACGTCGACCCAAGTGTCGAACCAGCTCGCACACCCCGTTAAGCCACGCCAACGCCTTCTCCTGCCCTGTGTTGCGTGTCCGCCGATGTGCAGTGTGGCTAGGGCAGGGGGGAGATTCGCACGCTAGGGGAAGTTTAATGTAAACTGTTACAATGTACCATTGAAACTGGGACTTTTTTTATGGACTGACTGTACTTGGAGCTGCTGGGCTCAAGTGTTCCTTTTTTTACATTCCTGTGTGACGTCCTCAGCGCCTTATTGCGACTATGGAGAGGGGTTTGGGACTCTTCACAGGGAAGGAACATCCATGGGTTTCTCGCGTGGGAGAATCCCAGCCACCCTCTTCTGCACACCCTTCCGTCCCTTCACCAGACTCCTAGTCCTTGAAGCCCTCCCTGTCCAGAATAGGAGTACATCTGTGATGACCAGGCTGTCTGTCCCCTTGTCGCGCCCTGCCTGGTGAGGGTTTAACTCGTGTTCGGGGCTGTCGAAACTTTGCAGGAATCGGACGACCAGATGCTCGAGTATCAGAATGTTCACGTTTCGTCATGGTCCTTTTGTGACCTCGACTTCCCCTGGAACTTCCGCGCTTTGCAGACAAAGGCTCTTGACCTGAAGATAACATCGTTCGCGCAGATACCGGGAAAATTCCGAGTTATTTCCTGATGCCAGGACGAAATACGTTTACTTATACGCAAACGAATCGGGTTATTAATTCCATCGGTTGCTGTCAAATTTTTCCCTTACTGCCAGATCGCGTGTGATAGGGTTATTCGAATTTTGTAATGCTGTAATTTGGTTTCTTGTCATTCGGGGATGGCAAATGTACCTGTGATTCAATGGGAACGCAGTTCAGGGGTTTCATCAGGGAGACAATTTATAATTTAGAAACTGAAAAGTGTAGTTGGGAGGATCGTTTCATACTGCCAGATGGTGATTATTTTTGATAGGCCAGTGATAATAAATCTCATTTAGGAAAAGTCACTTAAGTGGCTAAATTAAGTTAAGCAAGTCATTTTTTGTGAGATTAATAGGTATTTCTGAATAATTATTTAATTTTGATTAAAAAAATGACTTTCATAAAATATTTCCAAATATATATATATAGTTCTTAAACTTTGACAACAAACACGTTTTGTAAACAAGTTGTTAGTGGAGTTTTAGGATTTGGGTCAAAATATTTTAATATATATTCTTGGTATTGTGAAAAATGTCATGTTAAGTTGGTAAAATAAACAGTTTGTACACTTGATGAAAATGCATGACTTACAGATAAAAAAAGTGAATTTAAACTCTGTTCAACAAATTTTTTGAGTATGCAGCAATGGTCACATTTTTGTAAATGTATTTTTACGACAACTTTTTTGCAGTGTAGTTTGTTTATTAAAGTCCTGGTCTTACACGCAATTTAAAACTACTGCTCTTTTAATGTAAAAAACTCTTGTGTTATTGTATTTCTTATCTTTCTGTCGATGTAATATGTTTAGGCGTGTTCTTTTAATGATTCGTGCAATGAGGGATTTAGATTTAATACAATTTCTTGGACATACACCATTGCAGTTTTGCACTGTTTGTCGGCCTGTTTGTGCCTGAAGACGGGAAAAAGATGCCAGTTCCCGAAACGTAACAACTGTTTTGTCATAGGAGAACTACTGTGTTCGACGGCGTTGTTGTCGTTGTGTTGTCAATTATAGCCTATTTCTTTATCTTCATCGTTGTGTTCGTATATTTGCTTCCTTGTTCTGGTAAAGCCAACCCAAGCAAACATTTCGGGATAGGATAAACATGTTGCTTTCCATTTTACCAAATATTAACAAAATATGAAAATTTCAGCTGTTTATTTTTTTAAATTATATCATTTGGTGAATGTTTTTTTGGTATTTTATATTCTATACTTCACATGCAAAAATTTTTTAAATAATTAGTATCCAAACAACAAATACAGAGCAATTGTGAAATTAAAGAGATCGAATTTTCATTGTTAGGTTAGTTTCAGTATCTAGAATTATACAATTTAAATGAATTAGAGGAATTTGAATTTGCTTTAATGTAATTTATTTATGATATTTTTATAATATTACATTAATTAGACAGATCATATAGCAAATTTACCGTTTATATTGTACTAATTTCTTTTATCGTAAAAATGCAACCGATTCACATATGTTATATGTGATAATTTTATATGTGATAACTTATTATACTACTTTGAAAAACTGTAACTAACGATTTTTTTTACCAAGTGTGACAAAGAAGCACGCAAATTTTAAGATAGTAGTAGTAGCAGCAATTCCCATAGAAAACTTAAATCCAAAGTGAAGGAAAAACATCTCAATTAAGCTAACAGGTGTGACGTTTCTATTAAGTATTAATTAATTCATTGATTATTTATGGTAATTCATTTTCTAATAAATGTAGGTGTTTTAGTTAGAGAATTAATGTTTTTGACGTGGTTTGAAAGAAGAACATTGAGATTATGTATTATCATAGTGGAATTCCAGTTTTCTTATAGTTTTTAAAACTGGTAATTACTTCTTTATTCGGCTATTTTAGTGTACCAAATATATTCCAGGATCATAAAGTTTCATTTAGCACACCAATGCGTTTGGTATGTCCCCAATGGTTTACGAAACTGATTTTTACACGGGTTTACATTGCTTCACGACTTCAGCTCGCGGGTGTGGGAAGAAAAAAACAACTCGTTCTAGTGCGGTTTTAGCTAAGACTTCTGGTGCGAAAAAGTGTGTACTCAGAGACGGGCCACTTGAAATTGTGCTGAAAATTTTACCTTCACGAGAACAGGCGCGCTAAGTTCTAGCCGCGTCCTTCGCGAATAATTCACCGACGTTTCGGTCGACATCGCAGTCGCCGTCATCAGGGAGTGCAGTTACATACCGAAACGTCGGTGAATTATTTGCCAAGGACGCGGCTACAACCCAGAAGCCAAGCTATTTCAGACAATGGCCGTGAAAGCCTGCGAACATTATCACCCAAAGCTAAGTATTATGCCATTTCAAACCAAAAAATAATTAGCACGGAAGATTTATTGCAAGCGGTGTCAAAACATTGGGGCTTGCGAAATGTTGAAGCCTAATCCCCCTTAAAGCTTTCAAGTTCAGCCGCAACGGGCGAATCCACACCATCACCACACAAGTATAAGCTGCGTCGGTGGTAAACTCAAGACGAGCCGTTAATGCTGCAATCGGCTTAAAAGGCACAAGCTGAAGTTTGGGGCACGTTGCTAGCACCAACATTTCCCACATCAAACACAAACTAGTTGGCTTTTTAAAGGACTTCATTCAAGAACCAAGGGGATACGTAGCTAATTCCCCGTAAATGAATTCAACTAAACCCTGTTCCTTTCTTGCATTCAGTCACGACCAGTTTTCTCAAGTTTGATCGTGAAATTAAATACCGTTAGAATGTTAGATTTTTTTTGCTGCTTCTGAATTTTTTTTTTTTTTACAATTGATTGAGCTTTTACAAAAGAATCCCTTGGGTTCACTTACCGTGAAAGGTAATCGAAAAAAATTTTTTTACGCTAACACACCTTTTTTATTAGCAAAAAAACACTCATTCTGCAGTCATTTGTTTGCATTTAAAAAAAATTTTCACAAACGTTTTTCGAGCCGTTTTCAAATTTAATAATTAAATAGCAATAAATTAACATAAAATGGCATGTACAAAAGTTGACTATCAACGAAACAGACTATTGTTAATGTGTAAACATCTTAGCTCTCGGCATACGGCATTTGGTGGGAGTAATATCGTGAATAGAACGGAAGTCGCAAGGAACGGAAATGTGTAACCTCGGTGCTGCCATCTCTGGTGGATGGCGTGAACCAAAGTTCACAAAGCCAAAGGAAAACATTATAGTATTACATGTTCAGTGATTTTTAACAAAACGGGCAGTAGAGTCTTAAATTTGTTGTTGAAAAACCTGACGTTGAAACATTGGTAAATGTGTTTGATAGGGCACACTTATGTTAAATACAACGTTGGGCTTTGACGACTAAAGCATCTTTGGATAACATATTTGCTAAATAAACGCTAGTCTCGAATGTCCTATGTGGATGTTAGTTTTTCTTCAAAAAAAATATAGCCTCTAACTGGCCATATAATCACAGAATATTAAAAAAGTTTGGTTTTAGAAGTTTTTTTTTATCTTACGTGTAAGAACACAGCCCTTTTTTAAACTTAATACGATACGACCCTCTTGAAGAATGATGCAATGGAAACGAGCGTTTGTAACCTTAATGCCCAATATTATTCTCAAGAGATATCGCATACGAGCTAAAGGTCTGACCGTGACAGTGGCAAAGGCTAAGATGCTCTTAAAGGGATAATTTTTCTAAATAATATTGCCACTTAATTATTTTTTTTATTTGCGTTCGTGATGTTTGCCAGATTAACGTACAGGGCATTCTGAAACATTAAACTTTACTGTTTGTCCATTTTATTTACCGTCGCGCCAATCTTGAGTGACAGTGCCAAGTAATGTGTTGTTTTCTTTTCGGATTACGCCCGTGCATCCGACCAAATTTTCATCCTAGTAGATGCAGAGGCCAGAGGTCAGGTGTAGGTCGGTCTATTGCTTTTATAAGCAGGCATAGCTTGTCAATCAAGAGCGCACAAAGTATTGAACATGTCAGGTGCGACCAAATCAACCCGTGGGTTTGCCAAAAAAAAAATTATAGGGCTGAATCTTGATGGAACACCGGAGAAAATCTTCAATTGTGAAGATTTCATTCTGTCATGACCCGATAAAAAAAACCCAGAGTAGTTGAGGCCATTGGTGGGAAAAAAAGCAAGCACAAAAAGAGTAAATATTGGCATGAAAATACACCAGCGCTTTTATGCTGTTGTGCGGCTAGACTAATGCTTCCACTACTACGTGTATTCAAAAATAAATATGTCATGTACAATTTGACTGATTATGGTGCTTCATCACAAATTTTAGTTTTAGCAATTTCATGGGGATGAACGAAACCACAAATTTTTTCAATTTGTTTAGTAAAGTGTTTTTTCTTCTTCTCCAAATAAAGGTTAAAAAAGGCCAGTACAGTTAATCTGTGATGGTCATACTACCCATATTTCAACTCAATTGATTGTCATTTTGCAATATAAACTTTATAAAAAAATCTTACAAACCAAGTTTATGTTCGCCCACTGAGGCGCACGCAAAACGGTAAATGAGATTCTAGCCCAACACAAAGTCACGTTTATCCAAACCAACACCAACTACAATCAGAACAACTGTACTCACAATTTCTCTCGTCGCTGCGGCAGAAACACTCGTAGCTAATCTCAAAAACAAGGCACCTAAATATCTTCGCGCCTTTGGATGAACATGCCCTGGCCCTTTCCCCGGAAGCCGAACAAACGTGCTCGAGGCTCATCGAGTGGAATTCAAATGTCTCGTGGAAAGTTCTGCACCGCGCCCGGGCGTGGCCTGTTCACTCCAACAGTCGCGGGCCCATTTGACTCCTGGCGCGCGCGAGGCGCTACGAGGTCTCGCCTCGGCTAGCAGCGGACTCTGCCCAACGCCTTTATTACAGGGCAGCCAACTGTCACTTCCTACTGCCAACTGTCACGTAAACTCTCTACACAAAGGAAACTGATTCCGCACTCCCACGCAACTCCCCAGCGATACAATATAATTAAAAACAAGAAATAAATAAATAGGCTAGGATAAATAACTTTTAATAAAAAAAGCTAAAATAAACTAACAATTAAATAGAACAATATTTTACTATTAAAAAAATTATTTTGAAAAATTAAATAATGATAAACTCTTTTATTTTATATAAAAACATGTTTCAAATGCAAAACCGTATTTTGGCCGGAGACCTAGCCGCAATCTATCTGGAAATATATTTACGTAGCAGATTATGGTGTGATAATTCAATACGTTATTTAATGATCATTGTGTTCTGGATAGTTTTATATATGACTAAATTTTGGGCGTTGTTATTTCTTGTCGTATCGTGTGTTTTTTACTCTTTGATATAAATAGTTCGATCATAGAAGTCTTTATCTGTTTTAACAAAAAATTGGTCTTTTGTCTTTTATTACGTTTTTTTTTTACCATTTGAGATATGATGTAAGTTAATCTAATCATATTAACCCTGTTATGTAGGTAAGGGACCTTATGGCGTGGACATCAACAAAGTTTGTTTTTGACAACACCCGTACTTTTCACAATATAATCATTATTTGTTTACCAAGTGGATACTAAAGCTATTTTTTCAGGTAAAACAGGTATAAAAACAGAGAGATTAATAATATAGCAATTACTGATTGTTAATTGATCTGATTTTTAATAAAATAATGTACATTTTATGACACTTAAACCTAATAGGCCTATAACATTTCAACACTAGCATAAACTGACAGCACAAAAGGGTTTGTGATACGAATTTAAACTATTTTTATGTAGCCTATGTTGAAAAATTCTTTATTTTTAGGACGCAATTCATAAATTTAATGTTTAACAGTTATTTGGAGAAAAATTTGATAGAAATATATGTTACATTCTAAAATTAAATAATTTGCGACAAAGGCCACATACAAAACGTTTCATTTAAACTGTTTACAATACAATAACAGCTCTTTTTTATGCTACATTTGGAATAAATATTGGCCTTGAATTGTTTTAAACACAATGAAAAAACATTTACAGACAATCACCCATTGTAAAATAATGTATTTATAAAAAATACGATGATATCACGAATAAAATTAAGCTGAATTTAAGAAATGTAAGCAATATATCAATCACCAAAGAACAGTATAATGAAACACCGTATAATGTAGTTGTTCTTCATGTATGTGGGAACTCTGGCAGTGAAGGAGTACTCCGGTGTTTCTGAACGCCTACGCAGAAATGCATTCGGTATGCTCTTGGGTGTATGCTGGTTGTATGTTAAAAGTCTGTAATTTAAATTCATAGTAAATTTAGAAATGATAATTTGTCCAGTTACGACAGGTATGAATCTGGATGTTCACTTTCCAAACTTTTGACTACTGAGACGGAGACCTATGTGTCATATTTAATAAATGGTGGATAAGTGAAATCCAGAGACGTCACTAAACTAACCCATGCAATATTAATTATTTAAATTTGAAGCAATAATAATAATAAAACCAGCAGTATTTTAAGGTAAAAGAGAGAAAATTGTAGACAGAAAATATATTAAAAATTATTTTATGACTTAACATTTTGTCACGTCTCACTTTCAGAGGGGGGGTTCAATTCTTCAAAAATGTAGCTCTGAACATAAGAAACTCAAAACATTAACTAGCCATAGAGCATCTCACTGAGGATTGAATCTTAGTAGGTGTATTCTTATACAAGAATAGAAAATCAGGATACTGAGAAAAAAATAAGAGTAACCTAAAAACAATAGAACAATCACATTTATTTATAACAATTAAATAAAGCTGACAAATAATGAGGCACCTTCCATGTCCGCTACCAGCCTTATAGATATTCCGACAGAAAAACAATAAACCATATATAAGATTTTCTTAGTAGTACTAACACATTAACATAATCGTAATAATTTCCTCCAGGCCACCCAGTGATACCAAGCTTCATTAGCTCTTCCACAACTTCATTTTTAAAATTTATTAAGAACATCCACTACCTTGAAACGGATTTTAGAAATTATTTAGTTTAAGTTTATAACGTCATCATTTACATGAAAAGACAAGGATCGTGATGCAAACAAATTACCGAGTTATACTTGAAAATAAAAAGGGAACGGTAGTGCTCAACGTATTACACGTTAAAACCACTAAGTTTCTAAGAACAAATTATTTATAAGAGCAAATAATACACCAAACGAGAATTTTTAAAGTTAACTACGAAGAAACACTGAAGGCTAAGAGTCCGGCATCACTCAGGCGCCATTTCCGATAGCACTCACCTAACCATTACCAAGTCGCCGCGCGGCCGGGCAGCATGACAGCCTTCCACAGGATTACCGCCCCGCGAAAACATTTTACATCTCTTTTAAGCTATTTTCTTGGCCGCAAAACCCCTACGGGGAAAACATCCTGACGGGAAGTTTTCCTGTGTTTTACAAACACGTAAAGTTATTACAACAAGCCGGCCGCGCGGTCGGCCGCGCCAGGTTGCCCACGTAGTCAGAAAACCGGCCGCTAGATTGCGACACTCGCCTGCGCACGGCGACTGCGCACAATCTGCGCTCTCAGCTGGCCTCAAAAAAAAACGACAAACAAGTCTGCGCCGCGTTTCTCTGGAACTGCAGCAAACAACGTGTCAGCTGGCCTGGCTGAAACGCGGTCACGCCTGCGTTCCCAGACAAAGACGTGCAAGACTCGCACTCTTCCAGCCCCCCCGCAAACCCAAATCCAACAAAGGTGTTACCCCATCTTAGCGTGAGGGAAACCAAGTCCCGAACTAGCGAAAAGAATTTAAAATTGTATTTTCAACAAATAAACTAATTAAATAAATTAATGATAATTTTGAGCTACGCGACATCACCCCGGGCGGCAGGAGCTTGTGCCCCACAAGCTTACAACAATGCTTGGGGAATATTTAAGTTTGCTTCAAAAAAAAAACCAATTGTCCCTATCATTTCTATGTGATCCAGTTACAAATTTAAATTAGTGATTACAGTGGTTGTTGTTTAGGTATAAATACCAACTCTAAGTTCTACTAGCACTTATTGACAATTTCCTCTCGGAGGACAAATGTGTTTTACAAAATTTCACATGTTAGCACTGCTTGGGACAGCAAGCAGCCAGGAGGGATACGGCGAAGAGATGCACCAACTCAGGGCAGAGACAGGAACAGCCAGCGGAACTGTGAGCTGCAGAATCACACCCCACTCCAACTTCTGCCTCTCCCAGCCGGTTCATCCCGACGTCGTTCATCCCAACTGCTCGTCATCCACGGTACACGACACCATTCCTACACAAAATACATGAGCAGCATCAGGAGTCATACAATTACAAACAACTAAAAAAAAAACTCTCAAACATCAAAATAATAGTGAACAAATCAAACAATTAAATTATCTTACTTAAGTTAATGACGTATTTTCATGTGTTTATCAAGAAGTATTCATGAGATCAACATAGATCAACACAACTAACCAAGGAGGGTCATACCAGGTATCAACACAAAAATAACTTTTAAAGATTCTTAAAACAAGTAACTATTCAAAAACTAAACTCGTAACTCATCTGCAATATTCAACATCTTGAAGAAAAGCCTACCCCCCACATTTCGTAGAGGAAGGATAAGGTAAGGTACCTAATAGGAAAATTTACAACAAAAACTTGACTGTGTCCACGTGTAGGTTGAAAGTTTATAACTACACTGGCCTTGTCTTGCTATACACTTTGTTTTGAACGTCAGGTCAGTAGTTTCAAACGATGGATAATTCTAGTCTTCTCGATAAATTTGTTGTTTGGGGGGCCACACCCTATCGCGATGCGTAATCACTGTCCTTGGACATGGCCACTCCCAAACCGCTGATACTCCTGGTAATCGTGCATCACCACACGATTCGACGATACGGGCACCAGCCCGCAGCAATGGGTAGAAGCAGGTCCTCTTCTCCCAACTGGCCCACGTGGTATCTGGCTGACCCTTAACGACGCGCCTTCTCCCAACTCGAGAAGGGACAAGAGTTCTGGATGGAGCTGCACCACAGCACTCCTTTCGAAATTGCCCTTAACAAGTCCGCCTCAAAAGTCATTCTCTTCGATTGACGAAAACTATCAATGTCACTTCTTGAATAATAAAAACACAAGGGGGGGGGGGTTATGGTGGAAAATGGGAATACGGAAAGGATCCCACCCACTTTCTCAATGATTAGTCCTGACGTCATAATTCCCCTTATTGAACCTGGTATTCTCCCTCCATCGTTATTTGGTTCTATAAAAATTATTTATGGGCGCATGCCCCTTCACATAAACATTAATCAAATTCTAATTTTTCTAATCGTAGGTAAAGCTTTACATTGAACAAAATTCATTCACTACTGATCATCACAAATGGAAATGGTTACTTTCAATTCCTCCCCAGTTTCACTGGATAACTTAGCTACACAACCATTATCTCTGGCTAGTATGTCTTTTAATTCTACCTTTCCACTGGTAGAAGGAACAGCATTTTCTACTGTAGTCGAGATTTCTACAGACATACTGAGGGGTTTCCGATTTCTCAGATATTTTAATAACAGAACTAAAAACATTCCAACTATTACCAATATAGTAATTACAGTTACACTTATTTCTATGCCAAGGGTAGTAACATTGTCCAAGGCGGATACTCTTGGTAGCGTTCCAATACCTACTAGATATGGATTTTTAATAATAATAAATAATAATACACTACTTACAATGGAAAGCGCAATACTCTGTAAGTTTTTCATTACAAATCTTGGTACGTTTTCTGGTTCTCTTAAATGAATCGGGTCTAAAGGGGTTTCAAACTTTGTCAAAGAAAAATTTAAATGTGGTATTAGAGTTGGCCAATTTTCATCTAAACAATCCATTAAGGATGGAAAAACTGTATGTGTTGACGTAGGATGAGGGAAAATTTTCAATTTACGTAACTTCGTCCAAGCAGCTGGTATTACATGTACCAATTGAAATTTAGATTTTGTTAACGCATCACATGGATACAACTCGTTAATTTTAAGTTCTTGGTTTAAATACAAACGACAATCACACGGTACTTCTATATCTACAGCTCCGAGGATGTCTCCACTTCCTAAAAATAAAGATTCATTGTTATGTTTCATGCATTGCAAGTCTAATTTTCCTGACGGGTTTGTTAGGAAGTACCGCTCTGGTCCAGCCTGGGTGATCATCAGTTGGTTTCCGGAATGGCATCGAAACGCACATGTGGTACTAAGATTTTCAACGGTAATCCCCTGAAAAAGAGCCTTTGGACACAAAGCACTACCTAGGGTATCTCCGGAGAACCTGGGAACAAAACACAATTTATCTTCAAATGGTCTACAATCTAATAAATTTCTACCCTGAATAGTGATTAGATGGTCTCCATCCACTGCCAGAAAATTCGGAGCATGATCCAAATGACAAGTTGAGTTCTTCCACTGAAATGGGACTGCGACGAACTGAAACAATCTCCAATTGGAATTTAGTTTAACAATTGGTACTTTAATTTGAAGGTATAAATTTTCCTTGTGGACTTGACATTTACAAATGGGTAAATTAAAATATTTCTGAACTTCTGATACACTTATGGACAACGCATAACCATCCCTATTAAGAATTTCATTTAGCATATTTAATTTCTCTTTCAATTGAGCTGGTGTAACTACAATGGCAGGTATTTTATTTGACCGGCACTGGTCCAGAATCTCTAGTCTTGTAAATGTATGCGCTTGTTTGGCTAATTGAGAGGCCAACAGTACCTGAAACTGGAATGAATGTCCTATGTCTTGAACCATTCCTGAAAACTTAGTCACCATAGTCTCTCGGAGGTCTTTTAAGTAATCAGACAAATTTGTGAATTTTGATTGTACTCTTTTTAGAATTCCGGTCATTCCCTCGTTTATAACAAAAATAGTGTTGCTCATATTTGCCAGTGCCTCATGAGTGTTTAAAATTTGTGATTCCATCTTGTTTATGTGTTCTGACATTTGTTGTTCATTTAGGAAAAGATTATTCAATTGACTATTGACGGCAATGTCACAACACCAATGAAAAAAACTCTCCAATGAAATTTAACCCTCGTCTTTCCCGAACTTGAGACTGAAAATCCAATACGTCATCCCCTGCTGCTTCGTTTACCTTATTAATTAGCATGTCAGTATAAATTAAGCTATGTTTTAATTCTTTGAAAATAACACACCATTCACTTGAACTATTGGAGGGACAAGAAGTGATTTCTTTGATACTATCCTGAATGTCATCTAATTGCATTGGCCAAGCAACCTTAAAATTTACTGGTACCGATGAAGTGTACAATGTTACCTGAGGTATCGGCTCGAAATGCGCTCCCGCAACCACCCCCACTGCTCCTTCAGGTAGCGGTCGATGTTGTCTGCTGCTTCCCAGCTGCAGGAGCACCAGGACGATGTGTAGCATCCTCATCGTCAGTACGGAAGATGATCACGCCTTAAGACTCTGTAAAAATTCTATACAAAACTAAATATTAGACACGCTCAATTTTTGTTTACAAGTGTTACAAAACTTTCGAATTATTTTTTTTTTCTCTCTCTCTTTGTTTTATTTAGTTATCCACAACCACAATAAAAAAATCTCTATTACATAACTTATCATAACTTATACACTGTAAAAATTTTTCATTCTCTCTACGTTTGTAACTTCGTAAACATCTCTGCCTCGACTCGTCTTCTTTAACCTGTACAGGTTATTAGACAATTTGTCCACCACAACATAAGGACCGAACCATTTATGCAATAGTTTCTCTGACAAACCCTTTTTTCGAACAGGTGTGTACACCATAACCTCCTGTCCTATCTTATAGGTCACCGCTCGTCGTCTGCGGTCATACCTTTTTTTATCGATACCCTGTTGTCTCTTTAAATTCTCTCTGGACTGTCGCAGGATCTCCTTCCAACGAGTACGCAGTCGAAGGCTGTCCTCATCTTCTACAGGCTGACTTAATTGAACATCTGAGGGTAATACAGGTTCTCTACCATACATGAGCACAAATGGGCTAAATTTTAATGTTTCCTGCCTCGCCGTGTTGTATGCCAAAGTGACCAAGGGTACATATTCATCCCAATTACGTTGTGAGGATGCCACATACTGAGATAGCATCATTGCTATTGTTCCATTTAATCTTTCACATAATCCATTTGTGTTTGGCCTGTATCCTGAGGTTTTCAAACTTTGTACATCCATTAACCTAAGTAATTCATTAACGACTTTGGAAGTAAAAACTTTTCCTCTATCTGTCAATATGGAACATGGTACAGAATGGCGACAAATTATGTTTTCTAGTAAAAACTTAGCTACGTCATTGGCGTTACTAGTGGGGGTGGCTTTAGTCTCCGCCCATCGAGTACCGTAATCAATAGCAACAAGAATGTATTTGTTTCCTGACACGGTTTTTGGAAAAGGGCCTAAAATATCGACACCAATACGTTCGAAAGGTTCACAGATAGGTAATGGTTCTAATAACCCTGCTTTCTTTTGAGGAACTCCCTTTTTCCCCTGACATCCCCTACAACTCCTTACATAGGCCTGAATCTCTTTTAGCATATTGGTCCAATAATAACGACGTATAATTTTGTCTGCGGTGCGAACTACTCCTAAGTGACCGCCAAAAGTGGGATTGTCGTGACTTTCCCTCAGAATTTCAGCCTTTAAGCTTTCTGGGACTACTAATAGCTTGTCTCTACCACTTGGGTTAGAGTTATTTTTGTACAAAACACCATTCAGCAAAGAAAAATTTTTCGCTTGTCGGCTTAACTTATTATCGATTCCTGACGGTTGAGTCAACTCAGAAATTAAAGGTCTTAGACTCACATCAGAATATTGCAGCTTAGCTAAATCCACATCATGCATCACAAAAACAGGTAACTCAAGGGATTTTTCTTCGTCAAGGGCTGTCCCTGTGTTGACAGCATTTCTACTCAAACTGTCTACATGTACATGAGTTTTTCCACTACTATAACATACAGTGTACTCATACTCCATCAATTTCAATGCCCACCTGGTTAACCTTCCTGCGCTATGAGCATTAAATTTCAAACGATTCAAATAACATAGGCTATGATGATCGGTTACAATTTTGAATGGCTTCAGGTAAATGTAAGGCCGAAACTGGTCTAAAGCATAAATCAAGGCTAAACATTCAAGGTGAGTTATAGGATATCTAGTCTCAGCTGACGTGAGAGTTCGACTGGCATAGGCAATAGGTTGTAATTTTCCATCAATTCTTTGTAACAATGTGGCTCCTATCCCTAAGGTACTAGCATCTGTATGTATTTCAATGGGCTGGTTTTCCTGGAAGTGAGCTAACACGGGGGAAG
Source organism: Bacillus rossius redtenbacheri (assembly GCF_032445375.1). Classification (NCBI taxonomy): domain Eukaryota; kingdom Metazoa; phylum Arthropoda; class Insecta; order Phasmatodea; family Bacillidae; genus Bacillus; species Bacillus rossius. Next base: position 11,726,729 of record NC_086345.1, on the reverse strand, counting down.
AAATCAGCTTTTCTTTCAAAATTTGGAATGCTTGTTCTTGCTTGTCGGTCCAGATAAACTTTTCATTTTTCTTTAGCAATGTCGACAAGGGTTTCGCAATCTGAGAGAAATTTGCTATAAACTTACGATAGAAAGAAGCTAGGCCTAAAAAGCTTCTCACCCCTCGTTGGTCCTTAGGTGTAGGAAATTGTTTCACTGCTACTACTTTATCGGGGTGGGGTCTAATCCCTTCATGGTTAACCAAATGTCCCAACACATCGGTTTCAAAATAACCGAAGGTACATTTTGACGGTTTCAAGGTTAAATTAGCATTTTGCATCCTTTTAAAAACTTGTTCTAATCGGTCAAGATGTTGATTAAACGTACTGCCCACTACTAGAATGTCATCCAAATAGACTAAGCATGAACCCCACTTTAACCCTGCCAAAGTCTTATCCATGTATCTCTGAAAAATTGACGGAGCGGTTTTCAAACCAAAAGGAAGGGTTTCAAAACAAAAAGTACCATCGGTGGTAACAAATGCAGTTTTTTCCTGATCCTGTTCAGCTACTCTCAATTGGTGGTATCCTGAATTCATATCCAAGTGAGTAAAATACTTAGCACCAGTCAAGTGACTTAAGAAATCATCTATTCGAGGAAGGGGGTATTTATTATCCTTAAGAATAGTGTTAAAACGACGGTAGTCCACACACATCCTATAATCGTTGTCTTTTTTTCTAACAAGAACAACTGGTGAACACCAACTCGTGTCACAGGGTCTCACAATCCCATTTTTAATGTGTTCTTGTACTATGTTATGAATAATTTCCCGTTCCCCAGGAGAAACTCGATAAGGTACAGATGATATGGGTGTGCTGTCCCCTGTATCCAGAAAAACTACTTCCTCTTTTGTTCTCCCTATCTGGCTGGGGTCCCAACTGAAAACATTTTGATATTTATACAACAACTCTACCAGTCTGTTTTTTTGTTCCTCTGGTAACTCTGGATTAATGTTTAATTTAGACACATCAAAATCGACATTATTTTTATCTCTAGCTTGTAATACCTTAGTTACTTCTTTGTTCTCGATACTGGGTGTTTCCTCAAACTCATTTAAATATCCTAATTTCATTCCCTTATGAAGAGTAACTGACTGGTTAGTAGTATTAGTAACCCAAATGTGAGTATGCTGTTTTCTGTTTACAATACTCCTAGGTACAAGTACAGAATATCTGTTGTAAATATCCTCCTTAGGCTCTATCAGCACCTCATCAGGTAAATTATTTCCTTCAAAATTAATTTCGATAAGATGATGCATCCTTGGCTCTACTCTAACATGATTGTGAACTGTCACACAACCTAACCTGAAAATATTTTCTGGCTCGATTTGGCTTAACTCCTGTGTTCCATCCTGACCTACATTATGATTAACCCGATTTTGGTTTTGATCTACTTGAATTTTGTCTCTTTTTACTTTGGTTTGGCTTTTAACCTCCCTTATTTCGGTATTTGTGGTATTTACGAAGCAATCAGGACGTGTTATGGTCAATGACATTTTCTGGCCTCCCTTACAAGAAATTTCTGCTCCATATTTGGTTAAAAAATCACATCCTAAAATGATCCCTTTTATTGGGGCTTCCACCAGACCTACCGCATGTGAATAAACATACTGTCCTAATTTAAATCTTAATTTGGCCATCTTATTAAGTTTCTGAACTCTTCCTGAGACTCCTGTAAAACCTCTTGGTTCTGCGGATTTCCAACAACTTTTCGGTACTAATCTATCCTCAATTAGTGATACCGCAGCTCCTGTATCGATAAAAACGGGGATTTCTTTTCCGAACATTTTTGTCTTCTGACTTAAAATACCGTCATTTTGTAAAAGAGACATTTGGTTAACAAGGGACGAGTTGTCACCCCGACCGACTCTCGCCCTATTTAGTTTCCCTGTTGTGACGTTTTGCAATCTCGTATCAAGTGACCTGGTCGTTTGCATTTTAAACAAATCGGCCTACCATCTGAGGTCCACTGTGGTCTGTCAGTTATTTTTGGAAATGAATTACTTGGGGTCTGCCTGAAAAAATTGTTGTTCTGATTTCGATGGTATTGTGTTAGTGTACTGTTATTTTTGTAATTTCCTCCCTGAGTTCGAAACTGTGACTTTGGTTGTGCCTGTAATCTCATGGTATCCAGTTCCCCGCGTAATTGTTTTAATTGTTTATTAAACTCTATCAAACTGTCCTCAATTCTCGTGTTGATAGATGACAATTCTCTTTCTGGTGTTTGAATTTCTTTAAGATTTCTGATAGGTACTTGTTCCTGTTTCGAATTTACCCACTGTGTCCTCTCATGATTTTTAGCGTAATACAGACCTGCCTCAATATTCCTCAAATTACCTAGTAACTGTTCCACAGTATTGTTTGGGAAAAGCATAACTTTCTCTACAATGTCTGGCCTTAACCCACGCAATACATATCTAACCTTACTAGCTTCATTCATCTTAGCATCAAGTCGGTTACAAAGATTCAATATGTCGTACACAAATGACTCGAAGGGTTCATCTACTGCTTGTACTCGCGCCTGCAATCTTAACTCTAAGTCCTCTATGTGACCCACTCTCACAAACGCATCCCTTAATTTATTTGCTAATTCCTCAAATGTAGTTAAATTCTCCAATGTGCTCTCACAGCTGTCATACCATTTTAAAGCAGGCCCTCTCAAAAATGTAGGCAAGTATGACAAACATTTTTGCTCATTCCACCCATTTACCTTGGCTGCTCTGCGAAACTGTTTTAAAAATTCCTCAACCTCCTCACATCTCTTTCCAAAAAAATATCCCGGGTCCACAAAACACCTGCCTGTCTCCATGTTTAAATTCTGATCTTTCAATTCTGGTTTTATGTCGCTTAATTTATCTTTTAACACTTTCAATGATTCATCATCTGACGAAGAACTACTATCACTGTTCTCAGGGTTTTTTACTTTGTCATCCAATATTTCAATTGTGTATTTACTAGCCATCCCTAATAGACTCCACCTTAAATTATTTTCATTAGTCCTTAACTTAAGCATACATTTCACATTTCACCTTAAATTAATTATTGTTAGACAAATACAGCCATCCCTGGTCTCCCACTGGTTTCCTGAAATAACCTAAAATAAATTTTATTATCATTACACAATTAATCCTATAAACACATCAATCTTAATACACCAGCTGCACTGCATGCTCTTCTTCTTCACTAAAATAAATCAAAATGTTAGACCACACCTAACACTCTTATCTTAATTTATTTTTCAGTATCCCAACATTCTTTATACCTACTACCCGGCGCCTCCACCATTTGTCACGTCTCACTTTCAGAGGGGGGGTTCAATTCTTCAAAAATGTAGCTCTGAACATAAGAAACTCAAAACATTAACTAGCCATAGAGCATCTCACTGAGGATTGAATCTTAGTAGGTGTATTCTTATACAAGAATAGAAAATCAGGATACTGAGAAAAAAATAAGAGTAACCTAAAAACAATAGAACAATCACATTTATTTATAACAATTAAATAAAGCTGACAAATAATGAGGCACCTTCCATGTCCGCTACCAGCCTTATAGATATTCCGACAGAAAAACAATAAACCATATATAAGATTTTCTTAGTAGTACTAACACATTAACATAATCGTAATAATTTCCTCCAGGCCACCCAGTGATACCAAGCTTCATTAGCTCTTCCACAACTTCATTTTTAAAATTTATTAAGAACATCCACTACCTTGAAACGGATTTTAGAAATTATTTAGTTTAAGTTTATAACGTCATCATTTACATGAAAAGACAAGGATCGTGATGCAAACAAATTACCGAGTTATACTTGAAAATAAAAAGGGAACGGTAGTGCTCAACGTATTACACGTTAAAACCACTAAGTTTCTAAGAACAAATTATTTATAAGAGCAAATAATACACCAAACGAGAATTTTTAAAGTTAACTACGAAGAAACACTGAAGGCTAAGAGTCCGGCATCACTCAGGCGCCATTTCCGATAGCACTCACCTAACCATTACCAAGTCGCCGCGCGGCCGGGCAGCATGACAGCCTTCCACAGGATTACCGCCCCGCGAAAACATTTTACATCTCTTTTAAGCTATTTTCTTGGCCGCAAAACCCCTACGGGGAAAACATCCTGACGGGAAGTTTTCCTGTGTTTTACAAACACGTAAAGTTATTACAACAAGCCGGCCGCGCGGTCGGCCGCGCCAGGTTGCCCACGTAGTCAGAAAACCGGCCGCTAGATTGCGACACTCGCCTGCGCACGGCGACTGCGCACAATCTGCGCTCTCAGCTGGCCTCAAAAAAAAAACGACAAACAAGTCTGCGCCGCGTTTCTCTGGAACTGCAGCAAACAACGTGTCAGCTGGCCTGGCTGAAACGCGGTCACGCCTGCGTTCCCAGACAAAGACGTGCAAGACTCGCACTCTTCCAGCCCCCCCGCAAACCCAAATCCAACAAAGGTGTTACCCCATCTTAGCATGAGGGAAACCAAGTCCCGAACTAGCGAAAAGAATTTAAAATTGTATTTTCAACAAATAAACTAATTAAATAAATTAATGATAATTTTGAGCTACGCGACAATATTGGTATCATTCATATAAAAGATTTTTTAATTTAAAACCGAAACACCGGTTTTCAAAGATCATGCTATAACTAACTGTATTATAGATGTTCTAGTTATGTCCCAAAAAATAGTTAAATATTTAACGCCATTGACATCACAGTGATATATATATATATACTTCAAGCATTACAAAGCTTCAACGAAGTCAAATTCGGACAATTGTACGACGGAAAATAATTGTGGCTTAGAAACTGTTTAAAAAATGAAGGCGTATTTTGGTTCCTACACAGAAAATATTTTTCTGTTCTTTTAAAAAAGATTTTTAGGGAAACCAGTTACCACGAAACAGTTTGTTATGCTACAAGAAAGACATTGTAACTTTGTACAAATTAGTTTTACGAGATAGTACTGAGTATTTCTTCCGAAAATTGTGACCAAATTAACTGATGTTTCATTCATGCATTATTTTTAAAACAATGGATAATGTAATCGAAAATTCAACTATTTGACTTCATTTTGTTCTATCATGCTTATTATGTGCACAGTTAATCTTGAAAGCTAATCGTGCACCAGTTTACAGATAACTTAATCTATTTGAGACACTGGGACAACACAAAACTTTAATGTCTGGCTAAGAATCCGAACACAGCATTTCTGCGAACCCAGCATTTTGTAGTGATGTAGAAGTTTCCATGTAAGATTTATACCATTTTTGAAAATCTGTAATTTTACATGAATATTTCTGTTCCAGAAAAAAAATTGGTTGTCTGTAAAGTCGGTTTACGGACGATAGTTTAACGTGACAACATCATAAAAAAACATTGATGAAATGATTGCATGCTTTTATGAATAAAATTGAATCATTTTTATTGAATTATCACTATTTTGTATGGATACAAAGAAGGAGTGAAATGAAATCTACAATTTAATAGATGAATTTACTTTTATTTTCACTCATTAATTCAAATCTGTTTATTAATTTAACGAACATATTATTTTAACTATAACTTTTATACATGATTGCTATTTAACTTCTTCTAATCTGTGTTATTCTGTTAAGGATAGGACGATGATAGGAAAAGTAGGAAACGAATGGGAGTGTTTCAAGTTTAATGTGCCTCTAAAAAGTCAAATCGATTGTTGTTCCAATGGAGTGGAAGAGAGATAGATGCGGCGCAAGCGTACAATGAGCGTAACGGGACACCGCGTAACGGGACAATATGCGTAACGGGACACTTTTTCGTGCGTGCAGCCGGAGTTCATCGATTTATTAGACGTTGTCACGTCAAAAAAATTATATATTTACAGTTTTACTTTCTCCTTCACAAAACAACGCTGATGGTGACCTAATCTCCAACGGATTCCAAATCACTAAAGCACAGACACTGAGGTTACAGAAACAAAACATGCCAAAGTCATGTTCCTTGCCTTGAGGGCGTGATGCGTTAGCGCCAATCACAATCAACGACGAAGGTTCTCCAACTTCAAGAAGAAAAATGGGGGGGGGGGGGGGGGAAAGGGGGGACATGAAAAATCCAAGGATCTTAAAAAAATTTGGTGAAAAAGAATATCAGTGTATGGTCAGGGAAATAACTGTTAGGTCAGGTCAGGTAAGTTAAATGCCTAGTTACCTGCCAGCAAGTCTGCTATAAGTGCGGCTTCAATGTTCTAGGCGCGACTGTACTGTCTCTAATGCTTTCCCACTTTTCTCCCCTTCCCCCTCCCCTTCAACAAAACACACCAATCTCAGGGACTACATGAAGTTTCCAGAAGCTGAGGACACGTGACCACTTTCTTTACAAGGAGTCTTTAGCCTCGCATTTATGACACAACTGCAATTATCCAGCTGAACCTTGTATAGCGGCCATAAAATCACCACTGTACGAAATACAAATAAACAACACTAAAAAAATACAGGTATTTTCTAATCCTAAATGACAATTCATTTAAAAAGTGAAAAGGATCGTGGTCACAAGAAAAAAAATAGATACACCAAAAGTGGAATACTTTTGAATTCGGCAGTCCCACAAGTTAAGCATACTTTATTACCTACTGTTCACTCACGAATTCGCGGCAAATTTTTACAAAATCTCGTTCAGATATGAAATGAGTGAGCAGGGCAATTCAATCATGTACCTTAAGAAAAGAATAAATAGGCAAAGGTAATGAACAGAAACAAATTATGTCACCGTGGATATTATTTTTTCAGCAAAGATGAAGAAATGTAACCAAATTGACATTTGAAAAAAAATGCTAAGGATTTTAGTGTTAGGTACGTGGTGGGGGAACCGGTAGAGGAGTAGACAACAGGGACATTATGTAGAAATGACGCAGCATACTTTCACACTTGCGTATTTGCGCAATACCATAATTGTGCTCTCGTATACCTGAGTATAATTTTTTTGACTTGAATACGTCTTTAAAATTGCTCCCATAGTAGGAGGCAATTAAAAAAAAATTAATGATAAAATCGTGAGATAGAGTTTGGTGTTGCAGCTACATGTCTATCATCTCCATCCAAAATTTAATCACACCACTGGATAGCTAAATGATCAAAGAATTCGTTACGCTAAGCGAGGACTGTGACGCATTGCGCGCGGTGTAAGGGGGAAACGCCGCCATTTTGAGGTCTTTTTGCATGCGTTTCGAGATTTCCATGTAGTATAACTTTTGACTCGGAGAAGCTACGACGTTCGTTTGGGTTTCAGTCGTCAACTCTCGTCAAAATCTATCGATTGCATTTATAAAACATTAGTGTAAAATAGTTACAGTGAATATATATATGGTGTTAAAATAAAAATAAAAACTTATTTTATATTTTGTATAGAATATATTAGGCCTACCTGTTACGTACCTACACGTATTCACGTACAACACACTGCCGTGTCCATGGCAAAGCCAACCCCTATTTTTTTTATTGCGACCTCAGCCTAATGATTAGAGACCGGATAAATTCGCGGGTTCAATGACCTTTAGGATGGATTCCAATATCCTTTACACACTCGGGAAAATGCCAACTGTTCATTGGCTGCTGAGTTGCGAGTCGTCTCAACTGGGTGGCCTGTGATTCGACACTTCTATGTGTGAGGGTCTCTAAATGGCCCTCAGTCCTCCAGATTAACGGTGGACCAACGGCAGAAGCAGCACTAATGTATAATTATTTGATTTTTAGCATAGCACGTAATGAACCCGCGAATTTTTCAGGTCTCTAGTGATGATTTAAAAAGCAAGAACGTACGTGCACTCCACGTAAGGAAATGCGGTGCGGAAGGACGCGACGCTTGACGTCGATCCACGAAACACTCCTGACGTCACACAGACGCCGCGCCAGTAGCCTGCTCGTCGTGTTCCTCCGCTAACGCGACCACGACCCGAGTATAAAGACCCATTGTGTCGGGAGTATTAATTTTCAGCTGGCTGGCAGCTGGGGGGAAACGACAAAGTCGCCCCCAAAAAACCAGTGCCCCTAAACACCACAAGCGGACACAACCGTCCAAGCGCCCAACCCCCGCATGGTAGACTCTTTCTACTCTGACCAACTCTTCTTCCTGAACCATCCTTCTGTTCCTGTAACCAACCTGCTCGTAATTAATGCACGAAATTTTGCATCCCGCATGAAAGTGCTCAGGGTTTTCCCTCTGTCTATGGAGGTTTTACCTGGGCCCAACTTATCTAGTTATAGTCTAGTATTAAGATAGGGGAGTTAGTCATGGCGCCAATCGCAGCCATGGCTGGCCAATCCCCGAACAAGCACACGATGCATACTCCCTTGTCTGCATGGCTTAAACCCAGCATGAATAGGCGTAAAGGCTTCGGCCTGGGACGCACCTAGAGTCTTCCCCTAACCCAGACCCTCCCAAACAAAATACACTTAGTTTTAGTTAGGTTAGGAAAAAAAAAAAAAGGAGGTAGGGTGGAGGAGGTCGGGTTGAGAAGAAAACTGCGTGGAGAGGGTTGGAGAGAGACGGAAAGAGACGCCGTGGCTCTTCCATCAATAAGTCAGCCAAATCGATGGAGCCGGGGGGGCTGACAGCCGGGCTTTCTCGCTGCTCGCAAGGTCGCGAACCGATCACTCGCAGGGATTGGGAAGAAAAAAAATCGGTTTTGTTTGCCGAATCGATTATTCATTCGATTCACCAGATCGAAATTTTACGGAACAATCGAACCTTAACTTTTTTTTTTTTTTTTTTTTTTTTTACGAATTTTAAAAACATGTTCCCATTTGAACCCAACACTCACTGCTAACACCACTCTATTTACCAAGATTGAACACACAGTGTAAACTAACTTGACAAGATAGGGACTAACCTGTATATTTAAAAAAATGAAGTTGAAAGGAAATAACATAGGTCCAAAACCTTTAAAATATTCGCAGAAAATCAGCAAGAGGAGAAAGTATGTTTATGTGGATTTGATTTTTATATATTTTCTTTTATGCGAAAAATAATAACAAAATATAAAAAATATATATATTATTTCCTACATAAATATCATATTTAACTTCTTGAAAAAACAATAATGTACATAAGTTTATTCATATACAAAAAAAAATGTGTCATTCGTAGAAAAAAATTATAGCCTATAATGGCAAGAACAAATAATTCAATACTAAAACTGACAATAGCCTTTATCAAAGTATTAATAAATAGAAAATCATAGTTAAGAACAAAGTCAAACTCATTTAATGTATAATTTTCAGATAAAGTTCAGGTATTTGGAGAGCTAAACGTATATTCCCTGAAACTAATATGATCACAAAAACAGCGAACATTTCTTTTAACAACAAGTGCATTAAGTGCAGAATAGTACAAGAAGGGCAACCTGGAAAAGACTTATCTTATGAGCACCAATAAGAAAAAAAACTAACTCTAGATGATTACTAAAAGAAAGGTACATCAAAAACAACTATCATGGCACAAAGCAGACACTCGGGCTTTGAAAAAATTACTGGCCGTGATAGAAAAATAAATGAACACTACCATGCTTGGCTCTCCGATACGTCCATCCTGTCGTGACCTGTCTCTGTTGAATGTCGGGTCGACTCCGTGGATCTCTTGTCTGTGTGCCTTATCTGCTCGAAATCCCGAGAGCAAATACTCTCCAGTCCTTTTCCCTCCACTCCCATCCTGTTGCCTCGCGATCATCTGGGAATTCGGAACATCGGAGGATCAACAGAATCCTTCTAGCGTTTTCTTCACTGCTCGGCTCAATCGATTGCAAAGCGAGGCTTCCACTTAACATCTTTTCCTTTTAAGATCTCGACCTGTCCGGTTGGTACCCCCCGGTTTTTTTTTTGACCAGAAGATATTTCACTCGACCCTCTTCTCAGACTATTGTTGCTCTGAATGTTTAACTTATTTGCAGCACACAGAAGTTCTCTAGCTATGGCTCGTTGATGACACAAATGTTTTGTTTGCCCCACACTTATTCTCAAGTAATGTTAAATTTACTTACTTATCAAGTGTAGAAACGTGAAAAGAAAAAAATCTCAAGAGTCTCGTGACATTACACATGGTCACAACGTTTATATGGAGGCTTGTTGATTTTCTCTATGTCTACCATCGATAGGAAAAAATTGGAAAGTTAGAGATAAAGAAGTAGAAGAAACCAAAAAAAGTAAACATTCTGGTCCCCTAAATTTAGTGTAAGGGTCTTTATTGTAACACAATATGCATGACGATATCTTTGTGTCACCTGAAAGAAAGACAACGACCATTTGATTGGTTGTTTTATGTTTTTTTTTTTCACATCGGCCATGCGAAAGTTATACACTGTGAGTATAGTTAGGACAAAATATCCCACAAGTAACGATGGGATACCGAGGAGATGGAAGCTCGACTTTCACGAGAGAAACATTCCTTAACATTCTCCAAGGCAACTGAAAGTACACACGGTGGACGGGGCTCCTATCACACACCGTGTTTATCGGTTATAGGTAGAGACCCGGAAAATTCGCGGGTTCATTTCGTGTTATGCTAAAATTAAAATAATTATACCTTAGTGCTGCTTCTGTCATTGGTCCACTGTTAATCTGGAGGACTGAGGGCCATTTAGAGACCCTCACACATAGAAGTGTCGAATCACAGGCCACCCAGTCGTGACGACTCACAAGTCAGCAGCCAATGAACAGTTGGCATTTTCCCGAGTGTGTATAGGATATTGGAGTCTATCCTGGAGGTCATTGAAACTGCGAATTTTCCGGGTCTCTAGTTATAGGGAAGCTCTCATAGGAGAAGAAAATATTATTTTTATTTTTTTCCTTGGATAATTGAGAACGAAATGCAGTGGCGAGAAACTAGAATCGCAATCCATAGGAGGGGAAGCCTACAGTTCACAGGGTTGAGAGCCACACACGAACAGTTTCGCATTTATTCGAAGTTTTCCAACAGCTAGTGTGCCGCTAACTAGTAGTTTTGGCACAATTTCAAATTTCAATTTTTTTTTCAAATTAAATAATGTCTCCAATCATTCCTCTGCTGCAAGAACTTAAGCTTGTTCCTCCTCCTGTACACTCCCATCCAACCTTTGTCAGACTCGTCTCTCCTAATTTGCCCAGCCTCTACTATTCAACGACCCAGCAGGAAGATCCCATTATTCCCGCCTTGGCGCACGGACGTCTCCTGTAATCCGTCCCCAGTTCGTGACGAGAACTGCTATGGCCTGCGAACTCTCAAGACCTGGCAGTTCCTAGACCTCGCCTGACGCGAGCACTCCTTGGCATGATCGCGAATCATCTTAGCCAAAGTATAGTCACGTCTACTGGTCTTGTAGAACTCCTTTCCCACTGGCATAGCAGTTTTAACCCCTCCCCCCTCTCCAGGTTTCCTGGGAACATCGCCCCGGGTCTTTGACCGGCCGGTAACCTTGGCCAGACGCCACCTCTTCCCAAGGCCACGGCCGTAGTACATGAAGTACATACTTATGCCACCTAGCGGTAGTTTTGCGAATCTCTTCCCCTGAGAGTTTGATCGCCCGCGGAACGCCTGCCCTCTGGAGTCTCCCGTTGGAACCAGTTCAAGTAGTTACCCTTCAAGCCACCAGAGCGCTGGCTCAGTCCTCTCCATAAGCCTCAATGCTGCTACCAGCTGACCCGCGCGAGTCGATCTCTACTCAGTTCAGCCACACCTCGGTAGGTCGCGCTGACATCGGGCAGTACCAACAACTTCGAGGTATCGAAGTCTGCCTTTCCTCGACAAGCACCTCGGTAATGTTTGGAACCTTTCGGTTCGAGAGCCGAAGCCCACCCCACCTTTCTTTCGTTAACATCGCTTTTAATTAAGATTCTCGGCCGCCCAAGCTCACTGTGTGCATAGAACGAAACGTCATCGGGACGCCTCGAAGTTTCTCTGAAGATGTGATCAGATTAGCCAAGGGATGTTTCCCAACATAGTAGAGTTTAGGCGTTAGTCAGTCCACATACATATAGCTAAAGTAGTAATGTAGAAGTCATCGTAGATTATTTATTTTTTTTGAGATTCATGGATCATCCGCGTCGCGCTCGTCTGCTCAACCAGCGGGCAGGCCCTGGAAGACATCACCCTGTTTGGTGAGTTTTAGCACCACCCCTCCCCCACCAGTCATGGTAACTAGGAGGCATTACCTGCCTATTTCACCTGCTGCCTGTGATTCAGTCCTAAACATATGTGTTTGGATCTGTTCACAGACAGGGACCAAGTAACAGGGTTCAAGTTCTGGACCCAGGCACCTAACACCGGACCCGGGTACCTTGCCAAGGACCAGATCCGTCTGCACGGGGCGGATCGCCCAGGGCCTCTGACGTCTCGTCTGCTGCCCCACTTCATCCCTCAATCTACGAAACACCAGCCTTGCAAAATTTTTTATAACCTTTTTTTTCGGACTAGCATCCAGCCACGACGTCTTTTCGACTTGATATCAAGAAGCTCACTACGATTATTTAAAATGTTTAATTGTCACTAATTTTCTTTAATTTATGTGAATTATATAATAAGGGCAGGCCCATTCTTGCATTATTGTAATCTCAATCCCACGTTGTTTATGCTTTCTGTTAACTAAATCACACGTTGTAACTCTATATTATGGCAAATAATCAAAAGTAAAATAAAAATTGGTGGATCCAAGCACGGTTACCAAAAATTGGTTGTCTGCAAAGTCGGTTTACGGACGATAGTTTAACGTGACAACGTCATAACAAAACATTAATGAAATGATTGCATACGTTTATGAATAAAATTGAATACTTTTTATTGAATTATCACTATTTGTATGGATACAAAGGATTGAAATTGAATCTAAAATTTAATTGATAAATTTACTTTTATTTGCACTCATTAATTCAAATATGCTTATTACTTTAACGAACAGATTATTTGAACTAGAACTTTTATACATGCTTGCTAATCAACTTCTTCCAATCTGTGTTATTCTGCTAAGGATAGGACGATGATAGGAAAAGTAGGAAACGAATGGGAGTGTTTCAAGTTTAATGTGCCTCGAAAAAGTCAAATCGATGGTTGTTCCAATCGAGTGGAAGAGAGATAGATGCGGCGCAAGCGTACAATGAGCGTAACGGGACAAAGCGAAACGGGACAATGTGCGTAACGGGACAATGAGTCATCCTTTTTCGTGCGTGCAGCCGGTGTTCATCGATTTATTAGACGTTGTCACGTCAAAAACAGAGAAACCAATGCCTGCCGAAATCATTGTTTTACCTTCTGGCACTAAAAGATGCACTTGTTCCCCTCAGTCATCAGGTGAAATTGACGAGGCGGAGCACTAGTAAAACATAAAACACCACATTGCATGGATTTATATATTTTTACAGTCATTGAGTATCTGAAATAAGCTAACCTAACCAAACTTTAATTTTAATAACGATAACGTAATCTAACCTAACCTACCCTACCCTGATATGTAATTTTCTATTATGATTGATATGTTTTAAAAAAATTTAAGTTGTCAAACTGTTTTTATGACTGTTGTAGATATGTCACTAGTATCGTGTATCAATTACTCAAACCGTGGCATGAATCACACATTTTGTATAAAAAAAATAAGAAAAGATGTTATAAAAAGTGCAAAATATACATAACTTTATTAGCAGTAGGTTCACAGAATATTCATTGATTCCGTGTTTTCTGGTCTCAAAAAAAAAAATACATGCCCTTATAATTTGTGTTTTTTTTCCCCTTCGATGCAAATTACGCTCTGCTTTTTTTTTTTTTTTTTCCCGGTGCAGCGAAGCGATAAAGATTTTTTTTTTATTCTGGCCAGAAAACGATTGATGACGTGGCGGAGTTTCATTCGCCGTGACGCGGCCAATGGGAGTGCTTTGGTTCCCGGCGACCCCCAAGCGGGGGGGAATCCTTCTTTTCACAGACGAGAGAGCCAAACGCCCGATCGTGCATCTTCGGGTTTTTTTTTCTTGTCCATTGTAAATAAATATGGCGGTGTTGATAAAAGGATACTAATGGTCAATTAGGTTAGGTTAGCTGCATTATAAATACTTTAAAACATTGTGGACGGTTGATTTGGTTAGGATAGCTACATAAAAGATACGGGTAAAAAGCATGAACTTCGGGTAACTTCGGGTTTTGGCATCCTTGTCTGTGAAAAGAAGGCTTCCCCGAGTGGGTCTTCTTTATTGATAACGACGGCGCGCCGGCGTGTCGTGTCGATCGATCGATCGATCGATCGATCGATCGAAGCTGTGCTTCTCCGACGAATACAACGTCGCAGAGCCTCTGCTATCGGCCGTCAGGGTCAGAATTCAGGGCGTGGGGGCGCGTGTGCAATGTTTCCTGTCTGATTAGTATTCCTTTGTAGCTCTTCGGCACACGCCATTTTTTGTCGGCAGTAATTTCCGCGGGATGCGACGGAAGTCGAGGAACGGAGATGCGTGACAAATACGGTGCTGCTATCTGTGGCGGATTGGCGCGAACCAAAGTTCACAAAGCTAAAGAGAAACTTTATAGTTTTAACTGTTTAATGAATTTTTTTCTCAAGATTGGCAGTATTTCAATGTTTAAGATATCGGTATGTTAATAAAGTTATTCAGTATTCAACGTAGCTACTTTTTCAACGGAATTCTAGCGGCGGTTGCGGAAACTACTTGTGATTAGCGTCAAGAAATGTAGTTGAAAACACAATTTGCAAATGTATGTTTATCATGCTTGGATTTTTTCCAAAGAATTCTGCGTTTAAAATAATAAAAAATAATAAAAAATAAAAACAAAATTTTAAAATTACGAAAACAGCTTGTGTCAGCTTGTAAACTTCTCATTAGTAGAACAAGGATAGAGTTCTAGAACAAGCCAGAAATTTTTGTTTTTATTTTTTATTATTTTTAAAAATTTTCTGTGATTTTTTGATATCAATGAAATATGTGTGACGGTTTTCTCCGTGTGCTCCTGATTATTCTTATCAATATTTTTGATGTTTTTCTCTGTGTGCTCCTGGTTATTAATCTTGTGGTTTCTCCAAGTGCTTCTCTGGTTGTTTATGAGAAACCGATATATGCATGAGGGATTTGTTTACTTAATGAGTTATGTCATTTTATTCAGAGTTAAATTTAATTGAATTTTTGATACTAAATCATCACTTGTAATATTTTTATCAGGTGGAATTCAAACGACAATATCATTACTCAGTCATATATAATAATAATCTCTGAGACATCGGAAAATCTCTAAAAAGCAAGACGAACTTCCTTGTCTTTGGTGTCTAGCGAAGCCTTCCTTCTTTTGCGATCGTTAGTGAGCATCCCGCATCCAACATAAAATAAATAAATAAATTATGACTCAACACAAGGGACGACAAATCATGCCAATAATCGGGACTACTAATAACAAGTTCTTTTGCTTGAGATAACTTAACTCTCGCTGATGAAATATTATAATATTCTATTTAAGTAAAGGATCTAATTTATAACTCTCAGTTTGCATCTGGCATTAGTCTCAGTAACTAATATGGATCCTGATTCGGTGTCTGTCGCTGTATCGAAATGAAACAGGTGTATTTATTGCAGGAAAGAATTCATCTTGAGAAAGAGTGGAAGTCAACACGAGAAGAATGATTGTGTTAAAATCCACTACGCAATGTGATAAGTTGTGCTCTATGTAGCAAGTCGTTTACGCGAAGATAGAGCTTAAAAAGACATGATAGAACTTGTAACGCTAAGCCTGCGTACAAACTAGAGGTCAACGATGGATCTACTAGTCTAAAGAAGAGTGATCTGCATTACGCCAATAAGATTCCTTGCCTTGAAAGAGATTATGTTCACGGCTCTTCCGATCTCGACGAAGAACTTAAATTGAAGGACTTTGATGATTTATGGAAGAATGAAGACAATGGAAGAATCCTTAACGTGAAAAGTATGGATACATTCAAGCCGAATTCAAGTAGATCTTTCCTACTTTGTGAAAATGGTGGACTCCTAAAAAGGAAGCATGAAGACGATGAAGAATCTTCGACGTCAACGATATCGAATTCTTACAGTAATCTGGGTGAAGACGATGTCTTCTACGGTGATGCCGACAGTGACTCTGAGGCTGGTGACAAAGGCAAAGACTGTGATGAAGCACCTAAATCTGACAAGATTGAGGACTGTGACAATGTCCTGAGACCAAAACGATTAAAACGTCGTAATAAAATAAATTATCCTGATCAAGCTATTGATGAACACTGGCTCGATGACGAAAGTTATCTTGAGGTTGGTGTTAAAACGGAAGACACCAGAGAGCATAATATTTACTACTAGCTGCAGTACCCGGCTTTGCCCGGGCTGAACACCGGGTAATATATTGTCCGCGAGTTACAGCAAAATGGATAGCGATATGTCCAGTGTGTTGGAAATTAAGAAATGACACATAATTACTGTTTGTGTATCTGTGACCTATGATTTTCTTTTTACCCATGGCGATCGGTTGAAAGGTTTAGAAGTTTATGAGCTACAGCGCCATCTAGCGGCGAGTTACAAAAAAAATAGATAGCATAAAAACCTTCTTCATGATAAAAACACTTCGATGTGCCAACTTTCATGGCGATCGGTCAAACGGTGTAAGAGTTTATCGACGTCATACATACCAAAATCCAATTATATATAGCTATTCTTATATTTCGAAATTTTGGGGCTTTCACTTTTGCGGAAAGGTGATTTTGAGGACCCTGAATTGCAGGGAAACACTAAAAATCGAATGGCTCGCAAACACTCCAAACCGAAAGAGAATAGGTTTTCGAAAGTTTGGGAAATTTTTTTATTATTGGGTCTTTGACTCCTTGTGGGGGGAGGGTAGTTTAAGGTCCCCGAATGGCTCGGAAACACTCCAAATAGTAAAAAAGTATACTTAAATTTAAGAAATTTTTGAAATTTTTTGTAATTTTGGGGTTTGCACTCCCCCCCCCTTCCCAAAAAATTGGGTGCGAAGTCGACTTTTGGTAAAAGTTCCACCATGCCCCGGACACTTTAGTTCGTAATGACTTAATTTTAATACAATTTCCTACAATTTTTCGAAATTTTGTGACTTTCACTTTTGTGGAAAAGGGGGGGGGGGGGGTGGAGGTTCAGGACCTCGAATGTTTCGGAACACTCCATCTCGAAAGAATAGATATTTGTAATTCCTAAAATTATCGAAATTTTGGGGCTTTTTCTCAGCCGGGGGGGGGGGGGGGGGGTTCGAGGACCCTGAATGGCTCGAAAACGCTTAAAATCGAAAGAGAAAGATTTTTAAAAAATTTTAAACTTTCGAAATTTTGGAGCTTTAACCACCGGGAGGGGGGGGGGGGGGGGAGGTGGTGATGTTGAGGACCCCGAATGGCTCGGAAACACTCCAAATCGAAAGAGAGATATAAAGGAATACTTATTACCTGCCTATGAGAAATTTTCTAAATAAACTAATAAATAACTCTATGTTTAAGAATTTACGTACATACATAATATTAAACTTCAAACTATACACACCAAAAAAACTAAGGATGTTTGTGAATTTATTTTTTATTTGTCATAATTTTTAAAACATTTGTAGGATTTGTTTATATGTAAAACTGTGGTGGCCATATTCCGCTTATCTAAAGGAGTATAGACATTAATAGAGATATCACTCCCTGTACACACCACAAATCTTTAAATTAAGTAAAAATAACATAGTCCAAAATGAAACAAAAAGTATAAATAACAACTAATTTGTCAAAAAAAAATTTTCAACTGGAATGACAATGTTAACATCCACCTGAAATTTAATATAAGTAGGTAGGATAGTAAATAGTAGGTAGATAAATAGTAGGTAGGATAATAAATAAATGAAATTAAAACATACATTAATAAAATTATCTCACACTCAACCAAACATAATGTTTAATATGAAATAAAGGAAGGTGGCAATTACACGTAACTATTCTAATTAATAAAAAAATCAACCTACCTGAAATAGTAAAATTAAAATTTTTCAACAATATATTACATAATTGATAAATATTTCTGGTCTTCGGTCTCAGTAGCCCCAAGACTCTTGACGCTCAGCAGATAAATTATAAACACTAAACCAAACTCCTTGCAAATAAGTTATAAGTAGGTACTGTAAAAAAAATAACAATATTGACAAATAGAAAAAATTAGTAGGCCCTACCAACCTATAAATAAATTTCGAAGAAATTTATAAGTTTAATAATTTATATACCTGCATAATATGAAAATTGAAACTATCCACACAATAAAAACCTAAGAATGTTAGTGTAACTAATTTTTTTTTATTTGTCATAATACCTAAAAATACGTATGTTTCCAAAATGAAACAAAGTATAAATAATGACCAATTTGACAAAAAAAAAATGTACAACTGAAATGACATTAAAAACATACATGTGAAATTTAAAAGAATTATGAGTGCCCTAGGTAGGGAGAAAAAATATATATAGAAGAAATTAAATAAAAAAATGGCTGCGTGTACTTAGGTACGCGCATGAGAAGTTATAAGTACTTCTTTGGCATCATTAAAAAATAGTTTTTAATTGCATGCAAAAATATTGCGTGGAGTCCCTCCGCGCGGAAGAAGTGAAAATTCGTAATGTGGAAATGAAAATAGGAAGGGGTAGAAATTTATTTTTAGTGAAATCATATTGTATCAAATAAAACTAAAAAAATAAAGGAAATAAATTTGTAACGATTCATAGATTGATCTTCAGAGAGAGAGACACCTATTAAATGTCTATAAAACTTACTTTTTTATGAGAGCAGATTTTCATGAAATAAATCATGAAATCATTCAACGATAAAAGCTGTTTATTTAATTAAGCGGACGGGTTCGCCCCAAGGTGAAAATTGACGCGGTGAGACCTCGTGGACATAGAGAAATGACACACACTCACTATTTATGTGTTTATGAAACAATATTTTTTTCTGCAAATTAAATTGTAATATACAAAAACGGTATTGAAAATTGAAACAAATATGGCGACACTACAAACTGTCAAGATCTTTATTTTTTTCTTACTCTCTACTTAGTTCCTTACAATAGAAAAACGTAACGTAATGGCTTGAAAGCTATTGCTCGGCAGGCATAGAGGAATGACACTAACAGTTTGTATATCTATGACACACATTAGCCTACATAAAATTAAGATATATTTTTTTAACCCGTTTAAAGATTATTTTTTTAGACAAAAGATAGCCTATGTCCATCCCCAGGATATAATCTATCTCCTTGCCAAATTTCATTACGATCCGTTCAGCCGTTCAGCCGGGAAAAGGTAACAAACAAACAAACAGACAGACAGACAGACAGAGTTACTTTCGCATTTATAATATTAGTATTGATAAACATGCAGGGAAGTTGAACGTAGCAGAAGAGAGTGATTATATGTCACGTGAAGATCCTAACATATTAGTTGATCGTCTGAGACTGTTGGTGGCATCTGTTCGTAGAGGAAACTACTCGCATATCGACGCAGTATCATCCATACTTAAAGAACTGCGGAAAGCTGGCTACATACATACATACAATCATTATTTGTTTAACTTTCATGTGTGTACTTTTGAAAAATAAATGAATTTTTTATATATAAAAATGTATGTTTTATTTCTTGTAAACTGAATTCAAACTAAGACTGAGATCTCGTAATACTGCTACCTCTTAGTTTATTGTGCTTCCAATTGTGCTTCCTCTTCATCAAATTTGCTTCCGATTTTGAGTTTTTTTCTATGATTGTGCTTCCGATTGTGCGTCCTTTTCTATGAATGTGCTTCCTTTTTCGTTGAATGTTCGTCCTATTGTGCTTCCTTTTTGTTGAATGTGCTTCCTTTTGTGGAATGTTCTTCCTTTTGTTGAATGTGCTTCCGATTGTGCGTCCTTTTCTATGATTGTGCTTCCTTTTTCGTTGAATGTGCTTCCAAATGTGCTTCCTTTTTGTTGATTTTGCTTCCAAATGGGCTTCCTTTTTGTTGATTGTGCTTCCAAATGTGCTTCCTTTTTGTTGATTGTGCTTCCAAATGTGCTTCCTTTTTGTTGATTGTGCTTCCGATTGTGCTTCCTTTTTGTTGATTGCGCTTCCAAATGTGCTTCATTTTTGTTGAATGTTCTTCCAAATGTGCTTCCTTTTGTTGATTGTGCTTCCGATTGTGCGTCCTTTTCTATTATTGTGCTTCCAAATGTGCTTTTTTTGTTGATTGTGCTTCCGATTGTGCGTCCTTTTCTATGAATGTGCTTCCTTTTTCATTCAATGTGTGTCCTATTGTGCTTCCGTTTTGTTGAATGTGCTCACTCTATTTCGAATGTGCTTCCGATTGTGGTTCCTTTTTGTTGATTGTGCGTAGTAAAATCTGTAGTGACTGAATATTTACAAGTTCAAAACCTCTTGGTGTTGCTAAAATATTTTTCAAGGTCTCTTGGTCCTTTAGTATGTATACAAAATTTCACGATGGTCTAATTGACTGTAATTATCTAACGACGAAGAAGGTCATGAAGTCCGGAAATGACTAGCCTATACGTCTAATATTGTTCATGACTCGGTCTCGTGATCCGGAGACAATTTGCCTGTATGTATGGCTTTGTACATGAACGGTTTAGAGGTTATTCAAACTATCCAAAAACTAGACTTACATGTTAGGTAATGCGACAGCGTATTTAATTCATCGGACAGGTATATTGTCTTGAGTTTTATTTTTGTAGAATGAATGATTAATAAACTCTGCGAAAGGTAATGGAAAGCAGAATCTAAAATTTATTTAATATTTAGTTACACTTGTTACTGGTCAAGTATCGAACCAAGGACAGGAACTGATGAATGAATCTGTAAATTGATTGTAAATTATTTGGTGAATATTGGAATTTTTCCCGAATTTCTAGCTAAATAATTACACGATTCCAAGATGGCGCCCAAATTTCAAGATGGCGGGCACCTCAGTAATAATAACTGATTACTGCACTCTAGCGGGTTAGAATAAAACTAGCATGATGGTAATGCACTCTATAAGACGAGTACACACACACGATGGTGTCCTCCAGCAGACGAAAACAAGATGGTGACCTCTAGCAGGTGGTAGCTCCTGGTAGCATGTACTGAACACAAAATGTTGGATCCATGATGGTCGTCAAGGACAAAGTCAAATTTCAAGGTCAAGTTCAAATTTCAAGGTCAAGGTCAATTTCAATCCAACAGTTGAGGACAAAAGTATGGTGAACAGAAACTTATACTAGCATGGCGCTATCACATTCTAGCAGACGAAAACAAGATGGCGGTCTCCAGCGGACGAAGACAAGGTGGCGGACATGACGTTATACCAGTTGACGATCTACATACCTTGGTATTGGTGGTGTGAGGTCAGTCTAGGAAGCTTCCGTGGAGGAAGGATCTGTTGTTTTTTTTTATTTTTTGCTCTTACCGGTTTCGAACCAAGGACAGGAATCGATCTAATCAATCAGTATTCTAATAAGTATTTTTTTTGGTGAATTTTGAACTTTTTTTCATTAAAATCGGATAATAAATAAAGATTTTCAATATGGCGCCTTTCCCGATAATTGATACAATTGGTGACATAATTCAGAATGTCGCGTGTGGTGTAAGACATTTTTTTTTACTTTTTATTGAGAATTTATTAAATATATTAATAAATTACTGGTTTACTTTTGCCGGAATTCGAACCGAGGACCTAAATCGATTAAGTAACTAAACATTTGAAGTATGCAATTTTTTTAATATGTTTTTGGAATTTTTTTCAAAATTTCTAGCATTAAAATTACCGATTTTCAAGATAGCCGCCGTAACGATAATTGAAATTTCATTGGAAAATAAAGTTAAAATGAAAAACTTGTATCTTTAAAAATAGAATAAATTAAGTTTTATCCTTGAAATGTAAAAAAAAAAATAACACGCCAAGTGACCATGTCGATGACGACTTACATGAATTTACTCCCTATCCAAACCCTCCTATAGAAGTTTTCAATTCAAAAAAATATTGCGAACTGAATTTCCGGACGCGATCACGCTGGCTTATTTCCTTATTCTGGAAGTCTCGAGAGCGCTTCGCTGAGTAGATGTATGCAGTTGGCTGGCGGCCAGCTCTCGGATCATATCCCATAAACTTCCTCGCCTCGTGTGCAATATCCTTCTGTCCGTGGTTCGTTTCCTGCCGCGGACGCAGGGCATTAAGCTCCTAGGATCGTTCCTAAACGACTATCCCCCCCCCCCATTTTCACCCAACCAACCACCCACACCCCTCCCCATTTTCCATCAATTCTCAAAACCCTTCTCCTCTTCAAAGTATCTGCTCATTTCCTCGGGTGCTTGAAGGATATTACGAGGTTTTGGTGAGGAAGGGGGAGGAAAAGGCATGAGAGATCCGGTATTTGCACGGAGCACCAGTGAGGCAGCCGTGAGCCGTTTCCCCACGCGAATACACCAAAGCGCGCGAGCCAGCGAAAACAGTTCCGTTTAATCTCCGCCAAGTGTGCGTGTAAGCGCCAAGTTAGTAGAGTGGCTTCCCCGGCACATTCGACCATGCAATGTTTCCGAACACGTTCACTGCACCAAAAACAACTAAAAGGATGGAAATTGTGTAGATTTTTCGGTCTTTCAAAAAAGCTACCTAAATGGTTGAGTACCTACACCAAGTTATATTGTTCACTGCAATAGTTCTTAAGAAAGTCCGCACACCAAAAAAAAAAATTGTCTGTTTATGGACGATAGTTTAACGTGACAATGTCATAACAAAACATTGATGAAATGATTGCATACTTTTATGAATAAAATTTAATCATTTTTATTTTAATAATAAAAGAATAAATACTTCAAATTATACTAGTAATCAGATTTTTAAAATGCAAGAATAATTAACTTTTATTGCCGAAATTGTTGTTGTAATAAGCATTGAAAACCACATTAACTTTTCACTTCACTTTATACAGAGTCAACGAAACAGTTCACGTGTAGATGACTTGTAATTAATTTAAAAAACTGGCGTTTAGCTATAAAGTTCAAATATAATTATGAACAAGTTTTTATATAAATAAACTGTAATCAAATATCTATCATCAATTATATGAATCACAGTAATTTTTTAGTCAATTGTAACATAACCTATTATTACTGCACTCGCCGACAGCGTAACGGAACACAGTGTAACGGAACAATGAGCGTAACGGGACACAGCGTAACGGAACAATGTGCGTAACGGGACACTTTTTTCGTGCGTACAGCCGGCATTCATCGATTTATTAGACGTTGTCACGTCAAAAGTTTAGAAAAGTAATTTCTATCACTAATAAAGAAGGTTTTTAGTTTTATGGACCAGTACTCAATATCAGCGACTAAAGTATAAGATTTAAAAGCACATTTGTAATTTTTATTTGTATGTAGCCTTTTTTTTCACTTTGTGAAAATTTCGTTGCTTGGTGCGCGCATCGTAAAAATTCACTTTCATCATTCTTTCAGTATTCGCTAGTTGTGTGGAAATATCTAACCTTTGTAACGAGCAAATTCATGTGTTTTCATGATAAAAATACACATATACAAGAAATTTTAACACAGAATTCTTTAACCTAATGACGAGCGTGAAAAATATACGAAAATTATGATTTCAACTACATTTCTTGACGCGAATAACACGTAGTTTCCGCAACCGCCGCTAGAATTCGCTGCCGGAGCAGCTACGTCGACTATCGAATCATTCGATTTGCAGAGCGAAAGTTAAACTATATAATGTTACTGCTCCGGTAAAAGCGAAAAAGGAAAAAAAAAATATACTGATTCCTGGTTTTGGACATGCATTTCGACAGTGAATTTTATTGAAATACTGCCAATATTGTTAAGATTCATTAAAAAAAAGTTTTAGTACTTCGAAGGTTTCCTTTGGCTTTGTGAACTTTAGTTCGCACCATCCGCCGCAGATGTCAGCACCGTGTTTAACATCTCCGTTCTTTTTGACTTCCGTCCCAGCACAACGGCCCTTGTTGATGGTGATTGTTTTAAATTAGGTATCAAGAAGTGGACAGTCCAGAAACTACCAGTCTAATAGTATTTATAAACATTGCTCGGAGACTTGGAAACTCATCACTGTGATGGACAACCCATCCTTTGGTTCACGTAGGTTTTTTTTCCCCTCCAAATTGCCACCTCTCGGAGTATAAATAACGCAACGTGGGTTTTCTTTCCTGGCACCACGCAGGAAACACGGAACCAGGTGACCATTGTTAGACACAGGTGTCCCCTCTGACGACCGCTCTATTGTCAGCCGTCGCAGACACAGACACAGACACAGACACAGACACAGACACAGACACAGACACAGCCGTGTGCTGGTCCGAGCGGCAGTTGGCACGTATGAAGCTGGGAACATACAAAAAAAAACTGGGGGTCTGTAAAGTCGGTTTACGGACGATAGTTTAACGGGATAACGTTATAACAAAACATTGATGAAATGATTGCATACGTTTATGAATAAAATTGAATCATTTTTATTGAATTATCACTATTTTGTATGGATACAAAGAAGGAGTGAAATGAAATCTACAATTTATTGATAAATTTACTTTTATTTGCACTCATTAATTCAAATATGTTTATTACTTCAAACGAAGAGATTATTTTAACTATAACTTTTATACATGATTGCTATTTAACTTCTTCCAATATGTGTTATTCTGTTAAGGATAGGACGATGATAGGAAAAGTACCGTAGGAAACGAATGGGAGTGTTTCAAGTTTAATGTGCCTCGAAAAAGTCAAATCGATGGTTGTTCCAATCGAGTGGAAGAGAGATAGATACGGCGCAAGCGTACAATGAGCGTAACGGGACAATGTGCGTAACGGGACACTTTTTCGTGCGTTCATCCGGCGTTCATCGATTTATTAAACGTTGTCACGTCAAAAAAAAACTGGGGTGTGGCTGTGTCATGGACACGGCCGTGTGTTGTACGTGAATACGTGCACGTAACCGGCAATATTTTATACAAAATATAAAATATGTTTTATTTTTATTTTAATGCCACATATAATCACTGTAACTATTTTACACTAATTTAAATAGATTTTGACGAGAGCTGACGATTGAAACCTAAACGAACGTCGTAACTTTCTCCGAGTCAAAAGTTATACTGAATGGAAAACTCGAAACGCAGCAAAATTACCTCAAAATGGCGGCGCTTCCCCCTTCCACCACGTGCGGTGCGTCACAGTCTTCACTTGGCGTGATGAATTATTTGATCCTCTAGCTATCCAGTGGTGTAATTCAATTTCGGAAGGAGATGATAAGATATGGCAGATGCAACACCAAACATGTATCTCACGATTTTTGTTATCATTCGTTTTTTGAATTGCTTCCCATAATGGAAGTAATTATAAAGACGTGTTCGCGTCAAAAACGTACGTTGGCGTTACTTTGGAACGGTTTTCCTTGCTCAGCCAGTAGTTAACTGGGTGTGGTCGTCGTGTTGTGCTTTAGGTCCGTTCCACAGTGACAAGGAAACGGATCACGTTAAACGGAGACGGATCTCACAGAAGATATTTTGTACAACGTCACGCAGACGGAGACGTATCTGCACGGACTAGCTCGCGGCGATAGTCATGTCTGCTTACGTTCTAAATACGTTAAAAATGGTTCCAAGTACAAGCATTTAAATATAGTTCTATTTGTACTTTGTGGTTTATTTTTAATTGGAAATGTATATTCTGCCCGTGCTATGGTTTTCAAGCATAATACATGTTTTAATTAATTTATATTTCGTAACCTTAAAATGCAATCTCACTGGTTTTTTTTTTTTTTTACGTGCATTGCGGAAGCGCGGAGACGCGATAGTGAGATGTTCCAGGAAATTCTACTTCGTTTACAAAAATACATCTTCGTTTCCATGCCCTTGTAAAACGAGCCATAGTCTCAAAGGCTTGACAGACGCGTTCTTTAAATAGTGTATATTTTTATCGGAGCATAAAAAAAATAATAATTTTTTTTGCAATTACATACCCACCACACTACGACATACCTTAACGTAAACCATTTTTTTTTAAATTCGTCATATTTGAAAGGAAAAAATTTGATTAAATCTTAGCGTAAATTTCTGGATGCGAATCACACACATAATTTCTGCACCCGCCGCTAGAATTCGCTGCCTGAATCGCAAACGTTGCTTGCCAACCACCAACGCAGGTAGCAATTAGTAGAACGAAACAACCAGGAATTATAAACTATTAGAAACGATTCCAATAAAACCTCGGCTTTGGAACTGATTTCCGACAAGGAATTTGATTAAAATTCCGTTAATATTGTTAAAATTCACTAAACGTTGATACCATAAAGTTTCCGCACGTTAGGAGTTATACCTCTAGAGCTTTCCTTAAAAATAAATTGAAACATATTAAAACACATATTATACCACTAAGTAATTATTTGTATTTGTTTTACCTAAAATATTGAAATCAGCCTGTAAATAACTACAAACAAACCTTAGGCTTTTTGAGATGATTCAACATTATTACATTATAATATTGTTACGAACGTGAGCAAGGCCGGGACACGTGCAGGTGCAGAGCTGGCTGGCGGCTGCCGCAACATGATATGCGCCGCGCGCGCCTGGAAGATAACAAGGATTGTCGCTTCCCCCCTCCTTCACTCCGCTCCCCGCGCGGCGCCCTGCCTTTGACAAGTAAATGAAACCTGACAGCTTCGGAGTTAAGCGAGCCGCCGACACGTGTTTCGATAGATTTATGCCGTCGGGTCGGCGCGCAATGACGCGACTGGCCCCAGCCACGCTGGTGAATTCGAGAAGCGGCGCCTGTGATACATAAGCCCGGGATGCCGGCCTCCAAGAGAGTTCAGTCAGTGAGAGTTCAGGCGGGAGTTTTCCCGCGGCGGAGTCTCCAGGGCGATAGAGCGGCGAAGTCCCTGGACGAAGGTTCCAGGGTGGAGAGTTCAGTTCCGGACGATAGTGTCGTGGGCGCGGCGGAGTTCCGAGCGAGGCTTCGAGCGGATCCTCGGCGAAGGCAAGTGCGTCGGCGGTGGCGGAGTGTGGCAACGGAGTCCCGCGGCGGAGACCCACGAGGGGTGCTGCGGCGAGAGTTGCGCCAGAGGTGCGGCCCAGCGAGGTGTGTGGATTGTAAGAAACGAGTGACTGGGGAAGCAACATTATTTTTTAAGTGCAATTGATTATTTGCCACTTTAGAAGATTACTTGTAAGTGATATAAGAAGTGGCAATAAATAAAACTGCAGTGTAATAAAATCTTTAATTGGGCTATCCTTTACGAACCCGCAGTAAATCGTAACAATATTGAAGAAAAAAAATACCAGTGACGAGATTTGAGCAACGCCCCTTGAGGTTTAAGAAGCGCGCTCTTTACTTCTGTGCGAGTAAGCCTGATGAAAATTTAGAAGGAGAATATGTATTATAATTAGTTTAATGCCAGTTTTCTTAAGTATAAAATACTGGTGATTAATTTTTACTATGACTATTTTAGTTTATCAAATATATTCCAGGTAAGTTTTACCATAATAGTTTCCCTTTACTTTTTTTTATCTGATAGAAGCCACAATCTTTTTTTTGTCTGCTGGAGGCCACCATCTTGTTTTGATCTGCTGGATAGAGAAAGGAAGACGCTTGGCTGCCATAGAGATAGAGAGAAAGGAGCCGCGTTAGTGCCACAGAGAAAATGTTTGAGGGGAGGGGAAAGATATAGAAAGAGCCTACAGTTCACAGGGATGACAGCCACACCCGAAAAGTTCCAAAGTTCTCCGAAGTTTCCCGAGAGCTTGTGAAAAAAATACAATAGTGTGAGGATTTATATATTTTTACGGTTATAGAGTATTTTTTAAATAATGCTAACCTAACATAACCAACCTTTTATTTTAGTTGCGATAACCTAACCTACCGAAACTAACCTACCCTCCGGGGGAAAAAAAATAATACGGCTCTATTATTTATTACTCTGACCGAACATAACCTAACATTATGTTTCGTTAAACTTCGGAATTGTTCGGGTTGTGGTTGTGGCTTTCATTCGTGTGAATTGAAGTTGTCCGAAACAGGGACGAGTGCGGCTGCCACAGAGAAAGAGGGATGCTTCGATATCTCAGAGGAAAGATGTGCGTGGCTGCCAAAGAAAGAGAGAGAGAGAGAGAGAGAGAGAGAGAGATGTATTTCTTTGTTTTTGCGCGAGGAAGTGGCGGACAATGGAGGCCGAGGATCTTCAAGGACTCTTTTTCCTTCGATCGCGAGGTCCCCGCCCCCCCCCCCCTTCCCACAACTCTCCCTTTAACCTTTCCCAACCTTCCCAAAGGGAGATATGATACTGATCTTGTGTAAGTCATGGTTCAGGGGTCAACATCTTTCCTTCGCCACCGACTAGAAGAGGGAAAAAATATCTACGTACTAACAGCTTGAAAGCTATTTTAGGAACCCCTTATCCCATCAAATAATGGTAGCTTTTTTTATTTTTATATTTTATGATGGCGAGTTATATTACTATTTAAAATAAATAATTACGTATCGGTTCATGTATATTGTATGCGTGAATCCCGAAATAAATTGCCTGGTTTTCAAAACTTCGCGTGCATAGAAACCAATTGCAGTGAAAGTTTAATTTTTTCTATTATATTTTTAATTATTGCTCAGAGTTCATTTTATTTGTTTCGATTGAAATATACGTATATAGCTTAGATCATTAGGTAGCTGTCTAATTAGAAGTTTTTTTAATTAAAGATAATTTAAATATTTTAAAATTCATTAATTCATATAAATAATACTAGCTGACGTACGCGGCATTGCTTGGGAGCTGATTTTCGGAAAACCACGGTTTCAGTTGATGGCTGTTTAATATAAGGTGCACCCCTGCCGACCTTATAACGTATACTTGAAAAATGGGAAATTTCGATCTTGATGACATTGATGGAGCTCCAAATGCCAAAGAAGTCGGAATTCTGGGCTGAGCTAGATGAAGATGACTGTGTGTGTGTTGGTGATAAATATGTTAAAAGCATCTATGATGATGTTAACGATAGAAATAAATCTCAATATTACGAGTTTCAGAAAATTAACATTAGAAGTTGTAAGAAGCTGGTGGCACCTGACGACGTTGATTGCATATCGTGATGGTCTGGTTGAGACGTGTGTTTGCTTCGCAAGATGACGAAAAATTATCTGCTACAAAAGAAACATGTACTATGGTAGAATAACAGCAGAATAATACGTATATTGATTTTTAACTCCCCCGCAAAAAATTTGATGGAGACGAAGGATGCATCAATAATACAATAGCCGTTGCTACGGAAATGAAGGAAGCATCAACCATGCAAAAGCAGTTGCCATGGAGATTTTCAACAATAAACGGAAATTCTTGAAAAATTTTTTGACTCCCCAACCCTCTTTGTAAGAATATTTTCGTAAAATCCTTTCCAAGGGGATGTCTGCGTAGCAAAAATAATATACTTGAGTCTTGTCTTATAAAGTTCCAAAGAATTCGTGAATAGTGAGTCAGTCAGTGAATGGTGTATAAAGAATTTAATATTTACGTATCCTTAATTTTATTTAAGGTAACGGCATGGTTATGCGGGTCGGATTTATCCATAAATAATTTACCCGACAGTAACTTTGAGATTAGAGTAGGCTTAGAACCAATTAGGTACCGAAATGTTGCTCATAAATATATTTACTAAAATTAATAAATAATGGTACTTATTATCTCAGGAAATTTTCTAGTGCTTTATATTGCAAAAAAAAATCGTTTTTGTAAAATTATTGAAGAAAATATTTACATCAATGATTTTTTTTTCACGGAGTTTATATATAGGTACTAATAATAAAACTGTTCTCTGCAGTCTGTACAGTAGATGTAATGAAGAAAACAGACGAAAATATATTTTTTTATTTGTGAATTTGTTATTTTTCGAGGCTGAACACGAAACGTTAAGTAGAAGTCGGTAGACCGAAAGTAATCCAATTAAATGTTGGAGAGGAGAGAAAAAAAAGTTCTGTCAGTTAAATGACTATCGGATAAAATGATAAATTCGTTTAATTTAATTGTGGCGAAATGACTTGTTAGTGTTCCTGCTTCTGGGTTGGAAATTATGTTTCGTTCACTGCCGTGGTCAGAAAAACAGTTTTTGACGTGACAACGTCTAATAAATCGATGAACGCCGGCTGCACGCATGAAAAAGTGTCCCGTTGCGCACATTGTTTCATTACGCTGTGTCCCGTTACGCTCATTGTTCCGTTACGCTGTGTTCCGTTACGCTGTCGGCGAGTGCAGTAATAATAGGTTATGTTACAATTGACCAAAAAATTATGGTGATTCATATAATTAACGATAGATATTTGATTACAGTTTATTTATATGAAAACTTGTTCATAATTATATTTAAACTTTATAGCTAAACGCCAGTTTTTAAAATTAATTACAAGTCATCTACAGAATACACGTGAACTGTTTCGTCGACTGTTTATAAAGTGAAGTAAAAAGTTATTGTGGTTTTCATTGCTTATTACTACAACAATTTTGGAAATAAAGGTTAATTATTCTTGCATTTTAAAAATCTGATTGCTAGTATAATTTCAAGTATTTATTCGTTTATTATTAATATGATTCAATTTTATTCCTAAAAGTATGCAATCATTTCATCAATGTTTTGTTATGACGTTGTCACGTTAAACTATCGTCCGTAAACCGACTTTACAGACAACCATTTTTTTTTTTTTTTAAGTTAGTAGCAGAGTTCCGTGGCGAAAACCGCGTGAGGACGAATTTTTTTTTTTTCGCGTGCTGGACGACTCAGTAAATTTTCTGCAGGCACGCGAATAACTCCCTGCTCCCCCTCCCAGCCCCGGCCCATTTGCACTTCCGGCGCGCGCGTTATCAGCTTCCGCGATAAGCCATCAGCCGTCAACACGTCGTGGTCGTGACGGGTCACTTAGCGCCGCTCAGTCGGCCCGCCACTTAGCGCCACTTAGTCGTGATCTACACACGCGGTCCACGCTTGGAGCCCACAAGGGGGCTCGCACACTTAGATTGATTATTTACATCAATTAATTTCGTGATTTCAACCATGAATTTTAAAATTCACATTATTTCCTACCACAGTTTATCCCTACTAATATTGTAAACGTGAAGGTGTGTTTGTCTGTGTTTCCTAATTTAGCGCAGCAACAGATCGACAAGGTTTTTTTTTGCATGTAACCTAGATAGTTTATGGATCGGAGAGTGACATATACTACATAACAATTAAAAAATTTCATCCCCGAGGAAGTGAAAAATGGCTTAATTATTTTTTTATAATAATAGAAAATCATGAGATGTAGGTCATAGACACACAAACATTGAGTTTGTGTCATTTTTCTATGTCCGCCACACGGTCATTTAGTAAGGTCTGGCAATTTTCTTTCCTTCCCGATTCACGCTAGGATTAAAATTGGCATTTAAGGTTTTTCAAAATCATTCAATAATAATTTTTTTTGAAGTGATGAAAACACTCATAAATTATAAACTATTGATTCAATTTAAAACGCTGGCAAAATATTTAAGCAAAATAATTTTTCGAAAGGGCACCCTTAACTTACCAAAAAATGATAGCCAAGTTTTTAAGTCTAATAATAAACTTTGAAACACTCGACGTTTCATCAAAATCGGTCGAGTAGATTCTGCGTGATGCTCAAAACTCAAAAACAGACACACTTCTGTGGTTTCATCGTTATGTATGTCAGGCTCACATCGTTGTAGCAAGATAAAATAATACTCCAGTTTTCAAGTTTCATCATAAAGCTTTTCGATACAAAACGTTCCATCAAAATCGTTTCGGAATTTTTTTATTTTTTTTTATTTTTTTGCGTGATTCTCGAACAAAAACACACAAACAAGCAGACAGACTATCAGGCGGATAGAGATTTAATAAATCGTATATATTTGCAATGTTGGCAATGTTCGAAGTTGGTTCTTGGCCGCATGTATTCCACTAAACAGCGGTGATGGATCATCAGCCACAGGGCACGATGGAACGCCCAAGATGAAGTGTGCTCCCGTCTCTATGCCTTGTAGGTCCGAGCAGGCGGCCTCGGCTGTCGGTGATCAGGCTGGCCAACTGTAGCGGGAGTCGCACACACCGCTATATCTTTCATAACAACAACAACAACAACACAACAACAAATAACAATATAATATTCCTAATAGTTAATATTTAATCCCGAAACTTATTTTAAAATTGTATAACAAAGAAAAATAATTGTGTATAAAATGACTAATAGTTAATAATTTAAAGTCAACACATAGTTTTAAATTTTGTAACAACAAAAAAGAAAAATAATTAGTGTATAAAATGCCTAATAGTTAGAGACCGGAAAAATTTGCGCATTCATTTCGCGATAGGCTAAAATACAAATTGTCATACCTCAGTGCTGTCTCTGCTATTGGCTCACAACTCACCTGGATGACTCTGGGCCAATGAGAAATACCCGACCAAAGCTTTATCGAATCACAGGCTGCTACGCTGGGACGTCTCACAAGACAGCAGCCAATGAGTGGGTGGCATTTGACCGAGTGTACGTAGAACTATGGAGTTCATCATGCAGGTCATTGAACTCGCAAATTTTTCCGGTCCCTACTAATAGTTAAGTTTTAAGGCCAAAACACAGTTTTAAATTTCATAACCACAAAGGAAAAAAAAAACAATTAGCACATAAAATGTTGTCTAATAGCTCATATTCAAGGCCAACACATAACTTTAAATGTTATAACAACAATAATATATGCGAAATTACTAATATTTAATATGGACACTTGGTTTCATTGCATTGGATAACTCAAGAAAACTTTCCTTCGCAAGGTCGTCGGCTCGGGAGTTGGCTCAGGGAAGAAGCACTTCGTGTTCCTACCCGTCAGCTGGATCACGTGAGGGAGTGAAGAGGGGGGGTGGAGGGGTCGAGGTGAAACGAGGCCGCATAATCGCCGGAGCAGCAGCTGACGTGGTCAGAGCTGACGGGGTGGTGAGGGGTGGGAGGAAGGTATAAGCTTGTTAGCGCGCGCGGCACCGCCGCACCGCTCTTACAAGGTGGTGAGGGGGGGTGGGGTGAAGGTATCACCGTCGGCTACTCACATTGTTCTCGCCCTTGAACGACCCACCTCTCTCTTCCCCAACCCCCTTTCCCTTCCACGCAATTCCCATTCGGCCAGGCGATCCTCTGTGATTGGCTGTGACGCACAGTACCCGACGTCACTTGTGACGTTTCGACGTCTAAGCTCTCGGCGTACCACCATTGGGCGGGAGAGACCTAAGATGCACATAAAGTTCTGCCATTCCCGATTACAGCCGAACAATTCACCTTCGGCCCAACTTCGGGATTGGTTTTATTTTTGCGCAGGAAAAAAATTAATTCAAATATTAAAAGTGGTCGGTTAGGTTAGCTACATTAAAACACTATGGATGGTTAGTTAGGTTAGTATATTTACATTAAAATAAACAGAGAAATATAAATATACACATATAAATAAACCCGAGGTTGGCCGAAGGTGAATTGTCCGGGTGTAATCGGGAATGGCAGAACTTTGTGTGCATCTTAGGCTTCCCAATTGGCGGGTGTGATCTCGCGAACATGGAACGGAAATGCGTAACCAACCGCAATGCTGCCCTCCGTGACGGTTGGCGCAAACCAAAGTTCACAAAGCCAAAGGGAAAAATTTTATAGCATTGACTGATTGATAAAATTTTAAGGAGGTGAGTAAGTAGTATTTTAATGAATTTTTTTTAAATCAGGTTCACAGCTTAGGTTTTAGTATTTTTCTCAAGTACTTTTTTTTATGACAGCCATTTGAATGCATAGTTTAAAATTTCCGGGCTGATGATCGAATGAATCGATAGTCGACGTAGCTGCTCCGGCAGCGCATTCTAGCGGCGGATGCAGAAACTACGTGCGATTCGCGACCGGAAATGTATTTGAAAACACAACTTGAATTATTTTTTTAAGAGTTCTGCGTTAGATTTCGTGTCCTAGCTTCGTGTTAACAAGTGCATTTTTCAAATATGATAAACACGTGTATTTGCTCGTTGCTGTGTCTGGATTTTAACACATCTCTGGAGAATACGAAAAGATTCACATTTTATTTACTTCACTGTCGACAAAATGAACCCCAAAAAAATATTGCGGAAACGGTGCCTGAAGATAATCAATAAGCATAAATTATTTTTTAGCTGTTAAGCACTGTCACTGCCAAAAAAAAATGCAGACCTCTGAAACTGTTTCCACGACGCAAACACCGCAGTTCGTCCAATGTACAGGATGTCCCGAAAGCTGGCACGAAACCATCAGCTGCACAATAAAGTGGCTTCCCGCAGTGCAAATGTAGTAACGCATGCATGCCCACCCGTTGATGGAAGATTCCAAGTTCTGTTCGAAGGTATTATCTTTGAAAGATTTGTGCAATGGGAGTGCATTACTTGATGTAATCCTTTGGCATTGTGTGTGTTTCGTCTTTTCGTTTTGTCGTGTTTTTGTCTCGTTTCAACTGTTGTGCTGAATTTTTGTTTTTAGGTTCAATATTTTTGTGCTGTCATCATTTGTGGTATATTTTTTTTCCGTCCTCTTCTGTTTTGGAAAACTATTGTGTTTGTTTTGTCTTTTAGTTTTGTCGTGTTTTTTTTTTGTCTCATTTCAACTGTTGTACTGAATTTTTTTGGGGTTCAATATTCTTGTGCTGTCATCATTTGTGGGGTTTTTTTTCGTTCTCTTAGTCCATTTTTCTTTGTTTTTTCTTTGTTTGTTGACCATATTCCTGTTATGGAATGTTATGTGATGTTTATATCCTGTTTTATGTCCTGTTTGCTTAATTTGTGTTTTTTGTCTTTTGGGTATTTTTAGTTTTCTTCCACAGAGAAAGTGCTTAGCAATGGCGTATGTCCAAAAGATTACATCAAGTCTGTTCGAAGGTCATCGCCAGGAAACATTAGCTGCACGCACATCTCTACATCCCTTAGCTAATGCAGCCACAATGTAGAGGACGCATTTCTAGTGGACGGATAGTATCCGGATACTTTTACTGCTAGCACAACCTGTTGATAGTTGGTCGTACTAATGTGTACGAGCCAATTTGAGTCGTGATATATATGAATATTCAGTAAAACGTAAATAACGACAACCAAATTTAAAGAAAAAATGTTAAATGTAGCGCGACTCTTATAAATGTCAGCGATCAAAATAAAAATATCATGAATCCCAAAATATTGAACATACTTATAAATGAGAATCAAGTACCTCCGGTAAATTTATAAAGTTTATTTTTTTTAAATAAATCTTATGCCAAAAATTTGAAGGTATATTATATGTAAACAAAATAAAAACTCGCTAACGAAGCTAATGGACGTAGAGATGCATGAAGGGATGCCGTTGCAAAGAAGCAAAGAAAAGATGGCCGTGTCCACTTCGATGCACTCCCCTTGGCTAAGGGATCCATTAGGCTAGTATTCTTATGCAGCTGTTGTTCCAACAGCGGAGCTCTGTGGTCATTGGTGTGCAAGGGGACAAACCTGAAATTCACTGCTTCTTTGAAGGGGTTGACCGTAAAGTGATATCCTATCCACAATGCGAGTACGTCAGTCCCCTGTAGCGATGAGTAGAGACCGAAAAAATTCGCGGATTCATTTCGCGTTATGATAGAATCCAAACAACTGTACCTTCATATTGTTTCTGTGATTGGCTTACAGTTTGTCTGAAGGACTTTGAGCCAATAGAAAACCTCCAACCAAAAAAGTATCGAATCGCAAGCGTCCCAGTTGACAGGTGTCACGAGTCAATAGCCAATGAGCAGGTGGCATTTGCCTTAGTGTGTAGGGGGTTGTGGAGTCTATCCTAGAGGTCATTTGGAAGCGCGAATTTTTCCAGTCTCTAGTGATGAGCCAAAACGCATGATTTGAATAACTGAATATTAAATTATTCGTATTACGCAATTAATTGTTTCTTATTTTTTGGAAGATGTTTTTCACCCAGAATCTTTTTTTTTTCAATTATGCTTGGTTCGATTGAAATGACATAACATTTTCTCTTTATCTGTAATATCTTAGATATTTTCTTGCCATCTGCAAAGAAACTGGTTTTATGCAAAAAACACAAGAGAAATTTTTATTCTTTAACACAACAAGCTTATAGGCACACTTTTGTTATTTTTATGATCATCTCAAAGGTGCAAAATGCCTGAAGTTACGATTGCTAAGTGGTATTTATTAAAAATAACCACCTGAATTACCCGATGTTACTTAAACTGAACACAGGTTGAAAGGTATGTTGACAGTAATGGTCACCTTAATTGTAACGTCAAGAGTGAAAATTACATAAAATGTTCCCCAAATTAAGATTCAAAGAGATGAAAAGGAATTTTGGGTGGGGGGGGGGGGGTGGGGGGGGGGGGGAAGCGGGAGAAAAGTAGTATACCAAAATCTCTTTTATTCAATTAACTTTTCGTTAAAATCAGATATAGATAGTAGTGTTCTTATTTTTAACGTCAAGTGCGCAAAAATTCATCTAGACGGGCCTAAATAATGCTTTAAGGTTTAGGAAAGGGAAATGGGGGTTCATTTCCGTAATCTCACGTTTTCAGCAGCGAACTTATTTTTCTTCAATTGAATGTTGACGATAAATTATCTTTTTTTTTTGTACGTGTACTGTTCAAAAGTTCGCCAAGGAGAGCCAGAAATCAATGTCCAAAAACAAGTTATATTTTAAAGGTCCGTATGTAGCTACTTCATATGTAAGCTGATTGGTACTGTTCTGCCTGATATCGTCAAGAAAAGTACAAATGTATTTCGACTCACTGAACGTATTTAGATAATAGTATTCTTTCGACGTTCCAAGAAATGCAGCTTTCGCTAAATGGAATCCATTATCATTCACCTGTAATGTACCAAGCCCGGTCATAGGCTTAGATTTATTTCCAGGTCTCATCGCATTCAATTGCTTAACATCCGTTTTTGTGCTTGCACGCATACGAGTCTACAATCTAAAGCGAGGAGTCAAAATGTGTGCAGGTAGTTCATCAGTAAGCATACGGTCTTCGCCTTTACATTTTTTTTCGCATGCCATCGCATATTTTCAATACGAGTAAACCAAACAGGACACTGATCGCAGCGAAACTTCATACGAGATGGATTCTTCATGCATTTACTCAGCTTATGTTTTCGTGCATCATGGAAAATGCAAACGACATATCGCAGAAGCCACAAGGTTGATGAAGACGATCCTTTCAGGCCCTGAACCGGATACTGACGTTGCTGAAGTTGAATCAATTCCTGGTGTACTCTTAAGCGAATCGATCAACCGCTGTTGCAGCGAAACCTTTACTTTCTGACGGACAGCAGGACCTTTGCACGTCTTCAAGTTTCTTTTCAATGTATCATTTCTTGCGAATGGTTTGTGACATTGGTTACAGCTTAACATTTTGTGTGAAAGATTCTTAGCACATTCTCTCTTCTCGTGTCACCGAGCATTACTGTTGTTTGAGAAAATCTTGTCACAGTAACGACATCGATGCTAGATAGTTGTTGACGAATCACCGACCATTAAAGTCTCCATCGAGGGCGAAACGTCGTTCATCGAGGTTTCCTCCGCAGCCAGCACTGTGGTACCTCGACTGTTGAAGTCT
This sequence comes from Bacillus rossius redtenbacheri, assembly GCF_032445375.1. Taxonomy (NCBI): domain Eukaryota; kingdom Metazoa; phylum Arthropoda; class Insecta; order Phasmatodea; family Bacillidae; genus Bacillus; species Bacillus rossius. The sequence goes on along the minus strand of NC_086345.1, from coordinate 11,689,068 downwards.
CCTATAGTGTTGTCGACGACGTTGCCAACGGGATCTGCCTCACCATCGTCGACGCTGACGTCAGAGTTCCCGTAGACGATGGTACAACTTCTATCGAGTTCGACGTTAAAGACGGTAGAGATGCCATCTAGCTCACAATAATGCGACTTACCTATGCACCAGATGAGACAAACTAAGAGATCCTTACACCACCGCAGCCAGCAACAAACTGAATGTCCTAACGTCTGAGGACTCGCTTATATACCCACAACCAGTCGAATAATATGCTAGTCAAAACAAGAACCATTTACTATAATACACTAGTCAAAACCACATTTAAAAAAAGAAGCGCAATAAAAAAAAGAAAGCACATATGGAAGCAAATTTGACAAAAGAAATAGACGCGCAATGTACACGTAATACACACAATGAACACGTAATGCACACGATTACACGCACTGGGCACGCAATGTACATACAATTACACACACTGCAAACGCAATGTACACACAATATACGCAATGAACACACAGTACACACACTGAACATTTAATGTACACACAATTACACGCAATGGACACAAAATAATCTCAATGGACTTGCAGTGCGCACACAATGGACACACAGTGGACACACACCAAACACGTAATAAACAAGCAATGTACACTCAGAACACTAATGTACTCACCGAACACGCAATGTACACATTTAACGAAAAGGAAACACATTTGAATGTAAATTTGTCAAAAATGAAGCACAATTGGAAACTCAAATAACAACGAAAAGGAAGCACAATTGTCACACAATCAACAAAAAGGAGCATAATTGGAAGCACAGTCAACGAAAAGGAAGCACAATTGGAAGCACATTCGACAAAGAGGAAGCACAATCAACAAAAAGGAAGCACATTTGGAAGCTCAATCAACGAAAATGAAGCACAATCAACGGAAAGGATACGTTCTCAGAAGCAAGATACAATAATACAGGCTTGACTACGTACATTTATCGAAAAGGTCGTACATATTCACGAACATTCAACTCAGTAAGATGCGATCGCCAATATTACGATAGGATGTAATGCATCTTCAGTCATTGGCTCCAGCAGTTTTTTGACGCCAAAATTAATTGACTCCAACAGTCATTAGCTCCAACAGTCATTAGCTCCAACAGTCATTAGCTCCAACAGTCATTGACTCCAACAGTATTTTATATCCATCATTCATTGGCTCCAACAGTCATTTGTTCCAACCTTCAATAGCGTCAAAAGTATTTGGCTCCAAAAGTCCTAGGCTTAGCTGCTATTTGGCTACTAGACTAGGAGACTATGAAGCTACGAGACTACAGGACCATACGATGAGGCCATTTGTGGGGGCCTCAGTCGTCTTGATTTTTATTATAACCTTTATGGTGCGTAAAGTTTGTTTTAAGATGAGTAAATTGTTTTATAATATTATTTATAATATTATACTAATTAATGGTGTTTGTAAATTATTTATTTATTGTTTTGTTGTACGCTTATTATTCTTATTCGGTAGTAGTAACCGCTAGAAATAACCAGAACGATCGAGCGGAGTGAGGGGTGGCAGTGGAGGAGGGGGGTGACGTCAGCTGACGTGAGAGGGGAGGCGGCGGCCAGCTGTTTTTACGAGGAGTGTGTGTTGACCGCGGGCCGCGGAACTATCCGGGCAGAGACGAGAATTGGTTTTTCAGCGATGAGCTACGAGTGTTACGTTACGTGATTAATATTGAAGATGACGGTAATGCCACGACACCCTCGGCGAAGTAACACCAGTGGTGGTATATGATAATGCGATATCGTGGGCCTAGTGCACTGGCCATCAATGTAGCGCGATGCTAGAGGCGCTAAAAGGTGAGCGGGGTTTACATCCGACCCCGGCGGACACCGACTACAGAGGTATGCCTCTAGAACAAGTAAGTGCGAGAACTGGATTTGTACTTTTGGTTCGGCTGGTTTGACTTGCGGGCGACGTGTTTAAAAACAGAGTGCGGCGATGGAAATTGCTGGTAGAACTATCTAGACGTCTCTATTTCGTTTTTCCACCCTCCCCTCCTCCGTAATAGACTTTATGGGACTTTGGTTTATTTTAAGTATAGTGTAAGAGTGTTTGTATGCAAATGTCACCAACGTACGTTAAATTTAATTATAGCAATTTAAATGGTATCACGAATTGAATTTATAGGTTCCTTTCCTTTTTTACAGTACTTAATTTTGGTCATTTTATTTCTGGTAATTCATTATATATATTATAACTATCACAATAAGTTTGGCAGGGCTGTCGGTCAATTTAGTACGTTAATGATTCCTTTTGCGCACTGGTCAAATTTTAAGCCAGTCCATGCGCGTCTATTTAAGTTAATTTTACTACACTTTCATTATCAATATGTCAGTGGAGACGCGTATACGGGACTGGCGTGGCGAGTGCGGACGTGTTCAACTACCCCGGTATAAGGGGGGTTGGCCACAACGACAAAAGACTACAATGCTTCAATGGATACGAGGCTACTACACTAGGAAGCTACGAAGCTACGAGACTACAGGACTACAAGACTACAAGTCTACGAGGCTACATAAATCTTAACTGTCTTTGGCTCCATTCAGCCTCTAGAGTCAATTTATCTTATGAAAAAGAACTTGTTGCAGTTAGCCCCGATGTCGTCACGTGTTGTATTGAGGTAAAAATTATTCATTTATTTTATGTGGGATGCGGGTTGCTCACTAACGATCACAAAAGAAGGAAGGCTTCGCTAGACACCAAGTAGAAATAAGTTCGTCCTTCATGATAGTGCTTCTAAGCTGTCTCAACTATATTTAACTGAATAATGGATGTTTTTGGTTTGAATTTCACCTGATAAAAATATTTTTAGTGATAATTTGGTAGCATAAATTCTCAATTTAAATGTAACTGAAAATAAAATTTCGTGACTCATTAATAAAAAAACATTTTTGTACAGAGATCTATTTCTCAGAAATAACCAGCAATACTTGCAGAATGTCAGCAGACGTCTCGACAGGAATAATGAGTACACGAAAAATACCATCAAAATATTGACAAAATAATCAGGACACGGAGAAAACTAACACACAATTCCCTAATATCAGAAAATCACAGAAAAAATTAAAATTATGAAAATTAAAATGAGAATAGTTAAAAAATAAAAAACAAAAACAAAAAATAAAAAAATTACAAAAAAAATATGACTTGTACTAGAACTCTATCCTTGCTTAGTGCCTCTCGGCTAAGTGCCTTTCGGCCTAGTGCCTTTCGGCCTAGTGCCTTTTGGCCTAGTGCCTTTCGGCCTAGTGTTTTTTGGCTAAGTACTTTTTGGCTAAGTGTCTTGCGGCTAAATGCCTTGAGGCCTAGTGCCTTTCGGCTAAGTATCTTGCTGCCTAGTACCTTTCAGCTAAATGCATTTTGGCCTTGTGACTTTCGGCCTAGTGCCTTTCGGCCTAGTGCCTTTCGGCCTAGTGCTTTTTGGCTAAGTGTCTTGTGGCTAAGTGCCTTGTGACCTAGTGCCTTTCGGCTAAGTGTCTTGCTGCCTAGTGCCTTTCGGCTAAATGACTATCGGAAACCTTCAAGAAAATCTATCCAAAGACTATTTGCCCGGGTTTTAGTTCGTTAGTTTTTGAACAAGATTATGTCCTACTATTTCAAATTTTGGAGAGTGTAGCTGTGGCGCGAGAGGACGCAGCGGCCCGTAAATTCGGTGATGGACTGTGGCGGGGGACCCCTGGCCAAAGCCCAGAGGGCTGGAAGCTGTGTAATCCTCCCTCCGAGGCCGACATAGGAGCGGGACGGGCAGGCAGCGGTTTACGGCCTCCTCCTGGGTCAAGCGCCGCAGACATAAAACTGCTGCGACTCCGAGGAGAAAAACAATCCTCGGCTCTGCAGTGTTTCAGACCAGAGAATTGTACTTTGTTTTAATTCTTTATACAGCTAATGCCTGGCATGCATTGCAATGCCTCATTCAAATTATTTTGTAATATGTTTGAAGTATATACACATATATAAAACAACTCTCTATCTCAATTAAGTGGATGAAGGTGTTATGTTACAAAACTATTGTTTTGAGAAAAAGGCTTCGAAAGTAATTTTTTTGCTACTTGCTTATGTGTACATAGCACCTTTATCAACTCGTAACTATGTTATTTTTGAAGTTAGAGGGAAGATGTCTTTACCATTACATAGAATGCATCATAACACCTTCATCCCTGGACTTAGTGCAATTTTTCAAAAAATGTAACATAACACCTTCATCCACTTACCCCTTCTATTTTTCATCTCTATCTCTATCCCTCTATGTATCTCCCACTTTCTCTCCTCTATATACCTATACCTCTATATATTTATATACATATGGACCTATATATCTATACATCTCTTTTATCTATCTCCCTATCTCATTCTCTATACCTTGCTCTATGTCCCTCTATCTTTGTCTCTCTATCTCTCAGACTCTCTAATGCTTTTTATCTCTCTATCTTCCTATATATCTATATATATTACTCTATCTATATCTCTCTATCACAGTGATATGTAAACATTTAACCTCGGTAGCGAGCAAATTTCATGTTTTCTCATTTAGTTCATGTTGCAAGAAAATTTATAATACTAATCTCGGACACGAAATTTAACGGATAATTCTTTAAAATAATGCCAAGCGTGATAAATAAACTGAAAATGAAATATTTGCTATTAAATTTAAAAGAAAATTGATGCGAATCACACACATATTTTGTGCGCCCGCCACTGGAATTCGCTGCCTGAATTGAACTAGTTGCTTGTCACCATCACTCCGCAGATAGCCACTAGGGATGAGCGAATTAGTTATTTTTCAATACCAGTCAGTTATCGCAGATATGGTTCCGAATAAATAACTGGTTATTTTGATTGTTAAACTTATCGGTTATTGGCGTGAAGGTCTGTTAATAATAATTCACTTTTCCATTTCCAAACAGCAGAGTTGCGTAGTTTTGAGGCCTTACTTAAGGCACTCGAACTACGAGCCAAAGTACGCAGTCACCAAAAAAATTTAAAAAAAAACCAGCAAAAACTACGTTCCCTAAGCAGGACAAGATGACGTTAGAAATAAAATAATGCATCACTACCTTGCTCATATTTAATCTTTTCGAATTCGCAACATGGCATAGGCTGGGTGCTGATTTGCCTACGTACAAGTTTATATTAATTGCAGGTCGCGACCTTTCTTTAAAACAAAATGCAAATATAATAATAATGATACAAAATATTCTTAAATTACCAATCATTTTAACAGAGATATTACACGTTATAAGAACCAAATTAACAAAAGCTATATTGAAACAACTTTACACGTCATACAACCATACTAGAGTTACTCAGTCCGCTATCTATTTATTAATTTTTCTTTTTCTTTATTTCCTCCTAAACGTTGTGAAACGTCACCGTAGACCACGCATTATTTAGCTGTCTTTAATTTGCTCCGCACGTCCCCTTTCATAGAGCTATGCTTGTCAAATTGGGTCTGAATTGGCGTTGCAGTAGTCAGTGCCCACCCCCGTGTCAGCTTCGTTCAGAAAACGGGACCCACGCCGTAAACAGTTTAAAACTCACTTCGATTCAAACCAAATTTACGCGAACATTTAGTTCGTACTTCTTTACACCAATAAGAGTTGCGCAAAATTTTTAGTTCGTGGAGTTAACTATTTATAGTATTTTATAGAATCAGTCTAAAAAAAAAAAAAACATCGCGGACGCACCCACTTTTCGTCACTCAGTTCACACAAAACTCAACCCGGTGCTCGGTTGCTATTGGATGGTGCGTCGAGACTTACTTGTGGAATGAAATTTCGCCAAGGGCCACCCGGCGCTGGCTGGCCTCTTCTCGTGGCGTTGGCGAATGCGACCCCGCGTCTCCATAGCCGTGATCCGGCCAAACATTCTTCCTTCAGCCAGTCGGTGTGCGCGCCGTCATTCGCTCGCCGCGGGCTCGAACACACCTCTCGTGTCGTCAGGCCGACCAGCGCGCCGCGCGGTGACCACGCTTCGAAACAAAAACAGCTGGACGCTTGTGTCCGTTCCGTTGAGGCACATTACAGGGCGTTTCAAGCAAGACAAAAAATAAAAAAAAAAGCGTATCCATAACTAAGCATTACAACAAACAAAATGAACAAACCAGTTAAAGGAAATTTCAAAATATAAATTTAAGTGAGCACAAAAAAGTAAATGCCAACGGAGACGTGTCAAACGCCATCAATGTTAAGAACATTCGAAATATTTTCGCTGCATGGAATATGAGATAGTGTAAATTGATCTTTTTTTTGAATGTTGGCGAAAATATAAGTTGTTGTATACATTTAGTTCTTAAAATGTTGCAGGAGTTTATAGAAGACTCCCAAACTTTTCCAGAAAAAAAAAATAGGTACTACGAAATCAATTACGTCTGTAGGATGTGCCGAAAGGGAGTTTTTATTTATTTTTCATCATTTGGGAAAAATTTAATTCATATGTGTGAAAATTCTGTTTTAAGGTTTTTTTTCTTTCGAAATCTCATTTAGACAGTGATCTTCCTTTTTTTTTAAATCAAATGTAGATTGTAATATTCCTATTATTTTGAACGCCTGTTATACAAAATTTCATCACCAAGTACAAAAAATTTTCTTCAAGGGGTTGCAAAGGTAAATATGTGTTAGATTGTTAGGAATCATATGCAGAGGAAGAAATTATTGTTTTTAAGGATTAGTGTCCGTAATTTCCACAAACTCGGAATAAAAAACAACAAACAAGCATGCACAGAATAAAACACTGTATACATACACACACACACACAAATATATATATATATATATATATATATATATATATATATATATATATATATATATAAGTAGTATATAATAGGGCAAGCTGGGACAGGCGCAGGCGCGAGGAGCGAGGAGACGGTCCGCCATATTGGATTGTGACGTCACGGCGGCCATCTTGGAGGAGTGTAACGGGACATAGCGTAACGGGACAAGTTTGACCTTGACCTTTGACCCTCAAAATTCGCCAAAATTGGGCAAAAATTGCCCAAAATTCCTCAAAAATCGCCAAAATTTACATTTTTTTGAAAAAAATTTCCGCCAAAAAATCTCAAATAATTCCACAGTTCAAAAATTAGGATTTCGAAAATCCTCAAAAGTCGCTTTGCCCTAGAAAAAACGAAAACTCCTAAAAGCGGCTTAAAACTCCTAAGAGCTAGCCGCTTATAAGCCGCCGACCTTGAAAATAAGGATGTCATGGCAGCCATATTGGATGATGATGTCACCGTTGCAAATTTTGTTGCGGCCGCCATCTTTAACTTTTTTATTTATTATCCGATTTTAATGAAAAAAAATTTAAAAATTATAAAAAATCCATTTAATAAAAATTTAATAAATTATTTATAAAAAACATACTTTTTAGACACGGAGTTCGGAGTCCTCGGTTCGAACCCGACGAGTGCAAAAAAAATTAAAAATGGCTACCGATCGTTTCCTCGTGGAGGGCGCTAGCATACTGACCCCCATTACTTATGTCATAGTATACATATCTTCACCTAGTATGACGTCATGTCCGCCATCTTGTCTTCGATGCTGGAAGCCATCATCATTGTATCGTCGGCTAGAGTGCGCTGACGCCATGTTAGTTTACACTCTTACCCGCTAGAGTGCAGTAATCATTTATTACTAAGGTGCCCGCCATCTTGAAATTTGGCCGCCATCTTGAAAATCCGTAATTATTTAGCTAGAAATTCGGGAAAAGTTCCAAAATTTATTAAATAAATTTGCAATCAATATACTGATTGACCCGGTCAGTTCCTATCCTTGGTTCGACCCCTGGCCGATACAAAAAAATTAAATATAACATCAATTTAACATAATGGTAACAGGTTCGAGGAATTAAACACCGCAAGTTCTTTTACAAACAGAATATTTATTACATAATTTCTATTCTACTACAGGATCACTTACGAAAGCTAGCAAATTTATAATCAATCATTTAGTTCCGCATCGGTGTGAAATGACTTATTCTTAGCTCCAATCGGTTTATACTAGACAGAGTCCAACCAGATCCTTTACTGACATAGTTCTCCTCTTCTTGACAGAGTTTCTGGATACCGTGTTTAACAGTTTGCTTCACATCGTTAGAACTGTAAATTACTGTAGCCGATGTCTTGAATGCACACTTTTTCACTTTGTCATCTAACAGATATGGCTTTCCATATAGACAGTCCAACCACAAGTTATATTTTAATGGTCCGTTTGTTGCTACGTCATCAGTAAGCTGATTGATTATGTCCTGTCTGATATCATCAAGAAAAGTACAAATATCCTTCGACTCACCGAACGTATTTAGATAATAGTAGTCTTTCAACGTTCCACGAAATGCAGTCTGCGCCAAGTAGAAGCCATTATCGTTCACTTGTAATGCTCCGAACACAGTCTTAGGTTTAGGTCCATGTTCAGTCGTCATAGCAATCGGTTGCTGCGCATCTGTTTTTTTGATTGTACGCTCACGAGCCTTCAATCTAAAGCGAGGAGTCGAAATGTCTGCAGGTAGTTCAGCAGTAGGCACACGGACTTCACCTTTACATATTTTCGCATGTCGTCGCAATCTATCAATTCGAGTAAACCATTCATGACAATCATCACATCGAAACTTTATACGAGAAGGATTCTTTTTGCATTTGCTCCGCTCATGTCTTCGTGCATCATGGGAAAATGTGAACGACATATCACAGTAGCTGCAAGGATACCGTGCCGATGTAGATGAACCTTTCAGACCCGATCCAGATATGGACGTTGCAACAGTAGTACCATTTCCAGGCATACTCTTATGAACATCGACGCATCGCTGTTGCACCGAAACCTTTACTTTCTGCCGCACAGCAGGACCTTTACATGTCTTCATGTGCGTTTTCATATTATCTTTTCTGGCAAACTGCTTATGACATTTCTCACAAACAAACATTTTACGATATAGGTTCTTGGCACATTCTCTCTTCTCATGCCGTCGAGCATTGCTGCTGTTTGAGAAAATCTTGTCACAGTAACAGCACCGATGTTCGTTAGTTGTTGTCGATTCCGCATCCATTGAAGTCTCCATCGAGGGCGAAACGAAGTTCGTCGAGTTTTCCTGCACAGCCAGCACTACCGGGATTAAAGTCTCTTCTGCTGGTGGTATCGCGTCTGTTGAAATCTCCTCCAGTGTTGTCGACGTGGTTGTCAACGGAATCTGCTCCTTCTCCGTCGTAGCTGTCGTAAAGGTTCCCGTAGACGATGGTACAACCTCCATCGAGTTCGACGTTAAAGTCGGTAAAGATTCCATCGAGTTCGCAAGAACAGGTAATTACGTGATTAATCCACCAGAAGAAATAAACTAGGTGATCCTTACACCGCCGACGTCAGTAACAAACTGAGCGCCCTGCTGTCTAGGACTCGCTTATATACATGCACCGTATGGAATAATACGCTAGTCAAATCAAGAAACATCTACAATAATACTAGAGTCAAAACAACATTAAAAATAGAAGGACCATCAACAAAAAGGAAGCACATTCTGGAAGCACAATAAAAAAAAAAGGCAGCACATTTGGAAGCACCGACAACGAAAAGGCAGCACATTTGGAAGCACCGACAACGAAAAGGCAGCACATTTGGAAGCACCGACATCTAAAAGACAGCACCGCCATCGAAAAGGCAGCACATTTTGGAAGCACCGACAACGAAAAGGCAGCACCGTCATCGTAAAGGCACGGACCGCAAGTCCGGGTCATGTCAATATCAGACATATAGACCATGAACACAGTACACACAGGAAACGGATCGTACACACAGTACACACAGGAAACGAAACGTACACATAGTACACACAGGAAACGGAACGTACACACAGTACACACAGGAAACGGATCGTACACACAGTACACACAGGAAACGGAACGTACACACAGTACACACAGAAAACGGAACGTACACACAGTACACACAGAAAACGGAACGTACACACAGTACACACAGAAAACGGAACGTACACACAGTACACACAGAAAACGGAACGTACACACAGTACACACAGAAAACGGAATGTACACACAGTACACACAGGAAACTGAACGTACACACAGTACACACAGAAAACGGAATGTACACATAGGACACACAGGAAACGGAACGTACACACAGTACACACAGAAAACGGAACGTACACACAGTACACACAGGAAACGGAACGTACACACAGTACACACAGGAAACGGAACGTACACACAGTACACACAGGAAACGTAATGATCACACATACAGTAGCGGAAACACACACAGGCTTAGTTGGAAATCAGAATACAAGAAATAAAAACATTAAATTTTTACTTTAAATATATTTTATTACTTCTCAACATTACACAAATACAAGTAAAAGAAGCCATTATTGTATGTAGACAGCTTTCCTCAGTTCTTTGAGTATGAAGGATATTTCTTTGATGCACGGATAGTTTCCTGCACAAAGCGAGCCATGTAGAAGTCTTAGCCGGTCAACCAATATGTTTGGATCTTTCCATGATGTATAATCAATCTCTTCTACCACCATCTTACTTGCTTGTTTATTATAAATACTTTTAATATCACAATCGTCCCACTGATCATAATAAGCATTATCAGATTTATTTATTATAACACGACGTTTCCATCGTTTCGGTCTCAGGACATCGCCACATTCTTCGATCTTGTCAGCTCTAGGTGCTTCATCACAGTCTATGCCTTTGTCAACAGCCTCAGAGTCACTGTAACAATCACTGTAGAAGACATCCTCTTCACCAAGATTACCGTATGAATTCGCTATCGATGATGTCGAAGTGTCTTCATCGTCTTCATGCTTCCTTTTTAGGAGTCCATCATTTTTACAAAGAATGGAGGATCTACTGAATATAGGCTTGAATGTATTCTCACTTTTCACGGTGTTGATACTTCCATTAGTTTCAGTCTTCCTGAAGCCATTAGCATCCTTCAATTTATGTTCTTCCTCACGATCGGGTGAGCTAATACCATCACGCTCAGGACAAGGAAAATTATTGTCATAATGCAGATCACTCTTCTTTAGTCTAGTGGATCCATCGGTGTCCTCTATGCCGTAAGTAGTCTTGACTTTACATGTTCTACCATGTCTTTTTAAGCTGTCAATTCGTGTTAACAACCTGCTACAACGATTACAGCTTAACATGTTGCGTAGTGGGTTTCTAGCACAATCATTCTTCTCATGACGTCTAGCATTCCTTCTCATGACAAAATCCTTGCCACAGTATCTACAGCGGCTTCCTTCCGATTCAGCTATAGATAACAAACCACGAGCCATGGTATCTTCTGTGACTAATGTTAGATACAAACTGTCAGTTTTCTCCAATTGGAACCATTTCTTAAATAGAGTTTTTGAAATATTTCATCAGCGAGAGTTAAGTTATCTAATGCAAAGCAAATTGATGCAAGTAGTTCTGGCTGTCGTCAACAGATGGCGCCACGTGTTGCTTGCAGGTAAATAATATATATTTCATTAATGTGGGATGCGGAACGCTCACTATCGATCGCAAAGGGAGGTTGGCTTCGATAGTATCCAAGGAGAAAAATGTTCGTCCTTCCTGCTAGTGCTTCTCAGATTTCTCACGGTCCGCCATCTTGGATTACGACGTCACGGCGACCATCTTGTATGGGTGTGACCTTGACCTTTGACCGAAACTGCAGGAATGATCGCAAGCACACGGATAAACCATAAAAATATTGATAATTATAATCAGGAGCACACGGAGAAAACCATAATAAAATTGGCAAGAATAATCAGGAGCACACGGAGAAAACCGCCACAAGTTTTCTTTGATATCATTAAAATACAAAAAAAAATTAATAAAAAATTAAAAATAAAAACGAAAAAAAAATTCAAACATTCTGCTAGCTTGTGAACTTCTCATTGTTGAGCAAAGATAGAGTTCTAGTACAAGCCAGAATGTCTACATACAATAATGGCTTCTTTTACTTGTATTTGTGTAATGTTGAGAAGTAATAAAATATATTTAAAGTAAAAATTTAATGTTTTTATTTCTTGTATTCTGATTTCCAACTAAGCCTGTGTGTGTTTCCGCTACTGTATGTGTGATCATTACGTTTCCTGTGTGTACTGTGTGTACGTTCCGTTTCCTGTGTGTACTGTGTGTACGTTCCGTTTCCTGTGTGTACTGTGTGTACGTTCCGTTTTCTGTGTGTACTGTGTGTACGTTCCGTTTCCTGTGTGTCCTATGTGTACGTTCCGTTTTCTGTGTGTACTGTGTGTACGTTCAGTTTCCTGTGTGTACTGTGTGTACATTCCGTTTTCTGTGTGTACTGTGTGTACGTTCCGTTTTCTGTGTGTACTGTGTGTACGTTCCGTTTTCTGTGTGTACTGTGTGTACGTTCCGTTTTCTGTGTGTACTGTGTGTACGTTCCGTTTTCTGTGTGTACTGTGTGTACGTTCCGTTTCCTGTGTGTACTGTGTGTACGATCCGTTTCCTGTGTGTACTGTGTGTACGTTCCGTTTCCTGTGTGTACTATGTGTACGTTTCGTTTCCTGTGTGTACTGTGTGTACGATCCGTTTCCTGTGTGTACTGTGTTCATGGTCTATATGTCTGATATTGACATGACCCGGACTTGCGGTCCGTGCCTTTACGATGACGGTGCTGCCTTTTCGTTGTCGGTGCTTCCAAAATGTGCTGCCTTTTCAATGGCGGTGCTGTCTTTTAGATGTCGGTGCTTCCAAATGTGCTGCCTTTTCGTTGTCGGTGCTTCCAAATGTGCTGCCTTTTCGATGGCGGTGCTGTCTTTTAGATGTCGGTGCTTCCAAATGTGCTGCCTTTTCGTTGTCGGTGCTTCCAAATGTGCTGCCTTTTTTTTTTATTGTGCTTCCAGAATGTGCTTCCTTTTTGTTGATGGTCCTTCTATTTTTAATGTTGTTTTGACTCTAGTATTATTGTAGATGTTTCTTGATTTGACTAGCGTATTATTCCATACGGTGCATGTATATAAGCGAGTCCTAGACAGCAGGGCGCTCAGTTTGTTACTGACGTCGGCGGTGTAAGGATCACCTAGTTTATTTCTTCTGGTGGATTAATCACGTAATAACCTGTTCTTGCGAACTCGATGGCATCTTTACCGACTTTAACGTCGAACTCGATGGAGGTTGTACCATCGTCTACGGGAACCTTTACGACAGCTACGACGGAGAAGGAGCAGATTCCGTTGACAACCACGTCGACAACACTGGAGGAGATTTCAACAGACGCGATACCACCAGCAGAAGAGACTTTAATCCCGGTAGTGCTGGCTGTGCAGGAAAACTCGACGAACTTCGTTTCGCCCTCGATGGAGACTTCAATGGATGCGGAATCGACAACAACTAACGAACATCGGTGCTGTTACTGTGACAAGATTTTCTCAAACAGCAGCAATGCTCGACGGCATGAGAAGAGAGAATGTGCCAAGAACCTATATCGTAAAATGTTTGTTTGTGAGAAATGTCATAAGCAGTTTGCCAGAAAAGATAATATGAAAACGCACATGAAGACATGTAAAGGTCCTGCTGTGCGGCAGAAAGTAAAGGTTTCGGTGCAACAGCGATGCGTCGATGTTCATAAGAGTATGCCTGGAAATGGTACTACTGTTGCAACGTCCATATCTGGATCGGGTCTGAAAGGTTCGTCTACATCGGCACGGTATCCTTGCAGCTACTGTGATATGTCGTTCACATTTTCCCATGATGCACGAAGACATGAGCGGAGCAAATGCAAAAAGAATCCTTCTCGTATAAAGTTTCGATGTGATGATTGTCATGAATGGTTTACTCGAATTGATAGTTTGCGACGACATGCGAAAATATGTAAAGGTGAAGTCCGTGTGCCTACTGCTGAACTACCTGCAGACATTTCGACTCCTCGCTTTAGATTGAAGGCTCGTGAGCGTACAATCAAAAAAACAGATGCGCAGCAACCGATTGCTATGACGACTGAACATGGACCTAAACCTAAGACTGTGTTCGGAGCATTACAAGTGAACGATAATGGCTTCTACTTGGCGCAGACTGCATTTCGTGGAACGTTGAAAGACTACTATTATCTAAATACGTTCGGTGAGTCGAAGGATATTTGTACTTTTCTTGATGATATCAGACAGGACATAATCAATCAGCTTACTGATGACGTAGCAACAAACGGACCATTAAAATATAACTTGTGGTTGGACTGTCTATATGGAAAGCCATATCTGTTAGATGACAAAGTGAAAAAGTGTGCATTCAAGACATCGGCTACAGTAATTTACAGTTCTAACGATGTGAAGCAAACTGTTAAACACGGTATCCAGAAACTCTGTCAAGAAGAGGAGAACTATGTCAGTAAAGGATCTGGTTGGACTCTGTCTAGTATAAACCGATTGGAGCTAAGAATAAGTCATTTCACACCGATGCGGAACTAAATGATTGATTATAAATTTGCTAGCTTTCGTAAGTGATCCTGTAGTAGAATAGAAATTATGTAATAAATATTCTGTTTGTAAAAGAACTTGCGGTGTTTAATTCCTCGAACCTGTTACCATTATGTTAAATTGATGTTATATTTAATTTTTTTGTATCGGCCAGGGGTCGAACCAAGGATAGGAACTGACCGGGTCAATCAGTATATTGATTGCAAATTTATTTAATAAATTTTGGAACTTTTCCCGAATTTCTAGCTAAATAATTACGGATTTTCAAGATGGCGGCCAAATTTCAAGATGGCGGGCACCTTAGTAATAAATGATTACTGCACTCTAGCGGGTAAGAGTGTAAACTAACATGGCGTCAGCGCACTCTAGCCGACGATACAATGATGATGGCTTCCAGCATCGAAGACAAGATGGCGGACATGACGTCATACTAGGTGAAGATATGTATACTATGACATAAGTGGTGGGGGTCAGTATGCTAGCGCCCTCCACGAGGAAACGATCGGTAGCCATTTTTAATTTTTTTTGCACTCGTCGGGTTCGAACCGAGGACTCCGAACTCCGTGTCTAAAAAGTATGTTTTTTATAAATAATTTATTAAATTTTTATTAAATGGATTTTTTATAATTTTTAAATTTTTTTTCATTAAAATCGGATAATAAATAAAAAAGTTAAAGATGGCGGCCGTAACAAAATTTGCAACGGTGACATCATCATCCAATATGGCTGCCATGACATCCTTATTTTCAAAGTCGGCGGCTTATAAGCGGCTAGCTCTTAGGAGTTTTAAGCCGCTTTTAGGAGTTTTCGTTTTTTCTAGGGCAAAGCGACTTTTGAGGATTTTCGAAATCCTAATTTTTGAACTGTGGAATTATTTGAGATTTTTTGGCGGAAATTTTTTTCAAAAAAATGTAAATTTTGGCGATTTTTGAGGAATTTTGGGCAATTTTTGCCCAATTTTGGCAAATTTTGAGGGTCAAAGGTCAAGGTCAAACTTGTCCCGTTACGCTATGTCCCGTTACACTCCTCCAAGATGGCCGCCGTGACGTCACAATCCAATATGGCGGACCATCTCCTCGCTCCTCGCGCCTGCGCCTGTCCCAGCTTGCCCTATTATATACTACTTATATATATATATATATATATATATATATATACATACGTATACTCATATACTTATATTTCCAATCAAACTTTTTGATTCTGTTAATAAGATTAATTTTATTATAAGTAAACATTTTAATTCATGTGCCTATCTATGTAAAAATAAACCAAGCCAAAGGATTAAGATATGTATTGAAAGTGCTTATAACAATTAGTTGAACTAATAATAATGTATAATAATATTTTCTTAAACTATAATGTTAAAATACAATGTTAACTTATATATAGAGGAGTGAAAACCAAAGGAATCATTGTTATTGGATTCGAACATGATAGCTTAAAGTTCGATTCCACACACTTAACCACTGAGACAAAATAATGTCATGCGAAAATTTTTGTTTTATAAATGTTTTAATTGCATGATTATAACGTTATTTTTATTTTGCGACTATTTATTTTTCTAATAATTAAATTTTTATAAAATGTATTCCAAAATAGTATTGATATCACTATGATTTTTTGGCACAACCTGATGTTCGCGTAAGAAAATATTTATATATATGTATGTGTGTGTGTATATATGTATATATATGTATGTATTACAACCTGACTATAGTACCAGAATACAAACAAAAAAAATTATTATTCAACAAACACACCATACAAAAGCAAAGTAATAATTATTGTTGTATTCAATCCCTGTCTTTAGCAAAAAAAAAAAAAAAGGCTTGCAACAAGACGTCGCGCCTGACTGCGCCACTACCCCACCTCTCAGTCTAGTGTTGCGGATTGCCTATATGATGGCTGTAAAGGCGGAACGTACTCGACGGACTTGCGCACAGAGCACGGGAGGCTCTTTAAGGGCTACACTGGCTCGCGCATCACATACCTCCTCGCCTCTACGCACCAGGCACTGAGCTGTCGCGCAGTCTTCTTTGTCGGTGTTGCGTATCTGGACAGTACTTTGAGCGGTGACGCTATACACGTGTTGTGGAATGTTGAAAGAGTAGCCACCACCAGTCTTAACCGACTACAATACTGTGAACCGAAATTTTGCGAAAAACACTATTTAAGTGCTTGTTAATTTCCTTAAAAACTATATTTAATCAAAATAAAATTAAAATGATATTAAAGGTCAAAATTTGTAAATGCTTTTAAAACTGGTCATGTCTGAACATTCTCGAGTGATTTTATAATAGCGCATTAAATCTAGTTTCACACGGGCATTAAAAGTAATTAATAAGGTATAATTATAATTCCTGCAGGCATTTTTTTTTAATTTTCAACACTTTCTTCTAAAGTATAAATATAAATATATATATAAACAAATGTTTAAAAAATTTTTCGTAACAATTTCAAACAAAAATTTATATATATGGAAACCTTTACTGGCAAAAAAATTGTAGTTATCTTATTTCTAATTTTTTTAATTTTTGTTTGAAATTGTTACGAAAAAAATTAAACATTTGTTTAAAAACACACTTTTGCGTTTTGCGAATGTTTTAATTTTTTTACAAACGATTTAAAAAAAAAATCATTAAATTCAAGAGGGGTGAATTATAGAGTTCTACATATTTTAATAATATATTGCTTATATCATTAATACCCAGACTAGTAGTCCGAAGTGTAGACATCTTGTAATACCGATTGTGTTAACCGTGCATCATAAAGTTTTTTTTCCCCTGAGATCTTGTGTTGTGGCTACGTTAATGGACATTTTCAATAGTGTGTCATCACATAGGCAACGTTACTTTAAATGAGTTATGTTTACGCTGGCAGTAAAATGTTGTCGATTGCCACGCGATTGGCCAACTTGCGAAACGGCCTTCCTGCGAGAGAGAAAAAAAATATAGGTATGGAGAAATGCCAAGATTCTTATCCTGACACAGTACAAAAAAAATTGGTGCGTGTACTTAGGTACGCGCGTGAGAAGTTATACTTCTTTGGCATCATTAAAAAATAGTTTTTAATTGCATGCAAAAATAGTGCGTGGAGTCCCTCCGCGCGGAAGAAGTGAAACTTCGTAATGTGGAAATGAAAATAGGAAGAGGTAGAAATTGATTTTTAGTGAAATCATATTGTATCAAATCAAACTAAAAAAATAAAGGAAATAAATTTGTAACGATTCATAGATTGATTTTCAGAGAGAGAGAGAGAGAGAGAGAGAGAGAGACATATTGAATGTTTATAAAACTAACTTTTTTATAAGAGCAGATTTTCATGAAATAAATAATGAACTCATTCAATGATAAAAGCTATTTATTTAATTAAGCGGACGGGTTCGCTCCAAGGAGAAAATTGACGCGGCTGACCTCGTGGACATAGAGAAATGATACACACTCACTATTTATGTGTCTATGAAACATTATTTTCTTCTGCAATTTAAATTTTTATATACAAAAAGGGTATTTAAAATTGAAACAAATATGGCGACACTACAAACTGTCAGGATCTTTATTTTTTTCTTACTCTCTACTTAGTTCCTTACAATAGCATTCACTCTCGCTCTCTCTCTTTCTATTCCCCCTCCCCAGGAGCGTTAAACGTTTAACGCAACATTGTTGGAAGTCGCATTAGAAGTATAACTTCAAAAAATGACAATCAATAACTTGGTGCATGAGAAGTCCCTGTACTGCATAGTTAGGGGTGAGAGCGTTGAGAAACCTGACAACTCGTACCGGGAAAGGCCCCGTGTCTAAACTACATTTCGCAAACGCTAGGAAATTTAAAGTCATTCAACGTATGTTTAGTTTGACTGCATATCTGCAACCAGACGAGCCATGGGAGAGAGTGCCCGATAAATTGTTCTCCATTCCTCATCGACCCGCGATTTTTTTAATTGAATTCCGTAGCAGTAACGACCTACCTCACGTAACCTCCTGAACTTCTTCTTGATTCAGCAGTTTCCCAGAGTTCAATTTACTCAATGGTACTCAGGATACATTTCCAGCTGTTTATTTCTCGTTTCTCTCTCTCTTTCTCTCTCTCTGAATCACCTTAGCGCTGTAGATTCTCAACTTCAAACTCTTATCACTTTCATCGCTGAGATCCTCATGTTGTCCAGATGATCTGTCTAGCATCGTTGTAAGGTTTGTCTGTTTTTGACGTGACAACGTCTAATAAATCGATGAACGCCGGCTGCACGCACGAAAAAGTGTCCCGTTACGCACATTGTTCCGTTACGCTGTGTCCCGTTACGCTCATTGTACTCTTGCGCCGCATCTATCTCTCTTCCACTCGACTGTTTATAAAATGAAGTGAAACGTTAATGTGGTTTTCATTGCTTATTACAACAACAATTTCGGCAATAAAGGTTAATTATTCTTGCATTTTAAAAATCTGATTACTAGTATAGTTTCAAGTATTTATTCTTTTATTTTTAAAATAAAAATGATTCAATTTTATTCATAAAGTACGCAATAATTTCATCAATGTTTTGTTATGACGTTGTCACGTTAAACTATCGTCCGTAAACCGACTTTACAGACAACCAACTTTTTGTCGTTCTTTTTTTTTTTTCTGTGTTTTCTAAGGTTATTGTTTGTTTTGTATTTGCGGTTCTTGTTGCATCTGTCTCGTTGGCGGCCCACAGTGATAACTTCATCCCCCGAACCCTCTGTGCTGTCCTGATGTCATTCAACATTTGAAATCAGCTTATTTTTGTCTTATTCTCTAGGTATTGTAGTAACCTTCACTGTCCGTTCATCATGTTTCTTCGGGGCAAACAATGCAAATCATAAATGGCGCATATTTCCATTTAAATGTTTATGAATTACAATCTCTCTCACATGTTCTGTCTTACTCATAGTTCACAGTCATAGTCAGAGCACAACGAAGTCTTTGCAGTTGCCTCGGCAGTAGCACTTGGCTGAATATTGTTTGTTTTTACATGGAGAATTACTTGTAAATAGTTTTGAAAAAAAATTGGTTTTCTGTAAAGTCCGTTTACGGACGATAGTTTAACGTGACAACGTCATAACAAAACATTGATGAAATGATTGCATGCTTTTATGAATAAAATTGAATCATTTTTATTGAATTATCACTATTTTGTATGGATACAAAGAAGGAGTGAAATGAAATCTACAAATTAATTGATAATTTACTTTTTTTTGCACTCATTAATTCAAATATGTTTATTACTTTAACGAAGAGATTATTTTAACTATAAATTTTATACATGTTTGCTATTTAACTTCTTCCAATCTGTGTTATTCTGTTAAGGATATGACGATGATAGGAAAAGTAGGAAACGAATGGGAGTGTTTCAAGTTTAATGTGCCTCGAAAAAGTCAAATCGATGGTTGTTCCAATCGAGTAGAAGAGAGATAGATGCGGCGCAAGCGTACAATGAGCGTAACGGGACACTGCGTAACGGGACAATGTGCGTTACGGGACACTTTTTCGTGTGTGCAGCCGGCGTTCATCGATTTATTAGACGTTCTCACGTCAAAAACAAATATCAGTAATACCATAAAAGTGCTTGCCATCAACCATTTTATTGGTTATTATATTTTGTATGTTGCAAAGCAAGAATATATTAGCTACATAAAAATAATTTATACATTCAATCAAACGTCATGCGTAACAAAGTTAAGTCTCCACATTTACTATATAATATAGGATTAATAGTTAAAATTGGTAACTAAAATAAGGTGTTTTGATGTTAAAAAAGGACAAAAATTTACATGCTAACATTTTTCAATTTCTAGAACATCTATAAGAAACATGCTTTGCACTTCTTGATTTTTAGACATAGTTATTCTAAAGAAATAACATATATCTGAAACTGACGAACAAAATTTTTCCAATAACTCATTTGAAATCAAATTTTTGGGCCAGATAAATTTTTACTATGGAAAAAAAAAAAGTTTGACCAAGTTTTTTTTTCAGTATTTGCCAGAGTTGTGTAACATCTAATCTCGGTAACGAAAAAATTTTTGTGTTCACACGTAAATACACTTATAATAAGAAAATAAGAAAAGGAAATTTAATGTTTTATTTTTTTAAACACAGCTGAGCGTGATACACACACGCGCGCGCAAATTGTGTTTTCAACTAAATTTATCGACGCGAATCATACGTAGTTTTCGCACCCCCCCCCCCCCCCAATAATTCGCTGCCGGAGCAGCTATGTCGACTATTGAATCATTCAATTTGCAGAGCGAAAGGTAGACTATACAATGAAACGACTACGATGAAAGCGAAAAGGGCTTGGGAAAAAAAATACGAAACCCCGGTTTTTGACCTGATTTTCGACAAGAAATGTCATTCTTGTCGAGATTTTTTTAAACAGTTAATGCCACAAAGTTTCACTTTGGCTTTGTGAACTTTGGTTCGCTCGTTCCGCCACATGTGGCAGCACCGTGACTACACATTTCCGTTTCCGTGCGACTTCCGTTCTATTCACGAAGACCACTCCCTACCAAAAGACGTGTGCAGAGAGCTGAGAAGTTACGAATTGAAACAGAATGATGTATGGTTTTTTGACGTGAATACGTCTTTAAAATTGCTTCTATAGTGGGAGGCAATTAAAAAAAAAGCGAATGATAACAAAATCGGTGGATACAGTTTGGTGTTGCAGCTACATATCTATCATCCCCAACCAAAATTTAATTACACCACTGGATAGCTGAAGGATCAAAGAATTCGTTACGCCAAGTGAGGACTGTGACGCATCGCGCGCCTTGGAGGGGGAAGCGCCGCCATTTTGAGGTCATTTTGCTGCGTTTCGAGATGTACATTTAGTATAACTTTTAACTCGGGAAATGAACGACGTTCGTTTGGGTTTCAACCGTCAGATATCGTCAAAATCTATCAATTTCATATATAAAAACTTAGTATAAAATAGTTACATTGAATATATATATATGGTGTTAAAAATAATTTAAAAAAAATCCTATTTCACATTTTGTATAGGAAATATTGCCTGTTACGTACACATATTCACGTGCAACACACGGCCGTGTCCATGACACAGCCACACCGTATCTTTCGTTACACGAAATTGACGAACAAGTGTAGCCGAAGCGAACAGACAAGTTCTGTCGCCGCACTAACGTGGAGTGGCGGTTCTGTTTTGGGGTCGGGTGTGTTCCGACAGAGTATCGGACGAGAAGCCTAAGATGTCCATCAAGTTCTGTCCCTGCCCCCGAACACGCCCGAATATTCACCTTCGGCCAACCTCGGGATTTGTTTTATTTTTTGCGCAGGAAAAAAATGAATTCAAATATTAACAGTGGTCGGTTAGGTTAGCTACATTAAAACACTTTAAAACACTACGGACGGTTAGTTAGGTTAGTATAGCTACATTAAAATAAACAGAGAAATATAAATATGTATAAATAAACCCGAGGTTGGCCGAAAGTGAATATTCGGGCGTGTTCGGGCAGGGACAGAACTTGATGTACATCTTAGGCTTCCCGTATCGGACGTGTTGCTGGGTTGATCTCGCGTGCGCGCGCATTGTGTGTATGTGTGTGTGTGTGTGTGTGTGCCCCTCCAGGAGGGGCGATAGGGGGGATTGGCTGGGCACACACATGTGTGTGTATGTGTGCACTCGGGTCGGAATGGCGAAAGCCTCCCCTTGCAGATGATTCACGAGGCAATTCCCTCTTGTGGGGCGCAAGTGTGGCTGACACGTCCAGAGCATATACATCACGGACAAGTGGAGGGGGGGTGGAATATATAGGCATATGCAGGGAGAGGGAGTAGATGGGATGTACACATGTGCCGATTTGTTACGCTCTGGAAGGGCTGGTAGAGGAGAACTGTATGGACACCAAACATGCATGAGTGTGAGGGATGGGCCGATCAAATCATCAAAGCCTCAAATATCGTAATAGAACTCGGTATTCGAGGAACAAGTAAAAAAAAAAAAAATTGGTTGTCTGTTAAGTCGGTTTATGGACGATAGTTTAACGTGACGTCATAACAAAACATTGATGAAATGATTTCATACTTTCATGAATAAAATTGGGTTATTTTTATTTATTTATCACTGTTTTGTATGGATACAAAGAAGGAGTGAATTGAAATCTACAATTTAATTGATAAATTTACTTTTATTTGCAATCTTTAATTCAAATATGTTTATTACTTTAACGAAGAGATTATTTAACTATAACTTTTTTATATGTTTGCTATTTAACTTCTTCCAATCTGTGTTATTCTGTTAAGGATAGGACGAAGATAGGAAAAGTAGGAAACGAATGGGAGTGTTTCAAGTTTAATGTGCCTCGAAGAAGTCAAATCGATGGTTGTTCCAATCGAGTGAAAGAGAGATAGATGCGGCGCAAGCGCACAATGAGCGTAACGGGACACAGCGTAACGGGACACTTTTTCGTGCTTGCAGCCGGCGTTCATCGATTTATTAGACGTTGTCACGTCAAAAATAAACAATATTAGAGGAAATAAAGTTTATTAAAATTTTCAACACGGATAAACTCTGAAGTTCTCTAGGCCGACTTATTATGCATACCTATCATGTTACCATTTGCCCAAGATTTTCTACTTTTAACATGTAATTCTAAGGAAAGAAAACAATTTTTTTATTTTGGAAACTAAGATTGTGAAACAACCATTATTTGCAAAGGTAAAATGTTTCGGCACCATAGTTTACAATATCAATTTACTGTTCATTAATTTATCATCGACGCCTGACGCCTAGATTCCGATTCGAGGGTGTTATTCCAGGTACTATCAGGATTCAAATTTGAGATTAGGATTCGTGAAATTGATATTTTACCAATCACTCATATATACACGGAAACAATTCCCATATCTGGGCATTATTTTCAGTTTACTGTTAAATGAAGTTTTGAAAACAAAAGCAAAGCAAATTAGGTGAAAAAATTTTTAACGTATCCATGTCATAATGTGTTAGGTTAGTGCATTGACGTAGAGAAAAATTTTTTGGAGTTATTTTATTCGTTTTGCGCTTAAAACACATTGAGTTTGGACTATATAAATTACTCAAAGTAAGAAAATCCATTTCAATCCGGCTAGGTAACCTCTGTTGCTATAGATATCTAGAGAAATATCATGTAACTATGTTGAGAAGTTTGACATTCATACTATCAATCGAATTTCGTTTCCGCTTAAATTGTGTTTGACAATATAACATTTTCATTTGCAGTGAGTGACCCACATTATTATTGAACTTGTTTCTGAAGAGTTATTTCGTGTTTTGCAACATACGCCCTATTCATTCCAACGCGAATTTCATTATTATTTATACACGAATGTCATCTTCCCGTTACTGTTCTGTCCAGCGCACTCAATTAAAAATGATATTAATGGATTTTCCTGACTGAAAAAAAAAAAATTAATCGGTTTTTGGTAGTCAAATGACATTGTTGTTGTGAGATAAACGTCGTGGCACAAGGCATCGTCCTGCTAGTTAATTTATTTTGTTCCCAAATACTTAAATATTGCTCATATATAATATCTAAACGATATGGCTTCCTGCCGGTAAAGTATACTAGAATTTTAGCCAACGAGTTAACAAATAACGAACGTTTAAATGCTAAAATGTTTTCGTCATACATTTAATTATTTTTTTAATCACTGCGCATCAACCTGTGCATAATCACGTTGTAGCTTTTATTTTACTCTTAGAAATAATTAAATTCAACATCTATATCTGTACATGTGTGTGCATATAAATGGAGTCTATAGTTAACATGGCCTTCCTGAACCTATCTTAATGGTATTCGATGTATGAGACCGCTATGTAACGTTATGTTTAAAATTTAATTATTGGCAAAAATTTATTGAGATACATAGAAATTACTACCTACTAACTGAATAAGTTAATGACGTGTTCACTCATAGGTCTATAAAAAAAACCTTATAAAAATATTTCCCTGCAAAAATATTTATTTAAAATTTTACTTTTGTTTTGCACAATTCATACTTTTATTTCTAACCTGTATTAGCGTTTGACGTTTAATTTTGTATTGTTAAATTAAAATATATTGATTTATATATACTCATATTCTGTTATATTTAGTCACACAAGTGCATAATTTTAAATGTGTTAACATCTTAGTTCTCCGTGTGCGGCATTCTGGAGGAGTTATTTCGTGAAAATGGATCAGAAGTCGACGAACGGAAATGTGACACAAAGATGGCGGACCCACGTGTAGCAACATAAACCCGTATATAGTCCCTTTCGTAAACATTAGGGGACATACCAAAACGTGTTGGTGTGCCAAATGAAACTTTTTGAAAGTGAAAATACTCTTGAAATATATTTGGTAAACTCAAACAGGCATAGTAAAATGTAATCTCAACTTTTAAAATAACTTAGAAAACTGGCATTACAATGATTATAATACCTATCTTAATATATATATATATATAAATCCAGTGTCCGGATGTTTGTTTCCAGTGAACTCTTCACCAAGTCAACTGATTCAGATGAAAATTGGCATTTATGTGTAATTTTTTCCAACTTGAGAGATATGATAGTTTTTATTTCGATTAATGGTCTTAATAATTTATAATTAATAATAAATAATAAATAACCGATCGCCATGAGTAAACAAAAAATCATAGATCAGAAACATACAAACAGTAATTGTGTGACATTTCTCTATGTCCAACACACTGTCATATAGCGCTATCCAGTTTGCTTTAACTCGCAGACAATAAAGCTTCATGTGTTTAGCCCGGGCAACACCGGGTACTGCAGCTAGTTATCCTTATAACTTCTCTATTAGCTTAATAGCATAGCGGTAGTGTGCGCTCATGTTAGACTTAAAGGGACGTGGTTCAAATCTCGTCTCTGGGAATTATTATTTTTTTTCCTTTCTTAGTAACATTACAATAAAATAATATATAATAATGTTGAATCAGCTAAATAAGTTTAATGTTGGTTTGCAGGAAGTATTTACATACTGATTTCAGTCGTTTCAGTAAAAAAAAAATATATACAAACATATATTTTGTGTTATTATATGTGTTTTAAAATGTTTCAGGTTAATATTTTAGTAATGCCATAAGAGTATAACTTTTAAGTATTAACTGTTCAGTGCACTATAACAAATTGAGACAGTTTTTAGTAAAATTACTTGTAGAATATCTGGTCCAAAACTAAGTTTTATTGGAGTCGATTATAAAAAAATTTAAATGTCCGCTTGTTTTGTGCTGTTATTTAAAATGAATGTTATTTACGATAACCGGTATGTACAAAGGTTACATTGCTGTGTCTCTGGTAACCTGTTATTGAAGAAAGATAATCTAACTCTCAACTGTGCTGTAGTAAACATCGTCCGATCTAGCAAGCAAACAAAATACTGTAACTTCAAATCTTGTGCTGCTGCTGGGTATCGCGATGTATACATTTTATTAGCGAAAGACCAGTTTTTGCTATGTTAAGCTGCAATCGGTGTAGACGGTTGTTAACACGGATTGGCAACTTAAAAAAAACACGGTAGAACATGTAAAGCCAAGCCCACTTAACGGGATAGAGAACATTTAATAAAGACACTACACTAAGGAAGAGTGATGTTATTAGCTCTCCCAATTGCGACGAAGAACTTAAATTGAAGGATGCTGATGGTTTAAGGAAGACAGAAACTAATGGAAGTATCATCACCGTGAACAGTAGCGGAGCCAGAGGGGGGGGGGGGGCCTAAGGGGCTCAATAAAACATGTTAAAATAACGTGAAGGTTTTTTTTATGTGTAAAGGAATCATTGATAGGATGGATTTGTATGTAGAAATGGTGGTTGGATGTAATGTGGTGTAGTGTGAGTAGATTAAATACAAAAGTAGTAATTTTAAAAAAAAATTTTTTCTCTGGTTATTCTGAAATCCTAGAGTGCCCCTTTCCGAGGTGAAACTCTGGAACCGCCACTGGTCGAGTAATAAAACCTATGACGGAGGGAACCATCGACTCTCCAGGACTTTTGACGTATTTATACATGTTAATGATCTCTTGTCATTTGTTAGTGAATTATTTGATCAGGCGGTAGGTAGCCCCATACGCCAGGTTAAGTATGCACTTAGAGTCTTTCCCTAACCCAGACCCCTCCCAAATACACTTAGTTTTTAGTTCGGTTATGTAAAAAAAAAAATTGAATTATTTTAAGAGGTACGGAAATCTCACGTAGGCTATTCTCTTTCGGGCGCAACATTCACGCTGTTACATCGCGCTCATTCATGATTGGACCGCAGTTATTTTTTTGGACACGCCCCCTCTACGAGAGAATCAAGCGAATCAGGTAGTGCCAATTAACAAGAACAAAAAAAAATTAAAACGTTCTCGGTTTGGTTTTGCTCCCGTGTGACAAACACCCCCCCCCCCCCCCCATCACAACACAAACGAGTGGCTGGCTCGTTCCAGGGTCAGCGAGATTACCTGCCGAGCCACTTCCGGTTCCGGCGGAAGCGAGGAGGGGGGGGAGGGGAGGGCATCAGTTCCGGCGTCACGTGTTCTCGATGGCCGCCAGCCCATTATCCAAACAGGTCGCTTAATGGCTTAATACATCGCCTGGTAATTGCCCGGCGCTTCGACGAGAGGGTGCGCGAACCCATAAATCTGAATTTTGGGTGGAAGGAAACTGGAGAGTGTGTGTGTGTGTGGGGAGGGGGGATGATAGCAGCCGTAGACACCTCCCATGTCACAGCAGGTCACCAAGGGATGACCTGCTGCTCTGATGAATCCATCGAATCAACCCCAGCGCGTACACCCCTCTCATGCGGGCCGTTAGCTAAAAAAAAAAAAAAAAAAAAAACCCGCATCATCCTTTTGTTTCAACTACCTCCCTTCTCCAACACGTACACACAAGCAAACATCATCCACTCACCGATCACTAAATTATTTTTGACGTGACAACGTCTAATAAATCGATGAACGCCACTGCACGCACGAAAAAGTGTCCCGTTACGCACATTGTCCCGTTACGCTCATTGTACGCTGGCGCCCCATCTATCTCTCTTCCACTCGATTGGAACAACCATCGATTTGACTTTTTCGGGGCACATTAAACTTGAAACACTCCCATTCGTTTCCTACTTTTCCTATCATCGTCCTATCCTTAACAGAATAACACAGATTAGAAGAAGTTAAATAGCAAACATGTATAAAATTTATAGTTAAAATAATCTCTTCGTTAAAGTAATAAACATATTTGAATTAATGAGTGCAAATAAAAGTAAATTTATCAATTAAATTGTAGATTTCATTTCACTCTTTCTTTGTATCCATACAAAATAGTGATAAATCAATAAAAATTATCCAATTTTATTCATAAAAGTATGCAATAATTTCATCAAATTTTTGTTATGACGTTGTCACGTTAAACTATCGTCCGTAAACCGACTTTACAGACAACCAATTTTTTCTCTCCATATTTAAACAAGAAAAAAATAATTGTGTAACGTGTAACCTCGGAAACGAGTTCTCACGTTGCAAATGCACGTGTGATGCGAAACGCGTACACGAAATATTTAACATGGAATTCTTTGAAATAATGCCGAGCGTGTTGAATATTACAGGAAAATTTTGTTGTGTTTCCAAATAATTTTCTCGATGCGAATCGCACGTAGTTTCCGCGCCCGCCGCTTGAACGCGCTGCCGGAGGCGCTACGTCGACTATCGAACCCAGTTACAGACCAAAATTTCAAATTATATAACAAACAGCGCTAATAAAAGCGAAAAAGACATGAAAAATAATTTCTATCCTGTATATGTACCTGGATTTTTGACAAAGAATTTTATCAAAATACTACCCATCTTGTGAAAACTCACCAAACAGTAAAGAGTATAGAGTTTCCCTTTGGCTTCGTGAACTTTGGTTCGCGAAATCCGCCACAGATGGCAGCACCGTTGTTACACAATTCCGTTCCATGCGAATTCTGTTCCATTCACAAAATTACCCCTAAACAAATGCCGTATACTGGGAGCTAAGATGTCACATAAAAAAAACTATAAAGTAGAAATTTGGAATAAGTAATTCCATACTAGGCTTTTTATGCGCCCTTAGATAAGGTTCATTTAAATCATACTTGTATGCTTTATTTATTACGGTAAAGCCAAAATACTTTATCTTTAATTTGTAAATTTTTTGAATAACCTGATTCATGAAATATGCAATTTAAGTACGGTTAAAATTCATGTTATCATTCAGGATCATGTTTAATTATATCACTGACAATGAAATTCAAAACACAACTTACTCACTAAATACAAAAAAAAATTCGATTGCCAATAATAGGTTTGTAGGTTCATTCTAAGTCATGAAGCACCCCTAAGTTAGGATATCTAACGCCCTTAACATCTAATGAATGGTTTGATTGTATTCTGACTGGAAATATCCGAAGTGAATCACAAGTACATATGCTAGTTCAGAGTCTTAATTAAGGTCACAGAAATCAAGCGTCTCACGAAAAAATAACGATACTAAAGCTGGAAACGAAAGTAACGAAAATGTTCCGAAATTAAACAATTACGGTGCTGGAAACTACGAAATATATTTCTATCAGAATTTTTCTTACTTGCACTTAGTTTTTTTTTTTGACGCCACTCTGCAAATTAAAGTCACCATTGTAATAAATATTGAAAGTTTGTTTCTCCATTATAAGTCATAAATTATCACTTCAAATATATTAGCTTTCAAATATAAAAATCGGTAAGTTCCTGCGAAAAGCATAATTATTTCATAATATGTTTCATTTTACTTCTGGTGTATGAAATTGCCTTGTAATGTAAAGAATATATAAGAAAATTGTATTCAAAGGTTCTTAAAAAGTCCTGTAATTGGTTTACCAGGTATATATTTGTAGATACACTGAGTTCGTTCGTAATTGTTAGGATAATTATGTCCTGGGATCTTGAATTTCCACTAGTTTTTGTTATAAATCTAATTTTTAACTAGTTCACCCAATCGTTTGGCCTGCCAAGGCATAATTCATATCTCCCAGATCTTCTACACCTTGTTGAGACCGCATGTTTACTAAGGCTCGAGTCAGTAAGCACTGCATGCGGGCAATTACATCTATCATAATAATGACACCGGTTCACAAGTGTTGATTGCACAAGTGTTGATTTTTTTTTTGCAACAAGCAGACAAAGCTAAGTCCTAAGTAGTGTAGGATAGCCGCTCCGAGCCGTGGGTTCGGGTGTGGATTGGTATTGTTTACATTGTTCCTCCGAGCGCAGATTCTCGAGAGGTGTCGGTGTCCGCCATCTTGGATTGTGACGTAATGGCGGCCATCTTGGATGACCTTGACATTTGGCCATTACCTTAACCTTAGATCCACAATCTTGGATCCGCCATCTATAATACGAGCGTCCCGCTCACTAATTACACTTATCATTACGCCCACCATCTTGGACTTGTATGACGTGTACCGTTGCACTTTTCGTTACGGCCGACATCTTGGATTATAGAACGTTGCAATTTTCGTTACGGTCGCGATCTTGAATACTAATGACATGTCCACCATCTTGAATTTGATTTCACAGTCGCTTTTTGACGTGACAACGTCTAATAAATCGATGAACGCCATCTGCACGCACGAAAAATTGTCCCGTTACGCACATTGTTCCGTTACGCTGTGTCACGTTACGCTCATTGTACGCTTCCGCCGCATCTATCTCTCTTCCACTCGATTGGAACAACCATCGATTTGACTTTTTCGACGCACATTAAACTTGAAATAAAGTTGAAATAATCTGTTCGCTAATGTATTAAACATATTTGAATTAATGAGTGCAAGTAAATGTAAATTTATAAATTAAATTGTAGATTTCATTTTACTCCTTCTTTGTATCGATACAAAATAATGATAATTCAATAAAAATGATTCAATTTTATTCATAAAAGTATGCTATCATTTCATCAATGTTTTGTTATAACGTTGTCACGTTAAACTATCGTCCGTAAACCGACTTTACAGACAACCATTGGATTCTGATATCATGTCCACCATTTTGTTTTCGTCTGCTGGCGGCCGCCATCTTGGATGATGACACATCCCACATTTTTTTTTTTCTGTTCCGATGGAGGCCGCCATCTTGGATACCGATGTCTTTGTTTCCCCTGTTTACTCCTAGAGAGCGCCAGAGTCGCTCTGTCTCATCACATAAGGTCGATGTTCCATTACCTACCTAAGCTATTATGGTCCTTATAACCGTATTAATTTTTTTTTTACAAAATACATTGGAAGCGCTGTGATTCGAACCATCGAAGCTTTGACCTTTGAGCTTTGAAAACATTCGCCTTTAACCTCTCGTCCATCGAGATCAGGACATGAACAGTGTCAGTCTTATAGAACAAACATTTCCGAACCTCATGACCATCTATGTCTATAGCTAATATAACATATTTCAACCAGTAAAGACAGTCTTCGAAATGTCAGACTAAAGTATCGATAAAATGAATTATAAGCATTTAGACAAACGGATCATGTTTTTACGTTTACAAGAGGACTAAGAATACTCGAAAAATGTTTTATCAAGAGAAATAGGTTTTGGACTAGTAAATATTCAGAGCTACTACAGTGGTACATCAGATATGACTACGCGTATTTAACTAAACGACACACATTCAACAAAAGAAAATAACACACAGAAACATACAGTACACACAGTACTCACACAGGACACGGAATGAACACACAGTCGGTATAAACACAGGAAACGGAGTGAACACACAGTACACACGGAATAAACACACAGTACACACAGTAGACACGAAATGAACACACCGTACACATTACACACATGAACACACAGTACACACACTGACCCACATAAAACACACACACACACACAGGACATGCAATAGGCATGCAATGCAGACAACGAACATGCAGTAGCGTAAATCAGGCCTGAAAAAATTATTCGTGAAATAACAACAATCTCGTTTAAAATATTCAATATAATTTATTATTTTTATTTAATAAAATGCAAATAAAACAAGTCATTGTACCATGTAGTCAGCTTCCCTCAGTTCTTTGAGTATTAGGGCTACTTCTTTTATGTGCGAATAGTTTCCTGCAAAAAGCGAAGCATGTAGAAGTCTTAACATGTTAACTAATATGTAAGGATCTTCCCATGATGAGTAATTAATCTGTTCTGCTGCCATCTTCCTTGCATGTGTATTATAGACACTTTTAATATATCACTTTTGTTCCAGCTATCATCGTAAGCTTTATCAGAATAATTTATTTTATTACAATGTGTCCATCGTTTTGGTCTCACGGCTTCATCACAGTCTTCGATCACGTCACCAGCTTCAGAGTCACTGTCGACAGTTCTATAGAAGTCAGCGTCTTCACCTGAATTACTGTAAGAACTCGAAATCGTTGACGTAGAAGCTTCTTTATCGTCTAAAATCTTCCTTTTTAAGTCTCCATAGTATGGAGGATCTGCTGAATATAGGCTTGATTCTATTCTCAAATTTTCACGGTCAGTGGCGGATCCAGGATTTTGGTTTGGGAGGGGCTTGACCCAGCTGAGGCTAGGCTTTATCAAGGCAAACACTAAAACATTAAATCATCTTAGTATATAGAAAAAAAAATCATCAAAGTTCCTTTCATTTAATCTTGGGAACCGCATCATCCTTTCCACCTATAGTTTAGTTTCTTGAGCCCAAGAGTCTTTCATTATATATACCATGCAGTGTTCTTCCTGGATCCTATACTGTACTCGACGGGGGTGAATGAACTCGGATCCGCCACTGGATCAGCCCCATCGGTTCTGACGGCGATCAGGAACACACGGGTGGATGAATCAAGAAGGTCAGTAAACCACACACGTCGCGACCCGTGATTCCACAATCACCGCTCCGCTGCAGTATAATGCAGTTTGGTTTACACACACACACACACACACACACACACATATCAGTTCCGTCACGAAGCTCTCATTTCAGTATTCATTTATATTGTCGGCAAAAACGTGTGCTGAAAAAAACCGCTGAGTATTTAAAATAATTACTAGCAATTCCTTGTACATTCCAATTCTTCCTCGAAAAAAAAAAAAAATTGGTTGTCTGTAAAGTCGGTTTACGGACGATAGTTTAACGTGAAAACGTCATAACAAAATATTGATGAAATTATTGCATATTTTTATTAATAAAATTGAATCATTTTTATTTTAATAATAAAAGAATAAATACTTGAAATTATACTAGTAATCAGATTTTTAAAATGCAAGAATAATTAACCTTTATTGCCGAAATTGTTGCTGTAATAAGCAATGAAAACCACATTAACTTTTCACTTCACTTTATAAACAGTCGAAGAAACTGTTCACGTGTAGATGACTTGTAATTAATTTTAAAAAGTGGCGTTTAGCAATAAAGTTTAAATATAATTATTAACAAGTTTTCCTATAAATAAAATGTAATCAAATATCTATCATTAATTATATGAAGCACCATAATTTTTTAGTCAATTGTAACATAACCTATTATTACTGCACTCGCCGACAGCGTAACGGAACACAGCGTAACGGAACAATGTGCGTAACGGGACACTTTTTCGTGCGTGCAGCCGGCGTTCATCGATTTATTAGACGTAACGTCAAAAAAAATCAAATTATTTTGATGAAGAGTACAAAGATTATAATTTCGGAGCTCGAAAAATAAAACTGCATTTTCTCCCTATAAACAGGTAACTTTTTCCCTTCAGCAATTTTTTTTCTTTGACCATATAAAATTTTGTTATTACAATATATATATATATATATATATATATATATATATATATTTGTGAAAGACTTTAAAAACAATTTATTATGTTAAAGCTGACAACGAAGTTTGAAACATTTAAAAAAAAACAATACATTGATAGCGACAGCAGTAACGATTGCTACTTGAAATTCACAGTTTCACCAATACAGGGACGTAGTGGAAATTTTTTTTATTTTCCCTAAGTGCCGGTGAACTCTTGTTGGATACCTTCGTGTCTCACGATCCTGTCAAACACAGGTGATCTATTGGGGGGGGGGGGGGGGAGTAGATCTTGACACTCGGTTATCTTGGATTACTTCTTGAGTCAGCTTCTCGACGCCATGAAATAACTTAGCACAATCCTCGCGCATTGGTTGGTTTTTACAGTTGTTTGTATGTAAATGAGTAAGTGATATCTCTCTTAAATTATTAATCACAGCCATACTATATTTACAATTTTTGAAGTGAAAACTTCTATAGGAAGGTTTGGATAGGGAGTAAATTCATGTAAGTCGTCATCGACATGGTTACGTGACGTGTTAATTTTTTTTTTTTTCATTTCAAGGATAAAACTTAATTCATTCTGCAACCGCGCTGCTTCGTAACTCCCGCAACAGCGCGATTAGCAATTCCTCCCCACACTCATGCCCCAAGGCCAACCAAAGGTAAATAGCTTATTCGCTTATTCCCCGGGCAATGTGTGAGTACCATTATGAAAACACAAAAAATTAAGTGCAGTCAACATTTACTATCAGACCTACCTAGGATTACAACCCCCTCCACGTATACATTGCATGAAACACATAGATGCCCTATACAAAAAAATATATAAAACTATAGTTAAACAAAAAATCTAAAGTTTTTTTTGTCCTGTGCGCGCACTTTCCCGTTTGCTCGTGGCTCATACGGCAGTCCTCATGATAATACGTAAACGTACTTGAACTGTGTCCGTGCACTCCATCCAAATTATGACTACGTGGGCCCGAGTGACAAGTTCATTAACTTCTTTAAGTTCATTCATCCACTACAAAAATTATTGCCGGTCCTGAAGAAAGTAAAATGATGTTGCGAATCACAGTCTATTTAGCATTTAGTATTTCACAGCCCCGACCTTCGCCTATTCTGGCCATAACAAGTATGAGCGTCGACTCCTTACTTTGAGCATGTTGAGTGGGGCCCCAGCTGGTGGTCAACGCGCCTCCGCGCCGCTGCCACACCGCGGGCCAGACGGTCGCACCGAACCATCCTCCTGCTGTCGAGTCCGGCTTGCAAGTCCCGTGCCGCACACTCGCGCGCCACCGCTGAGCGCGTCCCTCGGCTACGTCACCATCGAGCTTCTTCGGCCGTCCTCGGGTACACTCGTAACAACCACACCCACACATCACTAGGCGTCGGTGGTCGTCTCTCGGGGCGTGCGCATCTCTCTCGCGGGCTGTTGGCTGGGAGTTCCCTGCGACCTATTGGGTAACCGAAGGCTGGCAGTGCGTGTTGGTTTTGTGTGCGTGCTGGGGGCGGCCTAGCAGCGCCAACTGCTACCGACCGCGTCCCGCGGGTGGCGGATACGGGAGCCCAGCTCGAGAGTTGCAATCTCGCTGGGGTGGCTGTGAATAACCAATAGCAGTCCGCGGACCAATGGCCGGCCTGTGGAGTCGTTATCACGGCTGTCGGGGAGAAAGGTAGCCTGAATGCAGCTCGGCGCGCGGCAGAAAGCAGCTTCGTCGGCGAAGGCACCGCAGGGGAGCTCGATGTGCCCTGGATGCGAAGTGTAGACGAACTGCGGGCTGGAACTTGCGGAACTGTGGACTGCCGCGCGCGCAATGGAACTGAACAGCATCGGAATTCTGAAGGAAGAGATGGCGGCGCCTTCAAGTTGGGGCCCTGTTGGAGCCAGTGGTAGCCTGGGCGGCGCGACCTTCAACCGACCCGGGAATTTGGGGGGCAAGAGGGTCCGACTCGCAAGATACTTCATTCGCCTGAACGACTTACCCCCACCCTGGCTTGAAAGGTCGTTGGCTGTTGACTGGAAGAAGGAAGATGAAGATGGCGCAATGTCAGGCTGCCTTTCGCTCCGAGAGCCAGCAGTTCGAGCCGGTTTACTGGCTCGTCTGCCCACTTCTGTCTTAACTGTGGCTGCCTGGGCAGCTGTGGCTGGGCTGACGTGAAGTCGCCCGCCCCTGGGGGCGCATGCGCCCCTGGCTAATAATAACCCAGGAGCTCCCAACTTTAAATGCGGGCCGCAAGGCCCAAGCACCCAACTCCACCAAGGTTGATTTTCAGCCCCTCCAACTCTTCTTACCTGGACCCTTCTTCCTCTTGTCCAGTAGTTACCTGCTTGCTTAATGCATGTTAATTGATCCCCGCATGAACCGGCCCAGGGTTTTCCCTGTGTCTATGCAGGTTTTACCTGGGTCACACTTAGCTAGCTTTTAAGCTAGGCGACCAATGGGGCGTCAGTCATGGCGCCAATCGCAGCCATGGCTGGCCAATAAACCCCAATAAGCACATGATGCACGCGCCCTTGTCCTGCATGGTTAAAAACCCGCATGGTAGAGTGTATAGGCTTCGGCCTGAGACACACTTAGGTCCTCCCCTAACCTGGACCCTCCCCTACACACTTAGAATTAACTTAGGCTAGGAAAAAAAAAAAAAAAATAAATAAAAAATAAAAAAAAAATCATCACTAGGCGGCCGTTGAGCAAACGGTTTCACGTTCTTAGAGTCCTCCTAATGCAATTAAATGAAAAAAAAACTAAAAAACATAACTGTGAATAATGAAATAACAATAACCAAATAATTAAATTATTAATTAAAAAAACAGTTACCGGAAACGGTAACAATTCTATTTTTAAAGATACAAGTTTTTAATTTTATCCTTATTTTCCAAGGAAATTTTAACGTTATTGTGTGTTACACATTGCGAGTATTGGATTTTTTTTTTAGTAGGTAGTTAGGTTGAGGTTATGTTTTCTTTTCTTTTGTTTATTTATTTACGATGTGAATTTCTTCAAATGTCAGGTTATTGATTTATTAGAGATAATGTTCATTGTTTGTAGATTTAAGTTAATAATTTGTTATTCTTTCAATGAAAAACTTCATTTCTTCTAGTTTTAAAGTTATTATGGGTAGGGGCAAAACTTATGGGTTCGCGTCATCGACATGCTAGTGATATAATACCAAAATCATTTTCTTGCGTGCATTTGACGTATAAATGATTTAATATTACACATTTAAAAACAAAAATTTAAGTTTTCACTCCTGTCGACAGTCCCCATGACTGACTTTTAGTTTTTTTTTCAACAACTCATTTATTATATTGCGGATTTAGCACTACAAACTGATGTGTACATTTGGACATTCGACAACAAAACCTAATATAAAGAATATTCCTGGTATCTTCGAATCACTAACGCAAAATTGGCAAATGCCATGGCAAATGTCATGCTATCAAGGAATCAGCAAACAAGATGGCAAAGCCAAGCATTGTTAATTTAAATGGTCATAGGAACACAAGTTTACAAAGTTTTTTCACAACTAATTTTCTGTTAATAACTATGATAATTTTAATATTTTAATTCAAAAGGTAATTAATAAGGTTTTTTTTACAAAGAATATATGTGAAATATTTATTTTCAATGAGATCCAAGCCGTAACTCATATACAAAATTCATAATTCCTTTTTAATAGTATATTTTGGTTCGCAGATAGTATTTATTCTTACGTAAATATAGTGTCTTCAAAGTGTTCAGAGTTTTATCACAATAACTAGAGACAGGAAAAATTCGCGTATTCATTTCGTGATAGGCTGAAATTCAAACATGTGTATAATTCTGCTGGTTCTGCTATTGGCTCGCGGTTTAACTGGAGCTCTCTGGGCCAATGAGAGACTATCGCCCAAAGAAGCGTCGAATCACAAGCTATCCAGTGGAGACGACTCACAATTTAGTAACCAATGAACACGCGTGTTTACTTGAGAAGTGCAGAGGATAATGGAGGCTATCCTAGAGGTCATTGAATCCGCGAATTTTTCCGGTCCCTAACAAAAACATCACAATAATATCTGCTGCAATAGAATCCCCACAAACAATGCCAATAAGTACCGTCAACAGTATAGCTCGGCTTCATATAGGGAGAGTACTGCATATGGTTTAGAGCAGCGGTTCCCAAACGGTGGGTCGCGACCCACTAGCGGGTCGTGGAAGGGTTAACAGGTGGGTCGCGACTCGATCCTAAAACTATCAGAAACCATCGAACAAACCATCAGAAAAGATAAGAAACATCGAAACAAATCGAAATGTGTGCAAACACATATCTATTGTTAAATAAATAACTTTTTTTTTGCTACAAAGTGCTTATATATTGTCAACCATTTTCAAATCAGAACGCAAATTGTTTATCAATAATGAATCGGTATCTTAAAAAAAGCACATATATATGCAATATTTAATGGTAAATTATATATACACAAGGAAGGTGCACGATACAAATAAGGTTTTTCCTCCACCATGGACCGATAGACCGTGGAGGTATTCCTATAAGGAAAGGTGGATAGCCAGTTGATAAATGTTTTGGGAACCACTGGTTTAGAGAACGAGAGAATAAATGACGACCGCTCTTGTGACAAGAAATAGATCCCGAGACCAATTGTCACCGTGACAACCAGGTTTAATTAATTGAATGCTAACTGAATATTAATGGTATGCATATATATATTTTTTTCTTACTAACACATTTCCTTTGTTTCTGATAACCACTTCTGTCTCATTACAATATTGCCTTTCTAAGAGCTGCATTGTTAATTGTCTTGAATTCCTACGAGTTAACCTACAGAAACGCCGTATGAGTAGAGACCGGAATAATTCGCGAATACATTTCGTGATAGGCTAAAATACAAATAGTTATACCTCAGAGCTGCCTCTGCTATTGGCTCACAACTCACCTGGATCACTGGGCCAATGAGAAACACCCAACCAAAGCTGTATCGAATCACAGGCTGCTACGTTGGGACGTCTCACAAGACATCAACCAATGAGTGGGTGACATTTGACCGAGTGTACGTAGAACTATGGAGTTCATCCTACAGGTCTTTGAACCCGCGAAATTTTCCGGTCCCTACGTATGAGTCACTTTGCGCTTATATCAATCATGGGAATATTTGTATTCGTAAATACGGATACGAATGTATTCAACAAAAAACGTGTTTCATTTCCGTTTTTGGCTAGGCACGATTTTGATTGGCCGATTGCATCCAAAATCTAACGTATTTTAGAACCCGTCCTACATGCAAAACATTTGATGGAAGCTCAAGTAATTCAACTGGTTAAACAAAACACGACTGCGCTAGTGACTTTTTCGTTGAAGTCACAACCCGCCAACTCTATTTTACACAACATATTGGAAGGTGTTGGAAGAGAGAATTTGACAGTGTGACAGGGCCTTAACCAACATAAGAAGCGCAATCAGCAAACACATTCAAACGCTGCGTAGCGGACTTAAATCAAACTATGTAAGGCACTTCAACTAAATAATAGAACAGATCAACGCCTGTGAAACCATAGTAGACCTTCGCCCAGAAGGGCGGTGCTCTATGTAACGAAGAGGATAGGCCTATCTGTAGTAAGGTATAGAAACAATTCACGTATCGTTAACAATGAACATTTTTATTATATAATGTAAAGCATTTCCCCACTATATATTGTTACGAACGTGACATTGGCCGGGACACGTGCAGGTGCAGAGCTGGCTGGCGGCTGCCGCAACATGATATGCGCCGCGCGCGCCTGGAAGATAACAAGGATTGTCGCTTTCCCCCCTCCTTTCCACCACTCCCCGCGCGGCGCCAAGCCTTTGACACGTAACTGACACCTGACAGCTGCCGGAGTTACACGAGCCGCCGACACGTGTTTCGAGAGATTTCTGCCGTCGTGTCGGCGCGGAATGACGCGACTGGCCTCAGCCGCGCTCGTGAGTTCCAGAAATGGCGGCTGATATATAAAAAAAAAGGGCGTCGGCCTCAGCAGGAGAGCAGTGGAGTCGGAGTGAGTAGAGAGAGTTCAGGCGGGAGCTTCCCCGCGGCGGAGTTACGAGCGATAGTGCCGAGCGAGGCGTCGAGCGGATCCTCGGCGAAGGCAAGTGCGACGGTGGCGACGGAGTCCCGCGGCGGAGACCCACGAGGGGTGCTGCGGCGAGAGTTGCGCCAGAGGTGCGGCCCAGCGAGGTGTGAGGTGTGTGGAAACCGAGTGACTGGAGGAAACAACATTATTTTTTTAAGTGAAATTGATTATTTAGCAATTTTATAAGATTAATTGTAAGTGTAGTGGCCATAAATAAAACTGTTTAGTGTAATCAAATCTTTAATTGGGCTATCCTTTACGAACCCGCGGTAAATCGTAACAATATATTCAATATCTACACACGTTCATTCAATATGATTTTTCGCTGCCCAGTGATATAAAAAAAAATGTTTGCCTCGAAGTCCTTTGTCCTAAAGTGAATTTTTCTTAAAATCGTTTGACCTGAAGTCTTTTTTTCCTAAAGTAATTTGTACTAATGGTGTTTGCCCTAAAGTCGTTTATACTATAGTTATTTGTCCTGAAGTCGTTTATCATAACGTCGTTTGTCCTCAAATATTTTGCCCTAAAGTCATTTGTCTTAAAATCGTTTGACCTAAAGTCTTTTACCTAAAGTCACTCGTACTAATGGCGTTTACCCTAAAGTCGCTTGTACTATAGTTGTTTGTCCTGAAGTCGTTTATTCTAACGTCGTTTGTCATAAAATCTTTTATCCTAAAGTCATTTGTCTTAAAATCGTTTGACCTAAAGTGTTTTTCCTAAAGTCATTTGTATTAATGGCGTTTATCCTAATGTCGTTTGTCCTGAAGTCGTTTATCCTAAAGTCGTTTGTCTTAGCATCGCTTGTCCTAAAGTCTTTTTTGGCCTAACGTTGGTTGTCCTAAAATCATTTGTTCTAAAACTGAGTGTAAAAACTTTTCAACACTGCACCGTCATTTGTCCAAAAATATTCCCCCCCCCCCCTAATTTTAAGACGAACTTTTTAAGAGAAAACGACGGAAATGGACTTTAAGGACAAATATTTTGAAACAAATGCAGCACAAACATTTACCGATGCTTCGCTGACAGAGTGGAAACTGCAGGTGCGCGACCTC
Source organism: Bacillus rossius redtenbacheri (assembly GCF_032445375.1). Classification (NCBI taxonomy): domain Eukaryota; kingdom Metazoa; phylum Arthropoda; class Insecta; order Phasmatodea; family Bacillidae; genus Bacillus; species Bacillus rossius. Next base: position 11,648,618 of record NC_086345.1, on the reverse strand, counting down.
TTCTGTTTGTTTTCCCCCCATTCGCCAGCGACCATCGGAGTTTCCGCCTGAATTCACTTTGCGCCAAGCCCCGTATTTTCCATACGTCAAGCCCACCCGTTCTAAGAAGACTTTCCCGAGAAGAGAGGTGAGTCTAAACATTGTTTTTATTTAACTTTTTCCTCTCGTGGAAAATAAGCGAAGGCAAAACGCCGACAGAAGAAGACTTTCCTTTCCTTATCAAAATAAAGCTCCCAAAAAAAAAAAAACACCCTTCGGGAATGTTATACCTAAAGTTTTGCGCGTGTAGGGAACAGACGATGCGCCATTAGCCCTCAGTGCAGCCAACTGAGTCCCAGAACTTCCCTCACTAATTCACAGCTGATTTAACGCAATGAAGGAAATAATCGAAAGCGCTATAAATTTGAAAGTTATCGCGCCGACGAAATGAAAAGAGGAAGGAGGGATGTGTGCTGACTTCATTATTATTTTTTTTAGCCTTTTTTTTGGGGGGGGGGGGGGTTCCGTAATTGCTGCAGTGCTGCCGACCTTTCCCATTTTCCCCTAAAATTTTCGCCCTCATTAACCTTGGAGATAAGCGAAGGGGCGTCTCGTGCGCATTCGCGACGCGACGCGAGGAAACCCCTCCCCCCCTGCTCCAAACACTCAACCCCACGGGAGTTAGATAGAATCGCGTCGGCGAGTGTGTGGCAACCATGGAGGGGAAAAACTTTCATTTCCTTCCGCCACTTGGCACGCAACCGACCAGCGCAAATTTAATCCAATCTACCCTGAGAAACTTCTTTAAAACCTACGCCACATCGCAATTCGGTTGCAATTGATTACTGCAATATATCATAAAATATTACCTACAACTGCAATTTTTGCAAGAAGTTCTTTGTAGTGCTACAATTATTTTTCTCATTTCTTGTAATAAGTGTATCAGTACTAGTTTTAAATGTGTTTTTTTTTTTGCCTAAGTATCGTGGTTGAAGAATGATTTATAGCAAAGCAGAAGACTTTTTTTACATATATTATTAGGTAATTATATTTGCTACAAGTAGGCTATTACTAACATTTACACAATGCATTATGGTCTTTAAGTTAAAATATATATACATGTGTACGTGAAGCCACGCGTGACAGAAGAAAAAACTCTTTTCTTATTAGCGAGCGCTAAATTATGATATAGCGCAAGTACGCAATTGTGAAAGTATGCAAGTGTGCAAGTATGCAAGTGTTAAATGGTGCAAGTATGCAAGTATGCAAGTGTGCAAGAGTACAAGTTTGCAAGTGTTAAATAATGCAAGTTTGCAAGTTTTAAGTGTGCAAGTATGCAAGTGTTAAATTGTAAAAGTGTGCAAGTATACAAGTGTGCAAGTATAAAGTGTGCAAGTATTCAAAGTATAAAGTGTGCAAGTGTTAAATTGTGCAAATGTGCGTGTGTTCAATTTTGCAAGTATGTAAGGATAAAAGTGCAAGTACAAGTGTGCAAGTGTGCAAGTGTGCAAGTGTGCAAGTGTGCAAGTGTGCAAGTGTGCGAGTCCTCTGGTTCAGGGCACGGGCGCTGTCTTGCTCCTTCTCCGTCGTGCCGCGGTAGGTAACGGCCAGCCATAGCGGTATCATCTAGTCTTGCCTGTCCTGACACGCCGCGCCTCGACTGCCTCTCCCGTGTAAGGCAATGGGTACAAGCTGACAACCCCCGTAACATCTTCCCAACTCGTGCTCAATACAACTTGTCTGGAAAGTTCTAGCTTCTGGAGTGTCCACGCATCCTTCTGCAACTGCTGTTTTGTCAACAGTTTTTGTAGAAAAAAAATTAGTTGTCTGTAAAGTCGGTTTACGGACGATAGTTTAACGTGACAACGTCATAACAAAAATTTGATGAAATTATTGCATACTTTTATGAATAAAATTGAATCATTTTTATTTTAATAATAAAAGAATAAATACTTGAAACTATACTAGTAAACAGATTTTTAAAATGCAAGAATAATTAACCTTTATTGCCGAAATTGTTGTTGTAATAAGCAATGAAAACCACATTAACTTTTCACTTCACTTTATAAACAGTCGAGTGGAAGAGAGATAGATGCGGCACAAGCGTACGATGTGCGTAACGGGACACAGCGTAACGGAACAATGTGCGTAACGGGACACAACGTAACGGAACAATGTGCGTAACGGGACACAGCGTAACGGAACAATGTGCGTAACGGGACACTTTTTCGTGCGTGCAGCCGGCGTTCATCGATTTATTAGACGTTGTCACGTCAAAACTTCATGTGATGCTTTTCAAGTTGAAGTTTTGGAATGGGTATCACTAGAACTACTTTCGAGAGCTGTCATTTTGGAGACAAGTTATATAACACTTACCATCAATCATATTTTTTTTTTGGGGGGGGGGGGTGATATTTATGAACGCAAAGCTGAACTACAAGCAAAAATATATTGTTCGTAACTGTAATTTGTAGAGATAAAATGAAACATTTTGCAAATATAATGAAAAAGTAAATTTTTTTCAAAGCAGAATCTTGTTCAACTATGAAAAATGGCCCAAATTTGACTTTTATTTGAAAATTTAACACAGGTTTGTAAAGTGTGGCAATTATTACAAGACATGAGTTTTCTTTGACTTAAATTAAGTCAGTTTAGGAAATTACCAAATCTGCCTAGTGATGCTTGCAATGAGAAAAAAAAGTAGAAATATTTGTACACACATATATATTTTACATAAACAGAAAAAAGTTATGAATTTTTAATCTTACACAATTTACACTTAATTCCAGTGTCATTTGCAATCAAGGATTACATTTTAGGTCTTATGACACGATTATTCGTTGTATTTTTTTAAAATATTGAACGGTGCTGTTAGGTTCAACAACTTTTATTTCTAAATCTATCGGTGATGGTATTTAGTGTTGTAGTCGTTTTTAAAGCGCTGGTTTTGAGTCTGTGGCGCTTCAAGGGTTCCTAAATTATAGTGATTCTATAATTGGTTGAGGTACAGCCTTCGGGTGGGCACATGAGCTCTGTAAGTGCGGGGTTGCTAAGGGCGACATTGGCTGGAGTGTCAAGCGCCTCTTCGCCTCTACCCACCACGCACAGAACTGGCCTGCGGTCTTCTCGTCAATAACGCACATCTATGGGACTTGAAGTGGTGACCCCGTAATTTTATGCTGGAATACTAAAGAAAACTTCACCATACAATTTAGAATATGTGTTGAATGTGTAGAATTTCCCATGCCTTCGAAGTCAGTGAATACACACGTGTTATACTTTTTTTCACTGTGTAAAAACATACGCGTTATAGACGAAAACCATGGAACGAATCATGTATAGAGACACGTAATGGCTCTTAAAAGCTAATCGTAATAATACATATATTAATAAATCTTTTAGAGATTTGAAAATGGTGCGTTGAGAACCATTGCTTTGTTAGACTTTTTTGACGTAACAACGTCTAATAAATCGATGAACGCCGGCTGCACGCACGAAAAAGTGTCCCGTAACGCACATTGTCCCGTTACTCGGTGTCCCGTTACGCTCACTGTACGTTTGCGCCGCATCTATCTCTATTCCACTCGATTGGAACCACCATCGATTTTACTTTTTCGAGGCACATTAAACTTGAAACACTCCCATTCATTATCCTACTTTTCCTATCATCGTCCTATCCTTAACACAGTAACACAGATTGGGAGAAGTTAAATAGCAAACATGTATAAAAGTTATAGTTTAAATAATCTGATCGTTAAAGTAATAAACATATTTGAATTAATGAGTATAAATAAAAGTAAATTTATCAATTAAATTGTAGATTTAATTTCACTCCTTCTTTGTATCCATACAAAATAGCGATAATTCAATAAAAATGATTCAATTTTATTCATAAAAGTATGCAATCATTTCATCAATGTTTTGTTACGACGTTGTAACGTTAAACTATCGTCCGTAAACCGACTTTACAGACAACCAATTTTTTTTTTTAAGGCGTAAGCCAGGTGGCCTTCTAAATAAGTACTTTCTATAGCATGTGCATTAAGTTTTGAAACCGCTCGAAGTTTACAAAATGGTGAAAAGTTTGACTCATACCTGAGAGTACATTGGTTCGTGTCCCGGTTTCCGTGTTTTATTTATTTTTCCTTCCTGAAATGACTCCAGGCAAATTGTAAGTTATTTCCTCTCATTAGGTCTTGCATGTATATTTCTTTTAATTATTTTAATTACGGATTCACACACTTCTTTGACGGTGAATTCATTAGAGGCAACAAACAGTACATAAGGACAAGATGTTGGATGTTTCTTTTCCAGGAGTATATTATTTGGAATTATTGAAAATTTAATTGTCATTTACATGGTTTGAAATAGTTATACTTTAACGAAACATTAATAAAAATATACAATTATACGCCAATTTTCGTAACAAATACGTAATATGATTTAGAAAAACGTATTTTATGTATGCAAAAATAATTATAGCCATGTGTTGTGCAAAGTTTCAATATATTTCCTGTATTATTACAAACTTTTTGTTGACAACTGGTTTCCAATGTAATCTTTTGTAATAGTACAGACAGATTTTTTTTCTGTATACCTATAGTGCCCTATAATTATGTTTTATTTTTCTATCCCCAAATTCATCAAAATCTTTCATATTGTTTAGATGTGATTTTATCTGGAGCATTCACAGATTCATTTTTTTTAATTTAAAGTATATTGGGTTAATGTATAGTGTGCAATACTTTACTGACTGCTCAATTAGTGTATAAGTTATGATAAATTTTACTGTAGCAAAAATACCTAAATATTTCTCCTAAAGCATTTGAATTCAAAACTGTTCCCAAAATCACTATTGGTTAATCTTTTTGATTGTGATATATGCCTAGATTCTTACCATTCCCTAAGTTAATTTAAGAATATTAAATTATTATGTATCAAAACCAAAAATTATTTCCCTTAGCAAATTGAAACGAACACTCTATGGTTTAAGGGTGTTCATTATTCATATTAGAAAGCTTCCACAAACTTAACTTAAACATCCATACTTTCAAATTTTGACATTAATGTATGAGTATGTTTTAGTTATTTATTTTATGCCAAAATAATAATTGTTTTTTACCCTTTTTCAGGTAAGTGACATGCTCATGAAAAAGAAACTTTCTGCAGTATAGTACGTAAGTAGTTACTAGGTTTATTAAAGAATTAATAATGTTTATAAATTCATGTGTAATGTATAGGAGTCGGTGTGTTTGTAGGTGTGTGTGTGTGTGCTTATCTGTGAAAAATTCTCTACCAAAAATGCTGAAACTTTGTCATTTTAAATTAAATATGTTAATTTTTTCATTTAGTGTACTTATTGTTTGTTTCGTTGGTAAATATTGGTTGCAAAAAACTAAAACTTTACTTAAATACTATCTCCATTTCCGTACACAGGTGGGTGGGAGGTTTTATGCCACCTGACATCCCCCCTTTTCCATTGACAAAACCTAAACAACTTATCATTGCCACCATCAAAAGGAAATATATTGGAAGAAAACGGTGGGGAAAGCGGTGTAGCAACGATGCAAATGACTCCTATGTGGCATGTAGCGCTCAATGTGTAATTATAAATTATTGAAATCAACTACATTGGGTACATTTCTTTATTTTCAGTTTTATTTATTATTTAATGCAATTTCTTGGACATGCGCCATTGCAGTTAGGTTCGGTGCGTCATGGGAAACATTCAAATATGCAAGATAAGAAATAAAAATGAAAACTAAAAACCTACAGAAAAAAATTGGTTGTCAGTAAAGTCGGTCTACGGACGATAGTTTAACGTAACAACGTCATAACAAAACATTGATGCAATGATTGCATACTTTTATGAATAAAATTGAATCATTTTTATTTTAATAATAAAATAATAAATACTTGAAATTATACTAGTAGGTAATCAGATTTTTAAAATGCAAGAATAATTAACCTTTATTGCCGAAATTGTTGTTGTAATAAACAATGAAAACCACTTTAACTTTACACTTTACTTTATAAACAGTCGACGAAACAGTTCACGTGTAGATGACTTGTAATTAATTTTAAAAACTGGTGTTTAGCTATAAAGTTTAATTATAATTATGAACAAGTTTTCATATAAATAAACTATAATCAAATATCTAACATCAATTATATGAATAACCATAATTTTTCAGTCAATTGTAACATAACCTATTATTACTGCACTCGGCGACAGCGTAACGGAACACAGCATAACGGAACAATGAGCGTAACGGAACAATGTGCGTAACGGGACACTTTTTCGTGCGTTCAGCCGGCGTTCATCGATTTATTAGACGTTGTCACGTCAAAAAAAAAAGACGTCACGTGGATGAAGATAACTGCCCCCCTCGTTACGGAAATGGTGTGGCAAATGGGTTAGGGATTATTCCGGTGATGTCGTATGGAACCGCCATAGTTATGTTGAGGGGACGGGGGAGGGAATTAAGGGGGAGGTGTGGAAGAGTGGAGAGGGTGGGCTGTTGTCGCCGAAGGAGACCAGAACCCTTTCAAGGCGAAGAACAGGCGCCATTTGCACGGAGCGGTGGGAAAACTCCCCGAAGCCTTGCGTTGTGACGTCATCTCTAAAAGCCAAGGTGGATGTTTTATAAGAGGGTAAGAGCTTTGGGGGACAGGGAAAGGAAAGGGGGAAGGGGAAAAAGAGAGAGAAGGATCTAAATTTAGTCCAAAAACCCGAAAGCTCTATTCTGTAGGTAGATCGACTGAACAGTATTTTTCGCACTCGAGCAAGATAAAAACTCCAGCGGTTTTTGTTATTGAAGTGAAAACATATGAGAGTGAAATTTCAAATCCAAAAATTTAATGCAATGTTTTCGTGAAACGTTGATTTGAAACGTTTCTGAGGGGAAAATGACAGATCACAGTTTCTTGTTTCTAATCAGTGTGTGAAACGGAATTTCAGTATTTTAAGTAGTTTATGAATAATTAACAGTTTAATGATTTGGTTAGGTATGAGACATTTCAATACTTAAGGATTTAAGTGAACGATCGGTTAGGTTAGATTAGCTACTTTAAATTTATTGTAAACAATTTTTCATATTTTAGTTACCATAAAGCTATAGTATCAACATTAGTGTCAATATCGAGGAAATAAACTAAAAAAATTAACTCATATTTTGGCTGTAATATATTTTTTTTATTTTTATCCTTTTATTACTTTCCTTTAATTATATTAATATTATAAGTTTTTTTAATATTGTTTTCTTTCTCTTCCTCTCGCTCTCTCTCTCTCTCCCGCTCTCTCTCTCTCTCTGTGCCGTTTTACCCTTTACAATATACGTACGAGTCGAGGTTTTAATTGCCAAATAAGTTTCACTTCATTCCTGCGGACACTAAAATTACAAAATTAGATAATAAAAACTGTATTTATATAAGTCAGGTTATGTTCCCGTGTGTACAAAGAAGTCAGGTTGCTTGTAAGCTTCCATTATCGCTGGCAGGGCGAGTTTGTGGAAGTTTTAGTATTAGAATGCTGAGAATTTATTAATATATGTTTTTAATTTTATTTAATATAAATTTTACCAACTGTATTTATAATATCACTGTAGTCATTTTACTATCTCATTTGTGTTTATTATTGCCATGCAGAACTAGATTTAGTTTCTTACTAGGCCAAGAAAGTATAACTTCTAACGTGCGCACATAAATACACGCGCCCAAAATTAGTATTTATTGTATGGTGTCTGGCAGCTCAGTTTGTTGGAGTTCCTGGCTAATGAACGCGAGGTCTCTTGTCTTCAGCTGTCGGGGACAGTCTGGTGCGTTGTCCCTTTATTTTCGCGCCACGAAAAACCCCCAGTAGCGCAGTGGCATCCATCGCAGTTACGTCCTCTGACGACACTGCGCCCGGACGTGACATGTCAGGGATCCGTCATCTTCAACAAGCCATTCTCCATTGGGAAGAACAACCCAATTGAAAGGAAACTAAAGAAATCAGCATTTATTGTTTGAAATTACAATATTACCAGTTATTCAATCGCAAAAAAAAAATTTATATGGATACGTTTAATTGAAGAAGAAATGAGCTCCATGGCGTAAGTGTAAATTTTTTATAATTTTTTAAAATAATTTTTATTAAATTTTTATTATTAAATTAGATTGATAAATTTTTTTAATTATTTAAAAAAATTCCCGATTTTCTAACATAAAAATTACGGCTTTTCAAGATGGCGGCCTTTAAAGGAAATTTCGATGGTGACACGCCATAATCAAAGATGGGCGGAAAACAAAAATGGGGTATCCAATACGGCCGTCAAGGTGATCCGAGATGGCCGCCGCGATGTCACAAATCCAAGATGGCGGTCGGCGCCAGGCTCCTCAGCCAGAAGCCAGCGCCCGGACGTACTTTCCTGTACTACTTACGTGCAAGGAACTGCATAGGAAGCAGTGCAGAGCGGAACTGTATAGGAAGCAGTGCAGAGCTCCGCTCGGATCGGCGGATGTCAATACTCGGAGCGCCCCCAGGACTCGCGTGACCTGGAGGACGAAGAAGGAAGCCCGACCACGGGGGCGCGCCGAGGACGGAAGACCCGTCGACGCTCGGCCTGAATAATCCAGAGGACGGCTTATGACGATCCATCAGCATGCGAGTGGTCGACCCCCCTCCCCCACCCTCCCCCACCCTCCCCCCTCTTCCCCTCCTCTCCGACCTCAAGGTCGTCGACGAGCTCTCGACCTGGTAGAAGTCGATACCGCGTCACTAAGTACTTACTTCTCATGGAACTTCGGGGTTTTGTGGCATGGCCTTTTGATTTGTGGCTGTACCTTCGGGTGTGTGATCGGGAGTTGTTCTTCGCGACCATTATCAGGTACCTTAAAGTTTCTTAATCCAGCCAGAAGACTAACACTGCGTCTCAGGCCGAAGCATGTGACGCCTTTTACCGTGCAGGAAGGGTAGCGTGCGTCATGTGCTTTTAATCGGGGATTTGGTGCTGTGACTACCTCCCCTTAACTCTATACCGTAACTAGTCAAGGTGCATGGACATGGGGAAACACATGTGCTCCGTCAAGAGGGGTGCAACGTGGCGTGCGTCAAGGGTGCAGTTACGGTGCGCGACAAGATAGGGTGGTCGCCCGGGCCATGGGCTGAAAATTTTCTACCGTGAGTTGCCTGGGTGCTTGGACAACCTGTATTCGGTAAGAAGTCTTAGGGCCCAGGACACAGCCAACTGTCTGGTCAGCTGAGTGTGGTAAAGGGGCTGAGGCGGTGACCATGCTGGGTTGGTGGCCCCAGCCGCTGGTCATTGCCGAAGCACTAACACCCTCCCGATCAAACAACAGGGAGTGTGATCCCTAACAGTTTCTGTTTTTTTCTTAAAAGCTCTGGAATGCGTATAAAAAAATTAACTGGAATGCTTCCTCCCACCCTGCACCTGTTAAGGCGCATATGTGGGAGGGGAACGTGAGAATCTCGGCCGTAAGGTCGGAATAATCTGTATTCGGTAAGACCTGGTGGGCTTGCGTCCCTGGTGGAAGGCTTACTGAGCGTTCCTCACCCACCCAGCTGCCGGTCTGCTCCTGAGACATACTACAGGAAGGAGAATTGTTCGGTACTAATAAAAAATTGCTTGTCTGTAAAGTCGGTTTACGGACGATATTTTAACGTGACAACGTTATAACAAAACATTGATGAAATGATTGCATACTTTTATGAATAAAATTGAATAATTTTTATTCAATCATCACTATTTTGTATGGATACAAAGGAGTGAAATGAAATCTACAATTTAATTGATAAATTTACTTTTATTTGCACTCATTAATTCAAATATGTTTATTACTTTAACGAAGAGACTTTTTTAACTATAACTTTTATACATGTTTGCTATTTAACTTGTTCCAATCTGTGTTATTCTGTTAAGGATATGACGATGATAGGAAAAGTAGGAAACGAATGGGAGTGTTTCAAGTTTAATGTGCCTCGAAAAAGGCAAATCGATGGTTGTTCCAATCGAGTGGAAGAGAGATAGATGCGGCGCAAGCGTACAATGAGCGTAACGGGGCAAAGCTTAACGGGACAAAGCGTAACGGGACAATGAGTCATCCTTTTTAGTGCGTGCAGCCGGCGTTCATCGACTTATCAGACGTTGTCATGTCAAAATTTTAATTAACTTAATTTAGTTTTCCTGAGATTGTAACACGTATGGATAATCGATTAAATCGCGAGCTGGCGCATTGGGGCACACTCCAAAAAAGGACACATCATGCAGGTCGCCGGTAGCCAACGAAAGACAGTCGGCTTTCAGCCGAAATTAACCAAATCCGTTTTTCCAAATAGCAGCACTGAGCTATCGGGTTTCGGGCAGAGACCTTGCTATAATCGATCAACTCGTGCCAATGTCCAGAACAGCAGGCATAGTCATCACCTAGACGTAGGTTCATAGTGCTCGGCCTTTGGTTGGGCATGGCCGGACGCATTCAGCCAATCGTGTCCGGCCTTAGGGGCAGTCGTTAAGCGAGGATCGATTCGGGCAGTTTTGTAATATTATTTTTTGAATTTCGGTCGAGGTCGTGATTTCCAAGAGAGGTAAACAATGTAGGATCGTGACTAATCGCACGTTTTATAATGTCTGAAGTTTGTGCATCGTTTTATACCGGGGGGGGGGGGGTGATGGTGGGGGGAAGGGAGGGTTTTGAAGGACAGTGGGTAGGACGACCCCGGTACCGGTCTGAGACGGGACCACGATCTTCGCGTGACGCTTCTTCGGGTTGGGGGGGGGGGAAGGAAAACCTCAAAATGGGGGGGGGGGGGGAGGAAGCACCGACATGACCTAGACCACGGGCTGACAGATACTCGACTGACATGAGCCAAATATTAAGCAAATAGACTCTCCATTATTTTTTTTTTTTTAGAGAGAGAGCCGCAACACGTATTTTTTTCCCTGTATCTACATGGAATTTTAAGACTATAAAAAAGAAGAAACTTGATAAAAAAATCAAAATATTTCATTCACAAATTCAACATATTCATTTTAAAAAAAAGCTTCTCAGAGGGGATAAAAACACTTTAATGTAGAAAAATATATGTAGTATTTAGTATAGCTCTACTGATGAAACAATCAAATCAAAAATTATTTAAGTTATTTACTAAAATTAAAAAAAAAGCATCCTGGCTTTGCAAAATTCATCACTTAGTCGGAACGGTGACCTTGGATCGCGGTCGGAAGCTTAGCTATGCCTGGCAAGTAACTACTTATTTTCAATTTTAGGCTTAAGCACGATTTTAAGTTGTCTTCGGTTTACTTACTGCTAAATTTACTATTTTCATTTGATTCATTAAAGAATATTTTTTTTTTCCTTTCACACGAATAGGTACAGCCAATGATGTTTAGAATAGCAAAAGCTGATTATTTTTTTTGTCGTGTCACAGGATTCAGGAAGACTGTTCCACGTAAGGGTACAAGCGCGCAGGTTGAGGACATGCGCTGTGATTGTGTCATTTGATTTTTTTTCCGCATTATTTTTGTGCCGTCTCAGCGCAGGGGGTTGTAGAGTCGTGAGATCCTATCGACCCCTGGCCTGGCCCACGAAGGTAAGATGTTAGGAAGTGTGTGCGGGCATTATCTCCCGCGTCAGCATGTGAAATCAAAATGCGAACCACACTCACTTTATTTTCACAAAAATGTATCCTCAACGTGTATCGAGCTTAAATAAAAAATTTATAATTCTAATTTTGATGTGAACAACGTCTAATAAATCGATGAACGCCGGCTGCACGCACGAAAAAGGATGACTCATTGTCCCGTTACGCTCATTGTCCCGTTACGCTGTGTCCCATTACGCTCATTGTGCGCTTGCGCCGCATCTATCTCTCTTCCACTCGATTGGAACAACCATCGATTTGACTTTTTCGAGGCACATTAAACTTGAAACACTCCCATTCGTTTCCTACTTTTCCTATCATCGTCGTATCCTTAACAGAATAACACAGATTGAAAGAAGTTAAAATAGCAAACATGTATAAAAGTTATAGTTAAAATAATCTCTTCGTTAAAGTAATAAACATATTTGAATTAATGAGTGCAAATAAAAGTACATTTATCAATTAAATTGTAGATTTCATTTCACTCCTTCTTTGTACCCATACAAAATACTGATAATTCAATAAAAATGATTCAATTTTATTCATAAAAGTATGCAATCATTTCATCAATGTTTTGTTATGATGTTGTCAGGTTAAACTTTCGTCCGTAAACCGACTTTACAGACAACCAATATTTTTAAATTAAATATATTCCAGTCATAGTAAAGTTTACCATGAAAACACATTCAACTAACTGCTTACATTATTTTGACATTTCACGTTTAAATACAATTGGTTACTCTTTCATTCAACAGGAAGTTTCTTATCGCGTATCCAGTTTACATCAAATCTTTATAGTGCATATCTTCCAAATGAAGAAAATTTTGGTAATGTGCCGTTACTTACTTGACCTATTGGATAGGAAATTGTTGTAGTGGTTATTACGGTAATTTCTAGGTGAGATTCTGATAAAACCAGTCCTGGAAGAAGAATAATTAAATTCTTGATAAAATTTCGTCATTGGTCATCCGATCTCTATAACATTTTTCACGCTTGGCCTTTGAAACCATTGATGTATTAGTATATGGAATGGTTGTCTGTTCTGAAGTACCTGATATAGTAGCTGTATAAAGGCTAATCTATACTAATATTATAAAGCTGAAGAGTTTGTTTGTTTGTTTGAACGAGCTAATCTCAGGAACCACTGGTCCGATTTGACAAATTCTTTCAGTGTTGGATAGAACATTTATCGAGGAAGGCTATAGGCTATATTATATTATCAATAACATTAGGGGTCCTTACTAAAAGTCCAATTTAGAATCAAATGCAATGGAGGGGGTTAGATACAACATGCAGTACACGTACGAAGTGTGTGTTGACAATGCCGCAGGCGCTAGAAGTTTTTTCATATTGCCTATTAACATTGTTGCCACGCACTAGATGCGTTATCATTCTTAATTTTCCCATACAAGTAAAAAACACCCATATGATATTAACAACGAAGCAATCAGTACCCTCATATAGAATAGATAGAGATAGTGTGAGGTATATATGTAGATATAAATAGATAAATACAGATAGAGAGATACATAGATATATAGGACTATAGATGTAGATAGAGATAAATATATATTTAGAGACATGGATAGATTATTTGTATATGTGTAACTACTTCAAACATATTACAAAACAAAACTGAATGAGGCATTACAATGCATGCCGAGCATTAGCTAGATAATGGAATCTTTTCAATATTAGTAATCCCTTATTTTTCAGTTTTTTTTCTATATTGCTTTATAGAGTCTATATTACATACAGACCAGGTAAATAACTATAAACTGGCAGAACAACGTCTGTCGGGATCTGAAAGTGATATAAATTATTTTGCACACTTGACATTCAAATTAAGAAGACAATTACTAACTACTTCTGATCTCTAAACAGTTCCCCTTCACCCTGTGTTCAGCCCGGGCAACGTTGGGTACTGCAGCTAATATGTTATAAATTTGCTTAATAGATTAAAAAGAATTCAATAGGAAGAATTGTAAATATTCCATAATGTAGTAAATATTACTAACGAAACATAACACTAACACATCTGCAAGAAATTAGGGTTTAACTTCATTAAAACCAAAAACTGTTTTGTTATGCAGAAGCAAATAAATATAGTTTAAAAAACTAAAGAAACATGTTTTTAAAGATTATCAAACTAAAAAGTAAAAAATAATTTTAAAATTTAATTTATGACAATAGTATATAAGCAATACTAGTATAAATGAGAAAAAAGCTTGAGGCGCTTTGTGCCATATTTTTTGTATATTAAGCGCCCCATGCTTTTTTCTCATTTATACTAGTATTGCTTATATACTATTGTCATAAATTAAATTTTAAAATTATTTTTTACTTTTTAGTTTGATAATCTTTAAAAGCATGTTTCTTTAGTCTTTTATACTATATTTATTTTTAACTTTTTAGTTTGATATTCTTTAAAAGCATGTTTTTTTTAGTTTTTTAAACTATATTTATTTTTAATTTTTTAGTTTGATATTCTTTAAAAGCATGTTTTTTTAGTTTTTTAAACTATATTTGTGTATAATTATCATAGGGAAATGAGTTACCGACACTACCTATTACCATCTGAGATAACTATTTGAAGTTGCAACGTCACAAAGAAATGGTAAAGTCTCTCCGAATCATTTACATTTAGATGTATGGATATAATCTTAGAATTTACCGGGAAAAAAAAAACTTTTTTTTTTCGGCGTGGCCGGGAGTAGAACCCACGATCGCTGAATCAAATAGCTGACGTCACAGAAGTCGTGCGCCTTAGACCGCTCGGCTAACGAACGCAATGAAATTGGTGGGACATTTTACAGTGATGAGCCACTCACTCTTAGTCGAAAGAGTTACAGACGGACAGACAAACATACAGGTGAAGCTAATATAAAGCATGTAAAAAAGGGGTTGGAGTTCCTTCTCATTTTGATTTCAAGAATTAAAATGGAAAATATGCTATACACTAACTCCATTATTTCATACCTCCATGTTTAAAACACGAGGTAGGCCACTTTTCAGGTGAGATTTCGATAATACCAACCCTAAAAAAAATTAAGGTGGTGCGAGAGTAGTATTTCATAATTGCCAGTAAGTACTTTATGTCAGTTCCTCTTTTCTATGGTCCGAATAATAATGGTGGCTTGTGAGTCGAGAGAGAGAGATAGAGAGATAAAGAGAGATAGATATAGAGAAATAGAGAGAAAGAAAGAGAGGCAGAGAGTGACGGGGTGAGATAGCGAGGGATATAGATAAAGTGATAGAGAAATACAGAGTGATGGGGAGAGATATAGATATACTTATAGATGTACAGAGAGGTATATAGCTTGAGATATAGAGTAATATATGGATTAAGAGAAGTTTTGCTGATGCGTAGCCTTGATGCACCGAGATTGTGCAATCAGTGGGACTTTTAAAATCCAAAATTTCCCTTTTTTCAAGTGTATGTCCTGCAGACTTGAAACTAGTAAGTGATATCCCTTGTACAGTATGTTCGTAAAAATATTTTTCCAGGTATAATATTGAATATCAACTGTAAGTATTGTAGAGTGTTGGTTCAAGCTCACAATCCAAGAATAACTCAAACAGTTTTAGATAAGCGCATGTGCGAGTACTGCTTTGTTGTTTTCTCGCTTTTAGCCGTGAAAGAATGGCTCTTCCCCAATTAGTAGAGGGTGAACCTGTAAACTTTATTTGGCAACTGGATGGAGCCCTTCCCCATTGCAATCTCTTTGTACGAGAATGGTTGAAATTCGAAGTCCCTGACCGCTGGATTGGTCGTAATGGTCGAGACGACAGAGCTCTTTTTCGCTGGCCTCCACGTTTACATAACGCCATGCGATTTTTTTCCTTTGGGGCTTTATAAAATATCGTGTCTACGTTTCGCTGCTACCTAAAAATTTTCCACAGTTGAGAAACATAACAATGAGGAAGCTATTGCTTCCATTACTCCGGACGTGTTAACCAAAGCTTGGGAAGAATTGGACTTTAGTTTATATGTGTGCCGTAAAACAAACATACTGAACAACTGTAAAAAAAAATAGGTTAGTGTACCTTCAATTTGATATATGATTCGTTGAAAATAGTCTAAATTAAACGGTTATAATATATTATTGAAACTAGGACATACTTTTATGGACATTGTGTATTATGATGTGTTTAACCCGGGAAACGCCAGGTACTTCAGCTAGTTTGTCATAATTTTTTCATCAATTTCATAAATAAAAGACATGACTTTTTGTTCCTCGTAGCATGATGACGTTCAAATTTACATTAGTATAAGGCTAATGAACCTTTACAACCGGAATGAATAAACAATTTCAATCAAAAATTTGTAGCATTCAAGTTTGATGTATAATAAAATTAAATTTACATCTCCGGTATTTGCTGTAGTAAATGAAATGTTTCCACGAATAATATTACCTCGAAGATAAAGCCCTCACGGGCACGAAAAGTGGGTGAAGTAATTCCGCTAATTAGACGTCAGAACAACTCAGCGACTGGGGAAAGGAGGAGACATGGGCTATGTTGGAGGCTCGAGGCTCGAAGAGATGTCATTCAGAGCCTGGAGATGGTGCGAGAACCCATGAAAATGTTACGTATGTAACGTACGATGTAAGGTTTCTATGTAAGCGACTAAAGTGTGCGCCGAGTATTGCCGCCTTGTGCCAGGCCACCCGCCTGACATTGTCTCCTGGTGGGCACGCCACCCGCCTGCCATAGTCGCCTGGTTGTAGGCTACCCGCCTGACCCAGCTCCTGGTGGAGAGGTTTTTTTTTTTTTTTTTTTTTCAATAAACGCGTCTGAAGAACTATAGCGTCAAAAAAAAATTAGTGTGTATGTGTGTGTGGGCTTCGTGTGTATGTGTATGTGTCGCCGGATGGTATTGGCTGTCATGGGAGGTTGGCTTCTCACAGTTGGCACTCACTGAAACCCCTGAGAGACAGAAGAAGAGGCGGGCATTGCGGTCTGGGAGGTTTGCAAGACTGTTGTGATCCCCTCGCGGGGGAAGAAGGGGGGGGTGGTGCTTGTGGTCGAATGGGGTAAGGGATGGGACGCAATTAAACGACCGCATCATCTGCAGTGGGACTCGTTCCCTCGCTCGTCCTATGAGGTGGAGGAGGGGTGGGGGGAGGAATTCCGGGCGGGGGGGAAATCCGAGTTTCCCGCTTTTTTCGCGGTCGTGCGCGGAAATCCCTCGACAACTACGACCACAAAATGTTTCCAATCCATCGAACATTTAATTTAAACATGTTCCACGTGAGGTCTGTTTTCGAACCCCCGACTGCAGTGGTTTGTAGGAACCGAATCTCCATACCCACAACTATGGACGTATTATTCTACAGTGTGGGCGCCTTTTTGTAAACCTTGGTTAAAAACTGATTAGCAAAATAACCCGTAGCTGTATAAAGGTTGGTGCTCATTGCTTGTTCAAGAGCCTGAAAGGAACTCGTTAAAATAATTATAAAAAATACCTAAATAAAGAGAGTATTTAACAAATTATGTTAAAAAACATCAGCCACGAATAAGCGTAAAAAAATTGGCTGTCCGTAAAGTCGGTTTACGGACGATAGTTTAACGTGACAACGTCATAACAAAACATTGATGAAATGATTGCATAGTTTTATGAATAAAATTGAATCATTTTTAATGAATTATCACTATTTTGTATGGCTACAAAGAAGGAGTGAAATGAAATATACAATTTAATTGATCAATTTGCTTTTATTTGCACTCATTAATTCAAATATGTTTATTACTTTAACGAAGAAATTATTTTAACTATAACTTTTATACATGTTTGCTATTTAACTTCTTCCAATCTGTGTTATTCTGTTAAGAATAGGACGATGATAGGAAAAGTAGGAAACGAATGGGAGTGTTTCAAGTTTAATGTGTCTCGAAAAAGTCAAATCGATGGTTGTTCCAATCGAGTGGAAGAGTGATAGATGCGGCGTAAGCGTACAATGAGCGTAATGGGAACAGCGTAACGGGACAATGTGCGTAAAGGGACACTTTTTCGTGCGTGCAGTTCGCGTCCATAGATTTATTAGACGTTGTTACGTCAAAAACATTATTAAATTGTGTTTTTCACAGTGTTGTTATGTAACGAATTACAAGTAATCGGATTACTTGTAACGATTACTTTTCAAGTAATTTATACTTGTAACGAATTACATTTAAAAAATGTAATTCGTACTTGTAATCGGAATACATAACATTAATTGTAATCGATACATTAAGGTAATCGATACTTTATATTTACTTGCCGTTACTTTTATTCTCGGAACGTATAATGAATGCAATTAAGAAGAAGTAAAGTTTATAATTTTACGTTTGTAGTGCTACGATCGTATGCAGAACATCTATGATCAAAAATGAAGAGCCATAGTGATTTGCAGTGTCTCCAACATTACCCTATCCTAAAATCTGCATTTTTAAAATTTAACACATCGCTGCCGTCAAGTGCTCCCGTTGAGCGTCTTTTAGTGTTGGTAAAGATGTTTTTGCCATCAAGAGAGGGAATCTAACTGATGAGATATTTAAAATGCAATTGTTTTGTAAGGTCAATTCCAAAATTTAAAGAGTGTTAATTTTATTACAGGTAGCTACTTGTATGTAGTCTTTTGATGTTATTCTAGCAAGTTTGTCCTGAAATATTATTCATATAATTAAAGATAATAGACTTCATCATTACATGAAATCATTTTTTTAACAAAACATATATGTATGTATGTTTATTAATTGAATCGTAGATCAGTTTTAAAATGGTAGCGGAAAGTAATTGTAATTTTAATTGTAATTTTACTGATTACTTCTGTGTAAAGTAATTTTTACTTGTAATTAGTTACATTATCACCACAGTAATTGTAATTGAGCCCAATTACTTTTTTCGAGTACTTTTAACAACACTGTTTTTTCACTACATTTATTGACGTGAATGGCATGAAGATTCCGCACCCGCCGCTATATCGTTGCCTGAGCAGCTACGTCGACTATCAAATCATTAGATTTGCAAAGCAAAATTTTAAACTATATAGTAAAATGTCTCCCATAAGAGCAAAAAAGACTTGGGAAAATATCGAACCTCGCCTTTGGAACTGTTTTTCTCTAAGGAATTTTACTATAATTCTTTCCAACCTGTTAAAATTCATTATAATACAGATAATATTTAAAATTTTTCCCTTGGATTTTTGAACTTTGGTTTGCACCATCTGCCACAGATGTTCGCACCCTTGTTACACATTTCCGTCCCATGCGACTTCCGTTCCATTCTCTTTTTTGCGTTGAATGTGTCTAAATATAACTCTTATTACTTTTTATTATACGTTACATTTTACAAATTGTCTCTAGTTGTAACTTAAATGTGGTTTTGTTTTTAAATTGTGTTAAATAAATAATTTTACCTGTAATACAAATAACATATAACAAGCTCAGAACGAGTTAAAGAAATTATTTTAAAAAGCTTAAGTTGGTTATATAAATTATTGAGAAAGGAAACATTTCTATTTAATTTTAAAGTTTTTAGTATATTTCTGAAAAATTCTCAGTCCTTATTTTATTCTTCACGTTAATTTATTGCTTTTGGATGGTTGTAGTTTTGTATTAAGAAAAAGTTCGCACATTATATTATAGATCAATGTATTATATACTACACAGCTGAGAAAAACAAAAAATACTAACCATCGACCACGACGCAATAACTGAAGTAAAAATTCTTAATTGTGACTATTTTCCTGATGTTTTTTTTTTCCTTTAGCAGATAAAAAGTGCTGCATGTCTTTCAAAGAAACTCGCCACAGAACACAAAATGCAATGCTAATGATGTTTATAGCTTTAGAACATAGCATAGATAAAAATTAATGGCTTGAAAATGCAAGCCATAGCTGCCAGATCTGTCCTGAGAACTTCTGAAACATATGTGCTTGAACCAACAGTTTTCCTCTACACATATTCAAAGTTATAATTCTCAGAATACTACAAATTTTTTTGTTTAATTTTTCTAGCTTTTGTATAGGCAACCAGAATAATTAATGGAAAAATAAACTTACAAAAACTCCATAAATAGTTAACAAACAATATAAGAGAGGTTTGCGAAAACAGCCAGAAAAAATTAAAACTTCTAAACAATATATATATGTATATATATATATATATATATATATATATATATATTGCATTGGTGTGCAAACATCTGTCTGAAGCAAAAAATAATAATCACAGAAGCTGATTAAATGTTACCTACAGTCAAGCTAGAAGTTCAAGTCACCCACAAAAAAGAAACTCTAACAAGCTCCGCGTTCATTTCTGGGAACAACAGGTCAATGGAATGCTACGCGTGTGCTCGTTAGTGGGATTTCGTCTGTAACATCGCATTCCAGTAAAAACCAACAGTGGTCGTTATTTCAAGTTACGCTACGGTAAGTAGATTGAATTCCCTGTAACTAACACTGTAAAGAAGATAGTAAAAATTACCTATAGGCTAAAGGTTTAGCAATTTGACATTTTTAAATGTAATTGTAAAAAACTATTACATTTGGTGTGATTTTATACAATTTTTGTTTTGTAAAAACCAAATAGTGCTACAGGATTCGGCAAAATAACACAATACACTTTTTATTACAATAACTATCGTGTTAAATTACACATTTGGATGTACAGATAAATTACACTTAACAAGTGGTAAATGAACCATTGTTATTTTTTTGTCACTAACTGTACTTTTAAGACACACGCATACGTCATTGTAAAAGTTAAAAAAAAATTTGTCAGAGAAAATTTACAATAACCAATTTAATGCAAAAAAATAAATGTATTTCGAAATTCACATTGACTAAACCGTATTTTAATTTGTATAAGGTTACGAATGTGATTTTCCCATCAGACATAATTTATACTGTGCTTGATAAAAGATAAATTAAGATGCTAGATTAAAAATCATAAGGTCCTGGGTTTAGTTATGAACTAATGAACTCAGGGTTGTTAGAAGTGTTTACTTTAACAATAACAGTGATAAAATTTAAAATCTTTCCGAAGTATACATTAACCATTACCAGCTAAAAGCTTAAAATAAAAAATTAGAAAATTGGTTGTCTGTAAAGTCGGTTTACGGACGATAGTTTAACGTGACAAAGTCATAACAAAACATTGATGAAATGATTGCATACTTTTATGAATAAAATTGAATCATTTTTATTTTAATAATAAAAGAATAAATACTTGAAATTATACTAGTAATCAGATTTTTAAAATGCAAGAATAATTAACCTTTATTGCCGAAATTGTTGTTGTAATAAGCAATGAAAACCACATTAACTAATTCACTTCACTTTATAAACAGTCGACGAAACAGTTCACGTGTAGATGACTTGTAATTAATTTTAAAAACTGGTGTTTAGCTATAAAGTTTAAATATAATTATGAACAAGTTTTCATATAAATAAACTATAATCAAATATCAATCATCAATTATATGAATAACCATAAATGTTTAGTCAATTGTAACATAAACTATTATTACTGCACTCGCCGACAGAGTAACGGAACACAGCGTAACGGAACAATGAGTGTAACGGGACACAGCGTAACGGAACAATGAGCGTAACGGGACACAGCGTAACGGAACAATGAGCGTAACGGGACACGTTTTCGTGCGTGCAGCCGGCGTTCATCGATTTATTAGACGTTGTCACGTCAATAAAGGTTGTTCCCTCACACGGTGCGTACAGGCTGGAACCTGTCTGGTGAATGCGCGGTTGCAACAGGGTGTAGGTGTGTGGGAGGTCGGGGAGACACGTGATTGGTGGCCTCGAAGTGGCGGGGGATGCAAGATGGCGGGGGCCTGGTTCCTCTGAGGGCCCGGCAGGAGAGCTGTGCGGTCCAGGTGGATGCTGTGTAAGGTTGGTAGCCGGGCGCAGGAATCATTGATCGCGGCCTGCCCTCCCGCCGACTGTGTCTTCTCGTGGGCGCGCGGGGGCGCGGTGGTGCGGGAGGGGAGGGGGTAGAGGAGGGGAAACACGCACAAGCGTCACGACGCCTGCTCTGCCCGGCGCGGCGTCCGACGCACAGGACAAGGAGGGACGCACACAAGTGCGACTTTTGGGGGACGCACCACAACGCCGAACGTACCATAACGCCGAATGCCAAATTGACTACAACGCCGACAGCTAGAAAACTGCTGTGTACCACAACGCCGAATTACCACAACGCCGAAATACCACAACGCCGAACGTACCATAACGCCGAATGCCAAATTGACTACAACGCCGACAGCTAGAAAACTGCTGTGTACCACAACGCCGAATTACCACAACGCCGAAATACCACAACGCCGAACGTACCATAACGCCGAATGCCAAATTGACTACAACGCCGACAGCTAGAAAACTGCTGTGTACCACAACGCCGAATTACCACAACGCCGAAATACCACAACGCCGAACGTACCATAACGCCGAATGCCAAATTGACTACAACGCTGACAGCTAGAAAACTGCTGTGTACCACAACGCCGAAATACCAAAACGCCGAACGTACAATAACGCCGAAAATCATAACGCCGAATGCCAAATTGACTACAACGCCGACAGCTAGAAAACTGCTGTGTACCACAACGCCGAATTACCACAACGCCGAAATACATCAACGCCGAAAAATGTCATTGCAGGACTGCCACAAATGTTAGGTTAGGTAAGGTTAGCACACAAATTCATTCAGTTGTTTTTCATTTTTCTCCTGTGTCCCCCCCCCCCCCTCCACGCAGCAACATTTTTAGGCGTTACTGTATTTCGGCGTTGTGGTACACAGCAGTTTTCTAGCTGTCGGCGTTGCGGTCAATTTGGCATTCGGCGTTATGGTATTTCAGCGTTATTGTACGTTCGGCGTTGTGGTAACGACCCGACTATTCCAGCTGAAACTTTGAAACCATGCTCTGCGCGACATGTGACGCTATCTGTTGAATTGGACCATAACTACTAGCAAAATATTAAAAAAAAAAAAAAAATTGTGCGTGATGTTCAACTCCAAAGTGTTAATTTAATTACTTGGCGACTAATTGCTTAGCAACAGAGATTTCAACTGTGCGTTTGTTTTGAAATAACAAGAATGTTCAATATAAAATACTTAATTAAGTAAATTATAAGGATGTAATTTATAACATGCCATATCACACAAAAAAAAAGGTGAATTAATTTTCACTGGTTTGTTTGCCTGATAATAGCTCATGCGTTACTTAACACAAACGATGTAGCTATGTCATACTATGAAAGCTACTATCTAGCGGATGGGCAAAAAACTAATCTCGTTCAATGGTACTACTACTGCGATATAAATCTCTTATGTTAATCAAGCTATATTATAACTAATCATAACATTATGCATAGCCATTATTAAAGTTTGTAGCTTAATTGTACAACGCTACAAATAATGATTTTAGAAGTATTAATTGTTCAAGATTTTGACGTGACAACGTCTAATAAATCGTAGAACGCCGGCTTCACGCATGAAAAAGTGTCCCGTTACGCACATTGTTCCGTTAGGCTGTGTCCCTTTACGCTCATTGTACGCTTGCGCCGCATCTATCTCTCTTCCACTCGATTGGCCTATGCGTCCGAGGAGAAGAAAGACAGCGGCAGCACACAACTTACATCTACACGTGAACTGTTTCGTCGACTGTTTATAAAGTGAAGTGAAAAGTTAATGTGGTTTTCATTGCTTATTACAACAACAATTTCGGCAATAAAGGTTAATTAATCTTGCATTTTAAAAATCTGACTAGTGGTATAATTTCAAGTATTTATTCTTTTATTATTAAAATTAAAATGATTCAAATTTATTCACAAAAGTATGCAATCATTTTATCAATGTTTTGTTATGACGTTGTCACGTTAAACTATCGTCCGTAAACCGACTTTACAGACAACCAATATTTTGAAGTTAAACTTGTTCACCTTCGGTAGAGTAACGAAAGTGTAATGCTCAGATTGCAACAAGAAGTGCAACTATTAGGAGTGGGGCAATAGATAGCAGAGTGGGGAAAAGGTACGATCAACGACTTCGAACAAGGGTAATATTTGTCCATAGAGGACGTTCACCCGATTAAGGGTTGGGGGTAGGTGGGTGGGTTACTTACTCCGCTACACTTAAATATATAAACTCATCAGAATTCTTAGTACTACGCAGAAATGTCTTGTTTTATCTGCGTTTTTTTTTTTTTTTAGTTGGTATTAATGTGCAGGCTTCAGCATGAACTGCCGACAGAAGACCCGCTAATGTTATTGAGGTACAGTTTGCAGTCTTTGACTTCCAACTCAAACTTTTTATTCATATTGTTAATGGTGTAATAAAATATTTACATGATTATTCAAAATTTAATTTTCACCTTTTTTTAATCTGCATGTGTAATCCCATATAGATTTTTTTTCGCTTTGTTTACCTCCTGCCACTTTTTATGCCAGGAAAATCATTAAATTGGCCTCTCAATGACTTGCTTTAAAAATAAAAGTTTGTGGGGTAGCTCTTAACAGAAGCTCTATTTAAAGCAATTGAATAATTGAAATATTAATTTGTCATAAAAAAATCTATGGATGTTTATTAAGTGCCAACGTACCCCTCTTGATTAAATACTTTATAATTTAATCGAAATCGAAGTAACAGATTTATCAAGTGAGGTGAAACAACCAAAAAGATTTCAACTATATCTATAAAAATACATCGTTAATGAATATTGTGATTCCAAAATAATTTTTAAAAAAATTAAAGCTTGAAAGTGTAGGTTTTTTACTAAAATTTAGTCACAAAATTATTTATCTAATTGAATGGTAACTTAAGGTAGAATTCAAGTTGTTAATAATAAATTCTTATTTTAATTATTCGTTGTTCTTAGTAAATTACCTATTGAATATAATGATTTTTCCTTTAAAAAAAACTACATATGTGCCTATTAAACGTATTACACATGTTCATTCCTTATGAAAACTAGAAAAATCGCATTTCATGCTCGTCGCTGAAAAACTTTATGGCTCAAGGAGAAACAGAGATAAGAACCGAGCACGTAAAAAATTGGGCGCGTGTACGTATGCACGTGCTTTATAAGTTATACGTAAGTGGAGGATTTTAAAAAAACTAGCTTTAATTTTTCGTGCAAATAATTAAAAGAAATAAACTTATTACATGATTTATAACATGACTGGAGTGATACTATAAATACGGCTGGTAAAGTATAAAAGCAATCAAATATAAAAAAATTAAATAAAAACCCATTATCTAATATTGATATAAACACGTCTATAAATTTATTATTTCATTTAGTAAAATAATCGAGATATTATAATTGATAATATAATTAATAAGTATGTTTATTCGAATATATTATTTTAGTTATTATTAAAAATTATTTATGATTTATATAAATTTATGTAAATACACGTGAAAAAGTTCATAAACACAATTTATATCATAATATTCAGAATAATGGAATGTTTTTAATGTTTTGGGCCAGTATACAATTACAACGACTAAAGTATTACATTTTTACGTAGCCTTTCCCCTACCCCCGTCATTTTTTTATATCATACCGCGCCTAAAGAATTATAACTTCAAAAAAAAAATCGCATGTGTATTTTTTGTTCGCGAAAGGGAGGGTATGTGGTACAGTCGCGAAACGGCGGTGTGGGTGTCTGCTTGCATCCGGTGTCCCTGAGACCTCGCCGGTGGCTTTCGCTCGAGACTTACGGACAGACTAAACTCCGCGTGTGAGGATCTGGTGGGAGGGAGGGCCTGCGCTGCAATATACTGCAGGTTGGCTGTTCGCAGCCCTCTTCCTCCGACCCCCCCCCCCCCCCACTTCGACCTACTTCCTGCAAGAGGATCCGGTGGAAGACACACACACACAGAGAGAGAGAGAGACTGACAGAAAGAGACAGAAAGAGACAGAGAAACAGAGAGACAGAGAGAGAGAGACTGAGACAGAGAGACACAGAGAGAGAGACATAGAGAGACACACACACAGGCACACAGACACAGGCACACAGACACAGGCATACACAGACACACACACACAGAGAGAGAGAGAGAGAGAGAGAGACTGACAGAAAGAAACAGAAAGAGACAGAGAAACAGAGAGACAGAGAGAGAGAGAGACTGAGACACACACACAGGCACACAGACACAGGCACACAGACACAGGCATACACAGACACACACACACACACACACGTCGTGGACGGGAAGCCTTCTTTTCACAGACCAAGAGAGTCAAACGCACGATCGTGCATCTTCGGTTGTTTTTTTTTTTGTTCATTGTAAAAGGTTAGGTCAGCTACATTATAAATACTTTAAAACATTGTGGACGGTTGATTTGGTTAGGATAGCTACGTTAAAGATACTGTGAAATCATGTAAACGGTTTCCTAGCCCTGGATAGCTACATATTAAAAAGTTATTTGCATAAGCAACCATGAAATGAGTTTACAGTATTTTTAATGTAGCTATACTTGCCTAACATAACCAACCGTTCACAATGTTTCAAAGTATTTATAATGTAGCTAAACTATCCTAATCGACCGCAAAATTTAATGTCACCACCGGTTTTATACAATGAGGTAGAACGGAAAGAAAAAGCGAGCATGAACTTCGGGGAACTTCGGGTGTGGCTCTCTCGTCTGTGAAGTGAAGGCATCCCGTCGTGGACACGTCCCGGAGAGACGCTGCAGTTCCGAGCAGTTGGCAGAACTGCGCGAATCCCCGCGGACAAACACGACACCGACCGGCGCGGAACCCGGACAAACTAGGGTGCCTTCCGCCCGACGCTAACAATAACAACAAACGCGCGTGGAAAGCGCGTATAAAACACGACTGTGCTTTGGTTTTCAGTTACTAAATATTAAATTTAAAAAAAAAATGGGGTGTGGCTGTGTCCTGGATACGAACGTGTGTTGTACGTGAATACGTGTACGAGACAGGTAGGCCAGTATTTTCTATACAAAATATAAAATACACTGTTTTTTTATTTAACACCATATATATTCACTGTAAATATTTTAAATTAATGTTTTTTATGTGCAATCGATGGATTTTGACGAGAGCTGACGTTTGAAACTCAAACGAACGTCGTAGTTTCTCCGAGTCAAAAGTTACACTAAATGTAAATATCGAAACGCAGCAAAAACACCTCAAAATGGCGGCGCTTCCCCCTCCACCGCGCGCGATACATCACAGTCCTCACTTAGCGTAACGAATTCTTTGATCCTTTAGCTATCCAGTGGTGTAATTAAATTTTTGGATGGAGATGATATATATGTGGCTGCAACGCCAAACTGAATCCCCCGATTTTGTTATCATTCGTTTTTTTTTTATTATTGCCTCCCACTATAGAAGCAATTTTAAAGACGTATTCACGTCAAAAATGTTCAAAATCAGTTTTTTTTAACCCTTTTATGGCTAAATAACTATTCACTTACAGATTACACAATTTTCTTGTTTCTCTTTTGTGTCGAAATCACTTTTTAAGGCTCCGGCTACTAATCTCCAACCTTCTAGTGCCTTGTGTTTTTCTTTGTCTTTTTGTAAGTATGAAGCCCACAGCTCAGAGTGTGCTGACAGTTGTAGAGTATGTCCATAAAATAATGTGCCAGTTATACATTTTAATGGTATCAACTTTAAGCGTTGTAGAGGTTTTTTTGGTTCAAGGGTAACGATTAAAGAGTAACTCTAAACAGTTTCCGATAAGCGCATGCGCGAATACTGCTTCGTTGTTTCCTCGCTTGCAGTGTGAATGAATGGCTCTTTCCCTAATTAGTAGAGGGTGAACCTGTTAACTTTATTTGGCACCAGGATGGAACTGCTCCCCATTGGAATATCTTTGTAAGAGAGTGGTTGAATGTCCAAGTCCCTGACCGTTGGATTGATCGTAATGGTCGAGACGACAGAGCTCTTTTTCGCTGGCATCCACGTTCACCTGGCGTAACGCCATGCGAATTTTTTTTTTTTTTGACATTATAAAAGATCGTGTCTATGTTCCGCCACTACCTAATGATTTGCCAGAGTTGAGACACAGAATTGAAGAGGCTATTTCTTCCATTACTCCGGACTTGTTAACCAAAGTGTGGGAAGTATTGGACATAGGTTGGATGTGTGCCGTATAACTAAAGGTGCACATTTTTAACATTTGTAAGAAAAACCAAGTTAGATTAATTTAAATTTGATGAATTCTTTTTTAAATTAAACTGTTATATTAACACTACTACAATTCATCATTACACACAGTGTAGAGAGTCTTATTATACAATATGCCCATAAAAGGATATCCCAGTTACGATTGTATATTATAAGAGTTTAATTTAGACTATTTACAATAAATATTCTATAAAGGTTGAACTTGTCAATTTCATATAACAAGATGGATGAACAAAATTAATGTAGCATATTTTATAATTTCACTTCAGTACACATTTTATTTCTCTATGAACCATAAGTCAGTAATTTGTATTTATATCTTTGAATGTAAAACTTCTTTGCCCAAGTAATGATATATTTTGTTTAACGAATAAGAATAGTATTTTCACAGTTCACATGTAATATTATGTGACGAATATTTTGTAAAACAATCTGGTATTGGTGGAAAATATTTAACAAAAATTATTGCTAGTAAATAAAAGTTTGTTTGGAAGGAATTGAGAAAACGAATAGGGAATTGATATAGGAACTTCGGATAGGAAAGACATGAAATTTTATGACTGCAGAAATCGAACTTATAACTATTGAAATATTTTGAAGAATTATAAGAAATGATAGTAAACATGAATAATATTAATAATTTGAAGAGATTTATGGAACTAAAGAAGAATTATTATTTATAAGAAGATTTGAGTACTACAAGGCGATCCCAGGATGAAGACGATCAACTATAGGCGTTCCCAGGACGAAGATGGTCATCTAGAGGCGTTTCCAGGACGAAGGCTTGGAAACATCGATAGGCGTTCCCAGGTCGAAGACGACTAATTACTACGAGGCGTTCCCAGGACGAAGATCAAAGACAGCAAAGGGGTGTGCCAAGGATGAAGACGCAGAATAATCATTGCTGAGGTCCTGGTTGAAAGAAGACAAACAGAGTAACGCATAGTTCGTTACCGCAGAACTATACTAACAGGTCGGTTATAGATTGATTAAGGAATGTCACAACCTTTACTAGCTTGCAAAAACTGACACTCGGGAATAATTAACATCACTTGAAATCCCTTACTAAATCTCTACACACTACCAGATTGTTGAATTTATGGATAACTTGAGTTAAAGTTCACAAATCGTTGTATATAAGCTAATCCAAGATTTTACGAATTTTTCCACGACATACCCAGCTCTAACCACTGAATAGTCCGGACAACAATAAAAGAAATTTTAATTAATGGTGTGTAGTAAAAGTTAATTAAAATCTAACTAATGGTAATGTTTACTACGTATTACAACTTCGTAGAAGTTGTTGGCGCCCACAAATTAAACTAAATGATTCGTTCTTTTGTCCTTATGCTATAAATACATCAGAACGAGTCTAAGTACTTTCGAGTCTTACAAAGTCAAATATATTTATTATAAATAATAAAGAATTTTATAGTTAAGGCCCGTTCACTTACATCAATTTGAATGTAAACCAACCTATTACTTCTTAAAAATGTTCAATATGTGCACCTTTAGTTCTACAGCACACATCCAACCTAAAGTCAAATTATTCTCACACTTTGAAGCCTTTCCAGTTCTTTTCATGTTTCTTGGCTGTCAAAATAGTAACAAATTTGAGGATTTTTAAATGCCAGGTAAAATAAATTAATATTTTCTGAAAGAAATTCAAACCATTTCGTGAAGTAGCCAGTGGCATGGCAGTTGAACCTAAAAAGTTTCAGTTCCGAAATAAATTAAATTCTCCTTATTTGTACAACCCAAAAACGTTAAAAAATGTAACTTTGGCAGCTAATTATGCAAAAAGTATGCGCTGTATATATACATATTTCATTTCGTGAAAGTTACACAATTGAAAACGTCTAAATGTTTTTTCCGTAATTGCTGTAAATATAAAATCATGACCTGAGTTGGGAGGCATCCCCTTAAAGAGAAATTTTCGAGAAGAACTCTCGCCCGAAGACTGATCTACGTCGTGGATTTCCGCAAGAAGTAAAGTGCTTGCGCAGGATTGGACGGGACAGCCTCGGTAAATGCCAGCGAGTAAGTTAGTTAATCACTTTACTGCTCGCGTGCCTAGTAAGCTGCAGGCGCCGCTCTTAGCGCCTGCGCAATAATTCATCCGCTGAGGGAGATACAGCTGGATCGAAGGCAGAGGCCGGCGTGGTACCGGAACATCCTATAAGCTGCCGAGGAAATAGTCCGTGTCATGTGACTCGTCTCAAATATGATAGCTCCCCCAAAGTACGACGGGTGTTTTTTTTTTTTAAAGTGAAAACTTCTATGGGAAGGTTCGTTTAACGTTTAACGTTTTTTTTAACGTTTTTGGGTTGTACAAATAAGGAGAATTTAACTTATTGCAGAACTGAAACTTTTTAGGTTCAACTGCAATGCCACTGGCTACTTCACGAAATGGTTTGAATTTCTTTCAGAAAATATTAATTAATTTTACCTGGCATTTAAAAATCCTCAAATTTGTTACTATTTTGACAGCCAAGAAACATGAAAAGAACTGGAAAGGCTTCAAAGTGTGAGAATAATTTGACTTTAGGTTGGATGTGTGCTGTAGAACTAAAGGTGCACATATTGAACATTTTTAAGAAGTAATAGGTTGGTTTACATTCAAATTCATGTAAGTCGTCATCGACATGGTCACGTGACGTGTTAACGATGACACTATATCTGTTCCTATTAGTATAACTCATTGCGCTTTTAAATCTTAAGTATACGATTACTGTGCAGTAAAAAGTGGGTATAAGATATAATAATATTCTCATATAGATATATAGTTTGAATAACGAAGAAAACGGACTCTTTGTGGCAATATAACCTAAAAATTAAGAACATCATTATTTATTTTTTTAATGCCTACAATTACTATGCAATGCTTATTTTACAGTAACTTAGGAGTTATTTTACTAACGTGATAAAACAAATTTGTTGTGTGATAAATTTATTTCGTAAAAATTGCGGAAACGTTTTCACTTCTGTCGGCAGTCCTCGTGACTGCTTTGAAATTTTTTGTTAGTTATACTTCTTTATACGGTTATTGAAAAAAATGGTGAGAGTAATTTTTTTTACGATGCGCGCGCACCGTGCAACGAAATTTTCACAGGATGAAAAAAAAATGTCTACATAGAAATAAAAATTATACCTATACTTATGTGTTTTTTTTTTTTAATCTCTATTGGTAGATGTTGAATGCTGGTCCATATCATTTTAAACATTTATTTATTGAGAATATTAGTGATATAAACTGTGTTAATTTCTTTTTCAAGATTACTTTCAAGTGTATTTATACAAGCGAGGTTAGGTTATAATTCTTTAGGCGCGTTATGGAAAAAATTTGAGAGTGAATTTTTTACAATGCACGCGCAGCGGGATTCAAAAAAGGTCGCATGCAAATAAACAGTATATTCGTGCTTTTAAATCTTATACTTTAGTGATTGATACTGAATACTGGTCCATATAATTAAACGTTTATTTATTGTAAATATCAGTGGTAGAAATTGTGTTTATAAACTTTTTCTAGTGTATTTATGTAAGTGAGGTTATGTTCCCGTATGTATAACTCAGTTGCATTATATATTAATATATTGTTTAATAAATAATTTAAATAATTGAGAATAAAAATTTAGCTTAATTATTGATTTTCTTAATTAATTAAAATTAATCTCAATTATTTTACTAAATAAAGAATTAATTATATACAATTGTTTATATTAATTTTTCATAGCGAGAGTTTATTTATTTTTGATTTGTTTTGAATTAATTCATACTCTTTAACTTTATTTATATCATTCCAGTATTTTAATTATTTTATTTTCATGAATTATTTGCATGCAAAATTTAAGTTAGTGAAATCATTTTGCTTTGGCACGTATCAGGGGAAATGATTGTATTTAATATTTAGTATGAACGCTATTGCTGTGTGAACACATATTCATCAATTTCCAAGGCATTAAATTTTAATGCGCATATTTTTACTGCTTAATCGTAACAGTATATCACCACAGGAGCGAGTGTATTTGCATGCAGTAATCATTAGTGTGATGAAATGAGAATGAATTACCCGTGATGTTTAAACATTCGTGGTACAAACGCTAGGGGTTGTAGATCACACAGTAGATGTTCGTAACTAAACATGTGAAGCACTAGAGGGCAGTATACAGAAGAAGAAAAAATTATCTGTACTATTACAAAATATTTCTTTAGAAACCAGCTGCCAAGAAATAGTTTGTAATACCACAAGAAAGATACCTATTGTTGCAACATATGGCTATGGTTATTTTTGCATTTATGTAATCCTTTTTTCTAGTTAATATTGAGTATTTCTTACGAAAATTGGCGCATAATTTTATATTTCAATTGATGTTCCATTCAATAATTTTTTGGCCATTGAAAATACAATCGAATTTTAAATGATTGGACTGTATTTTGTTTTATTTTGCTTTTTAATGAGCGCAGTTAAAACTTGAAAGCTATACCCGGGTAAGAATCTGAACTCAGTATAATTGAAAACACTATTTTTTAGCTGTTTTGTTGTAATCAAAAAATGTACAGATTTAAAAATATCTGTCATTTTACATAAACAATTCTGTTCAATTTATAAAAAATAAAATTGCACTGTAGTGCATCACCGGTTAAGTCTTAAGCAAGCTCTGAGGGTACGTATCTTATCTTTTTGAGTTCGTATCACACTTTACCTAACGTATGTTCCACGAGTATTGAAATAATGGAAGGAAAAAAGCTGCTTACAAATAATATTACATAATTGAAAACAATTTTAAGCATGGGTAACTAATGCCAAACATATTACACATTGGCTGATAATAAGGATGATCTTTGCGTTTGCGTTTGCAAAACGAAACATTTTTTTTTTTACCCAGAGCGTACAATAGGTGAACATATATGTGTTCAACATCTTCAGAGAGAGAGAGAGAGAGAGAGAGAGAGAGAAAGAGAGAGAGAGGACAAATTCTCCAACTTCCAGGCATGGGCGTCGAGCTGTGAAATAAAAATGGAAATTTCGTTATGTAATATTCACCTGCCGAGAATGAAATAACCTCCGGAAAAAAAAAGACAAAACAAAATGTATTTTTCACGTGACGTCGCACGCAGGATAGAAATGAAACCGGAAGTTCCATTTCGGTTATTTTATGTGTTACGTTTCGTAGAACATTTGGGCAGGGCCGGCGCGTCCACACAGGCGAACTAGGCAACCGCCTAGGGCGCCAAGTAGCTGGGGGCGGCGCAGCACGACACACAACAGCTGATGTAACATGTTTAACGATTATTGAAACTAGATGAAAATGGATTTTTGTAACAGTTTGGAATGTTTATATTGATATAAGTAATTATTTAAAGTCCATGGTGACCTGTTTATGATTAATTAAAAAAAAAAAAAACAAGCCTGCTTACATTTGATTGTTGACGAAATCTTAGGCTTACGTGATGTATTTTGAGGCAAGGAAAATTTTTTTTGGGGTGTCCGGCAAGGGGGGGGGGGGACGGCAATTAATATTTTTCGCCTAGGGCGCCAATTTACCTTGCACCGGCCCTGCATTTGGGAGATAGTTGTAAATTCCACCCAAGTATTTTGAAAATGTAATAACTTTTTTTTCATTTTAATATGTTAATTGGTGTACATAATTTTTCGTTAATTTAATTATATTTTTATTTATCATTGTTTCATTTGTGACAAATTCTTTTTGTTATATGTTTTAAAGGTACATATATCAATGTCTGCAATCTCTGTGATAGTTAAGACGTACTTGATGTAAAGGTGGCAATAACCACAGTGATATGAGAATAAAAAAAATTGTTAACATTTCAGATATAGTAGTGAAAAAAGTAGGGAATAAATAAACTCTTTTTATTTTACAAGAAAATAAGAGATTTGTTTTATGTCAATTTCTTCTTAATGTACTTATGGAGTCTCTGAAATGAATATTGAATTTTTTCAGTAAATGTGAATTGTATTTTAATTCCGTTTCCAGGCCTCATATTTTCTTTAGTTTTCCTTATCACATATGACATGTCTGTAATTTCAGTTGTGTGTTAAGTTTTAAGTTAAAAATGTTATATTCCAGTTATTTTGGTCATACATTATTGTTTTGGTTTTATTTCAATTAATATAATGGTAGTATTGATGTCGAAATTGTTTTTCTTTGGACTAACAAGTTTTTTTTTTGTATTCTTTGTTTTAACAAGTATACTTTTAAAATTATTAGTGCCATATTTTGTGGTGCAATATTTTCTATACTGTTATCTAAACTATTCGTTTCATAAAATACAAACAAAGAACGAAATTGTGAAATTAAACTATTGCAACGGCTAAAAAATATTTTAAACACAGCGTTCATTTGTTTTATTTGGATTTGGACAACTACATCCAATATGTATTTATATATTGTCTCAATTAATATAAACTACTGGTTTATACATAAACTCGATGGTAGAGTGTTAAGCGATCCGCTCTAACAAATATTGGTTTTGAAGTCCACATATCTTAGGTATCTTATATATTTAAACAAGCAATTATTGTGTGTGTGTGTGTGTGTGTGTGTATATATATATATATATATATATATATATATATATATACTAGCTGTACCCTGCCACGCTTCGCTGTGGCTTCTTAGCTGAATGTAAAAGAACATAATCCGTTTAGTAAACTCCGTTGAAATCCATGAAAACAAAAGAATCAAGAGAAAACGCTTGTCTTTTGTTTTTATTAGCGGGATAAATGTTCATAAAAGTAAAACAGCAATAAAAAAATGAAGGAACGTTAGAATTCAAAAAATAAATAGCCATAAACCATCTAGGAAAAATTTCGCATCGAATGGTGGTAGTTTCATGTCGATACGATCAGTGGTTTAGGCGTGATTGAGCCTCAAACGAAGACCATTTTCATTATATATATATATAGATATAACCTGAATCTCGGAAACGGCTGCAACGATTTTCATGAAATTTAGTATGCAAGGGGTTTCGGGGGCGATAAATCGATCTAGCTAGGATTCATTTTCAGAAAATGTCGTTTTATCCGTGTTTTTAATAATCAACTTTATCGATAATCAACTTAAACATATATGACTCAATAATAAACTTTATCGACAATCAACTTAAACATAATCGACTCTTCCTGATATCTATAGGAGAGTAATAATACAATTTTTTTAATTGGGAGCAACTAACTGCTTTAAAGACACAACAACACTAAAGCTACTCCGGTAGATGGCGTCGTTAAGCAACACTAAGGGCGCGGTTACACGGGACCCTGAACTACTTCAGGTGAACATGTTTAAGTAAACACGTTTACAAACGCGAATGTGTACGGTTACACTGTAGTTGCTGAAAAGTGTGTTTAGCTCTAATACCGATTGTCTACTGTCAACGAATGACTGTGTTGTTGATCTCTATTTTGTAATTGTATCCAGAAAACGCGTGATATTCTCACTTGTTTATACAGCATTATCAGCACAAATGGAATGTGTTTTATATTGCTCAATATTTTTTTTTACAAATCGGGAATTCAAACAACATGCACAGTAAAATTTTTAAACTTATTTATTATTATTTTTTGAGCGAGAGTACCTATCTCAGTTTTAAGAAAATTAGGATCAATTAATATATATATATATATATATATATATATATATATATATATATATATATATACATATATATATAATTATCTGTTGATTTTTTTTGTTGCATTCGGTAAAATATTACTCGAACTTGTGCCAGAAACACTTTCCAGCTTAAATTTCTGCAAAAGACTGTTTATATTCTAAACAGCCAATCAGAGGCTAATGTAGAAGATATGTCGATCTGAACTACTTTGCCAACCTGTTTAAGTTAAATGGGAAATGGCCTCGAACGAAACATGTTCAGACTGTGTGTATCCGCACTCAACAGCTGAACATGTTCACCTGAAGTAGTTCAGACTCCCGTGTAACCGCGCCCTAAGCCAATGAGTGTTTGGTTTGAGATTAGACCAAGAAAATCAATTGTTTACTTATGTAAGTTGTGCCTTTTTAACTCATGTGTTCACTTAAAAATGCCTAAACGATCTTTGAAAAAAAGGGTCTTCATGCATGGCATGTTATATGTGGCATTTTCTAGAGTTAAGCGACCAACTACGTTAAAAGTCCATCTTCCAAATGAAAATCCTCAACATACCCGCAATATAGTATGGAAGGAAGGAAGTATTAGATTAAGACCCGATTTCAAAATTAAAGCTGTGATGGCAAATATATATATACTTACTTAGTTGATTGATAAACTGTAAAAAATTAAGTATTTGTTTATAATAAAATATTAAACTAATTGCACTCGTGATTTTTTATTTAAATGACCAGTTAATATTTTATTATTATTATTATTTCGGTAAGATCGAAAAATATTATTAATATTTCGTCATTTCATCAGTATGTAATTCAAATTTAAATATAATTTCAAAAAAACACAATTTACAAAAAAAAATACCGAGCAAAGGAATCTTGCCCTCGCATTTATGCTTTGTGTTGTCCCTGTTCCTCCAATATAGTTTATTTTTGTAAACCGTTCCCTAGACAGTTTTTCCAGTATCAACTGTAAATGAAGTCAGATCGTTAAATATATTTTTTTAGATCCTCGATTCTGTGCGGAAAACGTTAAAGATGTCTTTCTTCAGACGACAGAAAAAGAAAATTGAAAGAAGATTGTGAAGAATCGGTAGAAGCGGATTCTGCAAATGACACAAGTGAACAAAATAATGGTAAAAGATAAAGAAAAAAAACTGTTTGTTTATAGTTTTTAAGTTTTCACTTCCGTCGGCAGTCCTCATGACTGCTTTGAAGAATTTTCTTTTTGTTTGTAACACGTTCCCGTCGGACTTGGAGGTGTGCACCAAGTTGCCCGCCGTTGCGTTCACGCCGGCCTGTTCCAGGGCTGCTCTTGCACCGACCCGAACACCAGGTACACGAAGAAGGGCAGCGCCGAGATCACACTCGATATGTAGAACACCTCGCTCCAGGCGGACAGGGTTTGCTGCGACACACAACACAACATCTGGCCACTTGACACGTCGACCGAACAATTGCTGGGAAGCCTAAGATGTACATCAAGTTCTGTCCCTGCCCGAACACGCCCGAATATTCACCTTCGGCCAACCTCGGGTTTATATATATACATTTATATTTCTCTCGTGCTGACTGGCGGTGGAGTGAGTGGTCAGTGCAACCACTCACCACCAGGGGCGCTTGCGTCCCTGGTCACTAAATCCAGTACTGGACAATTAGCAAAGCGGACCACGAGTCCAAGTGCCCAACCCCCGCATGGTAGACTCTTTTCTACTCCGTCCAACACTTCATCCAGACCATCCTCTGTCTCCTGTAAATTCCTACACGTAATGCATGCCAATTTGCATCCCGCATGAATGTGCCCAGGGTTTTTCCTGTGTCTATGCAGGTTTTACCTGGGCCCAACCTATCTCTAGTTATAGTCTAGATTTAAGAGTGAGGGGAGTTAGTCATGGCGCTAATCGCTGCCATGGCTGGCCAATCCCCTCCTAGCACATGATGCATGCGACCCTCTCCTTGCATAGCTAATCCCAGCATGACTAGGCGTATAGGCTTCGGCCTGAGACGCACCTAGGTCCCTCCCTAACTCGGACCCCTCCAAAATACACTTAGTTTTAGTTAGGTTAGGAAAAAAAATATATTTCTCTGTTTATTGTAATGTAGCTATACTAACCTAACTAACCGTCCATAGTGTTTCAAAGTGTTTTAATGTAGCTAACCTAACCAACCACTTTTAATATTAGAATTCATTTTTTCCTGCGCAAAAATAAAGCAAATCCCGAGGTTGGCCGAAGGTGAATATTCGGGCGTGTTCGGGCAGGGACAGAACTTGATGTACATCTTAGGCTTCTCACAATTGCTACTCTCTGGATTCTGCTCTTTCAACCCACACTGCCCAGCTGCACGGGAAATAATTTACCGTTCTTTCAACGAAAGATCTCTTTGTGAAATACCAAGAAAATTTCCAAGAAATAGTTTGCAATACTACAAGAAAGATATATTTCAACGTTGTACTACGCACGGCGATGATTTTTTTTTTTTGCATATATGAAACACGTTTCTTTAGACAACACTTACGAAAATTGGTGCGTAATTTTATATTTTAATTAATTTGTTATTCAAGCTTTTTTTCAACCATGGAAAATATGATCGAATTTTCAATAACTGGACATGATACTACTTGCAATTAAGATTCCATGCTCATTTTGTTTCTCTTTCAGGATTGATATGGCATAATACTTAGCCATGGCAACTTGTTGAAGTCAACCACTTATGTCTTGGTGTGATTACCATGATAGGTTTTGTAAGTGGCAATAACTCGTCGTGAACATGGAACAAGTGTCTGGAGCAGGCACAGGTTTGGATTTTCGCTCAAGGAGGGGAAGATTTTATATATTCCAGGAAATAACATTCTGGGTTTTAATAAGTGTAAGTGAAACCAAAAAATTGAGTTATTTCTTTAATAATCAATAACAAATAAACTATAATATCTGTTATTTTTAAAGTATAAAAACTATGTTAACGAACTTCGCAACGCGAGCGTTTATAAACAAAAGACAGAAACTAAGCAACAAATTACCTGTTTTTAGCGTACACACACTAGAAATATAAACGTCAGTACTTAAAAAATTTGTTGGTTGTCCAAAAAATTGAACCTTTTTTTATATGATAAATAAATTCTACATGGGAAAATTTGCATTCAAATGATTCATAATTTTACTTTTGGTCAGAAAATTTTATTTATCGAGGAACTTTCATTCGGGACTTAAAAACATTTCAAATATTTGGAATTTGAAAATTTTTTCAGACTTGAATAATTTTCTGTAAACATAAAGATGTTCTGTCAAAGCCCTAGGGGGAGGGATTGCCACCCCCCTTTTTTTTAATCCGGCCTGGTTTGGAGCACGTACCAGGTGCTGGCGGCGGCCCTAGGTTTGCAGGGGCGAAGCCTCCAGGAAGAAAGCTTCAGGAGCACTCCCCAGAAAAATAAAATAATTATAGATTTTTTAATTATTTTTATTTGAAGAAAATCCCTAATTTAAATTTCTACTTTGGTTTTGCGAATTTATCTTAAGGATTAGTTCAATAAATGTTAACAATCAAATTACGGTGAAATAGCGGTATGGCCCAATAACATCTTTTAAGGTGTTTTTTTTCCCTATAATAATACATTCTGTTGAAATTAAAAGCAAAAGGTAGTGATCAGCACTTTAAATTACATGATAATAACAGTTTAATTCTTCCTCTCATCATTAATGTATGCATTTATCAATTAAAACAAAACAAACAAGGTAGGTAAATAAAAATTTGAAGGGCCAGCTTAGAAACCTTTAGTTGTGGAGCCCTTTGTGCGCGCGGCACATTAGAGCGCGAAGCCCATTAGGGCACGAAACCCATTAGGCCATGAAGTTCATTAAGGCCCCAAGCCCATTAGAATGCCAAGCCCATTAGAATGCCAAGCCCATTAGGCCGCGAAGTCAAATTAGGATGCGAAGTCCATTAGAGCCCCAAGTTCATTAGGGCCCCAAGCCCATTAGGACGCCAAGCCTATTAGGATGCCAAGCCCATTAGGGTGCCAAGCCCATTAGGGTGCCAAGCCCATTATGACGCGGGGCCCATTAGGGCGCGGGGCCCATTAGGGTGCCAAGTCCATTAGGTTGCGAAGTCCATTAGGTTGCGAAGTCCATTAGGGCGCGGGGCCCATTAGGGTGCCAAGCCCATTAGGACGCCAAGCCCATTAGGATGCCAAGCCCATTAGGGTGCCAAGCCCATTAGAGTGCCAAGCCCATTATGATGCGGGGCCCATTAGGGCGCGGGGCCCATTAGGATGCGAAGTCCATTAGGGTGCGGAGACCATTAGAGTGCCAAGCCCATTAGAGTGCCAAGTCCATTAGAGTGCCAAGCCCATTATGATGCGGGGCCTATTAGGGCGCGGGGCCCATTAAGATGCGAAGTCCATTAGGGTGCGGAGACCATTAGAGTGCCAAGCCCATTATGGCGCGGGGACAATTATGATGTGGGCCCATTAGGGCGCGGGGCCCATTAAGATGCGAAGTCCATTAGGGTGCGGAGACCATTAGATTGCCAAGCCCATTAGAGTGCCAAGCCCATTAGAGTGCCAAGCCCATTATGATGCGGGGCCCATTAGGGCGCGGGGCCCATTAAGATGCGAAGTCCATTAGGGTGCGGAGACCATTAGAGTGCCAAGCCCATTAGAGTGCCAAGCCCATTAGATTGCCAAGCCCATTATGATGCGGGGCCCATTAGGGCGCGGGGCCCATTAAGATGCGAAGTCCATTAGGGTGCGGAGACCATTAGAGTGCCAAGCCCATTATGGCGCGGGGACAATTATGATGCGGGGCCCATTAGGGCGCGGGGCCCATTAAGATGCGAAGTCCATTAGGGTGCGGAGACCATTAGAGTGCAAAGCCCATTATGGCGCGGGGACAATTATGATGCGGGCCCATTAGGGTGCAGGGCTGTGGTTGCGAGCCTCACCCGGTCGTTGATGACGGCGCCCGTGAGCATGGGCGCGCCCACGGCCACGGCCTGCTTGAAGGTGCCCGCCAGCCCCGACAACGAGCCCACGTAGTTGATGGCCAGGTCCATCTGGCTGAGGATGGAGCCGCCCAGGAAGGCGGAGCTGCACGACTTGGCCGCCACCAGCAGCGCCACTATCGCCGTCGAGTCGCACGCCACGCGCGGCAGGGCGATCAGCGCGGCGGCCGGCCCCAGCGTGGCTGCCGCACGCGGACGCCATCTTGCTTTCAGTTACACTTCTTCATTGCACGTGCATGACGAATAAAACACCACATAAAAAAATAGTATTGTGAATATTAGTGATAAAAATTCATTGTTTTTATGAACTTTTTTTCAAGTATATCTATATAGGTGAGGTTATGTTCCAATATGTATAATTTATTAATTTTTAAATGTTTAAATATTATTTTTCAAGCGGGACCAAAATATTTTAAAATTGCAAGATGGAGATGACTAATCCTCCTTAAAGGTGCGCACACACAATGGCCGCGAAACCTTGTCACCGTTTTTTTTAATCCATACTTTTATAAATCTGTAGTTTTTTCTCTGTTCGTGTGTTTGTTCAAGGATGACACAACAACTGCAAAACCTATTTTTATGAAACTTTTGTGTTTGAAAGCTTATTTTTAGACGTAAAATAAAGGTGTGAATATATGTTTATATAATCTCGCTACGATAACGGGAGCCGGTGATACATATAACAATTAAGACCATGAAAAAAAATTCACATTTAATTGCAACAAATATAAGGCGAGCTCCCATTCAAAGTTCATTCGTATGAAAGGAGGAGTCAGATTTGATTGGTCCTTGCACTGAATGTGCTATTTGGGAGGAGCTTGAAGCTGTAATGTGTCATAAATGATTGTGAAGCTTTTATGAAATTTCGCAATTTAATTCGATGACGCTTTCTTCGCATCCATGGCTACGGGCTTTCGCAACGACAACGAGAAGGGGAGGGGTGGGGGAGGTTGTATAAAAAGCAGTGCAGTAGCGAAGCTGCAGAAACTACTCTTTGTCCGTGTACATCCATCGCGCTGTCGCTAGCCAGGACCTTTCAAAATATATATACTTTATAGAAGTTGCCAGCCCAGGTTAAAATTTATAATACGGTTTGAGGTAGTTCGTTAGTTCACCGCCGCAATCGCCACCATTTCTAGGGCATCGACTTGTGGTGGTCCCTTGCGGACAAGTGTCGAACTCTTCAAACACCCCTCCCCACCCTCCCTCAAAATCGCGTTGTCCTCCACCCACCCTCTACCCCACTTCTCATCCCTACAGTTATGTGACGCACAAACTCCCGTTGAACGACCTTGAGCTGCAGTGAATGATTGGTGGGGAGTGCGGGGAATGACAGCGGGTGACAGTGCTGCGCTCTAACGTGTAAATAACAACCTAAGACGATACAGGGCGTTACGGCAGCGCCCTGCAGCGATGAAGTTCCCAAGCTGCTCATCATACGCTCCTGAAAAATGTAGAGTAAATCCTATCCACTCGCGACTTCTATACAGTATATATATATATATATTCAAAGCCAGGACCAAGGACTCACCGACTCCGTTGAATATCCGGTAGACGTTGAGAAGGTCGATGCAGTTCCTCCTCTGCAGCCACTGGGACAGCACGGAGAAGCCCAGCTCAGTCAGCCAACCGAACAGGAACGGCAGCGCCGCTATGAAGCCGGTCTGTGCGGGGAACACAGCTGCTGTGCCCGGACACGCTGTAGGAAACTACTTACAAGTGTGCGGCGTGGAGCGGTCCCCCACAGCCTTCATTTCAAATAGTCTCTTGTCAAGCAGTTGGCCCGCCTGACCATGGAGTGTTCCGTGAGTTAATCTGAAAAACAGTGTTCTGGAGTCTCGGTTCCGTAAATAATCGGAAAAGCTAATCGTGGATTCGGTTCCTGAGATAATCGAACAAGTATTTGTGGAATCGGTTCCTGAAATAATCGAAAAAGCTGAATGTGGATTCTGTTCCTGAGATAATCGAAAAAAAGGATGTGTGGAATAGGTTCCTGAGGTAATCGAAAAAGTATGTGTAGAATCGTTTTTTTTCAAACGCGTTTTTTTTTTTCCTCTCCATAAACTATTGTTACGAATATGAATTTAAGAGGAAAAGGAAATCATGTCGAAGTAGAGGAAAAACAATGTTACTCGAGGGGGAGGGATACCAGGTGATGCTGGGAACAGTGCTTACGGAGGCCGGATGCAAGGCGCCGAGCGTGTCTACCGCGACGGGAACAGGAGGATGCAGTGTAAGATGATGGCAGGCGGGGAAAATACAACACGCTGCTAACGTAGTGCTGGCAGTGGGCGGTGCCTAATGCACGCTGCTGACGTAGTGCTAGCGGTGGGCGGAGCCTAATGCACGCTGCTGACGTAGCGCTAGCAGTGGGCGGTGCCTAATGCACGCTGCTGACGTAGCGCTAGCGGTGGGCGGAGCCTAATGCACGCTGCTGACGTAGCGCTAGCGGTGGGCGGTGCCTAATGCACGCTGCTGACGTAGCGCTAGCGGTGGGCGGTGCCTAATGCACGCTGCTGACGTAGCGCTAGCGGTGGGCGGTGACTAATGCACGCTGCTGACGTAGCGCTAGCGGTGGGCGGTGACTAATGCACGCTGCTGACGTAGCGCTAGCGGTGGGCGGTGCCTAATGCACGCTGCTGACGTAGCGCTAGCGGTGTCCGGTGCCTAATGCACGCTGCTGACGTAGCGCTAGCGGTGGGCGGTGCCTAATGCACGCTGCTGACGTAGCGCTAGCGGTGGGCGGTGCCTAATGCACGCTGCTGACGTAGCGCTAGCAGTGGGCGGTGCCTAATGCACGCTGCTGACGTAGCGCTAGCGGTGGGCGGAGCCTAATGCACGCTGCTGACGTAGCGCTAGCGGTGGGCGGTGCCTAATGCACGCTGCTGACGTAGCGCTAGCGGTGGGCGGTGCCTAATGCACGCTGCTGACGTAGCGCTAGCGGTGGGCGGTGACTAATGCACGCTGCTGACGTAGCGCTAGCGGTGGGCGGTGACTAATGCACGCTGCTGACGTAGCGCTAGCGGTGGGCGGTGCCTAATGCACGCTGCTGACGTAGCGCTAGCGGTGTCCGGTGCCTAATGCACGCTGCTGACGTAGCGCTAGCGGTGGGCGGTGCCTAATGCACGCTGCTGACGTAGCGCTAGCGGTGGGCGGTGCCTAATGCACGCTGCTGACGTAGCGCTAGCGGTGGGCGGTGCCTAATGCACGCTGCTGACGT
This sequence comes from Bacillus rossius redtenbacheri, assembly GCF_032445375.1. Classification (NCBI taxonomy): domain Eukaryota; kingdom Metazoa; phylum Arthropoda; class Insecta; order Phasmatodea; family Bacillidae; genus Bacillus; species Bacillus rossius. The sequence continues at coordinate 11,604,989 of NC_086345.1, read as the reverse complement.
AGCGCTAGCGGTGGGCGGTGCCTAATGCACGCTGCTGAAGTAGCGCTAGCAGTGGGCGGTGCCTAATGCACGCTGCTGATGTAGCGCTAGCGGTGGGCGGTGCCTAATGCACGCTGCTAATGTAGCGCTAGCGGTGGGCGGTGCCTAATGCACGCTGCTAACGTAGCGCTAGCGGTGGGCGGTGCCTAATGCACGCTGCTAACGTAGCGCTAGCGGTGGGCGGTGCCTAATGCACGCTGCTAACGTAGCGCTAGCGGTGGGCGGTGCCTAATGCACGCTGCTGACGTAACGCTAGCGGTGGGCGGTTCCTAATGCACGCTGCTGACGTAGCGCTAGCGGTGGGCGGTGCCTAATGCACGCTGCTGACGTAGCGCCAGCGGTAGGCGGTGCCTAATGCACGCTGCTGACATAGCGCTAGCGGTGGGCGGTGCCTAATGCACACTGCTGACGTAGCGCTAGTCAGTGGGCGGTGCCTAATGTATAAATAATAAAGGGCCCCAACATATTTAAAAAAATACACCTCTGAACACTGGTCGAAAGTACGCGAGACGGGGTGCCGGGAAGAAGGTAACTGATTGGCGGCACACAACTGGATGACGTCACGCCTGGGCCACTCACGTGCTTGATGTCGTAGTGCAGCACGTTCTTGAGGTAGTTGGCGAGCTCCGTCTTGTACATGTAGGTGATCCACGTGTAGGCCACGTGCATGGACACGTGCGCCCACACGGCGGAGGACGTGAGGATGCCGAGCCAGGGGGCGCGCAGGCGGGTCTGTGGGCAGTCAGTGGCGGACACGGGAACTGTTAGGGGGGGGTGGGTTTCCCGACAATTCACTTATTTGGCCTTCTGTTTTGGGGCCGCGCACTTGGAAAATTATTAAATTGCCCGACGCGTTAACATTCATTACTTTACTGCAGCCGTCGTTTAAAGGCGACCGAAAACCGAAGTTGTTGTGATATTCGTTACATAAAAAAATACTGTTGAAACGAACATACTATCTAAAATATACATTCGGTGACAACACAAAACATGGGCGAACACATTTATGTAACAAAATTCATAACTAATTTTTTTTAAAATTTTTAACTCTTCCCAGAAATTATGATAACATAGACATATTTAAAATTTTTATGACAAAAAACAAACTGAAATTATATATTTTAATTGTTTTTAAAACAAACTTTTAACAAATTTTTAACAGATTTCCCAAAGTTATGACTAGAATACAAATACATATTTTAATGTAAGTGACAAAAAGAAACTAAAATTATATGTTATAATAGTTTTCCAATATCTTTGTCTTAAATTTTTACTTTCCAGTGAAAGGCTATAGTTTGTGGGAGTAAGTCACAATATGATACAGTTTTCAAATAATATTCGCAGCTGTTTCAATGCAAAAAAAATGCGGTTTCGTTTATTACTAGAGACCGGAAAAATTCGCGGATTCGTTTTGCTATATGCTAAAATGCAATTAATTGTACATTTACGCAACATCTGCTATTGGTTCGCTGTTAACCTGGAGGCCTGTGGGCCAATCATAGACCCTCAGTCAAAGCAGTATCGGATCACGAGTCTCCCATTCGAGACGCTTCACAAGTCTGCACCCAATGAACAGGCGAAGTTTGCCCGAGTGTGCAGAGGATTGTGGAGTCTATCCTGGCGGTTATTGAACCCGCGAATTCTTCCAGTCCCTATTTATCATTAGAAAACCCGGAAAATTCGCGGGTTCAATGACCTCCAGGATAGACTCCAATATCCTCTACACACTCGGGCAAATGCCAACTGTTCAATGGCTGCTGACTTGTGAGTCGTCTCGACTGGGTGACCTGTGATTCGACACTTCTATGAGTGAGGGTCTCTAATTGGCCCTCAGTCCTCCAGATTAACAGTGAACCAATGACAGAAGCAGCGCTAAGGGGTCGTCCATTAATAACGTGGTTTTTTTAGCAAATTTTTAACCCCCCCTCCCCCTTAGTGATTTATGGTGGGGTTTCAGAATAACCCCCCCCCCCCAACCCCATAAATCACGTGTATTTTTTTAATACAAAATATTTTAAAAATTTCAGAATATTATTTTTAAATATAGGTAGGTATAATGTAATTTAATTATGGAAAATTAAGCACAGTGATAAAAATGTCCAGACTCACATTAAGGTTGCAGGTTTATTCTCACTGGCATAAAAATAATCAAGGAAAGGCTTATATGTGATATACGCATGTATTCGGCGCCAAAATCACAGTCTTACTGGCGACTGGCAAGCCGAGCCGGGTGTTGCGGCGGGCGGGGATATTGTTGCCTGGCTACGGCGAGTCAAGGTCACGCATCCCTTTTCGGTTTAGTAGAAATCGCGCGAAAAAAAATAAATACACGTGATATCTCTCTACACCCTCTCCCCTCCCCCCTTGTGATATTTCGTGATTTTTCCCGACCCCCCCCCCCCCCCCTTCCCACCTTTTAGAGTCTCACGTGATTAATGGATGATCCCTGAGGTATAATTATTTGAATTTTAGCATAACGCGAAATGAACCCGCGAATTTTTTCCGGGTCTCTAGTTATCACGCATCGGTAGAAAGATGCGTGCAACGGACAGCCGACAAACAGTGCCAGAGTTATCGTGGCCGGCCGGCGGTCTGTGGTCCGGGGCAGGGGGCAGGGGGTGACCCACCCGTGGCTCCTTGCGCACGGCCCCCAGGATGAAGTCCCTCTCCTCCTGGCTGATGCCCGGGTGCCTGGAGGGACAGTCGTGTACAGCCAGCAGCCAGAGCGCGTCGAAGACCAGCAGTGCGCCGCCGTACAGGTAGAACACCAGCTCCCAGCCGTAACTCGCGATCAGCGCGCCGGACAGGCTGGACGACACGATCAGGCCTATCTGCTGGGCTGCAAGGGGGAGAGGGGAAGTCGATATCCGATCACTATCAACACATAGATGGAGGGAACCACACATAACTTAGAAACACGCAACTTAGAACAGTCATAACTTAGAAACCTCGAAAAAAATCCACGTAACTTATAACGAAAGAAAAAAAAAATGAGAACCATGAATGTCGTCAAGAACTCACTGGAGAAAACGAGTCCAACCAGCGTCTGTCTCTCGCTCGGAGGAAACCACGCAGACATCAGCGCGTACCTCGTCGGCTGCTCGGGACCCTGTGAAAACAATAGAGCATTGCCTGTCAGGCTGAAGTGTCAGGAAGCTGTTTAGAGCTTACAAACAGACACTTACATATTACAAATTACAACTGGCCTATGGCCAATATCATAAGAAGTATGTGCGTGTAGAATCCACGCACGACAGAAACGAAAATTATTGCTTATTAGGTATAACATAACAGATATATATATATATATATATATATATATATATATATATATATATATATATAGGTATAGATAACAGATAAATGATTTTTTTTATTGAACAAGAGATAAAATTGTAAGGGTGCGGGTACGATCTAAAAAGAGGAAAAAAAGAATTCTATTCAAAGTTAATGTTTTCGAAAATATTTTGCAAGGAATACATGAAACATTATCGTTAATGTGACATAGTGTCTTACGCCTCAGATAAATACAGAAAGGCGCATTGATGAAATTTGCATACTTTTTAATTTTCAATTATTATTTACAGTTTTTGCAAATTTAATTTAAATAATTTGTTTAAATATAATCACGAACAATTAGTTATGGAAATAAACTTAAATCAAATCAATGTTGAATAAATTGTTAATTTGAAATGAAATTGGACAAATAAATATAATAAAAATTAAATTGCTGCTTTTAAAAAGCCCGCCTTAACCTGTTTGATATTATATAAGATTTTCTCTCACGGTGGTTGGCCGGTTCTCGCACGCACGGGTCAGGTGGAACGTGACAATGAGTCATACTTTGTCGTGCGTGCAACTAGCGTTCAGGGAACTTCCAAGGAAGTTTTCCAAGTTGGTATCTTGTCGTTGGAACTGTAGTTATATCTTATCTAGGAGTTCATCAAAAGTGTACACAGACAAACAAAGTAATTTTAAAATAATTTCACGTTATCACTTAGCTCAAGAAAAATAGATTTTAAAAACAAATTGTGAGTTAGTCTTTCAGTACTCGCCAGAGATATATTGCATTTAACCTCGGTAACGAGCAAATTCATGTTCTCTCATGTTGCAAATCCACTTATAATTCAAAGCTCGGACACAAAATTTAATGTAGAATTATTTAAATGATTCTGAGCGTGATAAATTTACAAAAATTCAATTTTCAACTACATTTCTTGACCCGCATCGCAGGTAGTTTCAACACCCGCCACTATAATTCCTTGCCAGAGCAGCTACACCGACAATCGAATCATTCATTTTCAGACCAAAATTTTAAACAATAATATGAAACGGCTCCATTAAAAAAGAAAAAAAATAGAAAAAATACTAAATACCGTCTTTGGACCTGAATTTCGACAATGATTTTTATTTAATATTGTTAGAATTCATTAAACAGTTAATACTCTAAAGTTTCCATTTGGAGGATTAATTTTTAAAAAACTAAATAATGAACTTTTATCTCTGATTACCTGTCTTTTTTAATAAATTAAGATTAGAAGAACGCTGAATATTAATGTAAAGATTACAAAACATTCGCAAAATGCATGGCTTAATTAACAGCTATAGAAAATATAGAGAAACATAAACCGTGTTCTGAAGACCTGGTTGTTGGCTAGGCTCAAAACAAACCAAAACAGTTCTTGGAACAAATAACTAGCGGAGAAACATAAAGCTCACCATAAATGCCATTGAGGGCCTGGCTGGTGACGAGACTTAAAAATCATCATAAACAGTCCTTGGACGACCTGGCTGGCGAGGAGACTTGAAGATCACCATAAACAGTCCTTGGACGACCTGGCTGGCGAGGAGACTCGAAGCTCACCATGAACAGTCCTTGGACGACATGGCTGGCGAGGAGACTCGAAGCTCACCATAAACAGTCCTTGTCGACCTGGCTGGCGAGGAGTCTCGAAGCTCACCATAAACAGTCCTTGGACGACCTGGCTGGCGAGGAGACTTGAAGATCACCATAAACAGTCCTTGGACGACCTGGCTGGCGAGGAGACTCAAAGCTCACCATGAACAGTCCTTGGACGACCTGGCTGGCGAGGAGACTCGAAGCTCACCATGAACAGTCCTTGGACGACCTGGCTGGCGAGGAGACTCGAAGCTCACCATAAACAGTCCTTGTCGACCTGGCTGGCGAGGAGTCTCGAAGCTCACCATAAACAGTCCTTGGACGACCTGGCTGGCGAGGAGACTCGAAGCTCACCATAAACAGTCCTTGTCGACCTGGCTGGCGAGGAGACTCGAAGCTCACCATAAACAGTCCTTGGACGACATGGCTGGCGAGGAGACTCGAAGCTCACCATAAACAGTCCTTGGACGACATGGCTGGCGAGGAGACTCGAAGCTCACCATAAACAGTCCTTGGACGACATGGCTGGCGAGGAGACTCGAAGCTCACCATAAACAGTCCTTGGACGACATGGCTGGCGAGGAGACTCGAAGCTCACCATAAACAGTCCTTGGACGACATGGCTGGCGAGGAGACTCGAAGCTCACCATAAGCAGTCCTTGGACGACCTGGCTGGCGAGGAGACTCGAAGCTCACCATAAACAGTCCTTGGACGACATGGCTGGCGAGGAGACTCGAAGCTCACCATGAACAGTCCTTGGACGACCTGGCTGGCGAGGAGACTCGAAGCTCACCATAAACAGTCCTTGGACGACATGGCTGGCGAGGAGACTCGAAGCTCACCATGAACAGTCCTTGGACGACATGGCTGGCGAGGAGACTCGAAGCTCACCGTAAACAGTCCTTGGACGACCTGGCTAGCGAGGAGACTCGAAGCTCACCATGAACAGTCCTTGTCGACCTGGCTGGCGAGGAGACTCGAAGCTCACCATAAACAGTCCTTGTCGACCTGGCTGGCGAGGAGACTCGAAGCTCACCATGAACAGTCCTTGTCGACCTGGCTGGCGAGGAGACTCGAAGCTCACCATAAACAGTCCTTGTCGACCTGGCTGGCGAGGAGACTCGAAGCTCACCATGAACAGTCCTTGTCGACCTGGCTGGCGAGGAGACTCGAAGCTCACCATAAACAGTCCTTGGACGACCTGGCTGGCGAGGAGACTCGAAGCTCACCATAAACAGTCCTTGGACGACCTGGCTGGCGAGGAGACTCAAAGCTCACCATAAACAGTCCTTGTCGACCTGGCTGGCGAGGAGACTCGAAGCTCACCATGAACAGTCCTTGGACGACATGGCTGGCGAGGAGACTCGAAGCTCACCGTAAACAGTCCTTGGACGACCTGGCTGGCGAGGAGACTCGAAGCTCACCATAAACAGTCCTTGGACGACCTGGCTGGCGAGGAGACTCGAAGCTCACCATAATCAGTCCTTGGACGACCTGGCTGGCGAGGAGACTCGAAGCTCACCGTAAACAGTCCTTGGACGACCTGGCTGGCGAGGAGACTCGAAGCTCACCGTAAGCAGTCCTTGGACGACCTGGCTGGCGAGGAGACTCGAAGCTCACCATGAACAGTCCTTGGACGACATGGCTGGCGAGGAGACTCGAAGCTCACCGTAAATAGTCCTTGGACGACATGGCTGGCGAGGAGACTCGAAGCTCACCATGAAAAGTCCTTGGACGACCTGTCTGGCGAGGAGGCTCGAAGCTCACCATGAACAGTCCTTGGACGACATGGCTGGCGAGGAGACTCGAAGCTCACCATGAACAGTCCTTGGACGACCTGGCTGGCGAGGAGACTCGAAGCTCACCATGAACAGTCCTTGGACGACATGGCTGGCGAGGAGACTCTAAGCTCACCATGAACAGTCCTTGGACGACATGGCTGGCGAGGAGACTCGAAGCTCACCATGAACAGTCCTTGGACGACCTGGCTGGCGAGGAGACTCGAAGCTCACCATGAACAGTCCTTGGACGACATGGCTGGCGAGGAGACTCGAAGCTCACCATGAACAGTCCTTGGACGACCTGGCTGGCGAGGAGACTCGAAGCTCACCATGAACAGTCCTTGGACGACATGGCTGGCGAGGAGACTCGAAGCTCACCATGAACAGTCCTTGGACGACATGGCTGGCGAGGAGACTCGAAGCTCACCATGAACAGTCCTTGGACGACATGGCTGGCGAGGAGACTCGAAGCTCACCATGAACAGTCCTTGGACGACATGGCTGGCGAGGAGACTCGAAGCTCACCATGAACAGTCCTTGGACGACCTGGCTGGCGAGGAGACTCGAAGCTCACCATAAACAGTCCTTGGACGACCTGGCTGGCGAGGAGACTCGAAGCTCACCATAAACAGTCCTTGGACGACCTGGCTGGCGAGGAGACTCGAAGCTCACCATAAACAGTCCTTGGACGACCTGGCTGGCGAGGAGACTCGAAGCTCACCATAAACAGTCCTTGGACGACCTGGCTGGCGAGGAGACTCGAAGCTCACCGTAAACAGTCCTTGCACGACCTGGCTGGCGAGGAGACTCGAAGCTCACCATAAACAGTCCTTGGACGACCTGGCTGGCGAGGAGACTCGAAGCTACCCATAAACAGTCCTTGGACGACATGGCTGGCGAGGAGACTCGAAGCTCACCGTAAACAGTCCTTGGACGACATGGCTGGCGAGGAGACTCGAAGCTCACCGTAAACAGTCCTTGGACGACCTGGCTGGCGAGGAGACTCGAAGCTCACCGTAAACAGTCCTTGGACGACCTGGCTGGCGAGGAGACTCGAAGCTCACCATGAACAGTCCTTGGACGACATGGCTGGCGAGGAGACTCGAAGCTCACCATGAACAGTCCTTGGACGACCTGGCTGGCGAGGAGACTCGAAGCTCACCCTGAACAGTCCTTGGACGACCTGGCTGGCGAGGAGACTCGAAGCTCACCGTAAGCAGTCCTTGAGCGACCTGGCTGGCAAGGAGACTCGAAGCTCACCATGAACAGTCCTTGGACGACATGGCTGGCGAGGAGACTCGAAGCTCACCATGAACAGTCCTTGGACGACATGGCTGGCGAGGAGACTCGAAGCTCACCATGAACAGTCCTTGGACGACCTGGCTGGCGAGGAGACTCGAAGCTCACCATGAACAGTCCTTGGACGACCTGGCTGGCGAGGAGACTCGAAGCTCACCATGAACAGTCCTTGGACGACATGGCTGGCGAGGAGACTCGAAGCTCACCATGAACAGTCCTTGGACGACATGGCTGGCGAGGAGACTCGAAGCTCACCGTAAACAGTCCTTGGACGACCTGGCTGGCGAGGAGACTCGAAGCTCACCGTAAACAGTCCTTGGACGACCTGGCTGGCGAGGAGACTCGAAGCTCACCGTAAACAGTCCTTGGACGACATGGTTGGCGAGGAGACTCGAAGCTCACCGTAAACAGTCCTTGGACGACATGGCTGGCGAGGAGACTCGAAGCTCACCATGAACAGTCCTTGGACGACCTGGCTGGCGAGGAGACTCAAAGCTCACCATGAACAGTCCTTGGACGACCTGGCTGGCGAGGAGACTCGAAGCTCACCATGAACAGTCCTTGGACGACATGGCTGGCGAGGAGACTCGAAGCTCACCATGAACATTCCTTGGACGACCTGGCTGGCGAGGAGACTCGAAGCTCACCATGAACAGTCCTTGGACGACCTGGCTGGCGAGGAGACTCGAAGCTCACCATGAACAGTCCTTGGACATCCTGGCTGGCGAGGAGACTCGAAGCTCACCATGAACAGTCCTTGGACGACATGGCTGGCGAGGAGACTCGAAGCTCACCATGAACAGTCCTTGGACGACCTGGCTGGCGAGGAGACTCGAAGCTCACCATGAACAGTCCTTGGACGACCTGGCTGGCGAGGAGACTCGAAGCTCACCATGAACAGTCCTTGGACGACCTGGCTGGCGAGGAGACTCGAAGCTCACCATGAACAGTCCTTGGACGACATGGCTGGCGAGGAGACTCGAAGCTCACCGTAAACAGTCCTAGGACGACCTGGCTGGCGAGGAGACTCAAAGCTCACCATGAACAGTCCTTGGGCGACCTGGCTGGCGAGGAGACTCGAAGCTCACCATAAGCAGTCCTTGGACGACATGGCTGGCGAGGAGACTCGAAGCTCACCATGAACAGTCCTTGGGCGACCTGGCTGTCGAGGAGACTCGAAGCTCACCATAAGCAGTCCTTGGACGACATGGCTGGCGAGGAGACTCGAAGCTCACCGTAAACAGTCCTTGGACGACCTGGCTGGCGAGGAGACTCGAAGCTCACCATGAACAGTCCTTGGACGACATGGCTGGCGAGGAGACTCGAAGCTCACCGTAAACAGTCCTTGGACGACCTGGCTGGCGAGGAGACTCGAAGCTCACCGTAAACAGTCCTTGGACGACCTGGCTGGCGAGGAGACTCGAAGCTCACCATGAACAGTCCTTGGACGACCTGGCTGGCGAGGAGACTCGAAGCTCACCATGAACAGTCCTTGGACGACCTGGCTGGCGAGGAGACTCGAAGCTCACCGTAAACAGTCCTTGGACGACCTGGCTGGCGAGGAGACTCGAAGCTCACCATGAACAGTCCTTGGACGACCTGGCTGGCGAGGAGACTCGAAGCTCACCATGAACAGTCCTTGGGCGACATGGCTGGCGAGGAGACTCGAAGCTCACCGTAAACAGTCCTTGGACGACCTGGCTGGCGAGGAGACTCGAAGCTCACCATGAACAGTCCTTGGACGACCTGGCTGGCGAGGAGACTCGAAGCTCACCATAAGCAGTCCTTGGACGACATGGCTGGCGAGGAGACTCGAAGCTCACCATAAGCAGTCCTTGGACGACCTGGCTGGCGAGGAGACTCGAAGCTCACCATGAACAGTCCTTGGACGACCTGGCTGGCGAGGAGACTCGAAGCTCACCATGAACAGTCCTTGGACGACCTGGCTGGCGAGGAGACTCGAAGCTCACCATAAGCAGTCCTTGGACGACATGGCTGGCGAGGAGACTCGAAGCTCACCATAAGCAGTCCTTGGACGACATGGCTGGCGAGGAGACTCGAAGCTCACCATGAACAGTCCTTGGACGACATGGCTGGCGAGGAGACTCGAAGCTCACCATAAGCAGTCCTTGGACGACATGGCTGGCGAGGAGACTCGAAGCTCACCATGAACAGTCCTTGGACGACATGGCTGGCGAGGAGACTCGAAGCTCACCATGAACAGTCCTTGGACGACCTGGCTGGCGAGGAGACTCGAATCTCACCATGAACAGTCCTTGGACGACCTGGCTGGCGAGGAGACTCGAAGCTCACCATGAACAGTCCTTGGACGACATGGCTGGCGAGGAGACTCGAAGCTCACCATGAACAGTCCTTGGACGACCTGGCTGGCGAGGAGACTCGAAGCTCACCATAAGCAGTCCTTGGACGACCTGGCTGGCGAGGAGACTCGAAGCTCACCATGAACAGTCCTTGGACGACCTGGCTGGCGAGGAGACTCGAAGCTCACCATAAGCAGTCCTTGGACGACCTGGCTGGCGAGGAGACTCGAAGCTCACCATAAACAGTCCTTGGACGACCTGGCTGGCGAGGAGACTCGAAGCTCACCATGAACAGTCCTTGGACGACCTGGCTGGCGAGGAGACTCGAAGCTCACCATGAACAGTCCTTGGGCGACCTGGCTGGCGAGGAGACTCGAAGCTCACCATGAACAGTCCTTGGACGACCTGGCTGGCGAGGAGACTCGAAGCTCACCATAAGCAGTCCTTGGGCGACCTGGCTGGCGAGGAGACTCGAAGCTCACCGTAAACAGTCCTTGGACGACATGGCTGGCGAGGAGAATCGAAGCTCACCGTAAGCAGTCCTTGGACGACCTGGCTGGCGAGGAGAATCGAAGCTCACCATGAACAGTCCTTGGACGACCTGGCTGGCGAGGAGACTCAAAGCTCACCATGAACAGTCCTTGGGCGACCTGGCTGGCGAGGAGACTCGAAGCTCACCGTAAGCAGTCCTTGGGCGACCTGGCTGGCGAGGAGACTCGAAGCTCACCGTAAACAGTCCTTGGGCGACCTGGCTGGCGAGGAGACTCGAAGCTCACCGTAAGCAGTCCTTGGGCGACCTGGCTGGCGAGGAGACTCGAAGCTCACCGTAAGCAGTCCTTGGACGACCTGGCTGGCGAGGAGACTCGAAGCTCACCATAATCAGTCCTTGGACGACCTGGCTGGCGAGGAGACTCGAAGCTCACCATAATCAGTCCTTGGACGACCTGGCTGGCGAGGAGACTCGAAGCTCACCATAATCAGTCCTTGGACGACCTGGCTGGCGAGGAGACTCGAAGATCACCATAAACAGTCCTTGGACGACCTGGCTGGCGAGGAGACTCGAAGCTCACCATAATCAGTCCTTGGAAGACCTGGCTGGCGAGGAGACTCGAAGCTCACCATAAGCAGTCCTTGGGCGACCTGGCTGGCGAGGAGACTCGAAGCTCACCGTAAGCAGTCCTTGGACGACCTGGCTGGCGAGGAGAATCGAAGCTCACCATGAACAGTCCTTGGGCGACCTGGCTGGAGAGGAGACTCGAAGCTCACCGTAAGCAGTCCTTGGGCGACCTGGCTGGCGAGGAGACTCGAAGCTCACCGTAAACAGTCCTTGGACGACCTGGCTGGCGAGGAGACTCGAAGCTCACCATAAGCAGTCCTTGGGCGACCTGGCTGGCGAGGAGACTCGAAGCTCACCGTAAGCAGTCCTTGGACGACCTGGCTGGCGAGGAGACTCGAAGCTCACCATAATCAGTCCTTGGACGACCTGGCTGGCGAGGAGACTCGAAGCTCACCATAATCAGTCCTTGGACGACCTGGCTGGCGAGGAGACTCGAAGCTCACCATAAACAGTCCTTGGACGACCTGGCTGGCGAGGAGACTCGAAGCTCACCATAAACAGTCCTTGGACGACCTGGCTGGCGAGGAGACTCGAAGCTCACCATAAACAGTCCTTGGACGACCTGGCTGGCGAGGAGACTCGAAGCTCACCATAAACAGTCCTTGGACGACCTGGCTGGCGAGGAGACTCGAAGCTCACCATAAACAGTCCTTGGACGACCTGGCTGGCGAGGAGACTCGAAGCTCACCATGAACAGTCCTTGGACGACATGGCTGGCGAGGAGACTTGAAGCTCACCATGAACAGTCCTTGGACGACATGGCTGGCGAGGAGACTCGAAGCTCACCATGAACAGTCCTTGGACGACATGGCTGGCGAGGAGACTCAAAGCTCACCATGAACAGTCCTTGGACGACATGGCTGGCGAGGAGACTCGAAGCTCACCATGAACAGTCCTTGGACGACCTGGCTGGCGAGGAGACTCGAAGCTCACCATGAACAGTCCTTGGACGACATGGCTGGCGAGGAGACTCGAAGCTCACCATGAACAGTCCTTGGACGACATGGCTGGCGAGGAGACTCGAAGCTCACCATGAACAGTCCTTGGACGACATGGCTGGCGAGGAGACTCGATGCTCACCATGAACAGTCCTTGGACGACATGGCTGGCGAGGAGACTCGAAGCTCACCATGAACAGTCCTTGGACGACATGGCTGGCGAGGAGACTCGAAGCTCACCATGAACAGTCCTTGGACGACCTGGCTGGCGAGGAGACTCGAAGCTCACCGTAAGCAGTCCTTGGACGACCTGGCTGGCGAGGAGACTCGAAGCTCGCCATGAACAGTCCTTGGACGACCTGGCTGCGAGGAGACTCGAAGCTCACCATAATCAGTCCTTGGACGACCTGGCTGGCAAGGAGACTCGAAGCTCACCATAATCAGTCCTTGGACGACCTGGCTGGCGAGGAGACTCGAAGCTCACCATAATCAGTCCTTGGACGACCTGGCTGGCGAGGAGACTCGAAGCTTACCATAATCAGTCCTTGGACGACCTGGCTGGCGAGGAGACTCGAAGCTCACCATAAACAGTTCTTGGACGACCTGGCTGGCGAGGAGACTCGAAGCTCACCATGAACAGTCCTTGGACGACCTGGCTGGCGAGGAGACTCGAAGCTCACCATGAACAGTCCTTGGACGACCTGGCTGGCGAGGAGACTCGAAGCTCACCATAATCAGTCCTTGGACGACCTGGCTGGCGAGGAGACTCGAAGCTCACCATGAACAGTCCTTGGACGACCTGGCTGGCGAGGAGACTCGAAGCTCACCATAAACAGTCCTTGGACGACCTGGCTGGCGAGGAGACTCGAAGCTCACCATAATCAGTCCTTGGACGACCTGGCTGGCGAGGAGACTCGAAGCTCACCGTAAACAGTCCTTGGACGACCTGGCTGGCGAGGAGACTCGAAGCTCACCGTAAGCAGTCCTTGGACGACCTGGCTGGCGAGGAGACTCGAAGCTCACCATGAACAGTCCTTGGACGACATGGCTGGCGAGGAGACTCGAAGCTCACCGTAAATAGTCCTTGGACGACATGGCTGGCGAGGAGACTCGAAGCTCACCATGAACAGTCCTTGGACGACCTGTCTGGCGAGGAGGCTCGAAGCTCACCATGAACATTCCTTGGACGACATGGCTGGCGAGGAGACTCGAAGCTCACCATGAACAGTCCTTGGACGACCTGGCTGGCGAGGAGACTCGAAGCTCACCATGAACAGTCCTTGGACGACCTGGCTGGCGAGGAGACTCGAAGCTCACCATGAACAGTCCTTGGACGACATGGCTGGCGAGGAGACTCGAAGCTCACCATGAACAGTCCTTGGACGACCTGGCTGGCGAGGAGACTCGAAGCTCACCATGAACAGTCCTTGGACGACATGGCTGGCGAGGAGACTCGAAGCTCACCATGAACAGTCCTTGGACGACATGGCTGGCGAGGAGACTCGAAGCTCACCATGAACAGTCCTTGGACGACATGGCTGGCGAGGAGACTCGAAGCTCACCATGAACAGTCCTTGGACGACCTGGCTGGCGAGGAGACTCGAAGCTCACCATGAACAGTCCTTGGACGACATGGCTGGCGAGGAGACTCTAAGCTCACCATGAACAGTCTTTGGACGACATGGCTGGCGAGGAGACTCGAAGCTCACCATGAACAGTCCTTGGACGACCTGGCTGGCGAGGAGACTCGAAGCTCACCATGAACAGTCCTTGGACGACATGGCTGGCGAGGAGACTCGAAGCTCACCATGAACAGTCCTTGGACGACCTGGCTGGCGAGGAGACTCGAAGCTCACCATGAACAGTCCTTGGACGACATGGCTGGCGAGGAGACTCGAAGCTCACCATGAACAGTCCTTGGACGACATGGCTGGCGAGGAGACTCGAAGCTCACCATGAACAGTCCTTGGACGACATGGCTGGCGAGGAGACTCGAAGCTCACCATGAACAGTCCTTGGACGACCTGGCTGGCGAGGAGACTCGAAGCTCACCATAAACAGTCCTTGGACGACCTGGCTGGCGAGGAGACTCGAAGCTCACCATAAACAGTCCTTGGACGACCTGGCTGGCGAGGAGACTCGAAGCTCACCATAAACAGTCCTTGGACGACCTGGCTGGCGAGGAGACTCGAAGCTCACCATAAACAGTCCTTGGACGACCTGGCTGGCGAGGAGACTCGAAGCTCACCGTAAACAGTCCTTGCACGACCTGGCTGGCGAAGAGACTCGAAGCTCACCATAAACAGTCCTTGGACGACCTGGCTGGCGAGGAGACTCGAAGCTCACCATAAACAGTCCTTGGACGACATGGCTGGCGTGGAGACTCGAAGCTCACCGTAAACAGTCCTTGGACGACATGGCTGGCGAGGAGACTCGAAGCTCACCGTAAACAGTCCTTGGACGACCTGGCTGGCGAGGAGACTCGAAGCTCACCGTAAACAGTCCTTGGACGACCTGGCTGGCGAGGAGACTCGAAGCTCACCATGAACAGTCCTTGGACGACATGGCTGGCGAGGAGACTCGAAGCTCACCATGAACAGTCCTTGGACGACCTGGCTGGCGAGGTGACTCGAAGCTCACCATGAACAGTCCTTGGACGACCTGGCTGGCGAGGAGACTCGAAGCTCACCGTAAGCAGTCCTTGAGCGACCTGGCTGGCAAGGAGACTCGAAGCTCACCATGAACAGTCCTTGGACGACATGGCTGGCGAGGAGACTCGAAGCTCACCATGAACAGTCCTTGGACGACATGGCTGGCGAGGAGACTCGAAGCTCACCATGAACAGTCCTTGGACGACATGGCTGGCGAGGAGACTCGAAGCTCACCATGAACAGTCCTTGGACGACATGGCTGGCGAGGAGACTCGAAGCTCACCGTAAACAGTCCTTGGACGACCTGGCTGGCGAGGAGACTCGAAGCTCACCGTAAACAGTCCTTGGACGACCTGGCTGGCGAGGAGACTCGAAGCTCACCGTAAACAGTCCTTGGACGACATGGTTGGCGAGGAGACTCGAAGCTCACCGTAAACAGTCCTTGGACGACCTGGCTGGCGAGGAGACTCGAAGCTCACCATGAACAGTCCTTGGACGACCTGGCTGGCGAGGAGACTCAAAGCTCACCATGAACAGTCCTTGGACGACATGGCTGGCGAGGAGACTCGAAGCTCACCGTAAACAGTCCTTGGACGACATGGCTTGCGAGGAGACTCGAAGCTCACCGTAAACAGTCCTTGGACGACCTGGCTGGCGAGGAGACTCGAAGCTCACCATGAACAGTCCTTGGACGACCTGGCTGGCGAGGAGACTCGAAGCTCACCATGAACAGTCCTTGGACGACATGGCTGGCGAGGAGACTCGAAGCTCACCATGAACATTCCTTGGACGACCTGGCTGGCGAGGAGACTCGAAGCTCACCATGAACAGTCCTTGGACGACCTGGCTGGCGAGGAGACTCGAAGCTCACCATGAACAGTCCTTGGACATCCTGGCTGGCGAGGAGACTCGAAGCTCACCATGAACAGTCCTTGGACGACATGGCTGGCGAGGAGACTCGAAGCTCACCATGAACAGTCCTTGGACGACCTGGCTGGCGAGGAGACTCGAAGCTCACCATGAACAGTCCTTGGACGACCTGGCTGGCGAGGAGACTCGAAGCTCACCATGAACAGTCCTTGGACGACCTGGCTGGCGAGGAGACTCGAAGCTCACCATGAACAGTCCTTGGACGACATGGCTGGCGAGGAGACTCGAAGCTCACCGTAAACAGTCCTTGGACGACCTGGCTGGCGAGGAGACTCAAAGCTCACCATGAACAGTCCTTGGGCGACCTGGCTGGCGAGGAGACTCGAAGCTCACCATAAGCAGTCCTTGGACGACATGGTTGGCGAGGAGACTCGAAGCTCACCATGAACAGTCCTTGGGCGACCTGGCTGGCGAGGAGACTCGAAGCTCACCATAAGCAGTCCTTGGACGACATGGCTGGCGAGGAGACTCGAAGCTCACCGTAAACAGTCCTTGGACGACCTGGCTGGCGAGGAGACTCGAAGCTCACCATGAACAGTCCTTGGACGACATGGCTGGCGAGGAGACTCGAAGCTCACCGTAAACAGTCCTTGGACGACCTGGCTGGCGAGGAGACTCGAAGCTCACCGTAAACAGTCCTTGGACGACCTGGCTGGCGAGGAGACTCGAAGCTCACCATGAACAGTCCTTGGACGACCTGGCTGGCGAGGAGACTCGAAGCTCACCATGAACAGTCCTTGGACGACCTGGCTGGCGAGGAGACTCGAAGCTCACCGTAAACAGTCCTTGGACGACCTGGCTGGCGAGGAGACTCGAAGCTCACCATGAACAGTCCTTGGACGACCTGGCTGGCGAGGAGACTCGAAGCTCACCATGAACAGTCCTTGGACGACATGGCTGGCGAGGAGACTCGAAGCTCACCGTAAACAGTCCTTGGACGACCTGGCTGGCGAGGAGACTCGAAGCTCACCATGAACAGTCCTTGGACGACCTGGCTGGCGAGGAGACTCGAAGCTCACCATAAGCAGTCCTTGGACGACATGGCTGGCGAGGAGACTCGAAGCTCACCATAAGCAGTCCTTGGACGACCTGGCTGGCGAGGAGACTCGAAGCTCACCATGAACAGTCCTTGGACGACCTGGCTGGCGAGGAGACTCGAAGCTCACCATGAACAGTCCTTGGACGACCTGGCTGGCGAGGAGACTCGAAGCTCACCATAAGCAGTCCTTGGACGACATGGCTGGCGAGGAGACTCGAAGCTCACCATAAGCAGTCCTTGGACGACATGGCTGGCGAGGAGACTCGAAGCTCACCATGAACAGTCCTTGGACGACATGGCTGGCGAGGAGACTCGAAGCTCACCATAAGCAGTCCTTGGACGACATGGCTGGCGAGGAGACTCGAAGCTCACCATGAACAGTCCTTGGACGACCTGGCTGGCGAGGAGCCTCGAAGCTCACCATAAGCAGTCCTTGGACGACCTGGCTGGCGAGGAGACTCGAAGCTCACCATGAACAGTCCTTGGACGACCTGGCTGGCGAGGAGACTCGAAGCTCACCATAAGCAGTCCTTGGGCGACCTGGCTGGCGAGGAGACTCGAAGCTCACCGTAAACAGTCCTTGGACGACCTGGCTGGCGAGGAGACTCGAAGCTCACCATGAACTGTCCTTGGACGACCTGGCTGGCGAGGAGAATCGAAGCTCACCGTAAGCAGTCCTTGGACGACCTGGCTGGCGAGGAGAATCGAAGCTCACCATGAACAGTCCTTGGACGACCTGGCTGGCGAGGAGAATCGAAGCTCACCATGAACAGTCCTTGGACGACCTGGCTGGCGAGGAGACTCAAAGCTCACCATGAACAGTCCTTGGGCGACCTGGCTGGCGAGGAGACTCGAAGCTCACCGTAAGCAGTCCTTGGGCGACCTGGCTGGCGAGGAGACTCGAAGCTCACCGTAAACAGTCCTTGGACGACCTGGCTGGCGAGGAGACTCGAAGCTCACCATAAGCAGTCCTTGGGCGACCTGGCTGGCGAGGAGACTCGAAGCTCACCGTAAGCAGTCCTTGGACGACCTGGCTGGCGAGGAGACTCGAAGCTCACCATAATCAGTCCTTGGACGACCTGGCTGGCGAGGAGACTCGAAGCTCACCATAATCAGTCCTTGGACGACCTGGCTGGCGAGGAGACTCGAAGCTCACCATAATCAGTCCTTGGACGACCTGGCTGGCGAGGAGACTCGAAGCTCACCATAAACAGTCCTTGGACGACCTGGCTGGCGAGGAGACTCGAAGCTCACCATAATCAGTCCTTGGACGACCTGGCTGGCGAGGAGACTCGATGCTCACCATAAGCAGTCCTTGGGCGACCTGGCTGGCGAGGAGACTCGAAGCTCACCGTAAGCAGTCCTTGGACGACCTGGCTGGCGAGGAGAATCGAAGCTCACCATGAACAGTCCTTGGACGACCTGGCTGGCGAGGAGACTCGAAGCTCACCATGAACAGTCCTTGGGCGACCTGGCTGGCGAGGAGACTCGAAGCTCACCGTAAGCAGTCCTTGGGCGACCTGGCTGGCGAGGAGACTCGAAGCTCACCGTAAACAGTCCTTGGACGACCTGGCTGGCGAGGAGACTCGAAGCTCACCATAAGCAGTCCTTGGGCGACCTGGCTGGCGAGGAGACTCGAAGCTCACCGTAAGCAGTCCTTGGACGACCTGGCTGGCGAGGAGACTCGAAGCTCACCATGAACAGTCCTTGGACGACATGGCTGGCGAGGAGACTCGAAGCTCACCGTAAATAGTCCTTGGACGACATGGCTGGCGAGGAGACTCGAAGCTCACCATGAACAGTCCTTGGACGACCTGTCTGGCGAGGAGGCTCGAAGCTCACCATGAACATTCCTTGGACGACATGGCTGGCGAGGAGACTCGAAGCTCACCATGAACAGTCCTTGGACGACCTGGCTGGCGAGGAGACTCGAAGCTCACCATGAACAGTCCTTGGACGACCTGGCTGGCGAGGAGACTCGAAGCTCACCATGAACAGTCCTTGGACGACATGGCTGGCGAGGAGACTCGAAGCTCACCATGAACAGTCCTTGGACGACCTGGCTGGCGAGGAGACTCGAAGCTCACCATGAACAGTCCTTGGACGACATGGCTGGCGAGGAGACTCGAAGCTCACCATGAACAGTCCTTGGACGACATGGCTGGCGAGGAGACTCGAAGCTCACCATGAACAGTCCTTGGACGACATGGCTGGCGAGGAGACTCGAAGCTCACCATGAACAGTCCTTGGACGACCTGGCTGGCGAGGAGACTCGAAGCTCACCATGAACAGTCCTTGGACGACATGGCTGGCGAGGAGACTCTAAGCTCACCATGAACAGTCTTTGGACGACATGGCTGGCGAGGAGACTCGAAGCTCACCATGAACAGTCCTTGGACGACCTGGCTGGCGAGGAGACTCGAAGCTCACCATGAACAGTCCTTGGACGACATGGCTGGCGAGGAGACTCGAAGCTCACCATGAACAGTCCTTGGACGACCTGGCTGGCGAGGAGACTCGAAGCTCACCATGAACAGTCCTTGGACGACATGGCTGGCGAGGAGACTCGAAGCTCACCATGAACAGTCCTTGGACGACATGGCTGGCGAGGAGACTCGAAGCTCACCATGAACAGTCCTTGGACGACATGGCTGGCGAGGAGACTCGAAGCTCACCATGAACAGTCCTTGGACGACCTGGCTGGCGAGGAGACTCGAAGCTCACCATAAACAGTCCTTGGACGACCTGGCTGGCGAGGAGACTCGAAGCTCACCATAAACAGTCCTTGGACGACCTGGCTGGCGAGGAGACTCGAAGCTCACCATAAACAGTCCTTGGACGACCTGGCTGGCGAGGAGACTCGAAGCTCACCGTAAACAGTCCTTGGACGACCTGGCTGGCGAGGAGACTCGAAGCTCACCGTAAACAGTCCTTGCACGACCTGGCTGGCGAAGAGACTCGAAGCTCACCATAAACAGTCCTTGGACGACCTGGCTGGCGAGGAGACTCGAAGCTCACCATAAACAGTCCTTGGACGACATGGCTGGCGTGGAGACTCGAAGCTCACCGTAAACAGTCCTTGGACGACATGGCTGGCGAGGAGACTCGAAGCTCACCGTAAACAGTCCTTGGACGACCTGGCTGGCGAGGAGACTCGAAGCTCACCGTAAACAGTCCTTGGACGACCTGGCTGGCGAGGAGACTCGAAGCTCACCATGAACAGTCCTTGGACGACATGGCTGGCGAGGAGACTCGAAGCTCACCATGAACAGTCCTTGGACGACCTGGCTGGCGAGGTGACTCGAAGCTCACCATGAACAGTCCTTGGACGACCTGGCTGGCGAGGAGACTCGAAGCTCACCGTAAGCAGTCCTTGAGCGACCTGGCTGGCAAGGAGACTCGAAGCTCACCATGAACAGTCCTTGGACGACATGGCTGGCGAGGAGACTCGAAGCTCACCATGAACAGTCCTTGGACGACATGGCTGGCGAGGAGACTCGAAGCTCACCATGAACAGTCCTTGGACGACATGGCTGGCGAGGAGACTCGAAGCTCACCATGAACAGTCCTTGGACGACATGGCTGGCGAGGAGACTCGAAGCTCACCGTAAACAGTCCTTGGACGACCTGGCTGGCGAGGAGACTCGAAGCTCACCGTAAACAGTCCTTGGACGACCTGGCTGGCGAGGAGACTCGAAGCTCACCGTAAACAGTCCTTGGACGACATGGTTGGCGAGGAGACTCGAAGCTCACCGTGAACAGTCCTTGGACGACCTGGCTGGCGAGGAGACTCGAAGCTCACCATGAACAGTCCTTGGACGACCTGGCTGGCGAGGAGACTCAAAGCTCACCATGAACAGTCCTTGGACGACATGGCTGGCGAGGAGACTCGAAGCTCACCGTAAACAGTCCTTGGACGACATGGCTTGCGAGGAGACTCGAAGCTCACCGTAAACAGTCCTTGGACGACCTGGCTGGCGAGGAGACTCGAAGCTCACCATGAACAGTCCTTGGACGACCTGGCTGGCGAGGAGACTCGAAGCTCACCATGAACAGTCCTTGGACGACATGGCTGGCGAGGAGACTCGAAGCTCACCATGAACATTCCTTGGACGACCTGGCTGGCGAGGAGACTCGAAGCTCACCATGAACAGTCCTTGGACGACCTGGCTGGCGAGGAGACTCGAAGCTCACCATGAACAGTCCTTGGACATCCTGGCTGGCGAGGAGACTCGAAGCTCACCATGAACAGTCCTTGGACGACATGGCTGGCGAGGAGACTCGAAGCTCACCATGAACAGTCCTTGGACGACCTGGCTGGCGAGGAGACTCGAAGCTCACCATGAACAGTCCTTGGACGACCTGGCTGGCGAGGAGACTCGAAGCTCACCATGAACAGTCCTTGGACGACCTGGCTGGCGAGGAGACTCGAAGCTCACCATGAACAGTCCTTGGACGACATGGCTGGCGAGGAGACTCGAAGCTCACCGTAAACAGTCCTTGGACGACCTGGCTGGCGAGGAGACTCAAAGCTCACCATGAACAGTCCTTGGGCGACCTGGCTGGCGAGGAGACTCGAAGCTCACCATAAGCAGTCCTTGGACGACATGGCTGGCGAGGAGACTCGAAGCTCACCATGAACAGTCCTTGGGCGACCTGGCTGGCGAGGAGACTCGAAGCTCACCATAAGCAGTCCTTGGACGACATGGCTGGCGAGGAGACTCGAAGCTCACCGTAAACAGTCCTTGGACGACCTGGCTGGCGAGGAGACTCGAAGCTCACCATGAACAGTCCTTGGACGACATGGCTGGCGAGGAGACTCGAAGCTCACCGTAAACAGTCCTTGGACGACCTGGCTGGCGAGGAGACTCGAAGCTCACCGTAAACAGTCCTTGGACGACCTGGCTGGCGAGGAGACTCGAAGCTCACCATGAACAGTCCTTGGACGACCTGGCTGGCGAGGAGACTCGAAGCTCACCATGAACAGTCCTTGGACGACCTGGCTGGCGAGGAGACTCGAAGCTCACCGTAAACAGTCCTTGGACGACCTGGCTGGCGAGGAGACTCGAAGCTCACCATGAACAGTCCTTGGACGACCTGGCTGGCGAGGAGACTCGAAGCTCACCATGAACAGTCCTTGGACGACATGGCTGGCGAGGAGACTCGAAGCACACCGTAAACAGTCCTTGGACGACCTGGCTGGCGAGGAGACTCGAAGCTCACCATGAACAGTCCTTGGACGACCTGGCTGGCGAGGAGACTCGAAGCTCACCATAAGCAGTCCTTGGACGACATGGCTGGCGAGGAGACTCGAAGCTCACCATAAGCAGTCCTTGGACGACCTGGCTGGCGAGGAGACTCGAAGCTCACCATGAACAGTCCTTGGACGACCTGGCTGGCGAGGAGACTCGAAGCTCACCATGAACAGTCCTTGGACGACCTGGCTGGCGAGGAGACTCGAAGCTCACCATAAGCAGTCCTTGGACGACATGGCTGGCGAGGAGACTCGAAGCTCACCATAAGCAGTCCTTGGACGACATGGCTGGCGAGGAGACTCGAAGCTCACCATGAACAGTCCTTGGACGACATGGCTGGCGAGGAGACTCGAAGCTCACCATAAGCAGTCCTTGGACGACATGGCTGGCGAGGAGACTCGAAGCTCACCATGAACAGTCCTTGGACGACCTGGCTGGCGAGGAGCCTCGAAGCTCACCATAAGCAGTCCTTGGACGACCTGGCTGGCGAGGAGACTCGAAGCTCACCATGAACAGTCCTTGGACGACCTGGCTGGCGAGGAGACTCGAAGCTCACCATAAGCAGTCCTTGGGCGACCTGGCTGGCGAGGAGACTCGAAGCTCACCGTAAACAGTCCTTGGACGACCTGGCTGGCGAGGAGACTCGAAGCTCACCATGAACTGTCCTTGGACGACCTGGCTGGCGAGGAGAATCGAAGCTCACCGTAAGCAGTCCTTGGACGACCTGGCTGGCGAGGAGAATCGAAGCTCACCATGAACAGTCCTTGGACGACCTGGCTGGCGAGGAGAATCGAAGCTCACCATGAACAGTCCTTGGACGACCTGGCTGGCGAGGAGACTCAAAGCTCACCATGAACAGTCCTTGGGCGACCTGGCTGGCGAGGAGACTCGAAGCTCACCGTAAGCAGTCCTTGGGCGACCTGGCTGGCGAGGAGACTCGAAGCTCACCGTAAACAGTCCTTGGACGACCTGGCTGGCGAGGAGACTCGAAGCTCACCATAAGCAGTCCTTGGGCGACCTGGCTGGCGAGGAGACTCGAAGCTCACCGTAAGCAGTCCTTGGACGACCTGGCTGGCGAGGAGACTCGAAGCTCACCATAATCAGTCCTTGGACGACCTGGCTGGCGAGGAGACTCGAAGCTCACCATAATCAGTCCTTGGACGACCTGGCTGGCGAGGAGACTCGAAGCTCACCATAATCAGTCCTTGGACGACCTGGCTGGCGAGGAGACTCGAAGCTCACCATAAACAGTCCTTGGACGACCTGGCTGGCGAGGAGACTCGAAGCTCACCATAATCAGTCCTTGGACGACCTGGCTGGCGAGGAGACTCGATGCTCACCATAAGCAGTCCTTGGGCGACCTGGCTGGCGAGGAGACTCGAAGCTCACCGTAAGCAGTCCTTGGACGACCTGGCTGGCGAGGAGAATCGAAGCTCACCATGAACAGTCCTTGGACGACCTGGCTGGCGAGGAGACTCGAAGCTCACCATGAACAGTCCTTGGGCGACCTGGCTGGCGAGGAGACTCGAAGCTCACCGTAAGCAGTCCTTGGGCGACCTGGCTGGCGAGGAGACTCGAAGCTCACCGTAAACAGTCCTTGGACGACCTGGCTGGCGAGGAGACTCGAAGCTCACCATAAGCAGTCCTTGGGCGACCTGGCTGGCGAGGAGACTCGAAGCTCACCGTAAGCAGTCCTTGGACGACCTGGCTGGCGAGGAGACTCGAAGCTCACCATGAACAGTCCTTGGACGACCTGGCTGGCGAGGAGACTCGAAGCTCACCATGAACAGTCCTTGGACGACATGGCTGGCGAGGAGACTCGAAGCTCACCATGAACAGTCCTTGGACGACCTGGCTGGCGAGGAGACTCGAATCTCACCATGAACAGTCCTTGGACGACCTGGCTGGCGAGGAGACTCGAAGCTCACCATGAACAGTCCTTGGACGACATGGCTGGCGAGGAGACTCGAAGCTCACCATGAACAGTCCTTGGACGACCTGGCTGGCGAGGAGACTCGAAGCTCACCATAAGCAGTCCTTGGACGACCTGGCTGGCGAGGAGACTCGAAGCTCACCGTAAGCAGTCCTTGGACGACCTGGCTGGCGAGGAGACTCGAAGCTCACCATAAGCAGTCCTTGGACGACCTGGCTGGCGAGGAGACTCGAAGCTCACCATAAACAGTCCTTGGACGACCTGGCTGGCGAGGAGACTCGAAGCTCACCATGAACAGTCCTTGGACGACCTGGCTGGCGAGGAGACTCGAAGCTCACCATGAACAGTCCTTGGGCGACCTGGCTGGCGAGGAGACTCGAAGCTCACCATGAACAGTCCTTGGACGACCTGGCTGGCGAGGAGACTCGAAGCTCACCATAAGCAGTCCTTGGACGACCTGGCTGGCGAGGAGAATCGAAGCTCACCGTAAGCAGTCCTTGGACGACCTGGCTGGCGAGGAGAATCGAAGCTCACCATGAACAGTCCTTGGACGACCTGGCTGGCGAGGAGACTCGAAGCTCACCGTAAGCAGTCCTTGGACGACCTGGCAGGCGAGGAGAATCGAAGCTCACCATGAACAGTCCTTGGACGACCTGGCTGGCGAGGAGACTCAAAGCTCACCATGAACAGTCCTTGGGCGACCTGGCTGGCGAGGAGACTCGAAGCTCACCGTAAGCAGTCCTTGGGCGACCTGGCTGGCGAGGAGACTCCAAGCTCACCGTAAACAGTCCTTGGACGACCTGGCTGGCGAGGAGACTCGAAGCTCACCATAAGCAGTCCTTGGGCGACCTGGCTGGCGAGGAGACTCGAAGCTCACCGTAAGCAGTCCTTGGGCGACCTGGCTGGCGAGGAGAATCGAAGCTCACCATGAACAGTCCTTGGACGACCTGGCTGGCGAGGAGACTCGAAGCTCACCATAAGCAGTCCTTGGGCGACCTGGCTGGCGAGGAGAATCGAAGCTCACCATGAACAGTCCTTGGGCGACCTGGCTGGCGAGGAGACTCGAAGCTCACCGTAAACAGTCCTTGGACGACCTGGCTGGCGAGGAGACTCGAAGCTCACCATGAACAGTCCTTGGACGACATGGCTGGCGAGGAGACTCGAAGCTCACCGTAAACAGTCCTTGGACGACCTGGCTGGCGAGGAGACTCGAAGCTCACCATGAACAGTCCTTGGACGACCTGGCTGGCGAGGAGACTCGAAGCTCACCATAAGCAGTCCTTGGACGACATGGCTGGCGAGGAGACTCGAAGCTCACCATAAGCAGTCCTTGGACGACCTGGCTGGCGAGGAGACTCGAAGCTCACCATGAACAGTCCTTGGACGACCTGGCTGGCGAGGAGACTCGAAGCTCACCATGAACAGTCCTTGGACGACCTGGCTGGCGAGGAGACTCGAAGCTCACCATAAGCAGTCCTTGGACGACATGGCTGGCGAGGAGACTCGAAGCTCACCATAAGCAGTCCTTGGACGACATGGCTGGCGAGGAGACTCGAAGCTCACCATGAACAGTCCTTGGACGACATGGCTGGCGAGGAGACTCGAAGCTCACCATAAGCAGTCCTTGGACGACATGGCTGGCGAGGAGACTCGAAGCTCACCATGAACAGTCCTTGGACGACCTGGCTGGCGAGGAGCCTCGAAGCTCACCATAAGCAGTCCTTGGACGACATGGCTGGCGAGGAGACTCGAAGCTCACCATGAACAGTCCTTGGACGACATGGCTGGCGAGGAGACTCGAAGCTCACCATGAACAGTCCTTGGACGACCTGGCTGGCGAGGAGACTCGAATCTCACCATGAACAGTCCTTGGACGACCTGGCTGGCGAGGAGACTCGAAGCTCACCATGAACAGTCCTTGGACGACATGGCTGGCGAGGAGACTCGAAGCTCACCATGAACAGTCCTTGGACGACCTGGCTGGCGAGGAGACTCGAAGCTCACCATAAGCAGTCCTTGGACGACCTGGCTGGCGAGGAGACTCGAAGCTCACCATGAACAGTCCTTGGACGACCTGGCTGGCGAGGAGACTCGAAGCTCACCATAAGCAGTCCTTGGACGACCTGGCTGGCGAGGAGACTCGAAGCTCACCATAAACAGTCCTTGGACGACCTGGCTGGCGAGGAGACTCGATGCTCACCATGAACAGTCCTTGGACGACCTGGCTGGCGAGGAGACTCGAAGCTCACCATGAACAGTCCTTGGGCGACCTGGCTGGCGAGGAGACTCGAAGCTCACCATGAACAGTCCTTGGACGACCTGGCTGGCGAGGAGACTCGAAGCTCACCATAAGCAGTCCTTGGGCGACCTGGCTGGCGAGGAGACTCGAAGCTCACCGTAAACAGTCCTTGGACGACCTGGCTGGCGAGGAGACTCGAAGCTCACTGTAAGCAGTCCTTGGACGACCTGGCTGGCGAGGAGAATCGAAGCTCACCATGAACAGTCCTTGGACGACCTGGCTGGCGAGGAGACTCGAAGCTCACCGTAAGCAGTCCTTGGACGACCTGGCTGGCGAGGAGAATCGAAGCTCACCATGAACAGTCCTTGGACGACCTGGCTGGCGAGGAGACTCAAAGCTCACCATGAACAGTCCTTGGGCGACCTGGCTGGCGAGGAGACTCGAAGCTCACCGTAAGCAGTCCTTGGGCGACCTGGCTGGCGAGGAGACTCGAAGCTCACCGTAAACAGTCCTTGGACGACCTGGCTGGCGAGGAGACTCGAAGCTCACCATAAGCAGTCCTTGGGCGACCTGGCTGGCGAGGAGACTCGAAGCTCACCGTAAGCAGTCCTTGGACGACCTGGCTGGCGAGGAGACTCAAAGCTCACCATAATCAGTCCTTGGACGACCTGGCTGGCGAGGAGACTCGAAGCTCACCATAATCAGTCCTTGGACGACCTGGCTGGCGAGGAGACTCGAAGCTCACCATAATAAGTCCTTGGACGACCTGGCTGGCGAGGAGACTCGAAGCTCACCATAAACAGTCCTTGGACGACCTGGCTGGCGAGGAGACTCGAAGCTCACCATAATCAGTCCTTGGACGACCTGGCTGGCGAGGAGACTCGATGCTCACCATAAGCAGTCCTTGGGCGACCTGGCTGGCGAGGAGACTCGAAGCTCACCGTAAGCAGTCCTTGGACGACCTGGCTGGCGAGGAGAATCGAAGCTCACCATGAACAGTCCTTGGACGACCTGGCTGGCGAGGAGACTCGAAGCTCACCATGAACAGTCCTTGGGCGACCTGGCTGGCGAGGAGACTCGAAGCTCACCGTAAGCAGTCCTTGGGCGACCTGGCTGGCGAGGAGACTCGAAGCTCACCGTAAACAGTCCTTGGACGACCTGGCTGGCGAGGAGACTCGAAGCTCACCATAAGCAGTCCTTGGGCGACCTGGCTGGCGAGGAGACTCGAAGCTCACCGTAAGCAGTCCTTGGACGACCTGGCTGGCGAGGAGACTCGAAGCTCACCATAATCAGTCCTTGGACGACCTGGCTGGCGAGGAGACTCGAAGCTCACCATGAACAGTCCTTGGACGACATGGCTGGCGAGGAGACTCGAAGCTCACCGTAAATAGTCCTTGGACGACATGGCTGGCGAGGAGACTCGAAGCTCACCATGAACAGTCCTTGGACGACCTGTCTGGCGAGGAGGCTCGAAGCTCACCATGAACAGTCCTTGGACGACATGGCTGGCGAGGAGACTCGAAGCTCACCATGAACAGTCCTTGGACGACCTGGCTGGCGAGGAGACTCGAAGCTCACCATGAACAGTCCTTGGACGACCTGGCTGGCGAGGAGACTCGAAGCTCACCATGAACAGTCCTTGGACGACATGGCTGGCGAGGAGACTCGAAGCTCACCATGAACAGTCCTTGGACGACCTGGCTGGCGAGGAGACTTGAAGCTCACCATGAACAGTCCTTGGACGACATGGCTGGCGAGGAGACTCGAAGCTCACCATGAACAGTCCTTGGACGACATGGCTGGCGAGGAGACTCGAAGCTCACCATGAACAGTCCTTGGACGACATGGCTGGCGAGGAGACTCGAAGCTCACCATGAACAGTCCTTGGACGACCTGGCTGGCGAGGAGACTCGAAGCTCACCATGAACAGTCCTTGGACGACATGGCTGGCGAGGAGACTCGAAACTCACCATGAACAGTCCTTGGACGACCTGGCTGGCGAGGAGACTCGAAGCTCACCATGAACAGTCCTTGGACGACATGGCTGGCGAGGAGACTCGAAGCTCACCATGAACAGTCCTTGGACGACCTGGCTGGCGAGGAGACTCGAAGCTCACCATGAACAGTCCTTGGACGACATGGCTGGCGAGGAGACTCGAAGCTCACCATGAACAGTCCTTGAGCGACATGGCTGGCGAGGAGACTCGAAGCTCACCATGAACAGTCCTTGGACGACATGGCTGGCGAGGAGACTCGAAGCTCACCATGAACAGTCCTTGGACGACATGGCTGGCGAGGAGACTCGAAGCTCACCATGAACAGTCCTTGGACGACCTGGCTGGCGAGGAGACTCGAAGCTCACCATAAACAGTCCTTGGACGACCTGGCTGGCGAGGAGACTCGAAGCTCACCATAAACAGTCCTTGGACGACCTGGCTGGCGAGGAGACTCGAAGCTCACCATAAACAGTCCTTGGACGACCTGGCTGGCGAGGAGACTCGAAGCTCACCATAAACAGTCCTTGGACGACATGGCTGGCGAGGAGACTCGAAGCTCACCGTAAACAGTCCTTGGACGACCTGGCTGGCGAGGAGACTCGAAGCTCACCATAAACAGTCCTTGGACGACCTGGCTGGCGAGGAGACTCGAAGCTCACCGTAAACAGTCCTTGGACGACATGGCTGGCGAGGAGACTCGAAGCTCACCGTAAACAGTCGTGGACGACCTGGCTGGCAAGGAGACTCGAAGCTCACCATAAGCAGTCCTTGGACGACATGGCTGGCGAGGAGACTCGAAGCTCACCGTAAACAGTCCTTGGACGACCTGGCTGGCGAGGAGACTCAAAGCTCACCATGAACAGTCCTTGGGCGACCTGGCTGGCGAGGAGACTCGAAGCTCACCGTAAGCAGTCCTTGGACGACATGGCTGGCGAGGAGACTCGAAGCTCACCGTAAACAGTCCTTGGACGACCTGGCTGGCGAGGAGACTCGAAGCTCACCATGAACAGTCCTTGGACGACATGGCTGGCGAGGAGACTCGAAGCTCACCGTAAACAGTCCTTGGACGACCTGGCTGGCGAGGAGACTCGAAGCTCACCATGAACAGTCCTTGGACGACCTGGCTGGCGAGGAGACTCGAAGCTCACCATGAACAGTCCTTGGACGACCTGGCTGGCGAGGAGACTCGAAGCTCACCGTAAACAGTCCTTGGACGACCTGGCTGGCGAGGAGACTCGAAGCTCACCGTGAACAGTCCTTGGACGACCTGGCTGGCGAGGAGACTCGAAGCTCACCATGAACAGTCCTTGGACGACATGGCTGGCGAGGAGACTCGAAGCTCACCGTAAACAGTCCTTGGACGACCTGGCTGGCGAGGAGACTCGAAGCTCACCATGAACAGTCCTTGGACGACCTGGCTGGCGAGGAGACTCGAAGCTCACCATAAGCAGTCCTTGGACGACATGGCTGGCGAGGAGACTCGAAGCTCACCGTAAGCAGTCCTTGGACGACCTGGCTGGCGAGGAGACTCGAAGCTCACCGTAAACAGTCCTTGGACGACCTGGCTGGCGAGGAGACTCGAAGCTCACCATGAACAGTCCTTGGACGACCTGGCTGGCGAGGAGACTCGAAGCTCACCATAAGCAGTCCTTGGACGACATGGCTGGCGAGGAGACTCGAAGCTCACCATAAGCAGTCCTTGGACGACATGGCTGGCGAGGAGACTCGAAGCTCACCATGAACAGTCCTTGGACGACATGGCTGGCGAGGAGACTCGAAGCTCACCATAAGCAGTCCTTGGACGACATGGCTGGCGAGGAGACTCGAAGCTCACCATGAACAGTCCTTGGACGACCTGGCTGGCGAGGAGACTCGAAGCTCACCATAAGCAGTCCTTGGACGACCTGGCTGGCGAGGAGACTCGAAGCTCACCATGAACAGTCCTTGGACGACATGGCTGGCGAGGAGACTCGAAGCTCACCATGAACAGTCCTTGGACGACCTGGCTGGCGAGGAGACTCGAATCTCACCATGAACAGTCCTTGGACGACCTGGCTGGCGAGGAGACTCGAAGCTCACCATGAACAGTCCTTGGACGACATGGCTGGCGAGGAGACTCGAAGCTCACCATGAACAGTCCTTGGACGACCTGGCTGGCGAGGAGACTCGAAGCTCACCATAAGCAGTCCTTGGACGACCTGGCTGGCGAGGAGACTCGAAGCTCACCGTAAGCAGTCCTTGGACGACCTGGCTGGCGAGGAGACTCGAAGCTCACCATAAGCAGTCCTTGGACGACCTGGCTGGCGAGGAGACTCGAAGCTCACCATAAACAGTCCTTGGACGACCTGGCTGGCGAGGAGACTCGAAGCTCACCATGAACAGTCCTTGGACGACCTGGCTGGCGAGGAGACTCGAAGCTCACCATGAACAGTCCTTGGGCGACCTGGCTGGCGAGGAGACTCGAAGCTCACCATGAACAGTCCTTGGACGACCTGGCTGGCGAGGAGACTCGAAGCTCACCATAAGCAGTCCTTGGACGACCTGGCTGGCGAGGAGAATCGAAGCTCACCGTAAGCAGTCCTTGGACGACCTGGCTGGCGAGGAGAATCGAAGCTCACCATGAACAGTCCTTGGACGACCTGGCTGGCGAGGAGACTCGAAGCTCACCGTAAGCAGTCCTTGGACGACCTGGCTGGCGAGGAGAATCGAAGCTCACCATGAACAGTCCTTGGACGACCTGGCTGGCGAGGAGACTCAAAGCTCACCATGAACAGTCCTTGGGCGACCTGGCTGGCGAGGAGACTCGAAGCTCACCGTAAGCAGTCCTTGGGCGACCTGGCTGGCGAGGAGACTCCAAGCTCACCGTAAACAGTCCTTGATCGACCTGGCTGGCGAGGAGACTCGAAGCTCACCATAAGCAGTCCTTGGGCGACCTGGCTGGCGAGGAGACTCGAAGCTCACCGTAAGCAGTCCTTGGGCGACCTGGCTGGCGAGGAGAATCGAAGCTCACCATGAACAGTCCTTGGACGACCTGGCTGGCGAGGAGACTCGAAGCTCACCATAAGCAGTCCTTGGGCGACCTGGCTGGCGAGGAGAATCGAAGCTCACCATGAACAGTCCTTGGGCGACCTGGCTGGCGAGGAGACTCGAAGCTCACCGTAAACAGTCCTTGGACGACCTGGCTGGCGAGGAGACTCGAAGCTCACCATAAGCAGTCCTTGGGCGACCTGGCTGGCGAGGAGACTCGAAGCTCACCGTAAGCAGTCCTTGGACGACCTGGCTGGCGAGGAGAATCGAAGCTCACCATGAACAGTCCTTGGACGACCTGGCTGGCGAGGAGACTCAAAGCTCACCATGAACAGTCCTTGGGCGACCTGGCTGGCGAGGAGACTCGAAGCTCACCGTAAGCAGTCCTTGGACGACCTGGCTGGCGAGGAGAATCGAAGCTCACCATGAACAGTCCTTGGACGACCTGGCTGGCGAGGAGACTCAAAGCTCACCATGAACAGTCCTTGGACGACCTGGCTGGCGAGGAGACTCGAAGCTCACCATGAACAGTCCTTGGACGACCTGTCTGGCGAGGAGGCTCGAAGCTCACCATGAACAGTCCTTGGACGACATGGCTGGCGAGGAGACTCGAAGCTCACCATGAACAGTCCTTGGACGACCTGGCTGGCGAGGAGACTCGAAGCTCACCATGAACAGTCCTTGGACGACCTGGCTGGCGAGGAGACTCGAAGCTCACCATGAACAGTTCTTGGACGACATGGCTGGCGAGGAGACTCGAAGCTCACCATGAACAGTCCTTGGACGACCTGGCTGGCGAGGAGACTTGAAGCTCACCATGAACAGTCCTTGGACGACATGGCTGGCGAGGAGACTCGAAGCTCACCATGAACAGTCCTTGGACGACATGGCTGGCGAGGAGACTCGAAGCTCACCATGAACAGTCCTTGGACGACATGGCTGGCGAGGAGACTCGAAGCTCACCATGAACAGTCCTTGGACGACCTGGCTGGCGAGGAGACTCGAAGCTCACCATGAACAGTCCTTGGACGACATGGCTGGCGAGGAGACTCGAAACTCACCATGAACAGTCCTTGGACGACCTGGCTGGCGAGGAGACTCGAAGCTCACCATGAACAGTCCTTGGACGACCTGGCTGGCGAGGAGACTCAAAGCTCACCATGAACAGTCCTTGGGCGACCTGGCTGGCGAGGAGACTCGAAGCTCACCGTAAGCAGTCCTTGGACGACATGGCTGGCGAGGAGACTCGAAGCTCACCGTAAACAGTCCTTGGACGACCTGGCTGGCGAGGAGACTCGAAGCTCACCATGAACAGTCCTTGGACGACATGGCTGGCGAGGAGACTCGAAGCTCACCGTAAACAGTCCTTGGACGACCTGGCTGGCGAGGAGACTCGAAGCTCACCATGAACAGTCCTTGGACGACCTGGCTGGCGAGGAGACTCGAAGCTCACCATGAACAGTCCTTGGACGACCTGGCTGGCGAGGAGACTCGAAGCTCACCGTAAACAGTCCTTGGACGACCTGGCTGGCGAGGAGACTCGAAGCTCACCGTGAACAGTCCTTGGACGACCTGGCTGGCGAGGAGACTCGAAGCTCACCATGAACAGTCCTTGGACGACATGGCTGGCGAGGAGACTCGAAGCTCACCGTAAACAGTCCTTGGACGACCTGGCTGGCGAGGAGACTCGAAGCTCACCATGAACAGTCCTTGGACGACCTGGCTGGCGAGGAGACTCGAAGCTCACCATAAGCAGTCCTTGGACGACATGGCTGGCGAGGAGACTCGAAGCTCACCGTAAGCAGTCCTTGGACGACCTGGCTGGCGAGGAGACTCGAAGCTCACCGTAAACAGTCCTTGGACGACCTGGCTGGCGAGGAGACTCGAAGCTCACCATGAACAGTCCTTGGACGACCTGGCTGGCGAGGAGACTCGAAGCTCACCATAAGCAGTCCTTGGACGACATGGCTGGCGAGGAGACTCGAAGCTCACCATAAGCAGTCCTTGGACGACATGGCTGGCGAGGAGACTCGAAGCTCACCATGAACAGTCCTTGGACGACATGGCTGGCGAGGAGACTCGAAGCTCACCATAAGCAGTCCTTGGACGACATGGCTGGCGAGGAGACTCGAAGCTCACCATGAACAGTCCTTGGACGACCTGGCTGGCGAGGAGACTCGAAGCTCACCATAAGCAGTCCTTGGACGACCTGGCTGGCGAGGAGACTCGAAGCTCACCATGAACAGTCCTTGGACGACATGGCTGGCGAGGAGACTCGAAGCTCACCATGAACAGTCCTTGGACGACCTGGCTGGCGAGGAGACTCGAATCTCACCATGAACAGTCCTTGGACGACCTGGCTGGCGAGGAGACTCGAAGCTCACCATGAACAGTCCTTGGACGACATGGCTGGCGAGGAGACTCGAAGCTCACCATGAACAGTCCTTGGACGACCTGGCTGGCGAGGAGACTCGAAGCTCACCATAAGCAGTCCTTGGACGACCTGGCTGGCGAGGAGACTCGAAGCTCACCGTAAGCAGTCCTTGGACGACCTGGCTGGCGAGGAGACTCGAAGCTCACCATAAGCAGTCCTTGGACGACCTGGCTGGCGAGGAGACTCGAAGCTCACCATAAACAGTCCTTGGACGACCTGGCTGGCGAGGAGACTCGAAGCTCACCATGAACAGTCCTTGGACGACCTGGCTGGCGAGGAGACTCGAAGCTCACCATGAACAGTCCTTGGGCGACCTGGCTGGCGAGGAGACTCGAAGCTCACCATGAACAGTCCTTGGACGACCTGGCTGGCGAGGAGACTCGAAGCTCACCATAAGCAGTCCTTGGACGACCTGGCTGGCGAGGAGAATCGAAGCTCACCGTAAGCAGTCCTTGGACGACCTGGCTGGCGAGGAGAATCGAAGCTCACCATGAACAGTCCTTGGACGACCTGGCTGGCGAGGAGACTCGAAGCTCACCGTAAGCAGTCCTTGGACGACCTGGCTGGCGAGGAGAATCGAAGCTCACCATGAACAGTCCTTGGACGACCTGGCTGGCGAGGAGACTCAAAGCTCACCATGAACAGTCCTTGGGCGACCTGGCTGGCGAGGAGACTCGAAGCTCACCGTAAGCAGTCCTTGGGCGACCTGGCTGGCGAGGAGACTCCAAGCTCACCGTAAACAGTCCTTGATCGACCTGGCTGGCGAGGAGACTCGAAGCTCACCATAAGCAGTCCTTGGGCGACCTGGCTGGCGAGGAGACTCGAAGCTCACCGTAAGCAGTCCTTGGGCGACCTGGCTGGCGAGGAGAATCGAAGCTCACCATGAACAGTCCTTGGACGACCTGGCTGGCGAGGAGACTCGAAGCTCACCATAAGCAGTCCTTGGGCGACCTGGCTGGCGAGGAGAATCGAAGCTCACCATGAACAGTCCTTGGGCGACCTGGCTGGCGAGGAGACTCGAAGCTCACCGTAAACAGTCCTTGGACGACCTGGCTGGCGAGGAGACTCGAAGCTCACCATAAGCAGTCCTTGGGCGACCTGGCTGGCGAGGAGACTCGAAGCTCACCGTAAGCAGTCCTTGGACGACCTGGCTGGCGAGGAGAATCGAAGCTCACCATGAACAGTCCTTGGACGACCTGGCTGGCGAGGAGACTCAAAGCTCACCATGAACAGTCCTTGGGCGACCTGGCTGGCGAGGAGACTCGAAGCTCACCGTAAGCAGTCCTTGGACGACCTGGCTGGCGAGGAGAATCGAAGCTCACCATGAACAGTCCTTGGACGACCTGGCTGGCGAGGAGACTCAAAGCTCACCATGAACAGTCCTTGGACGACCTGGCTGGCGAGGAGACTCGAAGCTCACCATGAACAGTCCTTGGACGACCTGTCTGGCGAGGAGGCTCGAAGCTCACCATGAACAGTCCTTGGACGACATGGCTGGCGAGGAGACTCGAAGCTCACCATGAACAGTCCTTGGACGACCTGGCTGGCGAGGAGACTCGAAGCTCACCATGAACAGTCCTTGGACGACCTGGCTGGCGAGGAGACTCGAAGCTCACCATGAACAGTCCTTGGACGACATGGCTGGCGAGGAGACTCGAAGCTCACCATGAACAGTCCTTGGACGACCTGGCTGGCGAGGAGACTTGAAGCTCACCATGAACAGTCCTTGGACGACATGGCTGGCGAGGAGACTCGAAGCTCACCATGAACAGTCCTTGGACGACATGGCTGGCGAGGAGACTCGAAGCTCACCATGAACAGTCCTTGGACGACATGGCTGGCGAGGAGACTCGAAGCTCACCATGAACAGTCCTTGGACGACCTGGCTGGCGAGGAGACTCGAAGCTCACCATGAACAGTCCTTGGACGACATGGCTGGCGAGGAGACTCGAAACTCACCATGAACAGTCCTTGGACGACCTGGCTGGCGAGGAGACTCGAAGCTCACCATGAACAGTCCTTGGACGACATGGCTGGCGAGGAGACTCGAAGCTCACCATGAACAGTCCTTGGACGACCTGGCTGGCGAGGAGACTCGAAGCTCACCATGAACAGTCCTTGGACGACATGGCTGGCGAGGAGACTCGAAGCTCACCATGAACAGTCCTTGAGCGACATGGCTGGCGAGGAGACTCGAAGCTCACCATGAACAGTCCTTGGACGACATGGCTGGCGAGGAGACTCGAAGCTCACCATGAACAGTCCTTGGACGACATGGCTGGCGAGGAGACTCGAAGCTCACCATGAACAGTCCTTGGACGACCTGGCTGGCGAGGAGACTCGAAGCTCACCATAAACAGTCCTTGGACGACCTGGCTGGCGAGGAGACTCGAAGCTCACCATAAACAGTCCTTGGACGACCTGGCTGGCGAGGAGACTCGAAGCTCACCATAAATAGTCCTTGGACGACCTGGCTGGCGAGGAGACTCGAAGCTCACCATAAACAGTCCTTGGACGACATGGCTGGCGAGGAGACTCGAAGCTCACCGTAAACAGTCCTTGGACGACCTGGCTGGCGAGGAGACTCGAAGCTCACCATAAACAGTCCTTGGACGACCTGGCTGGCGAGGAGACTCGAAGCTCACCAATAACAGTCCTTGGACGACATGGCTGGCGAGGAGACTCGAAGCTCACCGTAAACAGTCCTTGGACGACATGGCTGGCGAGGAGACTCGAAGCTCACCGTAAACAGTCGTGGACGACCTGGCTGGCAAGGAGACTCGAAGCTCACCATAAGCAGTCCTTGGACGACATGGCTGGCGAGGAGACTCGAAGCTCACCGTAAACAGTCCTTGGACGACCTGGCTGGCGAGGAGACTCAAAGCTCACCATGAACAGTCCTTGGGCGACCTGGCTGGCGAGGAGACTCGAAGCTCACCATAAGCAGTCCTTGGACGACATGGCTGGCGAGGAGACTCGAAGCTCACCGTAAACAGTCCTTGGACGACCTGGCTGGCGAGGAGACTCGAAGCTCACCATGAACAGTCCTTGGACGACATGGCTGGCGAGGAGACTCGAAGCTCACCGTAAACAGTCCTTGGACGACCTGGCTGGCGAGGAGACTCGAAGCTCACCATGAACAGTCCTTGGACGACCTGGCTGGCGAGGAGACTCGAAGCTCACCATGAACAGTCCTTGGACGACCTGGCTGGCGAGGAGACTCGAAGCTCACCGTAAACAGTCCTTGGACGACCTGGCTGGCGAGGAGACTCGAAGCTCACCGTGAACAGTCCTTGGACGACCTGGCTGGCGAGGAGACTCGAAGCTCACCATGAACAGTCCTTGGACGACATGGCTGGCGAGGAGACTCGAAGCTCACCGTAAACAGTCCTTGGACGACCTGGCTGGCGAGGAGACTCGAAGCTCACCATGAACAGTCCTTGGACGACCTGGCTGGCGAGGAGACTCGAAGCTCACCATAAGCAGTCCTTGGACGACATGGCTGGCGAGGAGACTCGAAGCTCACCATAAGCAGTCCTTGGACGACCTGGCTGGCGAGGAGACTCGAAGCTCACCGTAAACAGTCCTTGGACGACCTGGCTGGCGAGGAGACTCGAAGCTCACCATGAACAGTCCTTGGACGACCTGGCTGGCGAGGAGACTCGAAGCTCACCATAAGCAGTCCTTGGACGACATGGCTGGCGAGGAGACTCGAAGCTCACCATAAGCAGTCCTTGGACGACATGGCTGGCGAGGAGACTCGAAGCTCACCATGAACAGTCCTTGGACGACATGGCTGGCGAGGAGACTCGAAGCTCACCATAAGCAGTCCTTGGACGACATGGCTGGCGAGGAGACTCGAAGCTCACCATGAACAGTCCTTGGACGACCTGGCTGGCGAGGAGACTCGAAGCTCACCATAAGCAGTCCTTGGACGACCTGGCTGGCGAGGAGACTCGAAGCTCACCATGAACAGTCCTTGGACGACATGGCTGGCGAGGAGACTCGAAGCTCACCATGAACAGTCCTTGGACGACCTGGCTGGCGAGGAGACTCGAATCTCACCATGAACAGTCCTTGGACGACCTGGCTGGCGAGGAGACTCGAAGCTCACCATGAACAGTCCTTGGACGACATGGCTGGCGAGGAGACTCGAAGCTCACCATGAACAGTCCTTGGACGACCTGGCTGGCGAGGAGACTCGAAGCTCACCATAAGCAGTCCTTGGACGACCTGGCTGGCGAGGAGACTCGAAGCTCACCGTAAGCAGTCCTTGGACGACCTGGCTGGCGAGGAGACTCGAAGCTCACCATAAGCAGTCCTTGGACGACCTGGCTGGCGAGGAGACTCGAAGCTCACCATAAACAGTCCTTGGACGACCTGGCTGGCGAGGAGACTCGAAGCTCACCATGAACAGTCCTTGGACGACCTGGCTGGCGAGGAGACTCGAAGCTCACCATGAACAGTTCTTGGGCGACCTGGCTGGCGAGGAGACTCGAAGCTCACCATGAACAGTCCTTGGACGACCTGGCTGGCGAGGAGACTCGAAGCTCACCATAAGCAGTCCTTGGACGACCTGGCTGGCGAGGAGAATCGAAGCTCACCGTAAGCAGTCCTTGGACGACCTGGCTGGCGAGGAGAATCGAAGCTCACCATGAACAGTCCTTGGACGACCTGGCTGGCGAGGAGACTCGAAGCTCACCGTAAGCAGTCCTTGGACGACCTGGCTGGCGAGGAGAATCGAAGCTCACCATGAACAGTCCTTGGACGACCTGGCTGGCGAGGAGACTCAAAGCTCACCATGAACAGTCCTTGGGCGACCTGGCTGGCGAGGAGACTCGAAGCTCACCGTAAGCAGTCCTTGGGCGACCTGGCTGGCGAGGAGACTCCAAGCTCACCGTAAACAGTCCTTGGACGACCTGGCTGGCGAGGAGACTCGAAGCTCACCATAAGCAGTCCTTGGGCGACCTGGCTGGCGAGGAGACTCGAAGCTCACCGTAAGCAGTCCTTGGGCGACCTGGCTGGCGAGGAGAATCGAAGCTCACCATGAACAGTCCTTGGACGACCTGGCTGGCGAGGAGACTCGAAGCTCACCATAAGCAGTCCTTGGGCGACCTGGCTGGCGAGGAGAATCGAAGCTCACCATGAACAGTCCTTGGGCGACCTGGCTGGCGAGGAGACTCGAAGCTCACCGTAAACAGTCCTTGGACGACCTGGCTGGCGAGGAGACTCGAAGCTCACCATAAGCAGTCCTTGGGCGACCTGGCTGGCGAGGAGACTCGAAGCTCACCGTAAGCAGTCCTTGGACGACCTGGCTGGCGAGGAGAATCGAAGCTCACCATGAACAGTCCTTGGACGACCTGGCTGGCGAGGAGACTCAAAGCTCACCATGAACAGTCCTTGGGCGACCTGGCTGGCGAGGAGACTCGAAGCTCACCGTAAGCAGTCCTTGGACGACCTGGCTGGCGAGGAGAATCGAAGCTCACCATGAACAGTCCTTGGACGACCTGGCTGGCGAGGAGACTCAAAGCTCACCATGAACAGTCCTTGGACGACCTGGCTGGCGAGGAGACTCGAAGCTCACCATAAACAGTCCTTGGACGACATGGCTGGCGAGGAGACTCGAAGCTCACCGTAAACAGTCCTTGGACGACCTGGCTGGCGAGGAGACTCGAAGCTCACCATGAACAGTCCTTGGACGACCTGGCTGGCGAGGAGAATCGAAGCTCACCATGAACAGTCCTTGGACGACCTGGCTGGCGAGGAGACTCGAAGCTCACCATGAACAGTCCTTGGACGACCTGGCTGGCGAGGAGAATCGAAGCTCACCATGAACAGTCCTTGGACGACCTGGCTGGCGAGGAGACTCGAAGCTGACCATAAACAGTCCTTGGACGACCTGGCTGGCGAGGAGACTCAAAGCTCACCATGAACAGTCCTTGGACGACCTGGCTGGCGACGAGGGCCACGACACTCCAGCGGGCCAGCACGGGCACCAGGAAGTGGCACACGGCGTTGGCGAGGTAGGACAAGGCCACCATGAGCCTGGGGCTCCACAGCTCGGCCAGCCGCGCGCCGGCGAACACGGTGGCTATGGTGCCCCAGGACGAGCCGGACAGCACGTAGCTCTTGGTCAGCTCGTTCCAGTCGAACTCCCCTGTGCCCTGTGGGGAGACATGTCGATGATGCCTTCACTTGGGCTCTGTTTGAGATACACTTCTACCATCCCCACGTATGCTGAGAGAAGTGCAGTATTTACATAAAATAATGTCTCGGTTATAAAGTTTGTTAGTAGAGTGTTGGTTCAAGGTCAAAATTAAAGAGTAAATCGGACATTTTTTTATATTTAAAGGCGAACTTTGGGGGGGGGGGATAAATAGAAGTGTTTTATCATACATTAATCGAGATAGCAATAGAGAGAGAGAGAGAGAGAGGAAAGAAAGACCTCTAGGGTATTTTGTAATTGAAAGCTAAGTTTTTTAAGTTGTTTTTTTAATTCTTGTATGATGACCATTGAAGTAAACCTGTTTCGTTGGGTTTTGAGCAGAGAATGCATTTTGGTGTTCTTGCACAAAGTACAAAATGTTTTTATTTTTTATTTTTGTTAAATCATCGTTTTTAAGTTTGTAAGTTATTGTGTTATACATTTCCAAATTTGATTGAAAAGCACTGAACTAAAATACAGATTTCACATTAGATTTATATACATTTATGGACTATTTTGCTAATGTTAAGTAAGTTATTTTCTATAGATCATAGATTTTGATCATTTAGTATGTGGGATTTTTGTTTAATGTAAATATATTTTTAGAACATAAAAAAAATTCAAGCAAGTTTTGCCGAAAAATCCTCCTTAACAATATGATAGTAGTAATAAGTTTCTTAATTAGTTTCGTTATTTACACACAACTAAACTTTACATCCACATCAGGGCCTGCCACTGATGCCTCAAAGACAGCTCAAAAGGAGCCGTGTGTGTGATGCCAGAATGTGGTGACAGAATAAAACATGTTGTTATTGCATGAAATTGTTAAATCCAATATAATATTTTTTTTCTGTCTGTCTCTTCCCCTTTATTAAGGCTATAGCTGATTCCTTACCCAGCATCCTGGTTCTGTGAGATTGTGTCATCGTCTGTAATTATCTCGCTGTCGGCATGGATGACTCAAGGGCAGAGCAAGCACTGGCATTTGGAATTTATTTTTTTTTCTGGTTTGGAATGTTTTATATAAAAATTTGGACATTAATTCCTATTGGTGTAGATTCCCGATGGTCAAGTTGCGGGGGGGGGGGGGGCGCTCCTGAAATCAAAACGCGCCTCTCTGAGTGGACCCGCTTGCACTTTCAAAATCATAACTGTAAAATGGGAATGATAAATGTTACACTGCCGTTACTACCACCGCAGGGAAGCAAACAGATTTGCTTATGGGAAAAATAATAATTATATTTTTATTAGCGTGTATTTTTTTTTTAGGTGCTGGTCAATACCTTTCGATTTCGTACTAAGAAACCTTCAAAGATTTTACAGTCTCATTATATTGATGCGATATCTCTGGGATTCATGACACTAGACAGAAAGTATCTACATTTCTTAAGATAAATGAGCGAAATTCGTCGAAATTCAGGTCCAGTTTCTCTTTAAAACTTTTTCAAATTTCCTTTCTCTTGAGGGCCACACCGGGGCCCCAGATCCTCCACTGCGGATGGAATGCAAGTGGCCAGGGTATCGAGGGTTCTAGGGCCACCGCTGGCTGTCGTACTTAGTACATCGTGGCCCCAGATCCTCCGCTGTGGATGGAACGCAAGTGGCCAGGGTACGGCGGGTTCTAGGGCCGCTGCTGGCTGTCGGACCCAGTACACCGTGGGCCCAGATCGTTCGCTGCGGATGAAATGAGAGTGGCCAGGGTACTATGGGTTCTAGGGCCACCACTGGCTGTCGGACCCAGTACACCGCGGCCCCAGATCCTCCGCTGCGGATGAAACGCAAGTGGCCAGGGTAGAGCGGGTTCTAGTGCCACCGCCGGTTGTCAGACCCAGTACACCGCGCAGTCCCAGATCCTTTGATGTGTATGAAACGCAAGTGGCCAGGCTACTGCGGGTTCTAGGGCCACCGCTGGCTGTCGGACCCAGTACACCGCGGCCCCAGATCCTCCGCTGCGGATGAAACGCATGTGGCCAGGGTACTGCTGGTTCTAGTGCCACTGCTGGCTGTCGGACCCAGTACACCGCGGCCCCAGATCCTCCGCTGCGGATGAAACGCAAGTGGCCAGGGTAGAGCGGGTTCTAGTGCCACCGCTGGCTGTCAGACCCAGTACACTGTGGCCCCAGATCCTCCGACATGGATGGAACGCAAGTGACCAGAGTACTGCAGGTTCTAGGGCCGCCACTGGCTGTCAGACCCAGTACACTGTGGCCCCAGATCCTCCGACGTGGATGGAACGCAAGTGACCAGAGTACTGCAGGTTCTAGGGCCGCCGCTGGCTGTCAGACCCAGTACACTGTGGCCCCAGATCCTCCGCTGCGGATGAAACGCAAGTGACCAGAGTACTGCAGGTTCTAGGTCCACCGCTGGCTGTCAGACCCAGTACACTGTGGTCCCAGATCCTCCGCTGTGGATGGAACGCAAGTGGCCAGAGTACTGCGGGTTCTAGGTCCGCCGCTGGCTGTCAGACCCAGAAGAGTCTAGCGACAGCAACTACCTTCCTGCAACTGCGGCACCGCTTACGCTCGTTCCGGGGCCGGCTGCCGCATCGCTCACGCTCGTTCCGGGGCCGGCGGCACGATCTTATATGTCATCTGAAACTTCTATTAGTCAAATATGGCCTCGTGGCTGAGCGCTTAGCGGCGCTATCATCTAATCGTAAGGTTGCCGGTTCGAATCCCGGTAGGTGCGAATTTTTTTTGTACTTGTAAAAATAAATACGAGCACGTATAATTTCAAAAGTAATAAATATATTTGAATAATGAATGCAAATAAAAGTAAATTTATTAATTAAATTGTAATTTTCAGATAAGGACATGATAACTAATGGTCAATTAGGTTAGGTTAGCTACATTATAAATACTTTAAAACTTTGTGGACGGTTGATTTGGTTAGGATAGTTACATTAAAGATACTTGGAAATCAAACATCCAGGGGGTAGGCGCTCCCGATCGGCCAACTTCGGAGAGGATCGGCATTTGCTGCCAGTTGCAGGACGGTAGCATTGCTGTCGCTAGACTCTTGTGTCAGACCCAGTACACCGTGGTCCCAGATCCTCCGCTGTGGATGGAACGCAAGTGACCAGAGTACTGCGGGTTCTAGGGCCGCCGCTGGCTGTCAGACCCAGTACACTGTGGCCCCAGATCCTCCGCTGCGGATGAAACGCAAGTGACCAGAGTACTGCAGGTTCTAGGGCCGCCGCTGGCTGTCAGACCAAGGAGCATGTAAGAAGATCTGGAGTGGACATGTGTAGGGCGAGAGCGAAGCCAGCCGGTTGCGAAGAAGGGTTGAAAAGAAAGAGGAGGAGAACGTATTTCTACTGCAAACGCAGCCCCAGCCCACTTGTCCTTGAGGTTTTAGTGGCGCTGGTGTGCGGCTACATATGGCATATGGCTGTACAAATCGATGGAATTCCAAGCCGGATGGCGTTGTTTTCACATGCATTAAAGATTTTTTTTTTCATTTGTTAACTAAATTAATTCCCAAAACTTTTGAAGCATCAGAAAAAAGTGGCAAATGTTTTAAACAGAAGTAACTAATCTTCGAACTTTTCGAAAAACCTAAGAAAACTATTTAACAAAGAGAAGTAGTTTCAGTTGTATAATTCTTTACTTTTTTCATAGATTTCCAAAACGTGACGATCAACGACAGATCTGGGAAAAAGCGACAAAGAGGAAAAATTGGACTGCGTCTCCGAACCATGCATTTTGTACAGTGCATTTTGAAGACAAATGGGTCTTAAGAAGCGAAAATCTAACTCGATTAAAGGATGATATGGTGTTCGGTATATTAAGGTTTCCCTCAAAGGAACGGTTTCACAATGCTTTTAAGATATTAGATAAATCCCAACATAAGTTTAAAACATTTCTCTTAAGAGTGTGCTTCGTAGCATTAAAAGACGTGCCTTAATTATTTTGCAAATTTATCATTGTTATGGTGACGATGTCAGGGGTTTTCGTATTTTTTTTTTAGAAATATAGTACAGTATGTATTAGCAACTACGTTAAGAACTGTTATTTTATTCACACAGAGAAAAGAAATACAAAATGCTAAAATTTGGCGTCTGTCTTTTTATATCCTATATAGGCTTGTTATTATATGTGTGTTGTAACATGTATAAAAATGTTAAATATATTCAACAATATTTGGTAATTATATATATTTAAAAACTTTTATGTACGCTACTTGAAACTACATGAAAGGTTTTCAGTCTATAAAGGCCTATTCTATGATTTTTTAAAATTATTAATTCTTATGCAAACAATTAATAAAATTGAAAGTTTCTTACATTGTCAGTATATGCATAGCATTACAGTTATTACAAACAATTCTCTACCAGTGTTAAGCTAAGGTTTGCACGTTACTTTGGTTGAGTAAGTAGACTGGAACATGAACATGATATTGAAAAGACTTCTAACTTCTACTAATACACGTATATTACAAGACATTTGTAATAGATTAAATGAAGTAAGTAAGAATTCGTTTTTTATAAACGTTGTGTATGAAATTATAAAATTTGAGAAGT
Source organism: Bacillus rossius redtenbacheri (assembly GCF_032445375.1). Taxonomy (NCBI): domain Eukaryota; kingdom Metazoa; phylum Arthropoda; class Insecta; order Phasmatodea; family Bacillidae; genus Bacillus; species Bacillus rossius. The sequence continues at coordinate 11,560,361 of NC_086345.1, read as the reverse complement.
ATAATAACAAAAAGAAGTGCGTTACGAAGACATATGTCGGTAGTGTTACCCACTGAAACATTATTCCCACTTCAACTCTCTGTAAAAATAAAAGTATTGGGTTGAATGCGTCTAGAGTGGTATATAAATAAAATTTGAAGCTTCTTCCTAATTTCATTCGCAGGTGTCCCCCACCTATAGTTGCAAACAAAAATTTTTCCTCGATGTTGAAATTTACTCTGCGTATTCACAAAAAAAATTTGGCAGTAAATAGGTATTTAATTTTTAAAAATGAAAGTATTCATGTTTCGAAAAAAATATTAAAGCGGTGTGGGGAAGAATGTTTACAGATAATCCAGTAAAATTTTCAGTTTGATTGTTTTGATAGTTTCGGAGCTGTTGCGAGTTTAGTTTGGAGGATTTTTCCGCCGCGCGAGACAAGTTTGGCTCGTTTTCGTTTTCTTCCAGCGTAGGAAGCAGGGAACAAACGCCGATACCCGGCTTCACCTCGCATCCTTTGCTGGCCTTCCCTTGTCCTCTCCAGATGTATTACTGTATATTAGCTCCATGTGTCAGACCCAGTACACCGTGGTCCCAGATCCTCCGCTGTGGATGGAACGCAAGTGGCCAGAGTACTGCGGGTTCTAGGTCCGCCGCTGGCTGTCAGACCCAGTACACTGTGGCCCCAGATCCTCCGACGTGGATGGAACGCAAGTGGCCAGGGTACTGCGGGTTCTAAGTCCGCCGCTGGCTGTCGGACCCAGTACACCGTGGTCCCAGATCCTCCGCTGTGGATGGAACGCAAGTGACCAGAGTACTGCGGGTTCTAGGGCCGCCGCTGGCTGTCAGACCCAGTACACTGTGGCCCCAGATCCTCCGCTGTGGATGGAACGCAAGTGGCCAGAGTACTGCGGGTTCTAGGTCCGCCGCTGGCTGTCAGACCCAGTACACTGTGGCCCCAGATCCTCCGACGTGGATGGAACGCAAGTGACCAGAGTACTGCAGGTTCTAGGACCGCCGCTAGCTGTCAGACCCAGTACACCGTGGCCCCAGATCCTCCGCTGTGGATGGAACGCAAGTGGCCAGGGTACTGCGGGTTCTAAGTCCGCCGCTGGCTGTCGGACCCAGTACACCGCGGCCCTAGATCCTCTGCTGCGGATGGAACGCAAGTGACCAGAGTACTGCAGGTTCTAGGGCCGCCGCTGGCTGTCAGACCCAGTACACTGTGGCCCCAGAACCTTCGACGTGGATGGAATGCAAGTGACCAGAGTACTGCAGGTTCTAGGGCCGCCGCTGGCTGTCAGACCCAGCACACCGCGGCCCCAGAACCTCCGCTGTGGATGGAACGCAAGTGGCCAGGGTACAGCGGGTTCTAGGACCGCCGCTGGCTGAGAGACCCCGGACAGCGAGCACCTTGTTGCCGGCGCCGGAGGAGCTGGAGTTGCCGGCGGTGAGGTTGCAGACGTCGCCCGATCGGTGGGCCTGCGCCGACGAGGAGCTGTTCTGGGGCCTGACCATCGCGACGACGGCCAGCGAGAGGCAGCCCAGCGACACGGTGCTCAGCAGCTCGCCGACCACCAAGACGGCGGCCAGCACGTAGCGCCGCGGCACGTACGGCATGCCTGAAACGATCCACAGACCACACACCCTGCAGTTGGTAGAGGTCTCGCATCCCGCTACTTGCATGACGTTCGGGTGAGGGTGGCGAATCAGCTCTGCCGTGTTGGGACACAACCGTGACCCAACACTAGGCCGTATTTCAGAACACGTCGCAACAAGAATCCTGGTGAAGGAAACATTTCGCCAACCGTTTTAAATGAACGGTGCCCTGCGCGAGGCTATGAACTAATGATGTTCGCAGGCTTTTCACGGCCGTTGTCTGAAGTAGCTTGGCTTCTGGGTTGTAGTCGTGTCCGTGGCGGATAATTCACCGACGTTTCGGTCGACATCATCAGTCGCAATCATCAGGAAGCAGTTACCTACTGAGTAGGTCGCCATCATCAGAAAGCAGTTATCTATTGAGTAGGTAACTGCTTCCTGATGATGGGGACTGCAATGTTGACCTAAACGTCGGTGAATGATTTGCCAAGGACATGGCTACAACCCATAAGTCAAGCTACTTCAGGCTATTAACTAGTTTCAACGCATTCCAGCGGATGTTCCGCAACCATCGATGCAATTTTTTACGACAAAAATATACTTGAGGTAGCAGCACTGTCGCGTAAAAATAGAACTTTTTTTCTAATTTTCTGAAGTACCAAGATGGCCGTCTTCTTAATGTATTATGTATGTCTTGAGAGGTATTTACTATTGTGACTTCTTACATACTCTCTTCAAGACAATAGCTGAGACGTTCATCGTTGACCCACACGCACCATGTACGCCCTATTTTACCATCTCATCCTCAAATGTACTGGTGGTCTTGTTGAGAGCATGCATGCCTCATGACCAAGAGATCATTTCTCGTGGTTCAAACACTTTATTAAATATAAATATGTATATATATATATACTGTGACGTCAGCGCTGCTAGCGCTGCCTGGCTGTGGAATCCAGTAAAAACATGGACGCGGAGAGGAGAGATGGACAGTCCCTCCAATCACTAACCAAGACACACTCTCCCGATCTTAAGAACATAATCAATACTTGACAAAAGGGGTTAGGTGAGTGTTGGCGAGTTATAGAGAGAAAGGGAGAGGGGTGGAGACACCACTTTGAATTATTTTTTATCCATTTTTTAAATTTGATATTTTTTATTATTTTTAAATAAAATACTTTTTTTTGTGTGTGTGGAAATGGAATGGGATATCATATTTCCGTCATGGTATCGTATCGAAAGGTCAAAGTTGAAGGTCGAGGTCGTATAGGCACCAAAACCAAAAATAAAATTCAAACCTTTGTCACAGCGTATAACCAGCCTTTCTTTGCCTTATACACATTTCTTGGTTACTGCCGAGTTTTTGAACCAGTCATTAACGCCCTCTTTCAGTTCGTTGTCACTTCCATCTAAATAGTGAAACTTCTATCCTGTTGAATTATTTCCTTAATCCTTGATTTACTTCGTCAGTCACGACTGAATGTCGGCCCGTGCGTCCTTCATCATTAATTTTTGGTTCGCCCTCCATTAAACATGTTGCGCCATTCTTGAAACCTAAGCTTCATTCATCACAATACCAAAAATCTCGGTTATCTGTCTGTGGTTTTCGATAGGACGGACTCTTTTTCGCATTAAAAAAAGAGTATTACACTACGTACTTCATACTTGGCGGGATATTTAATTTCGTCACAAATATTTTATGTGTGACCAATCCTGAAACGTCTCCCCTTGTGTGAAGCTTGTGCCATGTACCAGAATTCCTGTAATTTTGCTGCTATTGCTATTTAAATATTTCCTGTTTGCAATAAAACCTTTTGTTTTACTTTCACAGCCCAGGCACAGGTTGTACGAAATAAAGCGATTTGGTTGGGATTTCGTGTAAAACGTAAAAAATGACGGCGTAAAATGATTTTTAAGTTACCGTCTGAAGTATTGCGTGTTACCGAGCTATGAAGGCCGCGTAGAGTGGGTTGGGACCGGTAATATATAAGGAAGCAGATCTCTTTGTCCGACATTCATCTTACACTTCGCGCCCGTTCCGCCGTAGCGCCTGTAGTCCAGTCCTCTTAGTCGAAATTAGGTAAGTATCCCTGAATTTGACATACCCAGCTATAAACTCGTATAAACTTGTATTTTGACATCCTAAAAGTTGTCTCAAAAACCTACATATGGTAGGGTGTACGCGACTATTAAAATCTAATTTCAAAGGTCACAAAAATCGCTTCTTTTGTACTTTTTTTTTGCGAATATCTCGTCTATGGGTTTTTCGCTATTTGAATTTATTATAAATACTGTATAGAATTAAATTTCCTAGAACTTTTGTTTCAAAAAAATTCTTGTACGTTGAATCGTTTTCTAGATAGAAGGTGGAGAGCGCGCGGTTAGAGCATCATTTAAGGTCAACCGGTAGTCCCGATCAAAAACACGCCATACTAAGTTTATTAATTATTGATAAATGCATAATTATTAAAATTTTCATTTCTTATTATTTATTTATAGCTGGGTATCTTAAATTCCGAGGTGAACTTATTAAGATGACTGGACTACTGGGCCGTAGCGCCCAAGATCTAGTTTCACGGGAGGACATAGCATGCCTTCAGGGGAGGACATAGCATGCCTTCAGGGGAGGACATAGCATGCCATTGTAGTCGGCGGCACGAAGTTTGCAACAGGGAAGATTCCTAGTAGAAAATTCATTTCCTCCAGGAAACGCCATTTAAATAATAACCTTGTTAAATACAGCCATGAAAAATAATTACTTTTGTGGCCTCCCCCCCCCCCTTTTTTTTTTACGTGAAAAACATCTTAGCTATCAGGTATGCGACGTTTGGTTGGAGTAAATTCGTGAATGGAACGGGAGTCGATTGGCTCGGAAAATTGCAAACACAGCGCTGCCGTCTATGTAAATATCATAAATCTCTAAAACAAAATGGCTTACCTGCGTGATTCATCCGTATATATTAACTTTCGTGAACATCGGAGGATATAATAAACATATTGATCTGCCAAACTAAACTTAATAATAGTAAAACTATAGTTTAATACTTTATGTTATAATTTATAGCCATAAAATAAATAATGACAACTTAAAAATACGCACAACAATTTTGATAACCATTATTTAAATTTTAAATGTCGAGATATGACAGCGTTCATCATACTACACAGACATAACAAATTGTTAGCCTGCATATACCCTATAAAAGAAGTTCGTGATGATTTAAATCTTAAATAATGAATTAGCTCAATAAGGTTAAGGTTTGTTTGTAGGAAGTATTTACAGACTGATATCTGTCTTTTAAGCAAAAACAAATAATCATTTATAAAATTAGTGCAATAATATATTTTAAAAAGTTTCAGGTTAATTTTTTTTAAATTTATATATTGGACTGCAACTTTTAGTTTAAAAATTCTTTAAAAAAAATAGCGTTGCGTTCGTAATGCTCTAGAGAACCAACTAAATGTTGAATAGATTTGACGCCATGTTTGTTCCTACAAAATTTCCCTGGCTAATAGATTATAGGTATTTTTTTAATGTAAGTTTATTCAAGTTTACAAAATGCATTCCTTAATAACGCGTGTATGAAAGTTTCACAGAAATGTTTCACGAAAAAGTTGCATTAATATTCGACCTTGAAATTTTACTGTCATCGCCCTAAAGAAGTTTCAGTTCCTTAAACCACTTTTGCAGATCTACAACAAGGCGTGCTAAAACAATGAACAACTGGCCTCAAACCAATAGTCAAGAAGAAGTCTTTGACTCCACCAAGAAAACAAACTACATACATGAATGATTCCTTACCAAATGTTGGTTTGTTCTCCAGTCCCTGTGAATATATCGTGCGTCTGCTTTTCTGAAGGCCTTTGAACACGAAGCGTAAACAAATTATAGTATTTTTTTGTGCTCTTGGATTCTTTTTTTTTTTTAATTCTCTGCTCCAGCACCTCACGAAACTAACCTGCAAACTACAAAAATGTAAAAAATAAAAATAGATAATCGCACTTTAAATCATTCACCGTAGATAACAAGTGATATTGTTTTATCGACCACATTCACGAGTGTTTGTTTTTATCGCACCGCTTATGTGACTTGTCTGGATCGCTCGTTCTGAACCGAACACACGCAACGAATGACCGGCGTTGTGCTTCAGCTACGGACTGCTCAGTATTTGACCAGCACCCGAAATCAAAGCAAACAGTGGTCAGGATGGTCAAACATAAACAGTTTACGAGATAAGATAGTTGCTAAGCCACTCAAAAATGTAAGGCAGCATCTCACAAGCCTAGATGTTTATTTCATTCATTTATGATTTATATCATTAAAGGTATTTTTTCGGTAAAATGTTTAGAGTAGCTGTCTTACACTTGTTGTCTCAGCGGATACTAACCCAACTTTTTGATGTGAAACTTCTAATGAGACTTCCAACAAGGTTGCGTTAAACGTTTAACGCTACCATGGAGGGGGTATGAAAGAGACAGAGCGAGAGTGAATGCGTGGCACTCGAACGCATGCGCGTAGTATACCTGTTACAGGCCAGCGCGAGCGTTAGCAACGAGTAGCGTCCAATATTCCAACGCAAGAGGGAGAGAGAAAGAAAGATACACAAAGGTAGAAAGTAGGAGAGAGAAAGAGAGTGAGTCGGTAGATCCCAAGCACATGCGCGTGGTATTCTTGCTATGCATTGTAAGCAATGTTAATAAAGTTTGTCTTAAAGAAACAATATGATTTCTCTAAAAATCAATTTATACCCCTTACTATTTTCATTTCCACATTACGAAGTTTCACTTCTTCCACGCGGAGGGACTCCACGCACTATTTTTTTTTAAATCTGTAAATGGTCACGCAAGGGATTATAATTATTTACACTTGTGTGCATCTACGGGTCTTCCAGTACTCGCCAGATATTTGTAACACATAACATCCGTAACGGAGAAAGTTTATGTGTTCTCATGTGGCAAATACACTTATATTACGAAACTCTGGACACGGAATTTAACGCAGAATTCCTTAAAATAATGCCGAGCGTGATAAATATACGAAAACTGTTTTTTGAGTTACATGTGAGTGTTGTCCATGTGAGTGTTTTTATTTATTATTTTTTTGGGACGAAACTTACAACTTAGAAGTCGAACTACGGCGCAGTTCCTACGAGATTTTCAGTTGTTTCAAATTCGTTTATTTGAGTTAAATTCATCGTTGAAAAGTCCATACAGTTGCTGTATTTTCTAACAGTGTAGCGTTTCAGCATCGCCGCAGCAACAGGCGCCCTTGAGTTGCTAGTTAAGCAACTGTCGCTAGATGGTGGGCAGTTGGCACGGCGGCGTAGACATGTGGCCGATGGACACCCCCCCCCCCCTTCCTTTTCTATTGTGGTCTTTTAAGCTATCGATCGTACGCGTTCCCGAATTGCAAATGGCTGCTACGAGTAGATATTGATCTCGGTCTTGGCACTTTACGCCTCCTTGTAAACAGCACAACCGAGCCGGTAAACAGCTGCAAACTGTTCCAAGGGGCTTTAGTAAGAGGGGAAGGAATGTGAACCGCCAGCAAGCGAACAATAAAGGTGAGGTTTAACGATGGCGGATGGTGATAAAGTAAGATGGGAATGGCCAACCGGAATTAAGGTGGCATAAACAAATAATATATGTGTGTGTGTGTTTGTGGGTAGTTCAAAGCCAATAAACCAATGAAGGGCGTATGAGGGGTGGGTGGAGAAAGATCTGATAGGAAGTACCTAATCAAAACTGTAGAATTAGAAGGGGTCATTCTGCTAGTTTACACCAATTAGTGTTCGAACCGAACGCTTCAAGGCTCATGATGTAAGTTATTTTTTAATTTAATTAATTTTTAATATTTGTTTTATAATTTTTTTTTATATTTAAATGAGCTCGTAAGGATCGAACCGAGACGTTTAACTCGTTGACGCATTTAATGAATTATTTTTAAAATTACCTTTTTTTTTAGTAATTAAAAAATGGTGGATGAATAAGTGCAATGTAAACGAATTGAAGGGGGGGGGGAACCAAGATGGCTGAAGGTTAAATATCAAATATGTTTTCACTGGCACTTTCTTGGATTCAAGATGGTGTCCAGTATTTCTTTTTTTTTTTAATATTAAGGTAAAAATATGAATCGAATTTCCCTTGGGAATCATATTTCAGTCGAGGTGTCATATTTCGAGGTCCAAGATGGCGGCAGGTGAGCTCGCGCCTCAGCTGAGCTGGGGGCCCGGTTATACAGGGTGGGTCTGAATTTCACGCTCAAACTTCGGCTGCAGGTTCGTCACATATAGGACCTGTTCGACTTATGGTCTGAAGTGCTTTCCAAGGCTGGTATACGATATTGAAGATGGAACTGAGCTACAGTTTTATTCTAAATAATTAATAATTCATTTATGATTGAACACTTAGCGTCTGGATTATGTTTTAGTGGGGAAAAAAATTCTGCGACCATCGCACTGTCATTGAAATAGTTTATGGGTTACAGCTTTATTTTTCACATACATACGTGACGTGTTAAGGTCACCAATCATTTCAATGAAATAATTTGGGGGTTACAACTTTATTTTTTAACATACATACCTACGTGACGTGTTAAGGTCACCAATTATAACAATGGAATAATTTGGGGGTTACAACTTTTGTTTTTGACGTGACAACGTCTAATAAATCGATGAACGCCGGCTGCACGCAAGAAAAAGTGTCCCGTAACGCACATTGTCCCACTACGATGTGTCCCGTTACGCTCATTGTACGCTTGCGCCGCATTTATCTCTCTTTCTTTCTTTTGATTATTGTTTTCATAGGAATAAAAATCCACGCCATTGCCTTACCCGGGCCTCGAACACGCAACACAGTGAAAGGTAAGCTGTTTTGCATCCAACTGCGCTAAAGAGGTAGGCTCACTCTATACATAAACCAAAATATACTGTTACTTAATTGACAAAGCCGCTTCTATTTCGCGTTTTCATTTCTCTCCACGCTACACTGAACTTAACCTGCATATAATCAAGTATTTTTTTTTTTTTTCATAATCCTGATCGGTCGATTATAAAGTCACATCCGTTGGTGGATCACTTGTGATTGTGATGATATATATAGCAGGCACAGGATATCTAGATGCTTGGGACACGTCACATATTTACATTAGTGGTGTTGCGACAAAGGAGTCAGGGAACATCAGACGCTAAAAGCCACCACTGTGAACCAGTTTTAACGCACTTAGAACGTAGGTACATTCCACACCGCCAGCTTCGCTGGCATCACTTGTTTCCCGTGTCTCTTAACAGTTTCCCATATAGCCCTTATTGCAATATTTGGTTTAACATGTAACGGCGTGTTGTCTTAAACAACATTGGCAGGAAGAATGGATATAAGTTTTTTTTTCTTTTACCCTCTTTCCATAGATTTGTTGGTACGTGTTGTGATGGTAGTCTATTGCAGTTTGCTGAGATATCCACATCACTTAGGCATTAGGTAAAAAAAAATCACTACCAGCATGAACTATTATCATTACCTTTTGATGCAGGTGTCAACAGACCGTGGGTCGAGTCATCAATCCAGGATTTCTGTTGAACAATGGACGAAAAAACATACGACTCGTCCATGTACACGATGTTACGATTTTAGTTTCTGAAACGTCGTATATTTCTCAAATACACGATTCGCTTCTGTTGTATGTCAGACTTTTCAATCAAAATTAGACGTTGTGACTTAGTTTTCCACCTCCGAGAACAAATTTTTTTTTCCCGTAAAGTTACTTTGCAGCCTTGTAAAACCAGTATCGTGTTGCATTTTTATTATTTTTCACTGTCGGGAAACATTATGTCTGTTACAAAAAAATTATATACAATTCTACAAAGTACTGCTTGGTATTAATCCTCTATATCCTATTTACATGTCTTCTGTCTCTTCTTGTCAGGTGTGTAACGAAAGAACATCCTTCTGCAATGCTCAGTATTTTTGCTTCCGCTTTTATTTTCTGCATTGCGTCACAAGACTCGCCAGTCGCTGTAGCTACCCTCAACTATGCTTCTTCCCCTGGAACCAATGGTTCCCCATGAATGACATTACATTATAAATTATTCTTCGGTTCAGCGAATACAAAAGTTTTCCTATCACCATCGATAATATCGGCGGCATAATTATATAAAATTTCCCACAAAGTTAATTCATTTAGCCACGCACTCGAAATTGTTTCTTAACACACGTATTCACTGGTCGAAATGAACTCCAGTTACAAGAATTAAAAGACTTACACGTGTATTCAAGTCCGGACCGATTACAGTTAAACTACGTTTAATATAAAAATAATCACAATATGAAAACGCACATCATGTTTGCGAATTCGAATGACGATAAAAATAAACAAAATACGACAACCCAACCTGTGTGAATTCTGTACAGAAACCTAGATAATAAAAGTTTATATTTTCTGAGCTTAACACGAGCACTGTCACATGGCCTACCTCCTCTCATGGTCTACCTGACCAGGGCGTGACGTCATTCAGGCTTCCAGATATGCTTCTGCTACTGTACATCGAGTGAAATTTCATTTACAATTTTACTTTAGTTAAAAAAAAAATTATATATTGAACGCCATCTTGAGTTTTGGAAAATTCCCAAGGACAACCATATTTGATTCTAGAACCTTCAACCGTCTTGTATCTTATTTTCCCATACTTCCTCATTTGGCTTGTTTATCCTCAATTTTGTATTTATTAGAAATAATTTTTAAAATTTTCGTTAAACGCATCATTGAGTTCAGAGTCTCTGTACGATCCCGACGAGGTCATTCAAATCAAACAATTGATAAAAAAATATTATTAATAAATAATAAAATTTAAAAATAACCTACGTTTTGCGCCTTGAAGCCCTCTGATTGGACGGCGTTCATCGATTTATTAGACGTTGTCACGTCAAAAATTAAAAATAATAAAATGCAGAACAGGGCTGCACGCACGAAAAAGTGTCCTGTTACGCACATTGTTCGTTTCGCTGTGTCCCGTTACGCTCATTGTACGCTTGCGCCGCATCTATCTCTCTTCCACTCGACTGTTTATAAAGTGAAGTGAAAAGTTAATGTGGTTTTCATTGCTTATGACAACAACAATTTCGGCAATAAAGGTTAATTATTCTTGCATTTTAAAAAATCTGATTACTAGTATAATTTCAAGTATTTATTCTTTTATTATTAAAATAAAAATGATTCAATTTTATTCATAAAGTATGCAATCATTTCATCAATGTTTTGTTATGACGTTGTCACGTATTACTATCGTCCGTAAACCGACTTTACAGCCAACCAAATTTTTTTTTATTCTGCCACAACTTTCTCCACCCACACTTTATCGGCTGTCTCCTTGTTTATTGGCTTTGAACCCACCCTAATTTATTCATTGTTTACAACTGGCCCTTGGTCATCAGAGCTGTATCCGAATAGCGGCCTAATTCAAATTTTCTTCCATATTTCAATTTCCAACAATAATTTAAATCATCCGAAATTGTTTAGAAATTTGAATGTTCATTTACGTTTTACTTGCCCACCTTTAGAAGTCATGAACATAAAAGGCCGATCCACATGAGTAAAACGACAAACCAACAGGTAGTGAAGTGCTAGCTGTATAAATATTCGGATATCGTTTCATACTTTTAAAAATGTAGGTATCCTTTCAAATTGTGGGTGCATTTGTTTTAGGGACGCAGGGACGCGAACTTAATGGACGCATCCCTAGGTATTCGGACACAGCCCAGGTGATTCAATGCGAAGAATGCTTCAAGTGTACTTTCCTGCCCAGTGAATCCACCAGTTAACCCGTGGTTCTCAGCACACAGTGATCTTGGCCTGCAGTGTTCTGCTGCGCATCCCATAAACCAACATTAGGGGCGTAGGGGCAAGGGGTGGTAAGGTTGCTCGCGTGGGTAAGGAGAGGGGAAGGAGGTTGCTGAAGTAATTACTTTACAGCCCGGGCGCCGGCAGTTTGCCACCCTCAACACAGCTGCTCAATAATTCACAGGGCCGGCGGGGGGCGATCAACTGGGGGAGAGGATGGGGAAGAAGGCGGTCCCCCTGGAATCCCTGGAAACCCTGGAATCCTCCAGGATGCCTGGATCCAGGGTCTAGTGTGGGAGGAGCCTGCACGGGCTGGGGAGACGCGGAACAAAACTGTCGAGAAAATTTTTCAAACCTCCGAATTACGAACAACGTCCAGGGATCTAAATCTGCGGACACTTGAGTTGACTTGCTTTTGGACATGAATCAATCACCAAAAGCATGTCCTTGGTGCATTAGCAAATCATCCAGGAACCGAAGTGGCTCGGCTTCTGGGTTGTAGCCGCGTCCTTGGCGAATGATTCGCCCGACGTTTCGGTCGACAATGCAGTCGCCATCATCAGGGAGCAGTTACCTACTCAGTAGGTAGATTATGGCGACTGCAATGTCGACCGAAACTACGGCGAATCGTTCGCCGAGGACGCGGCTATACAACCCAGAGGCCAAGCTACTTCAGACAATGGGCCGTGAAAGCCTGCGAACATTGTTCAAGAACTGGTTAAATCTACAGCAAGGACACTCTTATTTTGTGCACGTGTGTGTTTGCCTTTGTTAAGAACGAAACGCACAGTCCATAATTCGAAATACTGCGTGGTTTCTTCGAAGATTCAGTTATTGACGTGAAAACGTCTAATAAATCGATGAACGCCGGCTGCACGCACGAAAAATTGTCCCGTTACGCTGTGTCCCATTACGCTCATTGTACGCTTGCGCCGCATATATCTCTCTTCCACTCGATTAGAATAACCATCGATTGGACTTTTTCGAGGCACATTAAAATTGAAACACTCCCATTCGTTTCCTACTTTTCCTATCATCGTCCTATCCTTAACAGAATAACGCAGATTGGAAGAAGTTAAATAGCAAACATGTATAAAAGTTATAGTTAATTTGATCTCTTCGTTAAAGTAATAAACATATCTGAATTAATGAGTGCAAATAAAAGTAAATTTATCAATTAAATTGTGGATTTCATTTCACTCCTTCTTTGTATCCATACAAAATAGTGATAATTCAATCAAAATTATTTAATTTTATTCATAAAAGTATGCAATAATTTCATCAATGTTTTGTTATGACGTTGTCACGTTAAACTATCGTCCGTAAACCGACTTTACAGACAACCAATTTTTTTTTTTAGTTAAGAGCTCTTCGTTTTTTTTTTTCAGGCAAATTCTTCGTCGGAAAGTCCTTAAATTTACTGCTATTTCTAACAATGTTCACTAGACGTTTATACAGAATGTCCCATAGCCATGGGGCATGCTTTTTTCACGAGAGAATTTCGAGAATATCTGAAAGTAAAAAAAACATATTGTAGCATCGTCTGTGTTTCGTGATTGGAAGAGTTACTTTCCAAGTACACGCCAATTGTTACAATAACAGTTACAGTAATTCAGTGCGGAAGCAAACGCGTCCTGAGTGGCTCGGTCAAACAAGGCAACGACTTCTCTCGCAGACGGCCGCCAATCACAAAGAAGAAAATGCTGGTGCAGGCATACCACGTGATAATCTAATAGGCGTTCTGATTTTCTCGCGGAAAAAAGGCCGCCTCTGTCCATACTTAAACGTCAAGACCATAGAAACATTTGATAGGCCAGTAAATTATGGTTATGAATTTTAAAAAATAAATTAGAATATTGTCTTAGTTTTAAAGGCATTTTTACGACGTTTTTTAAATCCCCACTCTGCACCAAATGGTTAGATACTGTGACAAAAAAAAATTTCCACTAAAACGTAAATAACTATGCTGGTAATAACAGTTCAAAATAAAATCAAACATGCTATACTTTTAAGGGGAGGAATTATTTTGAAGACTTGCTACAAAAAAAATTATTTAATCATAAAATTTTAAAGATACTGTTAAATGGTATTTCTTTGCTTCTTGGTAAGATGATAAAAAAAATTTTTAATGCCTACAACTCTAAAACTACAAAACGTTTTGAATTTTTTTAAAATTCAAAACCGTGATTAATTGACCTATCAATAATTGTTCTCGGCTTCGCGTTCAGTTATGGAACATCATGTATAGTGGGGTAACTGCGAGAAGTTAATAACGATCTGGAAGCGGTACAAGTCAGTAATGACACAAGATTGCCTAATTCGATACGAGATACTTTCCGAAGAGTATTTGTTGTGTTGGAGTGTAAATTTTTATCAAGTATTACTAAGAGTCTTTTATTTTTATGTTTGTTAAAGGGTGGATTTCCAAATTAATGTTGACAGATAAATGCGGGTATTTTTGTCAAAATCTGATGAAAACAAGAATCTTACTTTTACATTTAAAGTCAAGATTGAAACATTTTATCAAACAGAACCAAAATTCTGATACAAGGATTAGGAAGGGAGAATAAAAAAAAATGTTTTATCCAAATAAAATGCAGATAGTCATTTGCCTCTAATTTATTATGTCAAGTGTGCATAATTTTGCAAAGTAGCACCAAAATTCTGCTCAAGTGGTGGACAAGTTGATAAAGTTGGTTTCTCAAAATCTAATTGGGTATTTTCTTTTTTTTTTCAAAATCAGGTATAGAAAATTAATTATTTTCTTATTTTGAACAACGTTCTGAAGGGGAATTGGGGTATTATTATTCAAATCAGATTGATGCCGATATTTACATCTTATTTTGAGTATCAAGTGAGAAAGATTTCATCAAGAAATACCACAATTCTACTTGATGCGATGGAAAGGGGAGTGGGGTGGTTTTTCGAAATACGGTATGTCTATAAAAGAATGACCCAGAAATAAATTTTAACAGTATCAACTGTAAGCGTTGTAGAGATTTGGTTCAAGGTCACAATTTAAGAGTAACTCAAACCGTTTTATATAAGCGCATGCGTGAGTACTGCTTTTATTTTTCTCGCTTTCAGCGCCACGTACGCAGAATAGCGACTCCTGAGAGTAATGCCGTAGAGACCTGCAAAATTCGCGGATTCATTTCGTGATATGCTACAATTCAAATAATTGTACCTTAGCGCTGCTTCTACCACTGGTTCACTGTTAATCTGGAGTAATGGGGGACAATTAGAGACCCTCACTCAAAGAAGTGTCGAATCACAGACACTCGGTCGAGACGACTCACAAGTCAGCAGCCAATGAACAGGTGGCATTTGCCCGAGTGTGTAGAGGATATTGGAGTCTATCCTGGAGGTCACTGAATCCGTTTTGTGTTCTGCAATTTACTAAGAGCGAATCTGTAATTTCAGTTCCATGTGTGTTTCGTTTAAAGTTTAAATGTTGCAGTCCCCGACAGACTGAACGTAATGGTCGAGACGACAGAGTTCTTTTTCGCTAGCCTCCACGTTCACCTGACAAAACACCATGCAATTTTTTTCTCATTTAGGGCTTATAAAAGATCGTTCCACCACTACCTAACGATTTTCTAGAGTTCAGATACAGGTTCCATTACTCCGGACGTGTGTTAACCAAAGTGTGGGAAGAATTGGACTTCAGGTTGGATGTGGGCCGTATAACTAAAGGTGCACATATTCAATGTAAGAAAAAGCTAGGTTAGTTTACCTTAAATTTTATGTATGATTTGTTGTAAATAGTTTACATTAAACTTTTATAATATACCATTGAAACTAGGACATTATTTTGTAGACATCATGTATTGTGTAGACACACACCTCTCTCTCTCTCTCTCTCTCTCTCTCTCTCTCTCTCTCTCTCTCTTTCTCGTGACAGCTTAACGTCATATGACATACAGTGTAAAACAGTAATAGTGTGTGAAAGATAAACACATTTTAAACCAATAAACTAAAAAATTAAAATTAATTCCCGGGATTTATAAACAAAACGTGTGCAGTTTTCGAGTTAAATAATTACGAACAGAACAAAGACGTAATTGTTTTTTTAATAAGAATTTTGTAAGGCAGCTAAATTTTGTCAAAAAAATATATATTATATGCGATAATTTGAAAATCACAGGCAGACACTTCGATCCTATTTATTGGCTTGCTTCTGGGAACTCTAGCATGAGCACAGTGTACGGTCTGCCTAGCAAAAACTGGAGTTGTCTCCTACCCAACAAACTTCTTCTTCACATGGGTGAATTTTTTTTTCCTCTCGAGCCCTACAGGAAAGCCGCAGACATTCTCTAAAAAAAATAAGGGGGGGGGGAGGGAACGCATGGCGTGTTTTGTTGTGGCTGTTCCCTTCATTGTCACCGCCTTTCCGCAAACTTCCCTCCTTCAAAAAACTTCTTTTTTATTTCTCAACTCCGGTTGCAATTTCTTTTCCTTCCGAGCAGAATGACTGGGCGTGGTGTGGGTGCGGTGTTTGTTTTCCTCCTCCATGGAGCCTGTATCACCGAGTCTTCATGCATGGCCCCCCTTCCTCTCCCATTTCTCTTTCATCTTCTTCTTCACCGGCCCGTCCCATAACCTGCGTTGTGTTTCCCGGCCCCCCCCCCCCCTTTTCATTCTGTGCTTTTCGTCGGCGGAGCTTTGGAAACACGAGGCGAGTGTCGGGTGTAAATATAAACTCCGCGCAGCCTGGAGAGCCTACACTTGCCTCTGATGTGTGTTTGAGCGCACAGGCATCTGTGCATCTTTTACGTAAAACTTTCATCGCTGCCTCCTGAATTCTGTATCGATGGGGGATCGATGTTGACATCAGTAATGGGTAGGTTACGCTGCATATCGATGAACCGAACTCGGCGAGAACGCTCATGAATATATACATCCGTACGGTTGAAAAAAAAATATGTATATTTATTTTTTTACTTACCTTCCAGTTATCAAATATCTCATATCAAAATACGAGGAGTGTTTTCTAAGCAAGTGCCGTTTCGAAATTCGGCTGCTGCATCGCTGCTGTCGGCATGTGTATCAACATCTATCGGCCAACCCCAGACGCCATTACGCAAACATTCTGCCGTGTATATGACTGTTTGTGAGTTTTTAAAATCCCTCCGCCGATTGAAAATACGCGCTGAAGACCTGAAAGCGACTGAAACTCATCGTCAGATCAGTGAAGTGATTGGAGAAAACGGCACTACGACCGATGGAAATGGTACGGAAATTGGTTAGAACTTTTAAAGATGGCCGCACGAATATTCACGACGAGGAACGAAGTTTGTGACCTTTTGTCGTTTCTGAAGATTTGGTGCAGAAAGTGTAAGAGAAAAGTGATAAGAGAACAGACGTTGTACGATTCCGTCGTTATTATCTGACGTGCTTTAGTGGTTGCCAATAAGTCGGCAGACTTCTATGAGAATGGGATTCAAAAGCTGGTTGTACGATACGATAAATGCCTTAGTAATGGTAGAAACTATTTATAAAAGTATATTAATGTACAGGCTTTCATGTAAAAATAAAATTGTTTAGAAAGTAGACTTTTTTTTATTTCAAAACGGTACTTAACTTCAAAAAACACGTCTCGTAGATTGATTGCAGACTTCTGCATTATTGTCTTATAAACTGTCTTGGCTTTCGATGTTCACGCGCGTCGAATTTCAGGATTTTACTGACTTTTTAGGGTTATGAAATCAACTTCTATGGTTTATCAACACTGAAGACGCCTACTGCAATGCAGGCCGAAACGTCGGTATAACCTAAACATTGACGCGGCTCAACCTCAAAAGCCAATACCTCATATCAAGAAGCAAGATTATATGGTGAATAAAGATAAACCAAATTGATGTCAATACACCGTCAAATGCAATGTAAAACACACAATGCAGCGAAAATCGCCTGAATGACCTCATTTTGTGTATCTTAATATAGGATTCATTTCAATAAGCTTTAGTTTAGGCTTTTATTAAAAAATATAAATTATTATGTACTAAGTAAAAAATAGTTTAATTTTTCTATACCTATGTTTTATTTTCAAAGCAAAGAAAATTAAAGCAGTCTACATTTTGTACCATACAGATATGGCTAAATGCCTGCAAAGAAACATCATAAGCCAATGTAAAGTATAATTATTTGGGGCTTTTCATTTCTTATTGTTGTGAACGCGAGGGAGACAGGACCGCGACACGTGCCAGGTTCGGAGCTGGCTGGTGGCCCCGCACGGCCGCTGACGTCACGCGCCGTCCGCTGACGTGAGGCATGCCACGCGCGCCTGGCCGGATTACAAGGGTCCTCGCTACACCACTCCCCCCCCCCCCTCCGCTCCACGCGCATCGTCCTGCCTCGGGCTATCGTCGCCTTTAGCGGCTTGGGAATTCCGGGCCTACAGTCGTCGCCGCGTGGAGTGGCGTGAATAAGCGTCGCCATTCTGGATGTTTCGGGCGTCGGGTCGGCCCGGGATGACTCGACTCGTCACACGTCGGTTCGAGAAGGACGCCACGGGTATATAAGCAGCGACGCCGGACTCCGGAGGAGTTCCGAGAGTTCGGAGAGTTCCGCGAGTGAAGGGAAGTGCGACATCGGCGAAGAGGGTGAGAGACCCCCTCGAGAGTGGCGCGACGCAGATGCGACGGGACCGAGAGAGTGCGACTGAGTGGCGCGAGACTGTGTGTGTGTGGACAGGCGCGAGGGTATGGGGCGAACCACTGTCGAGCCCAGCTCCAGCGAGGAGTGCGAACTGCGGGAAATTGACAATACATTGAGTGACTTGAGAATAAACATTTCTTAAGTGCCAGTTATTGGTGATCATACATGTTTAAGAACAATTGTTTATTAGCAGTGTAAATATTAGTAATTAATAAAGCTTAATTCGGATATCCCTAACGAACCCAGTTCTCCCCACATAGGTCGTAACATTATTGATTATTTATATTCATATTCATAGTTTTGAAGAAATAAGGCAGTGACAGACATGAAAACTTTAAATTTTGAAAATATGTTGGCGTTACGAGTGTTTTAAATTTTGAAATGACAAAGATGAAAACCGCTGTTTATAATGACGAAATTTGTTTATATATATATATATATATATATATATATATATACAGGGGTGCAACAACTAAATTTCCACAAGGGGGGGGGCAATATACCTTTTTATTTGTATTTCAAGGTGGAAAATGGTGCTATTTAATCAGTTTTATTATCTAAAAATTGATTACACGACACTTTCTTATCCCCCGTTTGCCCCCACTTCAAGGTTTCAAAAGGGGGGGGGGAGCAAAATACCCTTGCCCCTCCCCTTGTTGTTGCGGCCCTGTATGTATGTGTGTATAGTATATATATAACACCCTTAAATCTCGGCTCTACTTGCATCGCGCGAAGCAAGAGTCCCCAAGCAGCGCACGCGACGGTGATGCGGCAGTTGAAGTTCCCCTTCCCGCCAGACGAGCGCGCTGCTGTCGCCTCTCCGGCGCCGAGATGTGGCGTCGTTCGCCTCGGACCGTTGCCAACTCTGAAACTGAAAAAAGAAAGTTTCCCCGGCCCAGTAAACATTTTCGCTCTCTCGGCTATCGATATCCGTTGTTCCCGCAGTCTCTCGCGACGTTGCCCGACTTCGCTCGAGTTCTTGCGGGAATTGACCTCGTTACAAGTTCCGTGCTTCCTTAAACTACTTTTTTAAAAAAAAAAAGTTGATTATTTTTTACTTCCTTTAGCCCACATAAATATGAGCTTAACAGCAAATTACTTTTGTTTTATTTAAAATTTAATTAAATTGAAAAAAAAAATCATTAATAGACTAAAAGTGTATTTTCTCAGGGAGTTCGCCGGGCTGAGGCTGTATGTACGTTAGTAAGGCGGAATGACAAACGCGACACTGCGTTGTTGCCACATTTACTTAAATGATTTTCTTGTAGACGCCTCTCCGATATCTTGAGCAGTTTTTAAAATAACATGGGTTCTTCTTAAATTCTGCACACCGTATTTGTGCACAGTCATGAAAAAGGTTTGGGGGGGGGGGAGAATCCTGAATAGCTGATTCCATCCAGATTTCCGTGCGCAGATTCAAGGAAGCGATTACAGTGCTCTGTGGTTTGGTACGACTGCGCCGGACTTCTCCTCGTGCGTCCTTTCGACGGTCCAGAACTATATTGGGACATTCTATAACGTTCTGGAACGTCATTGTGAACAACATACCAGAACAATTCTCGTACGTTCTGAAGAAAAAAATTTCTAGAGCATCCTAGAATCTTCGGGAACATTTTTCGAACATTCTAGAACATTCAGGAAAACTTCTGGCCAGTCTCTGCCACTTCGGTCTCCAATCCCAGATGCTTCATCGACTTCCCATAAGATGTCCATTGGTGTGATCCCCTGCAGTCCCATGGATGGGGGATGGAGGGCCACCATGCCATGGATCTGCGATGGTGGGTTGCGGAGTGGTGGCTACACTCAAGGAAAAACCAAACTTGCACACATTATACCCTCTCAACCCACCAGCCAATACGCTAAAAACTGCAGCTATGTTGGCATGTGCCCATACAATAGTCTATCACAATCAATCAAAACTATCATCAACAACAACAACAAAAAAAGGTTTTGCAATAGAATTACACAACCTTGCCCAAAAAAATTGTTCTTTTATTTATTTTAAGGACATTGTAAATTATATTAAAATAAAAAAAAACGTAATAAAGATGCTGTAATACGACTTTCTTGAAATACGAATTCATGCAAATCATCACGGTTGTCTAAAATATGTTTGCATAGTTGTCGTGTTACTACAAATTAATTGCTTTATAGTGTCACAAAATAAGTGTTTTTTGTAATTGAATCACAGAAGGTAATTGTAATTAGTTTTTTAAATATATTTTTGTATGCATCAATATGTATCTTATTTGTTTTTATGTGTTATGTGTAACATTGACATGTATCATAGTCTGAAATGGGGTCCAGCGATATGAAATAACTGCAAGGAATAATAAAAAAAAATGTGGGTTGTCTGTAAAGTCGGTTTACGGGCGATAATTTTACGTGATAACGTCATAAGAAAACATTGATGAAAAATTGCATACTTTTTAATTTTCAAATATTATTTACAGTTTTTTTGCAAATTTTATTTAAATAATTTTGTTTAAATTTAATCACGAACAATTAGTTTTAAAAACCCGCCATAACCAGTTTGATATTATAGAAGATTTTCTCGCCCGGTGGTTGGCCAGTTCTTGCACGCTCGGCTCAGGCGGAAAGTGACAATTTTTCGTGCTTGCAGCCGGCGTTCATCGATTTAAAAGACATCATGTCAAAAAACTGTATTAAAGATGCTGTAATATGACTTTCTTGAAATAAGAATTTCATGCAAATCATCACGGTTGTATAAAATATTTTGCATAGTTGTTTTTTTTACTACATATTAATTGCTTTATAGTGTCACAAAATAAGTGTTATTTGTAATTGAATCATAGAAGGTAATTGTAATGTGTTTTTTTACGTGATAACGTCTTATAAATCGATTAACGCCGGCTGCGCGCACGAAAAAGCATGACTCATTGTCCCGTTCCGCCTGAGCCGAGATTGCAAGAACAGGCCAACCACCGTGAGAGAAAATCTTCTATAATATCAAACAGGTTAAGGCGGGTTTTTTAAAAGCAGCAATATAAAAATATTTGATGTGACGTTATCACGTAAAATTATCGTCCTTAAACCGACTTTACATACAACCCCCCTTTTTTTGTATGTATCAATATGTATCTTATTTATTTTTTATGTGTTATGTGTAGAGACCTGAAAAATTCGCGGATTCAATTCGTGAAATGCTACAATTCAAATAATTATACTTTAGTGCTGCGCTTCTGTCATTGGTTCACTGTTAATCTGGAGTAATGAGGGCCAATTAGAGACCCTCACTCATAGAAGTGTCGAATCACAGCCTGTCCAGTCAAGACGACTCACAAGTCAACAGCCAATGAACAGTTTGCATTTGCCCGAGTGTGTAGAGGATAGTGGAGTCTTATTCTGGAGATCATTGAACCCGCGAATTTTCCCGTTTTCTAGTTATGTGTAACATTGATATGTATCATAGTTAGGGAATGGAAAAAATTCGCGGATTCAATGACCTCCAGGATAGACTCCACGATCCCGTGCATACTCGGACAAACTTCACCTGTTCATTGGCTACTGACTTGTGAGGCGTCTCAATTGGAGGACTCGTGATTCGACATTGCTTTTGACTGAGGGGTCTATAATTGGCCCACAGTCCTCCATATTAACAGTGAACCAATAGCTAGGGGCAGGCATTTTTTGCGAATAAATCTGAATGCTTACTAGACTGAAACAAGGTATACCTGCACCAGCGGTTTTTTTCCTTGTGATTGGCGGCCGTCTGCGAGAGAAGTAGTTGACTTATTTGGCGGAGCCACTCAGGACGCATTTGGTTCCGCAATGAATTGCTGTGATTAGTGTTTTAACAATCGTCATGTACCTGAAAGAAACTCACCCAATCACGAAACACACACGATGCTACAGTGTTTTAACTTTCAGCTAGTCTCGGAATCTTTTCGCGAAATATGCACGGCCCTACCAATAGCAGAAGTTGCATGAAAGTATAATTACTCGTATTTGCATTTTAGCATATCGCGAAACGAATCCGCGAATTTTTCCGGTCTCTCTAGTCACGGTGTGAAATGCGCGATGTGGAACAGGTGTGTTGAGGCGAGGTGTCCTGCCCGCAGCCCCATGAGGCGGTGATAGCGGGCCGGCCATGGACGGGGGCAGGGCCGCCGCCCCCGCCGCCCCCGCCGCCGCCGCCGCCGCCGCCGCCGGGCTCTAGACGATGAACCGCGGGGGAGCCGTGATCGTGCTCAGCGCCGACGACCCACACGCACTCTTCACCCTGGAGACCTTAACGCAGGCGGGCGTCATCTTCGTCATGGGGGTCGCGATCATCATGAGCAACCTGCTCCTCATCGCCACCTTCGTCAACTTCCGCGGTGAGTTGCGCTACCCCGTGGACCTCCACTTTCCCCTTGTGGAGACATATGATCTTCCCATTTTAGAGACAAATGATTTTCCCATTGTGTAGACAAATTATTTTTCCATTGTGTTGACAAATGATTTTCCCATTGTAGAGACAAATGATTTTCCCATTGTAGAGACAAATGATTTTCCAATTGTAGAGACAAATGATTTTCCCATTTATAGACAAATGATTATTCCATTGTAGACAAATAATTTTTCCATTGTAGACAAATAATTTTTCCATTGTATAGACAAATGATTTTCCAATTGTAGAGACAAATGATTTTCCCATTGTAGAGACAAATGATTTTCCCATTGTATAGACAAATTATTTTCCCATTTTACAGACAAATGATTTTCCCATTGTATAGACAAATGATTTTCCCTTGTTTAGACAAATAATTTTCCCATTGAATAGACAAATGATTTTCTCATTGTATAGACAAATTATTTTCCCATTGTAGATACAGATGATTTTCCCATTGTAGAGACAAATAATTTTCCCATTGTAGAGACAAATAATTTTCCCATTGTAGAGACAAATGATTTTCCCATTGTAGAGATAAATGATGAAACCTGAAGTATAGAAAATTTGAAAATAGAGAAATGTAAAATTCGGAGCCGTGTTTGGAGAGAGGCTAGACTGAATACAATTGTACAATCAAACTGCGTTTTCGTTAAACGATAGTGATTTTGATAAGCCCCCGTGGTGCATTCACACTGTATGCGCATTTTTAATAAAGCGTTTTTTTTTCAAACAATACTACCAAACTAGCTTGGCTTCTGGGTTGTAGCTGTGGCCTTGGCGAACTAATTCAACCGTCGTTTGGGTCGACATTGCAGTCGGGTAGGTAACTGCTCCCTGATGATGGCGACTGCAATGAGCGACTGAAACGACGGTGAATTATTCGCCAAGGTCACGGCTACAACCCAGAAGCCAAGCTATGTCAGACCAATGGCCGTGAAAACCTGCGAACTTTAAACACTACTAAACGTTGCTAAACGTTTGCTATTGATTGACAAATGTTAAAATCACAAACCAGACTCTACAGTAAATACAATTTTTGTTTTGTTTTAAATGTATCATTTGAAACGAATCCCGTTAAAAAAATATTCATTAACTATATTACAGCTTGCTGTCTAATGTGTCACTGGCCACACCGAACTGTGTTCGGGGGATACAGTTTGGTGTTGCAGCTACATATCTATCATCTCCATCCAAAATTTAATTTACACCACTGGATAGCTCAAGGATCAAAGAATTCGTCACGCCAAGTGAGGACTGTGACGCATCGCGCGCGGTGGAGGGGGAAGCGCCGCCATTTTGAGGTCATTTGGCAGCATTTCGATATTTCTGTTTAGTACAACTTTTGACTCGGAGAAGCTACGACGTTCGTTTGGGTTTCAATCGTCAGTTCTCGTCTATCTATTGCACATATAAATATTAGTCTAAAATAGTTACAGTGAATATATATGGTGTTAAAATAAAAAATATATATAATCAAAAATATATAATGTCGGCCTATACGCGACTTCTTAGTGTTCAAACATGATTATAACGTACACAAAATAGCGTATTTTATATTTTGTATATAAAATATTACCTGTTACGTACACGTATTCACGTATAACACACGGCCGTGTCCATGACACAGACACGTCTAATTTTTTGACGTGACAACGTCTAATAATTCGATGAACGCCGGCTGCACGCAAATAAGTGTCACGTTACGCACATTGTCCCGCTACGCTTTGTCCCGTTACGCTCATTGTACGCTTGCGCTGCATCTATCTCTCTTCCACTCAATTGGAACAACCATCGATTTGACTTTTTCGAGTTCCATTTAACCTGAAACACTCCCATTCGTTTCCTACTTTTCCTATCATCGTCCTATTCTTAACAGAAAAACACAGATGGAAGAAGTTAACTAGCAAACATGTATAAAAGTTATAGTTAAAATAATCTGTTCGTTAAAGTTATAAACATATTTGAATTAATGAGTGCAAATAAAAGTAAATTTATCAATTAAATTGTAGATTTCATTTCACTCCTTTGTATCCATACAAAATAGTGATAATTCAATAAAAATGATTCAATTTTATTCATAAAAGTATGAAATCATTTCATGAATGTTTTGTTATGACGTTGTCACGTTAAACTATCGTCCTTAAACCGACTTTATTCCCCGTCTCGAAGCCGGAGCTACGCAGTCAGATGGGGCATGGGGCGTGCATTGCTTTCCCGTGACGACAACCAGGCCTCGAAGATTCCCGCCAGGAAATCCAATCCACGCGAGGGGGAGGTTTGGACGGAGGAAATCCCCAAGGAGACCCCAGGGGCTTTTCCCTTGAGGATTTCCCGCACGTATACGGCTGCCTTTAAATCCAATATCCACGTGTATCTCGCCGTAGTGACACTCGCCGCTACGCTCGGAACAGTGACTTAAAAACCTAGCTTTATCAAGGGCAGAGTGAGTCGTTAGCAGTGCAATATTACTTGGGACCGGAAAAATTCGCGGGTTCAATGACCTGTAGGATGAACTCCATAGTTCCACGTATACACTCGGTAAAATGCCACCCACTCATTGGCTGCTGTCTTGTGAGACGTCCCAACGTACCAGCTTGTGATTCGATAAAGCTTTGGTTAGGTGTTTCTCATTGACCCAGAGAAATCCAGGTGAGTTGTGAGCCAATAGGAGAGCCAGTACTGAGGTATAACTATTTGTGTTTTTGCCTGTCGCGATATGAATTCGCGAATTTTTCCGGTCTTTAAATATTACTCGTTAAATTACTCAGAAGAGCAAACGTCAACTTCATCGACAGAAACATTTTGCAACTACGGATCTTTTATCGAATATAAAGAAAATACATAAGTTGGCTCTAGAATACTAGGTGAAACGTTCGCGTGTAAAGAAAACATCTTAAGTAACATTTCATCAAATATCTTTATATGTATCATCTAAACCATTACCAGCCACACATAACATTTTTACCGTGAAGATCACCAGAAAATTTTTTAACTCAATAAATGGTGGCCACCTATTAAATTCATCATATGATTGGTGCCTGGTAATAAATTAAACATTAGCTTAAAGTCTTCCTCCAAAAAATATATATATATATAAATTTTTAAGATTGGACAGACGTAACTGTCTATAAATTGTCGTAACCCAATTCAATCTCTGATTAGTCAGTGACCTTTGAAAACTTCGCAAATGTTAAGTTGAGGGGCCAGCTTATCCAGGAAAGTATCTGTGTTGGCGAGGCGGGATGATAAGTGCGACGCTCGCTGGTGCTTCTAGCGCCGTGTCGCCTCTAAGAGCAGTCTTTTCTTCGTGGATAGTGCAACTGTTAGATTTGAGCAGTGACCATAACATAATACGGCGAAGAAATGAAGATAAATGTGTAATGCAAGGCTGGGGTGCTTTAAAATATTTCTACCGGGTAGTTCATTTCAAAAAATATTATCTGAACCACGCGTTTTAGCCATTTTCACTCTCAAAAATAAAGAAATTACAAACTAAATACGGGAACAGAACTATCCAACAGACGTCAGCGCTTTGTTAAATGCTTTTCGTAAACATACACCACTACTATATTGAGCCTCAACAGACTTATGCATTACAATATTGGGGGGAAAAAAGACTACAGTTTGCCCCACAAACTTATACATCACACCATTACACAGATTATAGTGTGCACAACAAACGTATGAATTACAATTTCGTAAAAGACTAGCAGAACTCTGCAGACTTTTTCCTACCAGTGTTTATTTATTTACCTCCTTATATCCAAAATAGATGGTTTGTATGTAATCTAGACTCTATAAAGTAATTCATTTGAAATTGTATTCCATTTTAAACACACTCACCAAATACTAATCACAGTGACAATCACTATTTGTTGTTATTGAATATTAAAGACAGTAAAATACACACTATACCAATGTTCATGACGATCAGATGAACGGGATAGAAGTTGATACGCTGCAGCGCCATCTAGTGGCGAGTTGTAGCAAAAACAATTGAGTGTGGCTGTGTCATGGGGGAAGCCTTCATTTCACAGACGAGAGAGCCACGCCCGAAGGTCCCCGAAGTTCTAACTCGCTTTTTTTTCCGTTCTATCTCATTGTATAAACCCGTGTGGCATTAAATTTTGCGGTCGATTAGGATAGGTTAGCTACATTATAAATACTTTAAAACATTGTGGATGGTTGGTTATATTAGGTAAGTATAGCTACATTAAAAATACTGTAGGTAAAATCATTTTATGGTTGCTTAGCAAATAACTTTTTAATATGTAGCTATCCACGGCAAGGAAACCGTTTACATGATTTCAGAGTATCTTTAATGTAGCTATCCTAACCAAATCAACCGTCCACAATGTTTTAAAGTATTTATAATGTAACTAACCTAACCTTTTACAATGAACAAAAAAAACGAAGTTGTACGATCGGGCGTTTGGCTCTCTCGTCTGTGAAAAGGCTTCCCGTGTCATGGACACGGCCGTGTGTTGTACGTGAATACGTGTACGTAACAGCTAATATTTCCTATACAAAATATAAAATACGCTATTTTGTGTATGTTATAATCATGTTTGAACACTAAGAAGTCGCATGTAGGTAGACATTTTATATTTTTGTATATACATTTATTTTTATTTTAACATCATATATATATTCACTGTAACTGTTTTACACTAATATTTTATACATGCAATCGATAGATTTTGACGAGAGCCGACTATTGAAACACAAACGAACGTGGTAGCTTCTCCGAGTCAAAAGTTGTACTAAATGTAAATCTCGAAACGCAGCAAAATGACCTCAAAATGGCGGCGCTTCCCCTCCACCGCGCGATGCGTCACAGTCCTCACTTGGCGTAACGAATTCTTTGATCCTTTAGCTTCCAGTGGTGTAATTAAATTTTGTATGGAGATGATAGATATGTAGCTGCAACACTAAACTGTATCCCCCGATTGTGTTATCATTCGTTTTTTGAATTGCCTCCCACTATGGAAGCAATTTTATAGACGTATTCACGTCAAAATGGATAGCAAAAAAATCTTCTCCATGAAAAAACACTTCTATGTGCCAACTTTCATGGCGATCAGCCAAACGGTTCTGAGTTTATCGACGTCATACATACATTCAAACAGCCTATTATATATAAAGTGTGCCTTAGAAAGTTAGAATTACAATATTATAAAAAATACTCTCAAGTACTTTGTCGACAACAACCAGAAAGGGAATTAAACCCTTTACAAAATTGTCACAAGCGACGCGCTACCAGCAGAATGCTTAACCCGCGGAATCGATCGTGCTTTCGTACAGTGGCACACATTTGCAACGTTCCGTTTGGGTCCCGAGTTAAAACCTTCGCTTCCAATCATATACAAACATTAGCCATACTGTGCGCTACCCTGGTAGCTATTCGGACACACCCAAATGTGATACGTAACTGGAAGCAACCTAGTTTTACAAGGCTACTTCACTAAAGGTTCCAACAAGCACACACAATATGGTGGGTGTACCTTAAAGCCGCCCAACTCCAGAAAGACAGACACGCATACGCGCAGCTTACAATGGCCACCGCAAAATCATAAGCTTAAATTCGTAGAAGCCCAGACAAAAATAGCGATTCATAACCTTAGGTAAAGTTCTGATCTGAGTGCAAAGTAAAACTGTTATAATCTCAGCTAACTTCAAAGTTTTTTTTACTTGCTATACATTGGTCTGCGTTACCAACAACGCGCTTTGGGGTACAATTGGCCAATTTAACAGTTCTGAAGCTAGACGGTAAGCTTAGACATTCGCCTTACATAATCATATATATAGTTACGTTCATTACTGACTCCTTGACTCTGTAACGCCAAAGAGATATGTATTCCATCTTAGACGAGCATATAATGAAGCACAAATATCAGCCTACTCCATAGAGATGTGTATAAAATAGAAAATCATAGTGTAATAATAGAGTAACATTAGAAATACAGCTACATAAGTTGAACACGTCTTAATATTATTAATTTTAATTGTTTGTTATAGTCATGTTTCAACGTCCGCCTTATGAAAACTATACTTATAATTACTAAAAACTCTTATATCACTGTAAGTTTAGCTCTAAACGACCTACCAATAGTCTCGAGATACACGATTACCGAACAATTCTCGTTTTGGAAATGGATAATGTTTTCAGAGTAATTTTTCAGCGAAAAACAACCGGTACAAGTTAAAAGTATAATATCTTGGGGAATAGTAACACAATAGGACTGAAGAGTAAACTTCAGAGGTTATCAGTGTTAATTTTACTTTATTCCTATGATATAATATATTTCTTCGAATTTTTTTTCCCCTCAAATATGGAATCATTTGAATACTAAAGTTTTGATGGTAATTGAAGATTTGAAAATTTCATTGGCCATCCTGAAGGATTAAGCAACGAAATTATTTATATATATTTTAATTTATTGTATTATTCAGTCGGAATATATCTATTATCATTTGTTTCAGACTAAAGAATTAAATTTTGTTTTAAATGTAAACTCCACGCATCGATAAATAATATTTCTTAGCCATCTTAGCGCAAAATACAGAATTTCCAGAATAAAAATGTCCCAGTTTCAATAGTGTTATAACATTTTACTTTAGGCCTTTTACTACAAATCAGACATAAAATTGAAGGTAAGCTCTTTTTTTCTTTCTTAAAAATGTTAAATCTGTGCACCATTAGTTATACGGCACACACCTAACCTAAAGTCCAATTCTTACCACACTTTGGTTAACACGTCCAGAGTAATGGAAGCAATAGCCTCTTCAAGTATGTATCTCAACTCTGGAAAATCATTAGGTAGCGGCGGAACGTAGACACGACCTTTTATAAAGCCCCAAAGGAAAAAAAATGGCGCAAGGCGTGACGTCAGGTGAACGTGGAGGCCAGCGAAAAAGAGCTCTGTCGTCTCCACCGTTACGATCAATCCAACGGTCAGGGACTTCGACATTCAACCACTATCGTACAAAGAGATTCCAAATGGGTAGGGACTGGAAAAATTCGCTGATTCAATGACCTCCAGGATAGACTCCACGATCCTGTGCATACTCGGACAAACTTCACCTGTTCATTGGCTACTGACTTGTGAGGCGTCTCAATTGGGGGACTCGTGATTCGATATTGCTTTGACTGAGGGTCTATAATTGGCCCACAGTCCTCCATATTAACAGTGAACCAATAGCAGAAGTTGCATAAAAGTATAATTATTTGCATTTTAGCATATCGCGAAATGAATCCGCGAATTTTTCCGGTCTCTACAAATGGGGAGGGGCTCCATGCTGTTGCCAAATAAAGTTCACAAG
The DNA here is from genome assembly GCF_032445375.1 of Bacillus rossius redtenbacheri. Taxonomy (NCBI): domain Eukaryota; kingdom Metazoa; phylum Arthropoda; class Insecta; order Phasmatodea; family Bacillidae; genus Bacillus; species Bacillus rossius. The sequence goes on along the minus strand of NC_086345.1, from coordinate 11,530,575 downwards.
CTCACCCGTTAATAACTGTGGGAAGAGCACATCTTTACCTTTCAAGCGAGAAAACAGCGAAGCAGTATGCTCCCGTGTGCTTATCTAAAACTGTTTTGAGTTACTCTTTAATTATTGCGAACTCGAACCAACACTCTACAACGCTTATAGTTTGATTCTATTAAATTTTATAATGGAGACATTCTTTTATGGACACCCTGTATGTTCACCGCCTCTGGTTTTAATAATTAATGCCTGATAAGTAGAGACCTGCAAAATTCGCGGTTTCTATGGTCTTCAGGATATATTGCACATACCCCTGTACACTCAGGCAAATAACGCAAGTCCATTGGCTGCCGACTTGTAAGTCGTCTCAGCTGGTTTGTCTGTGATTCGATCCTTCTTTGGTTGAGGGTTTATAACTGGGTGAGATTCGTCCAGATGAACAGTAAGCCAATAGCAAAATTATCTAAGAGGTATATGTGTTTGAATTCTAGCCTACCACCGAATGAATCCGCGAATTTCGCAGGTCTCTACTGATAAGGCATGCGCCGGGAAGGTGTATTTGGGGGGGGGGAGGGGGTAACTTGACGAGGGTGAGCTCAGGGTGAGTAAAAAGGGGAGGGGGTGAGTTTGTCGTCGAATCGACAAGTCCCAGCCAGAATATCCCGCCCTCATTACCCGACTCTCTCCAGAACAGCCTCCCCCCCCCCCTTTTATCCCTGACATGCCACGCCTTAGGGCATGAAGGATAATTGAATGAGGTGAACCTCGCAATCTGCTGAACCGAGTAGAAAAGATGTGTTTTTTTTTTGACACGCCGAGAAAGGAGGAGGTGAATCTAATTAGGGAAACTCTGCCCTCCTTAACCCTTAGAGAAACACTTGCAGAACAACGAAAACTGGCAGCTGCTTCGTCGTTTGTTTCGATGCTGAGTAGTGCTCGAACAACAAAAGCGTTATTGTAAACATGTGGTTTTCAGCTGAAAAAACAAACAAAAGATCAACGGAAGTAGCTTGGCCTCCGGGTTGTAGCCGCGTCCTTGGCGAATAATCCACCGACGTTTCGGTCGAATTTGCAGTCGCCATCATCAGGGAGCAGTTACCAATTGATGATGGCGACTACAATGTCGTCGGTGAATTATTCGCCAAGGACGCGGCTACAACCCAGAAGCCAAGCTACTTAGACAATGACCCTTGAAAGCCTGCGAACATTAAAAGATTAACGATTGTATTTAAAGTGTTTTTATTGCCATTTTATATTTTCGCTACATATATGACAGCCACTAAAGCGTAATTTTTTGTATCCCCCTTTAAGGGGCCCGCCTCGTCAGGGGTGTATCTGTGTCTGCGAGGCGGGATGATAAGCGCGACGCTCGCTGGTGCTTCTAGCGCGGTGTCTCCTCTGGACTGGCGTGCAGTCTTCTCGTCGTGCACATGAGCGGCGACCGTAACATTATATGGCGGAGAAATGAAGATAAAGGTGTAATTAAAGTCCCTTAAGTGCTTTCAAGAATCTGTACCGGTTGTTTTACGCCGAAAAATTACTCTGTAAACACGTCTTTATTTTAGCCATTGTACTGCAACATGTTTGTTTTGACAGTTTAATTATTTATTATTATTTACGATTTATTTTGTTTTGTTTGCTCTATGTATAATATTATTTATTTTCAGAAACGACAATATTTTGTTATGTATGTCTATGGAAAAGTGATTCTTTGGATTTTTACCGGACTATTTAAACGAGGTATTGTTGATACCCCTCTAAGGACTAATGGACTTGGAAACTGTAAACGGTAAAATTAACGCCGTAATTTTATTATGTAAATTATTATTTTAATATTTATGTATTTAAAATATAAGTGAAATTTTGTTATCCGCGCAATTGTTGCGTTCGGAGTTCACGTTTTCGGTAAGAAATTAAGTAACAGAATTGGTCCTTTTGGCCAATCACGGGCCACCATTTAAAAGTTGAGTCTTACTGGTTTATTTGAGAAATTAGTAAGAAAGAGAGTTCTTAATGGCTAGCTGAATGAGCGGCAACTTCGTGACGTCGGCGAATTTAAATCCTGAAAATTAGTTATTTAGCAACAGGCATCCCGGATAGAGGATGATAATTATGAACCATTAGGGAGTTCAGAATATTGAAATAGGATTTATCTAAAAAGATAAATAATATAGGAGTGAATAACGTGAGTAATAAAAGTGCCCAGATTTTTGTGCCCTAATCTTATGCACGAATCACGCAACTCCCGTTTTTATGTCACATCGTCGCCGAAACGTAATATAAACATTGATTTCATGAGTTAAATTGATTTTATAGCTGATTTAAATAATACTTGGAGATAAATTTTACGAATTTACACACTATTTAACAGACTCAGTGGTCCTATAGATGAGAGGCTCTGAGCTCTGCCGATGACTTTTGAACCTAACTAGCCGAGGTAAATTGATTTTAAGTTCCCTAAAACATTAATTAAAAACTGTGTAGTGTCAACGAACCCGAATAAAAGACTTTTGAAAATATTTTAAATGTGCGCAACATAACTCCTGGTAATTGAACTTTTATTGAATTCCTATGATGTCAATGTTAAGTTAGGTTATTGTTTGAATATGAATAGAAATTAAATTAAATATATTAATAAGATTGAAATCTTTTAAATCATTTTTACATTGGGAATAAAATAATTCTATATTTAATATTCAAAGTGTTGTGTTATGTCATTTGTAATTTCACCTACTCCAGTGTGTATTTATGTATGTTCCTAATCAATCAAGTAACGCCTAACTGTGACTTACATGATATCAACACTACCAGTGGAGAATCACACAATTAAGAACCAAAATTTATTACACAGTTTTTATTCAGCCCAACGTTTTAGTGAGTGGGGCCTTAAGTAGTAAGGAAGTTTCCCCACATAACTAAATTGGCACTCCAAGTGGGGCCTATACATATATCAGCTTAGTAAGTGTGTGCGTGAGGGCAAAAAGGGCTCGCACACCATTTTAACTCTTGTAAAAAATACAGTTTAAAAACTTAATCCGGAAACCAAACTACTTTTACATTTGTTTATTTGTCTGAAGCGTTGGAATTCTCGCTCAGATATCTTGATTTCAGTTATCTATGACTTGAAACCAAAATAAAAAATTCCAAGTATGTTTTATTATTCAAAACAAATTAAAAAAAATTATATATGAAATACATATCTAATATTTTGGTGAGCCAGGTTTTCCCGGAATCACAGGCAGAGATTGATAAAGGCATCTCTCAAATTCAGCGTTCCCATTGTCTCCAAGTGGACACTGACTCAGTCATTTTTAAGTTTGTAAGTGATAGTCAGTGCATTAACAAATTTTATTGAATGCGCATCTTCACTGCGTGGGTCCGACGCACGCCATCCGCGCCATCTTCAACTCAACGACTGAGTCAGTGTCCGCCTGGATTTCCCATCGTTTCGAAGAATACATATGTGCGAACTCGTGGGGAAGTGAAAACCCTTTTTCCGAATCTTTCTGTACTTTATGCCACGATCTGTCTCCTTCCCAGTTTCCTTGAGCTACGAATGTGATCTCGTATGTCGTCACGTCGCTAAACATCCCTACCTAATATTATAAATGCGAAAGTGTGTTTGTTTGTCCTTCTTTCACACAGCAAACGGATCGACATGGTTTTTTGCATATAGATAGTTTATGGACCGGAGAGTGACATAGACTACATATAATTATGAAATTCCATCCCCAAGTGAGTGCAAATGAGGCGAATTTAGTTCTATATTAGAATTTCATAGGAGGTAGGTCATGGACACACACAGTGAATTTGTGTCATTTCTCTATGTCAGCCACACGGTCATATAGCCAGGACTGGCAACTTCCTATCCTTCTCCTTGGATAAACCCATCCGCTCAGTGAAGCTCGCGGCTGCCAGCGAACTAAAGGCGCTAATAACAGTCAAGTTTAGAACTTCGTCAATAGATGGCGTTGCCTAGAATTTGTAACGCGCTATCGTTTGGTGCGTCCGTCACGTCTTGCCTAGGATTTACCTGCCTTCTTACAAAATGTAGCTGAAGATTGGCGTCCCGGTTTTGCTGATGCGTAGCCTTGATGCACCGAGATTGCCCAACCAATTCTAATTTAAAATCAAAATTTCCCGTTTTTCAAGTGTATGCGATTTTTGGTAGGGGCAAAACTTATGGGTTCGCGTCACCGACATGCTAATGACGTGTTGCGCCAGACTGGCGACGCGCAGCGGCCTGTGTACATGTATACGCATGTATATACACACTAATACATTGTATATACTCGACTGTATCATGTGCGTGTTGGACTCTTTTTTGGATGGGTAAAATCTTGTGAGTTCGCATCACCGACATGGCTGTAGTAGCAGTAAGTGAAGTTAATTTGACCACGTGAATACATTACCTAGGTCTGACATCACTGGTAAGTCATAGTTAGGTAATGAATTTTTACGTAATTTTTTTATACCACCGACATACGTTGTCACTAAAAAATTATGTAAGGATAAATGATATCATGCTGACATCGTGCTGATATAATACCAAAATCATTTTCTTACGTACATTTGTCGTAGTAATGATGTCATATTACACATTTAAAAACAAAGCTTTAAGTTTTCGCTTCTGTTATTCCCCATGACTGGCTATTTTTTTTTACTGTGGGATTCATTGAAGAACTGTACACTTGGTAACGGGGGAAAGATGACCGATGGCTAGAGACCGGAAAAATTCGTGGATTCCTTTCGAGACAGGCTGGAATCCAAACTCGTTTAGCTTAATGCTGCGTCAGTGATTGGACCGCAATTTACCTGAAGGACTCTGAGCCAATGGCAAAACACTCAACAAAAGAAGTATCGAATCATAAGAATCGCAGTAAACAAGTTGCCCCGAGTCGGTAGCCAATGACCAGATAGTTGCCCGAGTACATACATAGAGAATCGCGGAGTCTATCCTAGTGGTCATTGAAACGGCGAATTTTTCCAGTCCCCAGGCTAGGGACGCCTGTATTTCGCGAATACATTTCGTGTCAAGGTATTTCACAAAATACTGTAGCTTTTCTCCTGTGTTTATTGGCTGAGGTCGGTGAGAGGTGTCGTCCCGCTCTTGACGGGGCCAATGAGAATGTGGTCACCGTACTGCTGCACCCTCACAATTTGCCATGACTAGAGACCTGCAAAATTCGTGGATTCAGTGACCTCCAGGATAGACTCTTCTACACTCTACACACTCGGGCAAATGCCACCTGTTCATTGGCTGCTGACTTGTGAGTTGTCTCGACCGAGTGTCTGTGATTCGACACTTCTATGAGTGAGGGTCTCTAATTGGCCCTCATTACTCCAGATTAACAGTGAACCAATTGCAGAAGCAGCGCTAAGGTATAATTATTTGAATTGTAGCATATCACGAAATGAATCCGCGAATTTTGCACGTCTCTAGCCATGACTCTTAGAAAAAGCTGCAGTGTTTTGTGAAATACCTTGACATGAAATGAAAGCGCGAAATACAGGTGTCCCTACCGATGGCCCTCGGCTCGTGTCGACGGTCCTGGCACTCGCTGTTCGAGTCCTGCCCTCCGTGAGCCAATCACCGACCCTGGTGTTTATTGATTCAGCCACGCCCCCCGGGCGGGCGACCAATTGTGTATCGGCCCGCGCGCATGATCTGCTCATTAGACCAGCTAACAGGCCTCGCGGAGTTCCTTTGTGCTCCCGGGGGATTTTGGATTTGGGGAGGGGGAAAATGGAGTTGACTAATTACGGTAAGTGTTATTGGACGAACCAAGTTCGTTTCTCCCACGCCAGCCAGTCAGTCAGTCAGTCAGTCAGTCAGTATGTGTGTCGCCGTTCGGGGTGGCCGTCGGGTCAATGTTCGGATTTTGTATGCGGGTGCCGTTTTGTGTTTTTTTTTTTTTTAAGTGTAGGTAAAGCTGGACTCGCAATGACTAGAGACCTGCAAAATTCGCGGTTTCTATGGCCTTCAGGATGGACTGCACATACCCCTGTACACTCGGGCAAATAACGCAAGTTCATTGGCAGCCGACTTGTAAGTCGTCTCAGCTGGTTTGCGTCTGTGATTCGATCCTTAATTTGGTTGAGGTTTTATAACTGGTTGAGATTCGTCCAGATGAACAGTAACTCAATAGCAAAATTATCTAAAGAGGTATATGTGTTTGAATTCTAGCCTTTCATCTAATGAATCCGCGAATTTTGCAGGTCTCTAGTAATGACCCGTCACGTCTGTCCGTCAAATAATTTTTCCGTTTCGATGCTGCCGACAGACTAGATATCTTTGAAATACTGGTGAAAATTTTCAATTTGTTTAGATATTATATTATATTGACGACCGTGATAGGTTGGGCACTTATTGAATCATTAAGCTCGATTTTTTTTCGCTCTGATATTTATTAAAAATTTTCAGTTGTTAAAAAAAAAGTGTTCAAAAGTAAGTCAATAACATTCGACAGAAGCACTTTAACAAATAAATATACTTAAAAATTATTTTAAGGTAGTATGAAGATTACCGGCTAACATTTTGGAGGTTATTTCATCCGTCAGTCCGTGAGAAGTTGAGGCTCGGTAAGGCTTCGAGGGACGGATGGACGTAACTTTACGGTCCATCTGATTGGCTGCAGGTCACACGCACTGAGAGAAAGGTTTGTTTGCCTCAACAAAATATTCGTTTGTATATGTATTGCGAAACAAATATAATTTGTTGATTCGAACAAATATTTTGTAGTAGGAAAGATAATGTTGACCCACAAAATGATTTTGTCAACTTATATGTATATTTGGTTAGGTGTAACAAATCAATTTTTTTTATTTACTTACCAAGTTTGCTTAAGCTAACAAAATATTTTTTTACGGCAAGTAAATATTTGTTTCGCCACAAATATTTGTTTGATTCAAACAAACCTTTTACTCTGTGCGTGACTGACGGACAGATGGATGACGGACGGATGAGACGGAAAATTTTGAGTCCAGCTGAAGTAGTTGTGAAACAATGGAAGCACATTGAGAGAAGTACGAGTTGCGAATTCATAACGGACCAGTTGTCTTACCGAAACTGAAGTGCCAACACAAGCACGTAGCCTATACAAGAAATTCTGAATCTTATTTTATAACAGTTTATTGTATAGTTTTCCCTAACCTCACAAAATATATTCAAATTTATTTCAGTAGTTTTAAAAATTTTGTTGGGTAATTTTAAAAAGCCATTATAATTTGTGAAACTTTACGCAAATAATTATATAGTACCAAAATGTGCTATTGCTTGGGATTAATTTACACGGATATTCATATTTATTTTTTTTACATTTAATGCGTTTTATTGCATATTTGTAGATATATTTGCATATTGTAGATGGAATACATATACAACAAGAGTTTTTTTCAGTGCCGTATCCTTGTATATGTATACACGCTCACGTCATTGCAAAATTACAAAATAATTGTATGTGAAAATTCACGATGACCAAGTTTGCACCAAAATAACCATGCGTTTCGACCAAAGCCTGTTTAAATTACAATTACACTGGATGAGCTTATTACTACACAGAAACTAATTTTGCGTACTTTCACAAAAGTTTCCTTTGCAAACCAGTTGCCAAAGAAATAATTTTTAATACCACAAGAAAGATATTGTAATTTTGTACAACACATTTCAGTGTTTTTTTTTAAATAATGCTGAGATATTTTTACGAAATTTGCGCATAGCTTTATATTTTGATTTATGTTTCATTCAAGCATTTTTTTTTAATTAAGGAAAAGATAATTGAATATTCATTAGTGGTACTTTATTTTATTTTGCTTATTAATGTGCACAGTTAATACTGGAAAACTGTCCATAACACGGTTTATAACTAACTTAAACTATTGGGGGTACCTACTGGGACAACACAAAGCATAATTGGTCGGGTAAAAATCAGAACCCAGTATTAGTGCGAACACTATTATGTTGTGATACTGTTCCCACCTCCCCCCCCCCCCCTTTATCTGACGTGACGTCTTATAAATCGATGAACGCCGGCTGCACGCACGAAAAAGTGTCCCGTTACGCACATTGTCCCGTTACGGTGTGTCCCGTTACACTCATTGTACGCTTGCGCCGCATATATCTCTCTTCCACTCGATTGGAACAACCATCGATTTGACCTTTTCGAGGCACATTAAACTTGAAAAACTCCCAATCGTTTTCTACTTTTCCTATCATCGTCCTATCCTTTACAGAATAACACAGTTTGGAAGAAGTTAAATAGCAAACATGTATAAAAGTTATAGTTTAAATAATCTGTTCGTTAAAGTAATAAACATATTCGAATTAATGAGTGCAAATAAAAGTAAATTTATCAATTAAATTGTAGATTTCATTTCACTCCTTCTTTGTTTCCATACAAAATAGTAATAATTCAATAAAAATGATTCAATTTTATTCATAAAGGTATGCAATAATTTCATCAATGTTTTGTTATGACGTTGTCACGTTAAACTATCGTCCGTAAACCGACTTTACAGACAACCAATTTTTTATTTAATTTAAAAAAAGAGCCTCTTGTTGGTAGATGAGTCGTAGATTCGTGGTTGGTTCTTTAGAAGAAAATACTGAAGGACTGAAGCTAAATTTTTACATTCCGTGAAGACTTGGTTCCTGTACTCCAGCCGTTGCAGGGATTGCTCAGTGGCACATCAGTGAAGGGAACTGCAAACAGCGATCCTTCAAAGGGCGCATCTCCGAAGACGTGAAGGAGGATCACGAAATCAACATGTAAGGGAGGAAAAATCGAAACGAAAAGAAGCTGCAAGCTCCAATACAGGAAACACTGCACAACAGTTTGGAAGTGAATTGTGCAGAATTGCGGATTTTACCGTGTCCATAAAATTGCGATATATATACACTTATATATATGGCGACTATCTAATTACTCCATTTGCAAACCGAAATTTCAAACTATTTAATTTAACGGCTCCGATAAAAGCGAAAAAAGAGGGGTGAAACTGATTTTCGTCAAAGAATTTTATTAAAACACTGCCCATCTCGTTAAAAATCAATTTAGAAGTTAATACTATGAAGTTTTCCCTTTGTCTTTGCGAACGTCTTTTCGCGCCATCCGCCACAGATGGCAGTGAAGTGGTCGTTACACATTTCCGTTTCGGGCTTGACTTCCGTCGCGATCACGGAAAATTTTAGCTGACACCAAATGACTTTTACCGAAATCTAAGATGTTCCTCATCAAAGTGTGTTGTACGTGAATACGTGTACGTAACTGGTAATAGTTTCTATACTAAATATAAAATACGCTATTTTATGTATCTTATAATCTTGTTTGAACAGTAAGAAGTCGTGTATAGACCAACATTAAGTATTTATTATTATTAAATATATTTATATTAACCATTATTAACACCATATATATTCACTGTAACTATTTTACACTAATGTTTATATATGCCAACGATAGATTTTGACGCGAGTTGACGTTTGAAACTCAAACGAACGTCGTAGCTTCTCCGAGTCAAAAGTTACACTGAATGGAAATCTCGAAACGCAGAAAAATGACCTCAAAATGGCGGCGCTTCCCCCTTCCACCGCGCGCGATGCGTCACAGTCCTCACTTAGCGTAACGAAGTCTTTGATCCTTTAGCTATCCGGTGGTGTGATTAAATTGTGTATGGAGATGATATATATATATATATATGTGTGTGTGTGTGTGTGTGTGTGTGTGTGTGTGTGTAGCTGCAACACCAAACTATATCCCCCCGATTTCTGTTAACATTCGTTTTTATGAATTGCCTCCCACTATGGAAGCAATTTTAAAGACGTATTCACGTCAGAAAAAAAAAATGGAAATGGTGCGCAAACATTTTCGAGTGATCTTCGCAAAGGGCGTATTGCCCGTCGGTCAAACGATTTACGTTCCTCGGGCGTATGCTCCAGCTTTGATCTTGATCTTGATCTTGATCTTGATCTTGAAGCCGGGGCTGCTGCGCCTCTTGTTCCCGTCGGCGCTGAATATTTCAGCTGCGGCGAGGATCTGGTCTCAGGTCGATAGCGCGCGACCCCGGGGACTAGTCGGGCCCCGCTGGGACCCGCCCCCCCCCCCCTCCAGCGGCGAGATCTCGGATCCGCAAAGATGTGCTGTGCCTCTGTCACCCTGGCTTCTGTCCGAGAAGTATTGGTCATTCAGTTCCAGACCGCACGTGTAGACTAGTTATAAGTAGAGACCGGAAAAATTCGCCGATTAAATTACCTCTAGGATAGCCTCCATTATCCTTTGCATTTCTCAAGCAAACACGCGTGTTCATTGGGTGCTAACTTGTGAGGCGTCTCCACTGGGTAGCTTGTGATTTGAGGCTTCTTTGGCCAATAGTCTGTCATTTGCCCAGAAAGCTCCAGTTAAACTGCGAGCCAATAGCAGAACCAGCAGAATTGTTCACATGTTTGAATTTTAGCATATCGCGAAATTAATCCGCGAATTTTTCCGGTCTCTAGTTATAAGTAGAGACCGGAAAAATTCGCGGATTCATTTCGCGATATGCTAAAATGCAAATAATTATAGGTACTTACTTTTATGCAACTTCTGCTATTGGTTCACTGTTAACATGGAGGACTGTGGGCCAATTATGGACCCTCAGTCAAAGCAATATCGAAAAACGAGTCCCCCAATTGAGACGCCTCACAAGTCAGTAGCCAATGAACAGGTGAAGTGTTTGCCCGAGTATGCACAGGATCGTGGAGTCTATCCTGGAGGTCATTGAATCCGCGAATTTTTCCAGTCCCTAGTTATAATATGATATAAAATCCAAAAATACAGTCAATCAGTTACAGGATGAATACACAACACAAAAAGCCACACACTCAATAACAGGTTAACTAGAAATCCAAAACCCAACTCACCCAGTTACAGGATAGCTATTAAATCCAAAAACCCACTCACTCAATGACAGGCTAACTATGTAATACAAAACATACTCAGTGACCGACTAAGTATAAAATTTCAAAATAACTAACCTAGTTACAGGCTACCTATGAAATTAAAAACCTACTAACTCAGTGACAGGTTAACTATGTGATACAAAACATACTCACTCAGTGACATTTTAACAATGAAATCTAGAACCCACTCACTTGGTGACAGCCTAACTATAAAATTAACAACCCACTCAGTAACAGGCTAACTACCAAAACCCACTTAGTTAAGGGCTAACTATAAAATCTAAATCCCATACACTTAGTGGCAGGCTAGCTATGAAATCTAATACCGGACTCACTAAATGACAGTCTACCAATTCTACTCACTCAGGGACAAGCTAACTATTATATAATAGTTACACTCAGTGAAAAGCTACCTATGAAATCTAATACACACTAAATAAATGACCGTCTACCAATTAAATCAAACACACTCACTTAGTGACTGGCTAACAATGAAATCTAAAACCCACTCACTCAGTGACAGACTAATTATGAAATCCTAAACACGCTCTCTCAGTACATAGCTATATATAAACACGATAAGTTTGAATAACTATTATCTTTACATATGTTCTTTTTAGGCCATAGAGCAGAAATAACAAAAGATATTTCGGAGCGTGCGAGATTTTTTTCTATCTGTAGACTTCCGCAGTGAAGCACGGGCCATTATCTATTTAATTTTATAACCTGAAATTCATTTCAATTTTATTTTAATAATAATATCGAAATTGCGTATGATTAATTAGCGTCAAAATTTCAGTTTCAAGACGGTTTAAAAATTTTGGTATCATCAATTAATTATTTCATATTTTCCGGGAAAGGGTCCCGGTTTTGTAAAACTTGAAACCACCATTCGCCTGTATTGTAAGTGATTTTAATAATTTTACTTGAATTTTTTTTCATATTTTGGTTTCAAGCTCTTATTTTATGAACAAAAACTTTGCATTTTTAAAAACTATACACTCTATTGTCTATTTCTGTATAGTCAGGTCTCTGTTAGAGCCCGTCTACAATAGTCCCAACCTGTGCGTGGTCCGTGTCATCCGAATGTGAGTGACGTCACATTGTCTCACCGAAAACTGCCCTGTCCACAATTGCGATGTCCGATGTCCGAATGTATTGTTTTTTAAAGTTGTTACCAGAGCGCAGTAAATGTGCCAAACCAATTTTTTTTTTTTGTTTATTGTTTTGATGCTTTGTAGTTTGAGATTGAACTTATGAAAGTTGTGGGAGTTCAATATTATATATTTATTCAGATATTTAACAAAAACAAAGACCACTTTTTCAAACGGGATCCGGAAATTCAAATATCGTGAGTGTTCTGTTCTTTTTCTGTGTCAAAAGTACACAGGTTGAGACAAAAAGTTCAAATTGACGAATGTCTTCGGACCAGGTAGGTTCGGACCTTCGCCCACTTGACGCATGACGTCAGAGGGTCACGTGGACCAATCAGCGACGAGTGTCCGGACACAGTTTAGGACATTGCTATTGTAGAGGGGCCATAATGAAAATATGTAGCCGACTAAACAAATGCTATCGAATTCTGTGAAGTCGTTAGATTCTATTATTGTTTTTATATTTTCGTCATTAAAGCAACCTTTCCAATCCTCTTGGTATCTAAGTTTTTTTTCCCAACGGCCTTTATCAGATTTATTAAAAAAAAATTTTTAATTGAAAACGAAACCATATTGAATAATAATATTCTAAAAAGTCTCCGATTTTAATCGGAACAGTGAGTTTCATAGCCTCTAAAATAATTTGTATGCATTGCCCAGATGTGAAAAAAAAAACATAAAACTAACGGAGATCCATCTGGACATACAAAAGATGTGTAATAAACTAACGTAGTGGCACACATTAAGCAACAAAAATTGAAAATGCATTAAATTCAAAATATGGGCGGTAAAAAATCATAAGAATAAATAGCCACGAAAAAAATTAAACAACCTAACATGTCAGGTTGTAACCATTTCCAAATAGTAAGTTTTTATTCTGTGGTAAATCTCAAAATTTTAGTTCCCGGTACTCTTAGGAATAATAGAAATGAAGGGTACAAACTTTATATCATTCAATCACCCTAGCTATAACTATACATTGCATAAGCTTTAACATTAGCGCAAAATTAGTATATAGTTGGATTCAGTATATATTTAATTATTCCTTAACACTGTGTTATAACTAAAACCGTGCTACGTTCTCGGGCCAATTAAAAGCCCTGAACATAATTAATTTTATCATTTGAGAAATTTATTTAACAAATAGCGAACTGCGTGTGGCGATTAGACGTTGTCAAATATTTATTTAATGTTGTATCATATTGTTACGAGGCTGCTTGTGACGAGGCCGGCCAGCCAGTGGCGACCCCACCTGTGAGAGTGGTGGTCTCTCTCTTCACATACACGGAAATCTTGAAGCATACATATCTCCATCAGCGGGTGCTCCAGCCTGAGAAGGAGATATAGTTCATTACAAAATACGTGCTCCATAGAGTAGAAGAATCATATAGACTTGCTGTTTCAAAAACGAAACTTAAGTTCCAGATACCTTTTTATAACCAATTCGATAAAAAAGAAAATATATGTACTCTGCTAACATACAATTCAGTTTCAAATAAACACGTCAACTTTAAATACTGAGTATTCGTGTCAAGTAGACGCGTGCTACAATTCTATGATTACAAGATAAAAAAATACACAATCATAACACCATAAAAAAAATATATATATAATACATATTTGAACACATGACTAAACCTCCCATGAGCAAAGTGAGTTAATTACGTTATTCATTACAGTGCAAACGTGTTTATCTCAAACGTAATACTATTCCGGCATATAAAAGCGTACGTTACGTTCACGTAACAGAGTGTGGAACACGTAATTGCAAGATAAAAAAAATACGTACCAGCAGGGCGACGATCACGGGTGTGAGAAATTTCACGGAAGTCAAAGAATTTAAGAAACTCGCACATAAGACAAAACATTCTTTAGAAAGTGGCGACATACAGACATTTAACTGACGTGAAAACAGCTACGACGCCGCTGCAAATGTTCAAGTCGCGACCTCGAAGCACAAACTCACGCATGATCGTAGCCCGCGGCACGGTCGTAGTGCGGAGTGATCACGCACCGACGCTGCCCGAAGAAAGCCGAAAGTCTGACGGTGACGAGCCGGATTTCGTCGCAATATGGTCATCAGCGGTGCCTCTCTGTCTCTGTCGTAACTAGGACGCGATTATTCTCGCAGCTTCGGAGGACTACGAGAACTTTCCACAGGACTGAACCCGCAGGCGTAAGGGAGAGAGAGACGGACCAGCGAGCTCCATTGAAGTGGAGAGAGAGAGAGAGAGAGACAGGTGGCGATACCGGCGAATCTTCGGAGCGATGCGGGAGTCGAGTGAAGGAGGGTCGGCGACCTCTTGGCGAGCGATAGCGGGCGACGAGAGACAAGCTTCGTCCGCGAAGAGATCGTAGCACACCAGAGACCAGTGCACTTGGCGCGGTGCAGTGCGTGCTACGGACGAGTGAGTAGTTTGGAACAGAACGGTATCTTCACGCGCGGGGATAGGGAAACTCTTTGGACGTTACTGGAGAAATTTTATTCCCTGATTAAATATTTTAAAAAAATATGGTTATTTTATTCTGTGTAGACTATACTGTGGACTGCAGCCGCCAGGGATTTGTTTCATGAATTTCCATCACGATGAACGTGAATGTTGTGTAATAAATAATTAAAATAACTTAACAAAATTTATGTTACTTTAATTTTTGACTTGAATTCGATTAACGTCTTATTTGTTTTGTTCGGGTGACCACGCCAGAAAAATTGCGACACCATCAAACCGTGACAAAGTCAGCCCATCGTTCACAACCACTGGATCAAATGAATCAATTTCAACATCAGAATCATCAGAGGGCATATTCACGTCCATTACCAGACAATTTCCTGCAATCCCCGTCGCTTCTCGCGAGGCGGGCGTCTGATGATAGCTGGAGCGCAAATGTCACGCCTCGTTCGGGGCTCGTTTTTCCCCACTGGCTCATTTCCCTCTGCTACTTTTTGTCTCATTCGATACCCAACACACTTCTCTGCAATTTAATTGCTTCTCCTCAGGCGAATTCGCTTGTTTTGATTATTTTCTCCAACATAACCTGTTTTCACTCAGGCATTTAGCGATTAATGGCTCCTAAACCAAAGTTAGTATTGCTATAGCTATTCCGAGTAACAGGCGATTTGCCTAGCGGCGGTTTGCCTAAACATGAATTCGTTACGGCGATTTTCCTAAAGTCATTTCGCCTAAAGGCGTTTTGCCTAACTGCGATTTGCCTAACGGCGTTTTCCCTAACGGAGTTCTGCCAGATGGCGATTTGCCTAACGGCCTTTTGCCTAACGGCGTTTTGCCTAAAATGTTACTATGATGACAAAACCACGTTTTGCCTAACGGCGAATTGCCTAACGGCATTTTGCTAATGGCGATTTTCCTAACAGCGTTTTGCCTAACCTAAGCTAACCTAAGCTAACCTAAGCTAACCTAAGCTAACGTAACCTAAGCTAAGCTAACCTAACCTAACCTAAGCTAACATAACCTAACCTAAGCTAACCTAACCTTACCTTACCTAACGGAGTTCTGCCTGACGGCGGTTTGCCTAACGGCGTTTTGCTTAACAGCGATTTGCCTAACGGCGTTTTGCCTAACGGCGATTTGCCTGAAATTAGGCAAAACGCCTTTAGGCAAAACGACACATGCCCGCTATTCCACTCAACTAGCACCACCCAGTGCTCGCTCACGAGCAACTCAAAGTTTAAATGAAGTAGCTTGGCTTCTGGGTTGTAGCCGTGTCCTTGGCGAATAATTCACCGACGTTTCGATTACCTACTAGGTAATTGCTCTCTGATGACGGCGACTGTAATGCCGACCGAAACGTCGGTGAATTATTCGCCAAAGACACGGCTACAACCAAGAAGCCAAGCTTCTTCAGACAATGGCCGTGAAAGCCTGCGAACATTAAAGTTTGAATCACGGAATGGCCGTAGAGACCTGCAAAATTCGCTGATTCATTGACCTCTAGGATAGACTTCACAGTCCTTTAAATACTCGCGGAAATGACACCTGTTCATTGGCTACTGACGCGTGAGACGTCTCAACTAGGCTGTCCGTAATTCGGCACTTTCTTGGTTTAGTGTTTCCCACTGGCTCACAGTTCCCCGGATAAAATGTGGGCCAATCGCAGAAGCGGTACGAAGGTATAGTTGTTTTGATGCTAGCCTATCGTGAAATGAATCCGCGAATTTTGCATGTCTTTACCTCATACGTAACGACCACGAGCGAAATCAGGGGGCTTATGCCAAGTATATCGTTACATCCATCGAGTCTTCTCGACGTCGAGTTCCCATAGGTTTTTCTAGCAACAGAAAATATCGAGAGCAAGCTTAGTGTATTCTAAGTAAGTAGGTAATAATCGTTAAGATGCTACAGTCGCTAGGGTTAAGTTCGGGTTTCTCTATGTCCTCACCTCCTCTATGACTTGAGAGTGGGCATGACGTCACAGCGGCAACGTAACGAATGGAAATCAACTTATATATTCATTAAGTACCTATTATAAATAAAACACATTTTTTGAAACGCAAATTTGTTGTATATAATATGTAGTGATTTTTAGAATCCAAATTTTAAAGGTTGGTAGAACAAAGATAAAGTGTAGGCTAATTATATACTATGTAGGTCACACACTCCCGTGATTAAAAATAAATTGAGTCGCAGGGTTTTTTTAGGTTAGTTTTTTCCTGGGTTGTTGTCGTTTCCGAAGATGGACATAAGGTGTGTCGGTCACCATTTGGCTAAAAGACATTATATGCAACAACATAAAAAAATATAGGATTGTAGCTCTGGCTAGTGTATTTATCTTGGATTGTAGTTACCTCAGGCAAGCTGCCTTTCGTGGGGGGGGGGGGGGGGGGCTAGGGTCCCTTCCAAGATTAAAAAAAAACATGCGAAAACGTAATTAAAAAATATCTGCATACGGTTACAAATATATCATTTTGGAAATATGATTGTAATCCTTAGTGGGAAACATGACAGCCCTCATACTCAGGAACAGCAGGAATTGGGTTTCCAAGCACAGTCTTATTTTTCACGCCAGTTTGCACATTAATGTTTCATGTAGGTATTTACTAGCATTAATATACATGTAGTGCCTATTTATGACTTGTCTTAACGAAATAAAATTCATAAGAGTTGTAACAGCTAAAATAAAAAAAAAACATAAAATGTTAAGATTTAGTTTTTCAAGCAATATCATTACTTTAAAATTATATGTGTAAACGTTGGAGTACTAAAATTCTACTATTCCCTGAGATTTTAGTGTGACAAACATTTTTCATTTTAAAAATTCCATTATAAAGAAAACTTATATTATATGGTAATAATGGTCACACAGGATCCCCTCTTTCATAAAATCCTGGCTACAGCGTAGCAGTTACGTACCTTATTGAATAAAAAGATTTTCGAAACCAAACCAAACTCAGTCATGTGCAGTCACGTGAAGCAGTGATTGCGGCCAAACTGGAATCATTTTTGAACAGCTTGACAGGTGCAGGGTTGTGACGCTCAGATGTAATAAACAATTTTTTTTTACGCCTGCGTGGAGTATTACAGACGTGAAACTTATCTGCAGCAGGTGGTGTGTGTCGAACCGATTACGTCATTACAGCGTAACGGAAGTGGAACGCTCCGAGGTCTACGAAAAATATCATGACGATATTAAGTTCGGTATTTTAAGACGTCCGGGTGACGTATAGAAAAAGCATTTGCCTTGTTGGGATACAACTGTAACCTAACTCGCGAGCCGTATTACAGAATGTGTCCCAACTGTAACCCAGTGAGGTATCAGATCGGTAGGCGTTTCAATAAACTGTGCCCCTGCGCGAGGCTAGAAACTGGTTCCAACGCATTCTAGCGGACGTTTCGCAAACATCGATAACGTTGTTAAAGCCAAAATCCTAACGATAGCAGCACCGTGGCACGAATTAAATGGTGTTATTTTAATTTTCTCAAGTTGCGATTTTCTGTAAGATATTGTTACAGACGCAAGTAGAGCAGCGACGCGCGCCGGATTCGGAGCTGGCTGGCGCCAGGTGCGTGTCACGTGCGGTCCACTGACGTTAAGACATGCCACGCGTTCCTGGCCGGATTACAAGGGTCGTCACTACCCCCCTCCTTGCTCCGTTCCCCGCGCATCGTCCCGCCTCGGCGCCCTTGGCTATCGCTGAGCGGCCTTGGGAATTCCGCGGGCCGATTGTTCTCGACTGTTCGGGCGTCATCGGCCCCTCTCGTCCCTTCGAGAAGGACGCCACGGGTACCTATATAAGCGACGACGCCGGCCTCCGCGACAGTTCCGAGCGGATTCCGAGCGAAGGGAAGTGCGACAGCGGCGAAGAGGGTGAGATACCTCTCCCTCCCCTGAGAGTGGCGGGACGCGGAGTTTGACTGGGCGATGGAGTTCGGCGGCGGAGTTCAGCGACAGGTGCTGCGTGAGTCCCGCGACGGTAAATACCGCGAGGAGTGCGAACTGCGGAACTTGAGAACATTGAGTGACTTGATGAACATTTGTGTCAGTGATTTGTGTTTAGCTTAAATATTAGTAGTCAATAAAACTGTAATAAATTCTTAATTGGGCTATCCATTACGAACCGAGCTCTCCCCACATTATAAATCGTGACAGTGTGATTTTATCTTGTTTTGACCATGAAAGTACAAAATGTATTCCAAGATAGTTTCGCTACCATAAAATTTCACTTGGCACACCAACGCGCTTGGTAAATCCCCCGATGATCACGAATGTGACTATATACGTGTTAATGGCACCAGATGCGGGTCAGCCATCTGGACGAAATCAACGAAGAAGTGAGCTCTGCGCATGTGCGGAATTTGGGCAACAGATCGGCAACGGACAGGACACCGAAATACGTTCCCTAAAAATAAGGGACTGGCCGTGTCCTATCGTGCACTAGGAATAATGTTTTGGAATATGGGTCTAAGTAGGGCGCCCATGGGTGTAAAGGAGGAGAGAGCTCAAGAGCGGGGCTTTCGATAGCGCATATTTGCATTTAACCACACACATTTGTGCACTTGCGCTCAGACATAATTGCACGAATGCTCGCTTTCTAACTTGTTTACAAGTACACTGGCATGATTGCACACTCTCATACTTACACTTACACACATTCGTAAACATAATTATACCTGTATCTGTGAAGTTTTACATCTTATGCGCTTCACATACACCCATTAAATTGGAAACTTGTATACATTTTGAAATAATACTATCAGTATTGCGACTAGAAGCCATTTTTGTGACATTTTGTGCTCTAGATTGTAACTAAGTGGCGGTAGCTTTGCGTGTATCACAGTGTATTATAGGGTGTCCACATAAAATAATGTCCCAGTTTCGATGGTGTATTATAACAGTTTAATTTAAATTATTTACAACTAATCATACTTTAAATTTAATGTAAACTAACCTAGTTTTTTTTCTTACAAATGTCCTATACGTGCACCTTTTTTTATGCGGCGCTCATCCAACCTAAAGTCCAATTCTTCCTACACTTTGTTTGGTCAACACGTCCGGAGTAATGGAAGCAGTAGCCTCTTCAATTCCGTGTCTCAACTCTGGCAAATCATTAGTTAGCGGCGGAACGTAGGCACGATCTCTTGTAAAGCCCTCACATGGCGTAATGTCAGGTGAACGTGGAGGCCAGCGAAAAAAGAGCTCTGTCGTCTCGACCACTACAAACCAGTCCAATTGGTCAGGGACTTCAAAGTTCAACCACTCTTGCAAGAAGAGATTCCCATGGGGGATAGGCTCCATCCTGTTGCCAAATAACGTTTAAAGGTTCACCGTCTACTAATTATGTAAAGAGACATTCTTTCGCGGCTGCTAGCGAGAAAACAACAAAGCAGTACTCGCGCATGCGTTTATATGAAACTGTCTTGAGTTACTCTTTAATTGTGACTTTGAACCAACACTCTACAACGCTTACAGTTGACGCTATTGAAATTTTATAACTGGGACAGTATTATATTGGGGCTTACTGTATAAGCCAAGCTTTAAAAAAAAAAGGGGGGGTGGTTCGATTGAAGTTGAAACATCTGCAAGCGGGGTTTCCCGACGACGTAAATATGTAATAAAGGAACCTTGCCCGGGCCAAGCAGAAGTGTCTGGACGTTAAAAAAAAAAATAGGAAGGTTGTTCGTAAGGGAGTATATGACCTAGGGAGGGGGGGGGGGGTGGGGAAGGAGGTGACGACATCTCGGACCCGGGGCACGCAGCAGCGAGATGGCGCTGACTCCCCTTCCTCCCCCCCCCCCCCACTCTTTCCCATCCTACAAGGTCTGCCAACTCCCTGGAAATGAACCTTTTTTTCCCCGAGCCGATCCCAAAATTCGGGCGCAAGGCTTGGCTGTTCCGAAGGGAGTGGGGTGGTGTCCCACGGCGCGCAAGAAGAAGTCGGGTGTCGTCGCTTGGTGTGGAGGAGTGGAGGGGGGGGAGTGATTCAATATTCCTAGATCCTTCTCCCCCTCCTTCCCGAAACATACCACCCCCCCCCTACCCGCCACCCCACACGGCCGCGCCATGAATACAGCCGACGTATCAGCGCCGTGCGGTGGGGAAGCCTTCTTTTCACCGACGAGAGAGCAAAACGCCCTATCGTGCATCTCCGGTTTTTTTTTTGTTCATTGTAAAAGGTTAGGTTAGCTACATTACAAATAACTTTAAAACATTGTGGACGGTTGGTTTGGTTAGGATAGCTACATTGAAGATACTGTGAAATCATGTGTAGACGGTTTCCTAGCCCTTGGATAGCTACATATTAAAAAAGTTATTTGCTAAGCAACCATAAAATGATTTTACAGTATTTTTTTAATGTAGCCATACTTAACCTAATGTGACCAACCATCCACAATGTTTTTAAAGTATTTATAATGTAGCTAACCTATCCTAATCGACCGTAAAATTTAATGCCACACCGGTTTATACAATGAAATAGAACGGGGAAGAAAAAAAAAGCGAGCATGAACTTCGGGAAACTTCGGGTGTGGCTCTCTCGTCTGTGAAAATATGGCTTCCCCCGTGCGGTGCGGGACTGCAACGTCACCGGAGCTCGAACAGGCAGCGCTTGATTTCACCTTTGAATATATATACTGTATAGAAGTCGCGAGTGGATAGGATTTACTCTACGTTTTTCAGATGCGTATGATGAGCACATTGGGAACTTCACCCGCTGCAGTGCGCTGCCGTAACGCCCTGCATCGTCTTAGTTGTTATTTACACGTTAGAGCGCAGCGCTGTCGCCCGCTGTCATTCCCCGCACCCCCCTTCTATCATTCACTGCAGCTCGAGGTCGTTCAACGGGAGGGGGAAGGGGTGTTTGAAGAGTTCGACACTTGTCCGCTAGGGACCACCACAAGTCGATGCCCTAGAGATGGTGGCGATTGCGGCGGTGAATTAACCAACTACCTCAAAACCGTATTAGGAATTTTAACCTGGGCTGGCGACTTCTATACAGTATATATATATATATTCAAAGGTAACACGAGCGCCATATTCAGTACCCAAGAAGGGTGTCATCACTTTAAAATTCCTAAAAATTGATCCGCTCTCTAGACTTCCCTTTTTTCCAAATAAGAAAAGTGTCGTGTGTGTAATTTCAAATCGCGTCGAGACGGAATGACTTAGAATTTGCTATAGTATTGTAACCAACTTCTAAATCAATTCTCAGTGGACATGTACGTTAAGATGTGAAGTGAATGTTTAAGTATTATTTCGTACAATTAGTAAAAATTTTACTTATTTTGTTTTATTTATTTAATTTTTTATAGTTTTTTATTACTCGTAATTTCGTAATACTTAAATTAATATAAAAGAAAATTTTTAAAAATCAATTATTACCAAAGTCTGATGAACGCCTAGCGAGGCAGGTGGGTAACAGGTAGCATGAAATAAAACTAAAACAACATAAATTATAATTTAATATTATTGTTGGGTAAATGTGTGTTCTCTTTACTGTAATGTGTTACCATCTTGATCGTTTCTATAATAACGGAAGGAAATTAAATTACCAGTTATAATATAGTCCATAATATACTCTCTTTTTTTAGCGAGGAAAACCATTTTACCGTTCTGAAATTGTTTCGAGCATCCTGGCAAGAAACAAGTCTGGAAGAGTTTAATTGTCTAAACTCTACTATGTGAGACTGGTAGCTATCATGTGCCTCCGTTCGAGCTTGAGAAAAAAATAGTTCACGATCGATTTTTTTGACGTGACGTCTAATAAGTCGTGGAACGCCGGCTGCACGCACGAAAAAATGTCCCGTTACGCACATTTTACCGTTACGCTGTATCCCGTTACGCTCATTGTACGCTTGCGCCGCATCTATCTCTCTTCCACTCGATTGGAACAACCATCGATTTGACTTTTTCGAGGCACATTAAACTTGAAACACTCCCATTCGTTTCCTACTTTTCCTAACATTGTCCTATCCTTAACAGAATAACACAGATTGGACGAAGTTAAATAGCAAACATGTATAAAAGTTATAGTTAAAATAATATGTTCGCTAAAGTGATAAACATATTTGAATTAATGAGTGCAAATAAAAGTAAATTTATCGATTAAATTGCAGATTTCAT